>NW_027269295.1:4947500-5536125 GCF_023055355.1 Agelaius tricolor
CTCCCCAGCCCCCACCCAGCTGCTACTGCATCTTCTCCCCCTTCTCCAATTTCCCAATGAAAAACCATGGCTTAATTCTCTATTTGAAACGAAATACAACTTGAACCAGCATAACAATATTAGCAGCTGATGTGATTAGTGTCAGAGACGCTGGGTCTGGTTTCTGTTTTGGAACTGCACCTTCATAGAAAGCTAAGAAGTTAATTGGCTAATCCTAAAACACATAATACCCTTACAGCAGTATGTTTCCAGGTTTATAGTGTGGCCATGTGGAAAAGAGGCTGAGTCAGGTCACTGGGGAAAAGGCAAGTCCGTTTTCTTTCTCCCAGCCAGGAACAGTTCCTTTTCCCAGATCTGAATTTTTGCCGTGACCTACTTCCCCTGCTCTTTATGCTCTTAACCATTCCCTCAAACAACAGCAGAGGGAAGCAGATAGCAGCACCAGCACAGCCACATCAGCTGGGGTGGGGAAAAAACAGAAGTGAGTGGAGAGCAGCAGCGAAGCTTTCACCTCTTCCCTTCCCAAAGGGCCCAGAGAGGGGCACAAAGCAAATAGCTGCTGCCTGAAGACTGCCCCAGTGGTTCTATTTCCCCTTAAAGCATTGAGATTAATGCTCCTTCGATTGCTGCTTGTTTAATTTTTTTAAATATGGAATTTCAGTTCAAAAATTTCTGTGAATGTTGGGGGTGGGGAAGAGAAGCGAGAACATCCCTGGTATTTTCTCTCCTGGCTTTCTGGTCTGCTCCTGTGTTTTTCAAAAAGGAACTAAGGAAAAGCCCCACTGAGACCACAACAAAAGCTCTGTTGTGTTGGAGGAAATGAGGGCCTATAATTTGGATGAAATGCGTTCAGGGAGACACAGCACACTGAAAAATCCAGTGACAGCTGAGTGACAGAACACCCTGGTGCCTCAAAAGCAGAGCCTTTAGCAGCTGGTTAAGAATGCATGTCCAGCTACAGTCCCTCCTCATGATCCCCATCACCAGGCATACACAACAAGCAGCCTGATGATTCTGAATCCTTTACCATGAACACATTGTTGGATGAGTTTGTTTCTAGATGGGGATTAAAAGTTTCTTTTGTTTTCTCTTCCCTGCACTGCTTTCTAAAGCAGAGGTTTGTGTGGTAAGGGAAAGCCAGACACAGGTTCTCTTTGCTATAAAATCAAGAGTTGTAACATGATTTAACAATTCATTTATTAGAGTACTGGTTACTATATACAGGAAAACTCCTTGTTTAGTTTGTTATCTTTCTGCAAGGAAGAAATAACAGTCCATCAGATCTCTCAGTACATGGCTTGGAGATATACTAAAAACAATATCTAGTGATCAAAATCCTGCCTCCTGCACCACAGATTTCCAATATACTGCACCATTCAGCTGGGAAGTACAATACCCAGGATCACAGTACCTGTATTTGTGTTTTCTTGGACTTCGTCTCCTGTCTTTGCTATTGTGGTAGTAGGGGCAGGCATAACCCTGGCGGCAGAGCCGGGGGGGCTTCTTACACTGCTCTGTCTTGTAGTTTCCCAACACATATGTTGTATCTGCAAAAAAACCCCAATGAGTCAGGAGAAATTACCACAATCCATATTTACTACAGGAAAGTTTAGGACAGGAGCAGGCACTCCACAGAGACCAAACTTTCCCAGCCCCTCAGTGACACTCACCTTGCCACCTTGGCTCCTCACTGAGTATCTTCTCTATCATGGCATGGCTGGCAGCGACTGCAGACTGACCCTCAATGCCTCCTTCAGATGTTGTCTGACCATTCTGTAAAGCTTCCATCGCCTGAAGCTCTCTTCAGGGACAGAGGTAAATGAAAAAACAGACTGAGCAGAGGAAGAGTCAGATAAATGTGTGTAAAAACTAACATACTGGAGCATTTGCTAAGTGGGTGCATTTCAGCCATGCATGTTTTGTCAGAACATCTTTAGCTGAACAGCAGCTGCAGTAAAAATAAATCTTCATTCCCTGGGAAATCCAGATGCACTGTTCTGACCCCCTCCATCAGATTCCAAAATGTGATCCTTTCCCCCATTTTGAGAATCCTCCCTGGAGGTTTTTTATATTTGCCTTATTAGGAAGGGATATTTTACCATCACTTCACTTCAAGCTGAAGCAGTACTGTCCTTCAATCATCTCACTTTTCACTTGGGTACAGAAATTACCTTTTCCATCCTCTCCTTGTTCATTTGGGCACAGAAATGACCCTTTTCCCAGGAGCCCCAGGCTCTACTGACCTGATGTCATAGACGGGTGAGCGCAGGTCGTGGGGCCCATGAGCAAAGGCGCAGTGCACTCCGTTCTTGGTGCAGTTTCCCTTGGAGTCTGTCTCATGGATGCAGATTCCAGTTTTGTAGTAGCGCAGGTGATACCTCCTCTCTGTGTCTCCAGTAGTTCTATGCAAGAAGGGACACCTGAGGAAGGAAGGAGGGGAGGAACAGACAAGGTTTAGTCACACAGGTGAAGGATTCAACTACCAGAAGACACTTTCCTGAGAGAAGATGCTGCAGTTGACGCCATCTTTGCTAACTCTGCCCCTTCTCTTACGCCTTGCCTTCCAACACTTCAGAGAACTTCCAAACCTATCACTACAAAGGATGCAAGAGTTTCCCTCCCTAAAAGAAAACTGGATTATTAATGCAGCAGCACCTTATTGTTCAGGATGAGTAGCTGCCAGGGATCTGGAAAAAAGCAAGGATGTGGGACAAGGAAGGACAATTACAAAACTACCATTTTAACTTGTTTTGTTCCCCTTTTTAGGCAGAAAAACAATCTACATTGAGAAGTAAAACAGAAATATAGCAAGATGTAATGGGGAAAGTTAAGATATTGCAGCATGAAGGTAAAAATACAAATGAGCAAAGGTTCCTAGCTGACAATGGCTTTCGCTCACTGAGTCTGAGCCATGTATCATCCAGTGATCTAGAAGCCAAAGCCCACAAACATCCCATTTCCAGTTCCTTCCAGATCTCTTCTAGCAAGGAAGAAAGTGTTGAAACTGAAGCCTCAGGCCTGAGGGGACTATTCCATTCTGTTGTAGTCACAAAAACTTTACTTAATTGAGTTGAAAAATAAAAAAAAAAAAGTTTTGCCAATAAATAGCATTTTTGTATGTTTATATTGGCACCACAAAAGGGAACTGAAATTCCATCTTTTTACAGCATCTCTCTATAAAACACTCTCCATATTTGACTACAGTTTGGCTACACTATTTATCCCACATCTGTCACATGGCTAAAGTTATATTACCAGGTTAACCCCTTAATTGCTGGGGTCTGCCACACACACAGCAGAAAGATTTGTGGTTTTGCTCCAGTTAAACCTACTGTAGTCATGGGGAGAGAACACCCAAAAAGCCCAAACTCTTCCTCATGCTGCCTTTTTCTGGGTATCTCCTGGTTCTGTACGGGCTTCTTAAATGTTCAGAAAGACAAAATAAACTGCTAGTTTAAAAGTTAAAAAGCTAGACAGATAACTCAGGGGGCAGACTGGAGGACAAAGTTTTTCACAGATTGAAGAGAGGAGGAACTAATTTACCCTGCAAGTGAGCAGGAGCTGGGAGTCAGAGACTTAGAGAACAGAGTGTTTCCAAACTCATTTGTCTCATTGAACTGTTTTTCCCACCTTAGCTTTGCTGAAGATGCTGAAGCCCGTGAGCACAGTGAGTTCCCAAGAGCTGAATTCCCATCTAAGTCACCCTCAGTACTGTCTCTGCAGCAGGCCTGGAGCACACGAGCTGCTATTCCAGATTTTACATCTGGTCTCATGTTACGTATGTGACAAAGCTGCTTTACTGCTGACTTGCCTCATCTCTGCAAGAACCGGCTGGAATCATCACCTGGCCTGATCCCAAAAGCCTAATGCCTGAAAAGCAGGGTGCAGCCTTTACTCACTCATCTCCTTCGGGGCAGATCCCCGTGGTCTCGTCATACTTGGTGCAGTAGATGTCGGGGCTGTAGTTGAAGGTGCCGTCGCGGCGGCGGATGGACCTGCGCCGGCGCTGGTTGACAAAGTGCCAGTGGAAGCAGGTGTAGGGCCGGTGCTGGGTGCACTTGTGCTGCACGAAGAGCGGGCACTGCTCCGTGCGGAACTCCTTCAGGTACCTGCGGGAAGCGGGATGTCAGCTCCAGGGTGAGATCCAGCCACCCACAGGGAGGTGTCTGCTGTCCTGCCCACACCCTCCCGCTCCCCTCCCAGGATGGAGGCTGGAGCTGCCCGTGTTTGTCATGGCAAGATATCCATTACACACAGGGATGTAACGAGAGCTGAAATCGCTTTCTGTCGGGATCGTTTTGAAGAGGCTTTTCATCAGCTTAGGAAACATTTGTGAGAAAATAGAACTCTTAAGTACCTTTCTATCCCTTTTTAAATCTGTGACCTATCTGGGCAAAAAGGGGTTTCCTTCCTACATGCTCAGTTTAAAAAAAAAAACACAGAAAAAAACCCCAGATAAAATACACTTCTTTGAGCCACATTTAAAGCTTCAAGTCACTGAGAAATAAAGATTTTTAAGATTTTTAAACGATTTTTAAAATACTCTTTCATGCCTTATCCTCCTGCTTTAGCCCTGCTTTGCCAGTACACAGTCAATTACAAAATAAAAATTAACCAATTTCTCTCTTGCAGTCATATTAATTCAGATCTCAGTCTTGCAAAGTGGGATAACTATCCTCAAACTCCCACATGTTTATGTTGCTTTAATTTTAATATGTAATTCCCTGAAAGTACATGGCTTCTTTTATCCCGAGAACTAAAGAAGTCACAAGCTTTTATTTGTGACACTAATAACAGTCTCTAAACCCAGATTGTAGAGGATTACAAAATGGTTTAGATCAACATAATGATCTGACTGTGATCTCTGTGTAGGTGCTTACAAAATCCACGCTGCTGAAACCCACGGGCTGCCCTGTATTTACAGGGAACATCCAAACAGCTCCAGCAGCTCAGACCCGAATCCCACCGAGTTCAGTCTCAGAGGCACATCCAGGAACAAGGCAGAAAACCTGGAGCATTCTGGTCTCTTATGTTATGAGGTCAGTGTAAACAGCAAGGACCAAGTTTTGTAGGTCAAAAAAAAAAATACAACTATTCTGCTGGAAGCAACAGGGTGATATAACAGCAGATTCGGACTGATTTTAAACTGCGTATGTACTCCAAGGCAACAAAAAGGAGTGTAGGAATTCATTCCCATGTCAGACAGTCTTTATCTCCTGTTTCTAAATAAATGGAAAGATGTCTGATGCCCAAAGATGCATTTACAGATAATATCACAGCACTAGGCTCATTCTGAAAGCAACATCTGTAAATAAAGCCCCCTTTCCTCTTTACCCCAGCTGAGGAGAAAGCCTCAGGAAAATGCACAGATTCAACCAAAGTGGTTTTATTTGTTTGCTATGAAGAGACAGTATCAGTGGCAAGAGCTTCCCTACATTGGATTTTGCAAGCATGAAAGGATAAAAGCTATTCCTCTTCTTCAGCCTCTAAGTACGTGAGATTTGCAGGTTCCACTGCCTGGGATCTGTGAATGCCCGGGGCTGGAAGCCTCCACGGCCGGCTGTAAGCCCTTCTCTACCCAAGCCCATCTGTCCCCAGCAATCCAGAGTGGCTGGAACAGTATCTGCACTGGGGCCCAAGGCTTAACAGCAGAAAACCAGAGCCAGCTGCAGAACCAGGTCTGCTTGGCACAGGTGAGGGCCAACAACACCACTCTGTTCCTTTTCCCATCTGAAAATCCAGCTCTGTTCAAACAGAGATCGCTACTTGAGCCACATCAGCAATTAATCTGCAAACTGAAAGCTGTGGTAAATTCATCCATTCTCAAAAAGCTTTCTAAATTGTTGGAACAAGTACTTGTAGAAGGTGGAATTCCACAGATTATCTTATCAGAGCACTAGGAAGACTTGGAACAAAAGCGACTGTAACAACATTTTGGTTAGAAAGTGAATTAAGTAACCTTCATCAGGACGATGCTGTTCACAGATGATACAGTCACCACTCAGTCGTTTCCACTCGCTCACCTCCACGTACACCTTAGAGACACGAGATTTGTGTGACTCCCATTTTACACATGGACAAACAACACAGCTGGCTAGAAGCCCCAGGCAGTATCACACAGCAACCAGAATCCCAGACACAAACCAAGAGCATTTTAACTCCTCCATCCTCACCCCGTTCAAGAACAGCATCCTGAACCTCCTCACTGCTCTGGAAACTAAAGGGAGATACCAGGCTTACACAACCTGGGTATGGAGCCCAGCACTCCACACTTGTGATAGGCCCAAATGAAACAATTAAAAATCTGAGAGTTTAACAGCCCCACAATCAGCTGAGCTGAAGCTGCTTCCCTTCAGCAGGGAAGTTTAAAAACGTACACACTAACTAGGGATTTCAGTCTCTAGTGTCTCAATTGTTGCTGAAGAGTATTTGAAAATTAATTGCATTTCATGATTGGCTAAACTCCCTGGAGAAACATTTATTGTAATGTTAATGAGAGATAATTACATAAGTAAATGGTTCACCTGAAAAGTGTTTAACACCTAACTTGCTTCATCAGAAAGTCGTTCTTTAATGGTCTCTATTAAATAAATGATGTCTCACTCTTAATTTCAAAGCAAGCCCTGCAAACAGATACCACTGGGCATTAACTGTGCACAGTCACCTCTGCAACAGACCCAAGTGAGGGAAGGAGAGTTGTCACATTAACTCAGTCATTTCAAGCCTTTCAATCACTGCTTTGGGTTTTTCTTTTTTCCAAGCCACTACAACGTTTTAAATCACCCTCCTCCACAATAGCCTGAATGGTAAATTGCCTTACAGCCCTTTATTTTCTTGATCCATGAAGTGAGTTTTGGCTCCTCTGGGAGAACACAGACCACTCAACCAGCCACTTAGTATTAAAATATATAAAAGGCCTCTAAACCACGTGTGTTTTGGGAACACAGAGAGGATACAGAGCCTGCACCACCACAATGTGATGTCTCACAAATCAGAAAGCCATTAATATTTCAGGAGCCTCTTTGCAAAGGCTCTAAACAAAACACAGAGAATAATGTCATGACAGATCCTTCTGGTGTCAATGGTCTCCGTAATTTTTTTTTTACAGAAGAGCTGAAAAAGGGAATTTCAGAAGAACCCTCAAAGCTGAAAACATGTTGATAACTGGTACACATTTCATAGCATGTCAGCCAAACTGTGTCTGTACAGGAACAGGAAATCCAGCAACGATAACTTGCATTTCTCAACTCCTCTTAGGAAACCCTACAGCCCAGCCGTCACTTGAGGGGCAGAAGAATTATTACCCCTATTTCATACTGGAGCTACTTCTATATTTCTTTATACTTCTATACTTTATACTTTCTTTATACTTCTATATTTCTTTTTCTAAAACAAAGTAAGTAGACGTTGCATTTTCATACTCATGTAATTTTTAAAAAGTGGAAAGCACATAGCACTGTCTTCTGATACAACATTAACATCAACAGCAACACCCAGATTCCTGGAGGAAATGTTACCATTTATGAGCCCTAGTAAACAAAGATAAATGCAATTCTAAACAAATAGGACAAGACTGGCCAGAACAATGCAGATCAAAGTCCTCAGGCTGAGCTGAACTTGCTGTCAAACAGGATGGACGCTGCTGGAAATGAAAGTTTTTTTCCCTAGGAGGACAAGAAGAGGTTCTTGGAGTAGTTTTAGGAACTCCCAGAGACCAACAGGTGCAGCAAAGCATTAGAAAACCTCAATGCTACTCTGCTGAAATTCCACTTCCTCTGGGATGAGGGAAGGGGCAGTGATTATTCTGCAACTATTTACACTAGAGGGGAGGTGCTCACTGTCTTTAATTGCCAGTAGCAGCTTGAGTCTCCAGGGCAGGGTAGCAAGTGTTTACCTCTGCAGCTTGGAATTGCAGGAGTTCCTCCTCTGCCCTGGAGGAATGGAGCAGGAACCTGCTCTGGGAGCTGCAGGGAAAAAGATGGGTGCAGTGGGGAAAGAAGAAAAAAAATCAAACCTAGAAAAAAGGAAAAAAAAAAAAAAACCAAACAAAGAGAGAACCCAACAAGAATTTTTAACCTAGAACTTTCATTTTTATCCTCCACAATTGCAGCTGTGTCCTGGTCCCCTCCTTGCCACCTGGTGCAGAGATCTCCTGCTTTTCTGCAGCTTTTCTGGTTGACACTGGTGTGCTCAAGCAGAGAGCATTCCTGCACCCATCCTGCTTCCAGGGCTGCAGTTTCCTGTCAAACTTGACCCAAGTCACACATCCAGTGGAGTGAGCTCAATTCAGGAAAATGTGCTGGTAATGCACAGCTGAGCTCCAAATTCCTCATAAAAGCCTTAACTCAAAGCTCCCAGAAATCACTGGAAGATGCACACTGATGTCAAGTCAGCCTCTGCTTTCTAACAGAGGGATCAGAAAGACCAGGGAGAGAAACAATACCAAGGAGCAAGGAAATGAAAAGATTAAAACCAACTCCTCAAAACTCTTGTGGCTTCTGTGATGCAAAGCCAGGCTCTGCTTTACTTCCAACACCCCTCACACTGTTTGAGATCTTTATGGAGGTCCCAAGACGAGCTTCTCTCCTTTGCAGCCCTTCTTGCTCTTCCAGGTCACCCCCCTTTCTGCCAAAATTCCTCCCAAAGAGAGGCTCACAAACAGCACCTGAACCTTCTGCAGCAGAATGACAGCAGAGAGAAAACCATGAGGTAATATAACATTATAGTCTGGCTAATGCAGCCTAGGACACAGTCTGCAATGCAGGGCAGCAGTGAGATCTAACACCACCACCACCTCCATTCCACACACGGGTGGGGGTGTGTTCACACCCCTGAAACTGCTCTGGCACCTGGGGAAGGGCTCTGCTGAGAGGCTGTGGCAGCACTGCTGGTCTGTGTCACACCAGTGGAAACCTGGAGCAGCTTTTACAGCAGGTCCTCACTCAGGGCACAGCCACTGGTGCTGGCTGAGCTCCCAGAGCTGCTCCTGGGGCACAGCAAACCCAGAGAGGGCAGCCCAGAACTGGGCTGCTCCCAAAGTCCAGCCTGCTGTGGGCTCTTCACTTTGTTATTAGCATTAATATTAGAAATTATTAGTTCAGGGCTGTATAGAGATTCTCAGCCACTTGTCCAGAAGAGCCCCCAGAGGCAAATCTAACAAGAAATCTACAAATTCATTTTTAGGTTGTGTGTTTTGTCTTGGGTTTTGGTTTACGTTTTTTTTTTTTCCCTGTTTTGTTCTGTTTTTTTTCTTCAAACAAAGTCTTACACTCCTGATAAGATTTCAGATATCAGGGAGAAAATGCTCTTCTGCCATTACCACTTATTTTAGTCATGTGTGCCTTCTCTCAAAGTATTGCACTGGCAAAAATGCCATTTCACTGGCACAAAAGTACACGGCAATGCTGGGGACATTTGTTGGCATTTTTCTATCAGTCATGTCCTGCTGTTTCAGACAGGACTGCATGAGGCCATGGACCTCTCTGTAAAGTCTCAGGTGGTCCCAGTTCATATCCTTCCTGAAAAATGCAGTCTGAGAGGTCACTGCTCTCAGCTGCTCATCACCTTTCCTCCTCTAGAAGCTCGGAGTGGCACTGATCTGTCCAGACAGCAGGATGGAGAAAGTTTTCCCAATTCAGGTTAGGAAAGGTATTTTTAAAAAAACCCCAAAACCAAACACCCCCAAACATATATTTTATATATATATATGTATATATATATATATTTCCCAGCAGCTTCACTTAAAAATTTAAATTAGTGGTTTAAGCTAACAGAGATAAAATTATCTGAAGCAAACCAGGGTGTGCTTATCCAACAGACTGTCTGCTCAGTAGACAGCATTGCAAAACCCAGGAGAAAATATCTAACTATAGATACTGATATTTCTAATTCAATAATGTTATCTTTTGGGATTATTTTCAAAACTGCTATTTTCTTCTTAAGCTCAGAGAGCCACCCCAACACAAGAGGAAAAGAGCTGTCCATATTAAATCAGCTCTCTAAATTCATTTCACCCTCATAAAATTTTATTGCAAAAGATGATATCAGACACACTTTAAGTAAGAAACCCATGACTCAATTATTTTCTTTTACTGAACTGTGGTATTCCAATTGAAATGAGTCAGTGGTGCATGACAGAATCTACTTATTCCAACAGGATACTCAATAAAAATCCTACTAATACACCTTTCATTTAACATATTACTGATAGAGAACACCCATGATATGCAGCTCTGACATTGCTCAAGAGGTTTTGCTCTTGGGGCAAGGGAGATGTTTCAGAATAAGTGAGATAAAAACATGGAGTTAAAGAATAGGATTGTTCAAAAATAATTCGGAGAGTTCTATACCAGTACTCACACAATGTCTTAGGAAGTTTCAATGCAAAGCTTCCTGACAGGGAGCAGAGTCTTCAACTCCCAAGATTTCTTGGAATTTGGGAGGAAAGATGTGAAACAATCTGACTTCATGGGAGTTGTAGTTCCTTGTTCCTAGGGGTGGCACAAGTCAAGCAAACCCCTGAACCAGTAGCTGCAGACCTCCAGCAGCCTGGCTTACAGCTCTGCAATGTTTAGTGTCCTTCTAGTAAGAGCAGAAGTTAAGACAAGTCTGTTTCAATAAATATTTTTTACTGACTGGCAGATGTAATTTAATATTGAAACAGATCCTCACATGAGTCATTGTTGAATATGAAACAATAACAAACACTTTTAGCAGCAATCTTCAAAATTTCAATCATAATTTCAAGAAAAATTCTCATCAAGTTCTACTAGGAATCTGTGTCAAGGCATGGTCTGGGTTGAAAGAGACCTTAAAGATCATCTATTTCCAACCTCTTGCATGGGCAGGGATGCTCACCCACTAGATGAGGTCTATCAGCTACTGTGGCTCACCAATATTGGATATTTCCCCTTTTACCACATTTAATAGTATTTAGAAAAATAACATCATAGACCTGACCAAGCCCTCACACTTCACACACCAAGCTTTTTGCATACACCACGCACACCTGGCACAAAAGGCAAACATCTCTCTCAGGACATCTCCAGAACCATCAGTCCATCTGCCTCTCCACACCCTCAGCAGCCAGGTGCACTTCTGTAAACCTTGAAAAGATTAGAAAGCATTTAAATCTCAAAGAAAAATATATGGATCACTTTATAAAAACAAAAGGCTGACTGTGAATGTAGGGAAGGAGAAAAGGATGAGGAAAAAGTTTCAGTAAGCTCAGATCTGTCAAGAAGATAGACTTCACATGCCTCAGTGTTTTCTTTATCACCCAAATAAATTGAACCATCAACTGGAAAAAGGTCACACACAGACAGCAGTGTGTGATTTTAAAGCTGTTAGATTTCCCCTCCTCCATTAGAGCTTGACAACAATGTCAGTCTAAGGGCAAATAAAGAAAGTGAGAGTTGGAGAGACTTATTACAGATGCATGGAGTTGGGTTTGTTTGGTTGTGGAAGTTTTTTTGTTTTAAGACTTCTTACAACTCACTGTGTACCTCAGTGGTCAAAATGACAACTGCTCACATCTATAACCCATTGCTCCCCCAGTTTTTGTTGTAGAAATAGGTAGGCATCACTCAACTCTTCCATTTTCTCAGCATCTCAATGATTTAGCAAACAAAGTTGAGCTGGATGCTTCCAAATGGAAAAGCAGAGCGTACTGCAGAAGGTAAAATACAAACTGCCAGACTACAGGAAACTGAGGATAACACCAAAATGCACACAGTCACATCCAACAGTAACCTGATCCCTGCTGGAGCTCCATTTCTGGATTTCAAAGGAGAACAGAGGCTGGACAAGAACACAGTGAATTTATTTCAGCCGCGATGAATGAATTCTGTATCACCAATACTTCATAGATAACTGAGTGACTGCAAAAGTTCAGGCTAAAAATAACACGTGTTGGCAACTATCAGAAACCATCAGGATGTTTTTCAATTAGAAGGAAAAAGTCAGACAAACAGTTGTGCCTTGTCTACACTGAAAAACGAAGGGAAAACAGAGAAGTGTGGTGCAGGCCCATCATGGGAAGACAGATTTGCACCAACTTCAGGCAAAACATTGTTCAGTTTCCAGTTATAGCAAAAATGGCTTTGTTTGGAGAGAAATGCCACACTGCAGCAGAGAAGCTCATCAACACTGTCCTGATGAGGAACAAAAATCAAGGCTTTCAAGCCAGAGCTTACTTGATAAAACCCACATTTATCACATTTGTGAGCAGCCAAGACATGAGCTCCACGAGTCACAACTGCGTTCCTGTCCTGGGTGTTGGGGAAGAGCTCCTTGCTGAGACTTTCTGGAAGCTGTGCATCCCTTTGCTTGGCACCCCTTGAGTTGTGTCACTCAAAATCTGACAAATAAAGCAATTTGAGTCATTTTTTGATGGTGTACTGTCTTTAAAAAGCAGGCACTTGTTGCATCAGCAGACCATGAAATGTATATAACCAAGTCATACCAATCAAATCCATTTCAAACACAAGTATTTGTTTACACAGAGCTTTCACCTTTTTAATTAAAATAACCCAAGCACTGGCAAAGGCAAACACTTAATGGCACTCCATTTCAGATGCATTTCCTTAAAAGCCATTCACCAAGATCCAGAATTCTGCATAAAGCCTTGAACTTACATTTACATTTCCTTGAGTTAGTTATCCTTTTTTTCCCAAATTACTTGGCAATGAATATGTATTAGACATGACCTCGAAATTAACTCAATATTTAGGCAGTTGATGCAATGTTTTAAACACACAGCCCATTTTTCCAAGTTTAAATTACATATTTGCAATTTGACACCGTTAGTTTATGTAAACTGTGCCTAAAGCACACTTTGCTGTTTTCAAACATGGATCACCCCGATTGAAACAACCCTCATCCTTCTCTGGGTTGGTTTTTGCTCCACAAATATTTAGTTGTCATTAAGCCTTCCCTACAGCACCTGTGTAAGTGCTGAGTCTATGAAAACAGGATCATATGGAAATAATTATTTTTCAGTAACGTGGGCTGAGCCTGTTGCAGGGCAAACACTGGAGCTCACTGCATCCAGACAGCTGCACACTGCTGAGGGTCTGTACCTGCTTCAGTTGTCAGCACAATGTAGCAACATATGCTTAAATATGAGCAGTTAAATATTCTACTACTAATTACTTCACAAAAAACATCCATCCCCAGACTTATCTATTATGGTCATTTATTCAGCTTATAGCCAGGTAAATTTTCTCTCTTATATTAACTCATATATTAACTTACATTATCCCATCTCTTATGGATGGGATGGATGATGCCTCTTTATCCCAGTGTTAGTGTTTGTAGCCTCAGGAAGGTGGGGGTAACACACACCAGGTTTGGCACAACAAATTAAAGTCTGAATAACACCCTGATGTCCTGTGCTGTAAAAATTAAAGTTCCAGTTTCCAGCAAAGGTTTTTTCTATACTGCACTTCTCTCACCACCAATTCAAGCACTAACAAAGCCTACCCAGGGCTTACAACTGTAGAAACAACAGGGAAGGCTGGGAACAGGGCTGGGCTGTTTGAAAACTTGTGTTACTCACTCTGCTAGTTCCCTAAAACAAAACATCCCACATGCAAGAATTCATAATGGGCAATTCAGAAAAATATTATTTCCATACAAGCTATTCCACAGCTCAGGCTCTCAGCTGCAGATTGTTATGAGCATCTTTAGCCAGCTAAGCCTCAACATTTTGTCTGTGTTTGGAAACAGAGCACAGTAGCCTTCCCTCTCCTGGCCACGCCAAGACCCCCATGAATTTAACACACAGCTCACAGATCAGCTGCAGCCCCACACTCACAAGTTTTAAGACAGAACATGAGCTGTTTGAAGGGCTGTATTTACACAGGACCAAAACCAGACAACCAAAGCTCCACATGACATGACAGCTCTATGGTGCTCTCACCCAGCCCAATCTCCACTGGAAATTAAATGGCATCTGCTTCTTCTCAGGTTAAACACCAACCAGATTTGCAGCAGCCTCTTTGGAAAGGCTTTCATTTGTGAACAGACATTTTCTGCTGTGAGTTTGAAACAAAACACAGTGATTATCTAACAAGCATGAACCTGCATGCATACCCATGTGCCAGCACAGAGATAAAAGCCAACCCTGGTTGATTTTGAAGAATCAATGTCAACCATTCAATCAATTTTCTTTTCTGCTCAGCACTCAAATCAGACTTCATCTGTGCCTGCTGTAGCCCAGTGGACTGGATTCCAACCCTCCACACAGAAGGCACAGCTCTGAATAAATGTCCTGCACACTCTGGTGTCCAACGAGGCTCCACTGCATGCTGACACCACCTCTCCTCCAAGGGGAAAGCAGGCAAACCCCAGGCTTTGCCACAGCCTATCACTTCCCACTTGGGCTAATCAATGCACTGATAAATCTGGTGGCACTCTCATGATATTTTAAACGTGCAAACAATATTTTTTTTTTGTTGCTGTAAAGCTGCACAGTTGTCCTCAGGCATCTGCTGTTTGCATTTCTGCTATGACAGTAACAGTCAAGTGCCATCAATGAAAACTCATGGGCTATTGAAAACTTTAGAGGAGAAAAAAAAATCACCTCAGAGCATACTGGGCGTGGACTGACAGCTTCTTTTTGAGCTGTGGTGACATGCTGAAGACAAAGGATAACAAATAATACTGACTTGAATTCTTTTTTTACAGATAATCATAGAATAGTGACTTTAATTCTTTAACAGTGACTTTAATTTTTTTTCAGATATTCATATTTTCAGCCATTCCATTCATTGAATGGCCTGAGTTGGAAAAGACCTTTGCAATCACCCAGTCCCAACCCCCAAGTTCTGGTTCCAAGTTCATCCAGAATAGTTTCAAAAAACTAATTCCCCTTTCATATGGCCATGGCTGCATATTAATCAAATCAAATTTTAGGCATACAATAATAAAAAGACATCCCACCTTAATTTCTTAGCTGCGCTTAACAGTACCATTAGTCTTAGGAAGGCAGTATGTGCTCTGCTGAAATGGATTTGCCATTTTGACCAACAGACAGAGATGGTAGGAGATTTTTTTTGTTTGACCACAAATTCAGTGCAAGTTTCTTCTCTACCACTGTTCCGACAACTTCATTCAATTAAATGTCTCTGACTTCTAATAAGATATAAGAATCAGGCCAGTATTGAGCATTTCAGTGATCTGGCTCTTTTATTGCCATCACTGCACTTCAGTGCTTAAAATATTTATTTCAAATAAAACATAGAACTTTCCTTGTTTTAACAATCACCTCCTCAACCTGAATGAATACTACAGCAGGGTGAGGGTCTGTGAGTCAGAAGCTGCACCAGAACTAAAGGAAAGAAGGAATTGTTGGTATTCATTGCAAGGGAACATTCATTCCAACTGATATTTCAAATGTCAAGCTGGTATTAACTGCATCAAGCACTGATCAAAATACACAAGACAAGAGGTTGCTGAGAAAATCATCACAAGCATCTAAATTGGCTGTCATCACTAGGAGGAGTTTGAGAAGGTACAAGCCTTCAGCATCTCCCTGTGCACCCTTCTGCTGAGGCTCCTTATATTTGATGCCCTGATATAAAAGACAAACTCTCTCTCAATAAATTAGAGGGGACAAATGTAGCTAAGAAATAGCACTTGCTCCACAGCCTGCTGGCACGTGACCACCCATTAATTTAGGACACTGGGGGGGAATTGCTGGCTGGCTCTGTGCACACACAGCTTTCAGCAACAGCTCTGTACCTGATTTGCTGAACGTTACAGAAAGTTTATAGAGTACATAAATTCTTTATAAGATAGAAAGTGCTGTGATTTACTCCCTCTTATCATTCACAATTTCACCAAAATCCAGTTTAAAGTGGAAACTGATACAATATTAAAAATCAATGATGATTAGACCCCCAAAAAAAATCTTAGCTAGAGTAATGTAGGTGACTCCTGGGCAAAGGGACCAGGTAACCTCTCACCATCTCTTTCAGCCTATTTCTGCTGCTTTCAAAAAGATTTATGAAGTTTTTAAAAGCAGAAAGTTAATGGAAGGAACAAAAACCTCTCCTCAGCATCCTCTGAAAGTGAACACAGCTCTTCATGTCCTGACAAGCAGGTTTCCACGAGCCTCAACACAGCAATTAAAGATATTATTGCCTTTTTATTTTGCTCCTCTCTCGGAAGTAACAGCTCCTTTACCAGGGACCACAGAAGGGCTGTGTCCCTGCCCAGGCTCAGCTGGGTGCATTAACACAGTCCTCAGTGACAGCTCATGCTAATATGCCACACAACAAGTGTGATTAACTGATGTCCTGACACATTCCCTCCTGCCATGCTGTCACAGGGGCAGGGACACGCAGCAAGCAGCCAGGCAGGGATGCTGGAAGGCACTGCAGGAAGATTTTCCTGAGAGCACTGATCAGACCCTTTGGAATAAGAAGGATCAGTGTTTCAGCTGCTCCTGGAAGATAGTAAAACCTTTTTCTGGAAGAAGAATAGCTCTAGAGACAATAAAATGTTGGAATTCCAACAGAATGCTGCTTAAAATAAAGTCACATGATGTAAAAAATACTAGACAATACATAAACTTACAAATTGAGAAAAACTGATATAATAGGAAACTCCAAGCTCTGAGGTTCTCAGGATCATAGAATAAATGGAACTGGGAGGGACCCACAGAATCAGCAAGTTCTTGACTTTATAGAACAATTATTAACCTTAATACTGCCTCTCATGACACAAAAAACTATCCTATATGCTAATGTAAGCAACAGATAATCATCAACATAATACTTTTCATTACATTAAAAATTAAAGAACCATCTTCCACTTTGAAACAATTCTGCACCACTGAACCCTTCTCCTCTTTCACAGAGTTTTGGATTTTTGAAACACCAAACCTTGCCAGACCAAAACTAATTCTGAGAACATCACAGCAGTACACAAAGGTTTCTGCTTGGCAAAATATTGATATGACACCTCTAGAGCTGTTATCCATATGTGAATTCCCTGTCAGACTGATATCCAGAAGTACTCAAGAAGTGGGAATGCAGCAGGCAAAACACAGGTCCAGCCCCACTTCAACAGGAGGGAAAAACTCTTTTTTGCCCCAACACATTTGGGGCACAGATTGGGCCCAAATGCCCCTTGCCAGCCCCTCTCTCAAGCTGGAGCCTTTCAACACTCAGCCTTTGAAGAACCATAAAATCTAAAATGTTATTTTCAGCACATGTGTTTGGTGGTGAGAGCATACTGTGAAGGCAGCTCTTCCTGTTCACACTCCAGCACTTTATATTTCCAACTTCCTGTAACTATTCACACTTCCTAATAACAGCTGGCAGTGGACGTGCATTCAGTGAAGTTCACACAGACTCAAAAAATACCAATAGTAATAATACTTTCCTGATAAGATGACATTTACAGGTAATGATGTAGTGGACCACTGGTAAGTCCCAGATTTAAAAGTATTGACTCACTCTGTGCTTTCCTAAGGGTATTACCTTACACTGTATATAATACAATAATAACATAATCTATTCTACATCTTCTGTGCTTTATTACCAAACCTGAAACCTAAAAACACCTGGGCTTCTTTTTGTTATTTTTGTTTTCTGGGTTATTCGGGTATTTTTTTCCTTTGCTTAATTTTGTGTTTTGTTTTGTTGAGGTGGGGTTTTTTGGTTTGTTTGTTTGTTTGTTTTTTGGTGGGTTTTTTTGGTTTTTTTGCTTAAAAACAGGGCTAGTTTCTATAACTTGTATAAGTCCATATCAGCTTATTGATCTAAGGGTTATCACCAGTAAAACCAAAGCAGAATTAGGGCAGCAGTTTGTTATTTTAAGAGTCCTGATGGTTTAAAAAGAACACAAAAGGTTTCTAAAAACAATTTCCAGAGCCTCAACTCGTGCAGTAGGGTGTGAAGACCACCCAACTCAAGCAGATCAAATGTACAATCTGACAGACCATGCAGGCAAATGTTATGGGACCTAGAAGAGCAAACAGCAACCCTGAAAAATTGTTAGCTACACATCTGGGTTTTGGTTTTCTTCCCACAGACACTCAGTCTGCACCTTTGAGATCAGACATGTCCTGTTTGCTCTGCCAGTGGTAAGACACTGTCCACTGATAAGGAGATAAGGATTACTCTGCTACAACGGATGCTCTGAGGTGCATTTTTGAATTCACATGTTCAATTTTGAGATAAGGCTTTAAATAAGCACACCTATGGTCTTGGTATTTTTACTTCTTCTTCACCCACATTTCCACTGCTGTCTTAATCTGAGTTCCTATTTGAGGCTGAGAAACCACCAGACAAGGCACAATGCAGACACAAGAATGTCTCTGATTTCAGTTATAGCCAAAGTATTGCACCAGCTCCATTTTCATCCCCATTTACAATGTCCTTCATTTGAGTCTTCTGGTCTTTCAATGCCTAAATGGCACCAGAATGGTTGCAAGACAAAGCTTGGGTGAGCAGTAGCCAGCAGTCACTACATCACAGCCCAGCCATGTGGATGCAGCTCCAGCATTAATACAGGGTATTAATCCTTCAGGAATTTCCCACAGTTCCTCTCCTTGTGCAAAAGGAAAGACAAGTTCTTTGCCTTTGATGCTGCAAAGGCATAATCACAAAGCTTATCTTGATGCACTGCAAAAGAGGACAGGATGTGCTCCCAGGCATCTCACCCAGATCTCAAGTGAGGGTACACGGAATCCTGAAGGTCACTTTCAAGGGTGCTGCTCATGTTTAAGATGGGCACACTCAAGAGAAATGTCTTGAGTAGCAATGACTTGAGTTATGCACAATAAATCTGTGTTCCAAAGAGTTTATCACCTGAATCAGAGTATTTTCAATGCTGCTTGTGAGCCTGTGTGCTCTGAATGCTCTGAACTGAAGGGACTCTCTGTTTTTTTATTAAATGGGTTAATTTATCTCTACCTCAACATTTGCTTTCCTGCAGAGTTATTAAACTGTCTGACTTTCAGGTGAATGCACAGTGAACAAAGGGCTGCTCCACTTTCACTTATCTAAATTCTGCCAGATCAATAAACACCCAAGCAGTGGAAACAATCTTTACAATTCACAATTAAGGCATCAAGCCTGACTGAAACCAGCCACGCTGCCAGCAGCCGAGCAGAGGAACCATACCAAAACAAAACCACCCCAGAGCACCCTGTACCTACAGCTTCAGTGACTGAGAGCTCACTTTCAGTTTCTTCCAACTCAAGTCTACCCACATGAGTAGATACACATTAAAGACAGAGGTACCTGCAGAAATAACATGCTAGACAGAGCCGAGAAACGCTGCAAAACCAATCCTCAGCTGAGGCTTGACAGAGCCTACCCAAATGAAATCCACTTCCCATGCAGCCCCTGCAGAGCACATCACCCCAAGCTGATCCCAGCCTCCAGGAACCCCAGGAAGGAGCTGTCTCGCTCCTTTGTTCCCAGGAATATGCTGCTCTCATCCGGCTACGGGAGCTGTGGGATCACAGAAAGCAGCCACACGCAGGAACATCTAATCCAGCAAGCCAGGGAGAGCACAACAGCAGCCACGGAGTATTTTGTTACTCACTCGGGGTTCTACAAATGGAATCCCATCCCCAGACAAGGAGCAGCCCATCCATAATTAAACAGCAAACTTTGGCATCTACCAGGGACTTGTCTCCAGGAATACCCAGCTGCACACCACGACTGCTACCAAAGGACACAAATCAAGGAAGCTCGGCCTCTTCTGCTAACAAACAGTGACAAAGGTGTGAGAGAGCATCACCAGCTCTGCTTTTCCCACATTGTCTTTTGCTGCACATCTAAAGTAAACATAAAGGCTTCCTAACAGAAAGACAGAGGTTCAAAATATCTAAAAAATCTCATGCAACTAACACCAAGAGTTTGGAAATTCACGCTAATACAGAAATTGGAACATTTCCTTACAAATACAACCAAAACTTTCTGAGAGATCCCCAGCACCAGATTGCCTGTCCCCAGGGAACAGCAAAGTATGCAGATAATTAAGCTTACTTGAGTTTACAACTTGTAACCTTTGTGTCATTTTATGGAAACAAACTATATTTAAGGGAAAAAAAAAAGGAAGAAAATATTTACATTTTGACAACATACAACTTGTTCGCATGAGCCACCACCAAATAAGTTCCCATATGTTATCAGGAGGAGGTTTACAGTCTGATGTGACCCAGTGTACACATCCTAGACTTCCAAAGGATGGCTCACATCCCACTGTCAGCACTCAGCAGCCCCCAAACCCGTCTTTCACTTATGGTTATTCAGCTCCTCTGCAACTGTTTTCACTGAAGTATTTATAGCATCCATCTTCAAAACACAAGTTTTGCCCTCTGGAAATAAGCTAATTGCACCACCAGCTTTGTTCCACACTGTCCCATTTCCGTCCTCTTTCCCAATCTCCTCTGCTTCTCAAAGTCTTTCTTCCTCTGTTTTTCCTAATACTTGACATCCTTACTTCCACAATCATGCTCAGCCAAGTTATCACCTTCACCTTCCTCTACCCAGTGTCCTCACCTTCTCTACCTCATCTCCTTGTTTTCCTTCTCCATCACTAGTGTCACTCCACTTCAGGCAGCTCCTGTTCCCTCTTTTTCCCTACAGCAACATTCCCAGCAGACTCTTCCATGCCCATTTCCCCCATAAAACTGTCAGACTTGTAGAGCACACCAGAAGCCACACAGCCTACGAGACTGTGGCTTGCCAGCTCCCTAAAGATCATGACAGGATCTTCACAATGGCAATAAAACCTGGAAGCCCTCACTCTGCCATAGTATTCCTGAAGGAAAGGGGTGGCAGGTAGCCTGTGATCCCAGCTAGGCACACAGGCACATGTCTGTGGATTCCTCAAAGCTCTTTTTATTCCAGGTATCACAGTGCGGATGCAGGGAAGTCCACCACCAACCTTATGAAAATGGAAATTAAAAGCACACAGAGCACACGTCTCACTTTGGGTGGGAGCATCCACACAAGCCAGAGATATGAGTATTTGTAGGGTATTTGTAGGACAACACCCTAAAATGATAAGGGAAACGGCTCAGCACATATATTTTGTTCACAAAGAACAGTTCCAAAGTTTTCTCCTTTAAGGACAGGGAACACATGACCTATTTCCAGCCACATCCATCCATCGCCAGCCCACCTCACAAAGACAATGCTCGCTCCCAATCCGTTATCCCTACTGCACAAGAGGATGGGAATCCCATCCCACAGCCTCCAACTCCAACAACTGACCACAGGCCAACTTCACACAGCTCCAACAGGTTGTGTTTCCCTGGGACAAGGCAGTGAACTGGTATTTTTTGGTTAGGAAAGACACATTCCAGCAACAAGTGTTCCCTGAGGGAGTGTCTGCAGTGATGGAGGCGACACACACCAACGGTGTGCCCATACAGCCAGACTGCACCCACACAGGGCCAGCAAAAGCAGGGACGGAGCAAACACTCGTCCAGATTTCAATGTAAACCTTCCAAGGGGGATATTCCACACACCTGTGTCACTCCCAAAGACACCAGCCCTGAGAGGGACCCGCTCCATCACCAACCACCAAAGCTGCGACCCTGGGCACCTCCTGTCACCTCACACCTCCCTCCACAGGTGCCAAGGAACGCCCGAGACCCCTCAGGGGATGGAGGA
Organism: Agelaius tricolor; assembly: GCF_023055355.1. Classification (NCBI taxonomy): domain Eukaryota; kingdom Metazoa; phylum Chordata; class Aves; order Passeriformes; family Icteridae; genus Agelaius; species Agelaius tricolor. The sequence goes on from NW_027269295.1 coordinate 4,969,145, forward strand.
CAGCAGTGACAGTCCTGGGTGACAGCTCACCAAACCCTCAGCCCCTCAAAGCACCACGAGGTGACCCCCGGAGGAACGGACCCCACCGAGGGCGGGGGGCAGAGCTGGGGACCCAGGGTCCCCTCACATCCCGTGGGACAGAGGCCCAGCCTCGGGCCGGGGTGTCACCGCAGGGCCCGGCGCTCCACCAACACCACGGGGAGGGACCGGGGCTGTCACTCGCGGGTCCCCTCACCCGTCGCGGAACGGATCGGGGCTGTCACATCCCGGGGGATGCCCTCACATCCCGGGGGATCGACCCCCACCCCAGGCGGGGGTGTCACTCGAGAGGGAGGGACGGGCGGGCGAGGGGCCGGGGGTGTCAGCCGGGGGTCCGGGGGTCCCCTCTCCCCGGGGGAGGCGCGGCGGCCCCGGTGCATCACGGGCGTTGGGCGGGGGGGTCGCTCATCCCCCGCCCCTCCCTCCCGCCCCGCCGCCCCCGGCCCGCGCCGGCCGAGGCCGGTTCCAGCCGGTGCCCGCGCGTCCCCCCGCGCGCCCCCGCGCGCGCCGCACGCTGACGTCAGGCGCGTGTTGGCGCGCGGGCGGGCGGGCGGCGGCGGGGAAGCTCCCGGCTCTACGTACGTGTAGTGCTGCGGCTTCTCGGGCTGCGCCTGCAGCGCGCTGGCGGCGCTCGCCGGCCCGGCCGCGGCAGGGCCGCCCGCCACCGGGCCCTTGGACATGCCTCCCGCCTTCCGCCGCCGCCGCCGCCGAGGAGACCTTTATTATTCACTCTGCGCGGTCCGCACGGAGGGCGCCGCGCGCAGGCGCCGCCGCCGCCATTGCCGCCCCGGTGGCGCGCGGAGCGGGGTGGGACTTGTAGTCCCGCCGCGCGCGCGCCGCCCGCCGGCCCGGGACGCGGCGGGCGGTGGCTTCCGGCCGGCGGGACTACAACTCCCAGAGGCGCCCCGCGGCGACGCGGCCTCCGCGCTTCCTGCCGCGCGGGGCGCGACGGGAGGTGTAGTGCGCGGAGCGGTAGGGGCGGCGCGCCGGGGCGCCCCCCGGTGGCGGGGCGGGATCGGGGCCGGGAGAGCCCCGAGCGCAGGGAAGGCACCGACCCCTGGGGGGACACGGAGATCATGGGGAACACCGAGCCCCTGAGGGCGAGGAGCGAGTCACAGGATGGCAGCGAGCTCCTGGGGGAGCACCGAGCCTTTAGGGGACACCGAGCCCGGGCCACACCGGCCCCGGGAGCGGCACAGCCCGCTCGGCCCAGCCCCGACGGGAGCGGGGGCGGCCGGTCAGGGGAGCTGGTGAGGGGCCGGGAGTTATTTGTGTCAGGCGGCCTCATTTCCTTCCTCCCCCTCTTCCTCTGCCTCAGGGGCCGCGCGTGGACGCGGGAGCGCGGCCAGAGGTTATTTTAGTGCTGGCAGCGCTCATGGCTCCGCGGCCCTCCCCACCCACGGAACAGCGCCGCGCAGGACGTGCCCGCGAGCAGCGCTGCGGCCCCAGGAGGAGGAGGAGGAGGAGGAGGAGGAAGAGGAGGGGGAGGAAGGCCCAGCGAGCGCATGAAGAACCTACCTGGGAGGAGGTGACACCAATGGCACCTGGCTGCTGGGACATCGGAGCACGGGCTCCCCGTCCTCCCCCGGGAGAACCCCCCCCTCCCCAAAGCAACCGTGTCCAAGGAATCGGCCGAATTCCCATGTGGAGCGCTCCCTCTGCCAATTAACTCCTCTCCCAGGGGAGGAAATGATAGGAGTTTCTTTTAATAGGACTTTGATCTCTTGGGCTCTGCTCAGACCCGCTCCTGGCGCTGTGGGAAAGGGCAGTCAGCATTTATCGGGCAAACACCTCTTCTACCTCTGCCAGCCCACACGGGCTGAGCAATGTTAATAATAAACTTTAGGCCTGGTCTCTGCAGCTGGTTTGGGGAGGCAAATTACTTTTTAAATTCCTATTTATACCGATTTAGTATCTACTACACCCTGAGGTGATTTATTAGCTTATTCCCAGGCATTTACAGGAATAAGTCACAGGATATCAATTACCTTCTTATTCATCTAACCACCTTCTATGGAAAGCTAGAGCTGTGGAATGATGCAGTTCCTGGTGAATGCATGAGCAGGTGTTTCAGTGAGTATCTCCACACACACCTGTACACCCAACCAGAGCCACTGTCAGCCATGAACCTGCTGGAAAAGCCACTCAATTATTGAGGAATCACACTGAGAACACCCCCAACCTGCACTTTGTCCAAAGGGATTTGGATGCCACAGGCTCCAGTCCCTCATGGCTGGTGTTTACTCTGCACCCTGGTGCTGACACTGTGTTCCAGCTGTTTCACACCTTGGCACACACCCTGCCAGGCCGTGGGGAAATACTGAGGACACTCCAGCTGATGTGCCCAGGGTGTACTTATTTCACCTCTGCTAACTTGTGCTGGTTTGCCTTCCTTAGCTTCTGTGTGTACACCTGCTCCTCATCCTATTCCACCCCAGGGGACACCTGGCTTTTCTCCAGGGTTTTGTAGAGCAAAAAAATCTTAAGTATCTCCAAAGTGAGAAGTCTAAGTAGCCACTGCTATGAAATTGGAAAAGGTAATAATTAAGGTGACTCTGAACTCCTGGTAACAAAGTTTCACCCGGCCTCCTGGCATTAGTGACAGGGCAGGGAGCTCTCAAAAGTAACAAATTAAATGTATTAGAAGCTGTTACCACCAGAAATTTTGTTTTCCCTAAGTGTAAACAACTCGGACGAAAGAGACATTATTGCTTTTCCACCTTCCAAAACAGTGCAGTGAGTGTTTACCCACACCTCCCAGCTTTTTGCGTCTGATAAATAATTAACATTTTCCTTTAGAAGAGAGAAAATGAACCTGAAAATGAGGACCAGAGGCAGGGGAGATGACGTCCCTTGGGCAGCAACAGCCCGGGCACACGTGACAGCCCTGTCACACCACGGTGCCACGTTTGCTTGAGTGGCAGCCCGGACACGGAGGAGCAGGACACGCTCCCAACACATTCCCAACGTGCCAAGCTCCATCCTGGTCCTGCCATCCTCTGAGCCCAGAGGCCGAGGATGCAGAGCCTCATGCAGAGAGTGGGTGATCCCAGCTGCTCTCCACTCTGGGATCCTCAGGGACAGCTTCAGGAGCGTCTGTGTTCCCTGCATATCCTACGTGCTACAACTCCAGGGCATTTGGGACCTGTTCTTCTTGATCCTGGGAGCCTTCCCGTGGGCGCAGGGACCTGCCTCCACAGTCAGGGCAAATACAGTAAAATAGTGATATAAGTCAAGATATAACTTAAGGCAGCAGTTTTCCCCAAAAGACAAGTTTTATTATTGACTTGTTATTTATCTTAGGAAGATAAATGCTAAGATGGCACCAACAGGGAGCACGGATTCTGGATTTCTACTCACAATGAAACTTTGTGACTCACTTTGGGGGTGAAGGTGACCCACAGATCAGTGTGATTTGGGGAAGGGCAGCGCAGAGGGGCTGAGCCCCAGCTCCTGAACGCTCCCTCCGCAGGGCCAAAGGTCAGGCTCGGACATGAGGCAGCCGCATCCCAGCCCCACTGCCCACTGCCAATCCAGGTCCCGTGACAGCCCTTCCTTGGCATCTGGAAGGACAAACCCGGGCAAGATGTGCCGGAGGCGCTGCCAGACCCGCTCCCCTTACGAGGCCCCCGCTCGCCCCACGGCCGCCCCCAAGCGCGGTGCGGAGCGGCCGCACACCGGCGGCTCCCGGGGGAGAGGGGGCGGAGGCGGGGGGACCCCGCGGCCCGGCCCTCGCCGCTCGCAGCCCCCACCGGGCGCCTCTGCTCTGCAGGCCGAGGCTGGCGCTCCACGGCGGGGGCGGCCGGGACCGGCCGGGGGTGCCCGGGGGATCCCGCGGCGCCGCCGCCGCTCGCCCCGCTCCTATTGACTTCCCATTGTGGAGCTTCGCAACAAAGGGTAGGATCCAAACCCTACCCCGTTTCGTCCAATCAGCGCGCAGAGCGCCCGCCCGCCACCGATTGGATCCTTCTCATCCCTCAACACCCAATCGGACGCCTACTTTAACAACCAATCAGCGCCCGGTCGCGCGCCCAATCAGCGCCGGGGAACCGGAGCACGGCCTTTGTGTGTGGTGACGCGACGGCGCCGGCGGAGGTCCCGGCCAATAGCGCGGCGCGTTGCTTACAGGCATTGTGACGTCACCGCGCCACGCGCGCGCCCCCACTATAAAGTGCGTGTCCCCGCGGCGGGGAGGGCGCAGTGAGCGGCGCGGCGGCTGAGGAGCGGCTCGGCAGTAGCACGGCGTAGAGGCTTCGGCGCGCAGCGCTACCGGCACCGGCGCTTCCTTCTCTTCCTACCGGTAAGTACCGAACAGCGGACGCGTCTAGAAACGGGCGGAGGTGTTGCGCAACCGTTCGCGGCCTTGGGTTCTCTAGGAGCGCGGCGGACAGGCCGGGCCTTGCCTACGTGCCCTGAGTCACGGCCGGTTCCCATCCCCCACCATTGCACCTCCCTCCCCCCCCCCACCCCGGGGCGGCCCGGGAGGAAGGAGGAGGCGGCGTGACTCAGTCGGCTTTCCCCGGGGACGGGAGCGGCTGGGCCGCGAGGCGGGGGCGGCGGGGTAACCGTTACCCCTCCTCCCCGTCCCGGGGGAGGCCGCTGGCCGCCTGCCCGCCGCGGGGGAGGGGGGCATTTGGAGCGTGAGGAAATTGGCCGCTGCGGCGTCGGGCCTGGGGGTCACGGGGATAGCCGGGCCCCGGTGTGACGCGTGTGTGTCTCTGTAGGTAAGTGAGGAAAAATGGCCCGTACAAAGCAGACCGCCCGCAAGTCCACTGGGGGGAAGGCGCCGCGCAAGCAGCTGGCCACGAAGGCGGCCCGGAAAAGCGCCCCCTCTACCGGCGGCGTCAAGAAGCCTCACCGCTACAGGTAAGGCCCTCGGCTCGGCCCCGGCTGCCGCAGCCCCTGCCCCGCCTCACCGCCCCTTCCTCCCTCTTCCATCCAGGCCGGGAACCGTCGCGCTCCGTGAGATCCGTCGTTACCAGAAATCCACGGAGCTGCTGATCCGCAAGCTGCCCTTCCAGCGGCTGGTCAGGGAAATCGCCCAAGATTTCAAAACAGATTTGAGGTTCCAGAGTGCGGCCATCGGTGCTCTGCAGGTACTGCCGAGGGCAGGCTGGGCTGCGGTGCCGGGGGAGCTGCGCTGAGCGTTTTTAACAACGTTTCTTGTGCTCTTGAAACAGGAGGCCAGCGAGGCATATCTGGTGGGTCTGTTTGAAGACACAAACCTGTGTGCCATCCATGCCAAGAGAGTCACCATCATGCCCAAAGATATCCAGTTGGCTCGCAGGATACGGGGAGAGAGGGCTTAAGTGAAGGCTGTTTTTATGGTGTTTTGTAGTTAATTCTGTAAAATACTTTGGTTTTAATTTGTGACTTTTTTTGTAAGAAATTGTTTATAATATGTTGCATTTGTACTTAAGTCATTCCATCTTTCACTCAGGATGAATGCTAAAAGTGACTGTTCACATAAACCTCAGTGATGTTGAGCCTCGGGCTCGGGAGTGACAAGTTGCTAATATGCAGAAGGGATGGGTGTTCTTTCTTGCTTCTCATGCATGTTTCTGTATGTTAATGACTTGTTGGGTAGATAAACTTGTAAGGTACTAGAATTGATATAAATGTGTACAGGGTCCTTTTGCAATAAAACTGGTTATGACTTGATCCAAGTGTTTAACAATTGGGGCTGTTAGTCTGACCATGCATCACTGTGATCAAATGTGGACTTCCTTCAGAGGGTGAAACTTCAAGTCTTAACCACAGTGTAACTTACAGTTTCCTAAAAACGTAAACCTGGCAGCTATAGAATACACTATGTGCATTTATAATAGCTATTTTATATATTGTAGTGTCAACATTTTTAAATTAAATGTTTTACATTCACATGTGAGGAGTCTTTGTCATTTGGTTTGAATGGGCTTGAAGAAGCTTCTGCCTCCTACAGATTCCTGTAATCCTGGGCTGCTGCTGTGGCAACTAAACTTCTACTGGCACCAGAATGGAGAACTTTTGGAGTATTTTGGAGATTTTGTGCAGCTTGAGTCCTTGCTGTGCCTGGGGAGAGTGGAGCCCTACAGCTGTTAGGGGTCAGGAGGACTGGTCCAGGCTGCAGTGGCTTTTTGGGGCATTTTTCTCTGATCAGAGCACAAGCTTAGCTCTAAGTTCTTTCTTCCTTTGTAGTGGATGGGAAAGTTTATTTTGGAGTTATGGCTGGTCTGGCTGAAGCAAAACCACCTGACAGTTCCCGAGCACTTGGGGAGTGTTCCCATGGGATTGGGCTGTGCCAGTCCTGGATCTGCACGGGGAGCAGCTGATTGAGCACCCTGGGAGCAGATGGGCTGCTGAGCACACGGGTTGGGTGCTCCATGGGATTCTCGTTTCCCATCCAGATTTTTGGATGGAATGTGACTGAACCCAAACCTTCACTTCAGGCTGGGCTAAGGCAGGCCCTGCTGGGCTGTGGTGGAGGAAAGTGCTCAGAGGTAATTAACACTGAGCTTGGAGGGCAAGGCTGCTCAGCCCTGCCAGAACAGGCTCTACGAGTCAGGCTGGAGCTGTCACAGAAAGCAGCACAGCGAAGTGGTTGAGCCAGCCCGGCTTGATTTATTCCAGTGGAAATTTGCTGTTCTGGGGCAAGAGTAGCAGCAGTCCCCACCAGGTTCCAGTACCTGTGATCTCCCACCCAGGATGGTGAGGAAGAGGAGGGTCTCCTGCTACCGTGGTGAGGGAAGAGCATGAAATCCATCCCAACTCGCTCGGGAGGCAGGGCCTGCATCCCTCAGCTGCTGCTGGGCCGGTGGCGCCTCATCGTGCTCCTCTCCCTCAGACAAACCACTCTGTGCGCTTAAATCCTGCAGCTGGAGGAACGGGCACTCCTCAGCACCTCCTCACAGCCTCCTCCTCCTCACCTCCCTGTCCTACGCTGCTCCGAGCAAACCCAGCCCCTGCCTCACAGCAGAGTCCTGCCACAATCCTGTTCTGAAATGATAGGTTTTAAACAAGTATTTTCCTCTTTTTGCTAAAGCTGTAGGAGAAAATATTCATTTGATACAAAGTAATTAGGTTCACAACTTAGACACAAAGTTAAGCACCAGCTCAAACTCTGGGTGAGGCTCAGTGATCTCAGGTCAATCACCTTTCAACAGGGACCCTGGCTGCCAGGAATGTCCCCATGGGAAATGTGAGGATCCTCAGTGGCCCATGTAATTCAGGAAGAACCACAGAGCTTGCATTTAGGCCAATTGAAAATGAAAGATTCCAAGTCCTAGGATTTTTTTTTGTTTGGTGCTGAGCTGCAGTAGGAGCCTCAGCTCCTGCAAGAAAAGTACGTTTAAAATAACATCCCTTGAAAACAGTATTTCCTCCAAGTCCTTACTGGAAACAATGAAGCAGCTGGGTATGCCTAGAAGCTGTTTCTTAAAATAAAATCATTGTCAAGTGGTCCTTTATAAAAAAACCCCACATCAGAAAAATATCAAAATATCTCTTCAGCTTAGTAACCTCAACAAAAGGAATTAAGTCAGATCCTGCATGTGATGAACCAGAACAGAATTCCTGGTATTCCACGGTGTGACTGATGGCAGCTGAAGCCTTAAACCCTTCCCTTACCGATTCTCCCGATGATTTCCTCGCATTCCTGCTCAGAACTGGATGCAAACACCAGGCAGTCGAACGTGCTCCCGTCAGGGCTCTCGGGGGAAGAGCTAAAAATGGAAACACATCCATTATCCAGCCAGCTCCGAGCCCAGCCCTGCCTCCCGCCACAGCAGGACCTTGTGGCTGCTTTGGGCCTCACTCAGAGGTTTCCCAGAGCCACATCCCTCTGTGCCCTGCCAGGACCCACAGGCAGCACTCACAGCACACAGAAGGCGAAGATCCTGGGGCTCCATGTGCAGCGTCCCACACAGGAGATGGAGGGGTAGGGATGGCAGCACAGGAGCTGTGCAGGGACAGGGAGGGGTAGGGATGGGGGCACAGGAGCTGTGCAGGGACAGGGAGGGGTAGGGATGGGGGCACAGGAGCTGTGCAGGGACAGGGAGGGGTAGGGATGGCAGCACAGGAGCTGTGCAGGGACAGGGAGGGGTAGGGATGGGGGCACAGGAGCTGTGCAGGGACAGGGAGGGGTAGGGATGGCAGCACAGGAGCTGTGCAGGGCTCAGGGAGGGGCTGTTTGGGGCTCTGGTCAGGCCCTGTCAGCCCCGTTCCTGGTTTATTCTATCCCCAGCTGTGCTCCCCATGCCACCAGATTCCCAGACCTTGGATGTCACTCATTCACCTTGGAAGAAGCCTTCTCCCGCACAAGGACTTCTGCCTCCTTCACATCAAATAAAACCTCCTGCAGGGGGATGAGGGGGAAGAAGCCCTGATCAGCACAGCCCTGAGCTCTGTTTTTAATCAGACACTCACCAGAGATTATCCAAATGCAGAGGTGATGAAGCACAGTCAGCCTCAGCTTTTTCAAGTTTTCTCTCTGCTGCCCCTTTTTCCCCACCACCCAGTGCTTCCACACTTCAATCTTTTTACAAATGCCCAGAGGCTCAAACAACAGGGACCTGAGCCCTAAAGCACCCCTGGAATCAGGCTTAGCTTTCCCAGAGTTTTCCAAGTGCTTTCCTGCATGTGGTTGCATTTTTTCCTTAATGCCCTTTCCTATCCTGGCTGCTGAGATGCTTCTGACCTGAAAAAACCCCACAGGGTGATGGGGTGGCAAATATTCAGCCAAGCCAAGTAAACCTGGAGCTGGAAAAAATATCTATGGCCTGCATTCTCTCACAGAGCCCTTCCCACGATGTCCCCAGCCCTGTTGCTCACCCGTGCTGCCAAGTTCCTCTCCAGCACAGCAGGGATGGCCCCCTCCAGCACCTCTTTGCCACCATACTGAAATGGAATGGGAAGGAGGGAATAACCCTTGGACACGTGAAGAGAACTCCAGAAGAGATGATTCACCCCCTGGCAGGTCTCTGCCCCACAGCCTCACCGTCCCAACGCTGGTCTGGCCCAGGAACCGAAGGCTGTAGAGCAGCCTGGGGAGAAAAGGGCTCGGGGGCATCAGAGGAAGGACTCCACACATCCCTCCTGCTGCTCTTTGAGGGGAAGATGCTCCCAGCCCCCTGCTCACCTCCAGGCCATGGGGGCAGCCTTGTTCCCACAGCCTGGAGCAGAGATCAGGGATGGCGTGGGCACAGGGCTGCCCCAGTGCCAGCCTGGGGGCTGCCCATGGCACAGACCCACCTGCCCCCCTGCAGCTGCCGGGGCTGCCCCTCGCCCCTGGGCCGGGGGCTGTGCTGCAGCTGGAACTGGGGCTCCTTCTCCTTCAGGGCCTTCAGGTAGGGCAGCAGTGGCTCAAAGACCCTCCCGTCGTGCCACCGCCACCGCAGCAGGCGGAAGGTGAGCGGTTCTCCCTTCAGCCTCTGCAGCACAGCCCCGGCCTGGAGGGAGGGAGGAAGGAGCAGAGGGGAGCAGGGGGCAGAAGAGGGGACAGCCCAGCCCGCTGTCCCCACCCACCTGCCCGGGGGAGGCGGATCTCAGAGAGCAGCCGTTGATCTCATCGAGGATGTCACCGGCCAGCACCACCTCGTCCACCTCTGCCTGGCTCCCGGGGAGCACCTTGGTGACAAAGACTCGGCCATCCACGTACCTGGGGGTGCAGCCGAGCCTCAACTCAGCCCCAGGGACCCTGCCTGGCTCCCCTTTTGTACCATCCATGACATTTCACCCATACACTGAATGCAGGGAAAAGCTACCTCATGGACAGCAGATACTGGCAAGGCTGAGCTGATGGGGAGAAAAGCACCCGAGACAGCCCCGATGCTCTCAGCAGGATATTTATTTCCCTTTTTGGGGCACTTTCAGGGCTGTGCTGACCAGATCCCTCTGGAGAGTGGAGAGGAGGATCAAGACTTCCTACCTGAGCACCATCCCCAGGGCTCGGCATGGGACTGTCTCGTAAATACTGCACACCTGCAAGAGAGTGGATGGTGACAGTGGCAATGGCCGTGGGACATCCAAGGAGCCCCATGCCCTGGATAATTTCTGGCACTGATGCCAAGCCAGGTCTTTGGGAGCCCAGGGAGAGGCAAGTCCCAGTGCCCTAGGCTGAGCTGGGACCATCAGTGGCTGCTTGTCTCTGTCCTCTCTCAGGATTGGGCTGTGCCCAGACCCTGAAGGGACAAAGCTGCTCTAAGGATGGGATGGCAAAGCAACAGCAAACCCTTAACTCACTGAAGAGCCCTCCTGCCTCACCCCACATGTCCCCACGCAGCCAGGGGACGCAGCTGTCCCTCCCCAGAGGCGCTGCTGTGTGCAGAGCACTCAGTGTCACATCGCATTAGCCGGGCCTGAGCCGTGGCCAGCGGGGGCACTGCCTGTCAGAAATGCCCCAAAGCCAGCGGCATCCCGGGCTCTGCAGCACCACCATGGCTCAGCGCACGCCTTGGCCGGTCCCAAAGCTGCCTCGAGCTTTTTGGGGATTCTTTTGGGTTTAAAAGGTGGTGGAGGCATGCTCTTCATCGTTAAAAGACATGAAGGCGTTCCTGCTGTTCTCAGTAACACACTGATGTTTCACTGAGCAAACCAACTGATGCGTAATCTGTGTCAGCCTAGGGAAATGGGGATTTTTTGGGCAAGAAATCAGGGAAGGGAGCATGGGAAAACTTCAGTTATATCAGAGATTCAGGCCTGGGTGCTTCTCTTGCTTGGTTTTACTCCTGGGAATGCTGGGATCTGCTCCTGGTGATGCTGCAGGTACCCAGCAGGATCCAGCCTCGATAGCAGAGGCAGCTCTGCTCATCCTGGTGAACCTGAGCCAATTCACCCCGGGGTGTGTGGCAATCCCTCCCCACCAAACTGTTCCTTATCTTCCTCATTTGACTTTTCAGGGAGGGCCAGGTGGCGGAAGGACAGCTCCCGATGGGCTCTCACCGGCAGCAGCCAGCTCTCATCCAAGAAGCTGCAATTCTGCAAACAAAGGAGTGTCAGGGAAGGGGCCAGGGCCCCACGTTGGCAGCCCTGTGCTGGTCACCACCCCACTGATTCACCACTGCACCTGCAGGTCCAGGGAGAAATCTATCTCTGTCAGCACCAGCAGCAGCGAGAGGAACGGCTCTGCAGAGGGATGGGGATGGAGAGAGGCAGCATCACTGCTGGTTCCTGGCAGCCACAGCCTCACAGGGGCATGGCAGAGGACTGAATGAAGCCATTTTCAGTGTAACTAATGAGTCCTGGGAGCGAGGCCTTGAGAGCATCCCAGCACCATGCACCCAGGTGCTGCTGGGGGCTCATGCCAGGCTCCTGCTGCTGGCACAGGGGCAGCTTGGTACCTTTTTTCCCAAAATTCAGACGAAGACTTGCAGCAAATGCCACTGACTATTTCTCCCCTTAGAAGCACAGCAAAGCTGCCCAGGCTCTCCTACACAAACCTTGCAATCACACTGCCAGGTCTGCAATCTGCTCATGCACCAGCAGCACGGCTGATTTATAAACCATTGATGTACAGGTTTAACATGGGGTTATTTATCATAATCAAAAGATTAAAGGCTTCCACCCTGGCCTGGCCCCCCAAAGAGTCTGGCTGTGGATGGATGGAGTGCTGCAGCCTGTCAAGGCAATGCAGCCATTTAAACCCCCGTGCCACCTCTCAGCCCAGACTGATCCAACACGGCCTCTCCTCAAAGCCAGACTGGGTCTGCTTAAGCCAGAATCCTTGGTACAAATGAATAATGTGGAAGATACTTCAGAAGAAATTTTCCTTTCCCATGACACTAAAGCCAACCTTAGATGGATTCAAATCATGTTTAAATATTTACACGTTTGTTTGGGTTTTTTCTCCATCACTGCAGCAATGTATTTAGATTCCAGCGCTAAGTTTGGATTAGAAAAATCACAGTGGACTCTTCCCCCTCCCCTGCAGCAGCAGTGCAGTGCCATAACACAGGCTGCATCCTGCCTCGGGTGAGCCACCATCTTACCCCGGAGATCTTCACTGCCGAGGATGGAGCTCCCTGGATCATAAAACTGAAAGCCAGTGAAAAGCACAGGTTACGCCTCTGTTTCACAGCCCACCTCCCGTGGGCAGCAGCTCCCCCCGGGTGCGCACCTCCAGGAGTCGGGGGGTCCGTGCCAGCTGCCCCACGGCCGCCGCCAGCACCTTCCCCTGCAGGGCCAAGCGCACAAAGCAGCGCCCGCGGCCCTGCGCCGTCCGCGCCCGCTCACAGCCCGCGGCTCTCCGGATGCTGACGGACAGGGGCTCCGGCCTGTTCGGGGAGAGGGGAAGCAGCTTTGGCCGCACACCGAGCACCCTCCCTGCGCCTGGGCTCTTTGGGGTGAGCGTGTCGTTCATGGTGACAGACGCCACCACGGCTCAGATTTTCACCCCGGCCTAGCTCGGGGACGCTCACCGGCCGCTGGTGCCCGCGGGGAGCTGCTCCAGCCAGTGCCAGTAATCCCTGCGGCGGAATCCCCAGGCCGGTTCTGCGGGAGAAAGGGAGTGCGAGACCCCTCGCCGCGGGCCCGGGGACGCTGCCACCGCCCGCCCGGGCACGAAGGGTCACTCACGTCGGAGCCCCTTGCGCAGGATGCTCTCCAGCAGCTGGCAGAGGGACACGAGGTGCGGCGAGGTGTCCGTGCAGGGCCCCCCGCCCTCCCGCAGCCGCAGCACCCCTCCTGCGGGGAGGAGAGAGAGCGGCAGCACCGTGGGTGCCCAGCCCGGGAGAGGGGAGCGGGTACCGGGGCTACAGCTCTGCACGGCCCCGCGGGGGGATCCGACACCCCAGCACGGCCCGACCCCCCCCCGGCTGCCGCCGCTGCGCCGGGCAGGAACGCGGATAAACCTCCCCAAAGCCACGGTCGGGCGGCGGGGCTGGCCCGGGGAGCCCCAGCGCGGCCCCGCCGTCGGTCCGGTCAGACCGGTACCAAGCGCGGCCAGGAGAGGCTCGCACAGGGGCCGGGGGCCCACGCTCACCTTTAAGGGCGCTGAGCAGCGGCTCCTTCCTGGCCATGGGCTTGTCGTCCCCCAGGGCCAGGTGATCCCGCGACGGCGGCTGGATGGGAACCAGGAACCGGGAACCGGGAACGGGGAACAGGGAACCAGGAACCGGGAACCAGGAAAGGGGAACCGGGAATGGGGAACGGGCCCCGCCCCAGGAGCGGAGCGGAGCAGCCCGGCCCCACGGGCGGGAGGAACCTCACACACACACAGGTGTACGTGCACTTGAAACGGAAAGCACAGACGCTGCTGTACATTGGTGTAACACAGTGACACACACACACCTATTGATCTGTACAGATACATAAATTCCATACATTGCATAGGCAGAACCCGCATATATGAGACACATGTGCAAAACAAACACGTATTAATCTCTACGTGTATTAGGACAGGCTTTGGGATATGGGTATATGTGCTATAAATCTTCGGTGCCGGCCCCGCCGCAGGTACACTCGGGGTGTGTGGACGAGCGCTCGCCCTGTCCGGAGGGATGCGCACGAACAGCGATTCCCAGGACCGTGAGAAGAGGCGGTGCGGAGCGCTCGGGGCGGTGCGGGGCTCCCGGGGCGGTTCGGGGCGCTCGGGGCTGTTCGGGGCGGTTGGGGCTCCCGGGGCGCTCGGGGCCGTGTGGGGCGCTCAGGGCGGTTCGGGGCGGTGCGGGGGCTCGAGGCGGTTCGGGGAGCTCTCGGGGGCGGTGCGGGACTCCTGGGGGCGGTTCGGGGCGGTGCGGGGCGCTCGGGGGCGGTGCGGGACCCATCCGGGGCGGTGCAGCTCGGCCATGGCGGAGCCCGGTTCGTCCGCGCTGCTGGCGGCCGCTCGCCGGGTGCACGAAGAGGCTTTCGGGGGTCCGGCGCTGCTGGCGGTGTGGGCTCCCGGCCGGGTCAACCTCATCGGGGAGCACACCGACTACAACGACGGCTTCGTGCTGCCCATGGTAAGGGCCGTGCTCTGCCGCCCGGCCCCGGGCTCTCGCCGTGTCACCCTTCCGGGTCCTCCTGGCAGCTCACGGGGGTGCTCGGCCACCGCCTTCCCATCCCCGTCTCGGGATGTCCCCTCCAGGCGAGCCCACCCAGGACCCTGAGGGATCCTCGGGATCCCCTGCCCAGAGCGCGGGGTTCGGAGCCGGACCTGCTGCAGCCCCCCCTGCAGACCAACTCCTCATCGCTTCACGGGCATGAGATTCTCTTCCCAACCACCTCTCCGAGAGGCTGAAGCCTTTTTTTTGCAGCCCCGTCAAACAACTTCCCGTTCCCAGAGAGCGATGTTTTGGTGGCAGAGATGGCTCAGAACAGCAGGAGCTTCCTGCTCCTTCCGAGCCGCTTTGGCTCAGCGGCAAAGTCCCCACTCAGTCTTAAATCAAATCTACAGATAATTACTGTGAGGCCGAGGAGCGTGGGAGCAGGTCAGCTGAATTCCCTGACAGACAAGGAAACGTCCCGAAGCCTCTCCCATTCTTGGCGTGGTTACCACTCCCCCTGAGCCCAACAAGCAGCACCCGGCACTGAGCTGGGGGTCAGGCACATTCAGTGGGAAGGCTGACCCAGTGGGTCAGTAAATAGGCAGGAAGTTTAATTCTGTGCCAAGCCAGAGTGTGCAGCGGGAGCTCTGGGGGGCTAAAGAGAACACTTGGATGCTCCAGCTGTGGGCTGAAGCAGCCACAGCTGTCACCTGCCACCTGTGGGGATGCTCCAAGGGGTGCTGCAGGGTCTGAGCCCACCTTCCCCATCCCCAGGCCCTGCATCTGGGGACGGTGCTGGTGGGAGCCCCCACACAGGACGAGACCATCTCCATCATCACCACCTCGGCAGAGGCAGATGAGCCCCACAAGGTGCAGTTCCCGGCTCCCACTGCCAGCAGCCCCCTGAGCCCGGGGCAGCCCCACTGGGCCAACTACGTCAAGGGCGTCATCCAGCACTACCGGGGTAAGGCCGGGCTGAGGGGTGGGTCAGAGCCCCCCTTGCAGGGAACTGCTGTTCACATCCAGCTTTGGAGTGCTCCAGGGGCTCTTGTGGTGTCTGTGTAATCCTGCAGCTCTGCCAGGACCAGGCTCCAGCAAACTCAATCTCAGTTCCAAAGGTTCCCGTGCTTGGGGGGCTGCAGGGTCACACTCTACTGTGGGTCACCCTGTGTTCTGAATGTTGCACAGGGGCTCCTTGTGCCATTCCCTGTGAGCTGTGGGGCACACAAAGCCCTGCAGGGGCTCATGGCCCCCCTCCTCCCTTTGCTTCTCTTCCTGCAGGTGGTCCTGTGCCAGGCTTCAGCGCTGTCATGGCCAGTGACGTCCCCCTGGGCGGGGGCCTCTCCAGCTCAGCTTCTCTGGAGGTGGCCACCTACACCTTCCTGCAGCAGCTCTGCCCTGGTAAGGCAGCAGCCTGTTCTTGGCCCTGGCATCTGCTTCTAGGTGGGAGCTAGGATGAGTGGGATGCCCTTAGCTAGGTCCCACAGCCCTTGGGAAAATGCTGCTGTGAGCGGGTAACAACTCCCCAGCTGGCACTGCCCTGCCTATGTGGCTCCTCTGGCTCATCCAGCCTGACCTGCCCAGACCTCTAAAATCCATGGACCACTCCTGGGGCTGGCCAGGGAGATAAGATGAAGTTCCCTTGGGAGCATCCTCTCCCCTCCCTAATGGCCCCAAAAATCAAGATACCTGAAATACCAGTGTCAATTATCACATCCAGCTGGATCTAGGGTCCAGGCTGGCATAGAGGCCATGCAGGGGTGCAGGAACAAGCACCTGCAGCTGCAAAACCCCATTCCACAGGAAAACAACCCTTTACCTCCATGTTTGCTTCCCCTGCTCCCAGGCAAGGGACAAAATTGCAGGAGCTGCTAACCTGTGTGTCTCTGCTGTGGCACAGACGATGGGGATTTGGCAGCCAAGGCACTGGCGTGCCAGAAGGCGGAGCACACGTTTGCTGGGATGCCCTGTGGGATCATGGACCAGTTCATCTCCGTGATGGGCCGGGAGGGCCACGCCCTGCTCATCGACTGCCGGTCAGTGTCAGGGCTGGGCTCGCTGTGCTGTGCTCAGCTCCTTGAGCAGCTGGGGCTGAGCTGGCCCTGTGGCCATGAACTGAGGGCAGGAGTGCGGGGAGAGGTTAACCCTTGAACCCAGCCCAAAACCTCGTCATGGGGGCGGGGCAGCCTGCGCTTTTATTCCTCCTGGTCTTGATTCCTCCTCCTGCAACCTTTCTGCTGCTTGCCTGGGTTGTCTTTCCCATGGTCCTTAGGGTCTATTATGGCACTAATATTTGGGAGGGAGTGAAGTGCTGGAGTGAAATCCCAAACCACCTGGACTTTGCCTCTGTAGCTCAGGATCTGCCTGCCACGTAGCCTCACTCGGGTGCCTGAGAGCCGGGCGGGCAGGGGGCGGGCAGATGGCTGAGCTGTCCCTGCAGGTCCCTGCACACCGTGCTTGTCCCGCTGAGCGATCCCAGCCTGGCCGTGCTCATCACCAACTCCAACGTGCGGCACACGCTGACGGGCAGCGAGTACCCCACGCGCCGGCGGCAGTGCGAGGAGGCAGCAGCGGCCCTGGGCAAGGCCAGCCTCAGGGATGCCACCATGGCCGAGCTGGAAGGTGGGGACAGCCCTCCCCTCACCTCTGGTCACTCCTTGGGGCATCAAGAGCTTGGTGCCCCCTGGGCTGAGACCTGGGGCAGGCGGGTGGGCGCGCACCCTGTGATGGGATGTGCTGCGGGCAGGGAAGCTTTGGCACAGGATGGTTGCAGGATGCAGCCCTGCAGCATCCTGCAGGCTGTGAGGCTTTGCTGCAGGAACACCAATGTCCCTGCAGAGGCCAGGAGCCGCCTGGGGGATGAGGTGTTCCGGCGGGCCAGGCACGTCATCGGCGAGATAGCACGGACAGAAGAGGCAGCGCAGGCGCTGCAGAACAAGGACTACAGGACCTTCGGGAAGCTGATGGTGGAGAGCCACAACTCCCTCAGGTGAGGGTGATCGAGGATGCTGACAGCTGGGCCAGGCTCTGCAGCACCCAGCACTGCTGCCATGGCAGTGGCTGCACAGGACACAAGCTGGAGCTGTCAGGGGTGCAGCGGTTGTGCCCAGGGTGCAGGACAGGGCAGAGCATGGCTCTCCTCTCTCCAGGGATGACTATGAAGTGAGCTGCCCCGAGCTGGACCAGCTGGTGGCAGCAGCCCTGGAAGTCGATGGGGTTTATGGCAGCAGGATGACTGGGGGAGGTTTTGGAGGCTGCACGGTGACACTGCTGGAGGCTGGGGCTGCAGACAGAGCCAAGAAGCACATCCAGGTATGTGGCAGAAAAGCCCCAGGAGACTGAAAGATCCCAAGAAAACACTCAGGGGCACAGCACAGGGACACTGTGGAACTGTCACTCCTGAGCCATTTGTGGTTGGTGGAGCCCGTCCATGGCCCTGAGCCTGTTGATGCACTGAGCTCCTGCAGGCAGTTCAGTACTCTGTGCCAGTCACAGAGCCTGCCCCAGGACCTCTTTGCATTGAGAAAGGGAGTGAAAAGGTGCTGGGGAACTTCAGGAAGGCCAAATCCATCCACGGAAAAGGGATCTGAGCTGAGCTTGGGTACTCCTGAGCTGAACACTGGCAGTCATAGCCTGGGAAAGATCTCAGTGCCATCACCAGTGTTCCCTAACTCAGCACCTTGGCATGCTCAGGTAGCTGGAAATTCCAGCAGAATGGGGATGTCAGGACATGGGGCCTGTGAACAAGGCAGAACATCATTTTACTGCTCTATGAGATCGTGAAAATAGCTGGAGGAGGGGGAAAGAAGGGGCAGAGGTGGGAGAGAGGAAACACGACCAGGAGTTACAGTTCAGTGAAGAGTGGGGGCAGAGTGTGGAACTGACCAGCAGGACCTCTCCCCCCAGCTCTGGCAGCCCCCAGCCTCAACTGCTCCTCTTGTTTTTCAGGAGAAATACAGTGGCAAAGCCACCTTCTACCTCACCAAGCCCTCAGCAGGGGCAAAGGCTCTGTCCATGTAGAGGAGTGACCACCTCCCCTGGGAACCTTGGGCTGGCATTGCCTCCCCCCCCAAGGGGATCAGTTTGTCCATCTGCATCATTTAGCTAATAAAAGCAAAGCATTTGCATAGGTGTTTTGTGCCTGTGTGTGCCAAAATCACTTGGGACTGTTCCTCAGAGGATACTGGTTTAATTCCAGTTTGCACTGGTGTAAGGAGCAGAGCTGCAGTCACAGGAGGGGATGGCAGTGCAGGAGCAGGCACTGACACCTGGCAGAAGTTCCTGCCTCTGCCCCTGCCCTGCATCTGCTGCAGATGGAGGATAGCAGGGGGAAGAGGGATTTTTTATTTTATTAAAAAAAAAATCAGCAATAAAGAGGCAGAATATAGAGAAAATATTTATTGAGTGCAAGAGGAAGCCATCTGATCAAAGACCTGCTCTGGATCTATCTTGGAAAGGCTGAAACAGCACCAATTCCAACAAAACCAGATAAATTAAAAAAGACAGGCCTAGGTTAGTGCATGTGCATGGGGAAGGCCTGATTCCCTGGAGAGCAGATGATGGGCCAGGCTCTGCTCTTGGAGAACAGGATCATCTTTGGTTAAAATGCTTGAGAAACTCCCTGTTTAGGCATGAATCCCAAAGGGTCACGGAGTCCTTGAGCAGGAGGAGACAAAATCCCAACCCCAGGCAAGAAGGGAGCAGGGAGGGAGGCAGCCTCATGCCCCTGGCACTTGCTCAGGAGAAATAAGTGCTTCTTGAAGGCACGGTAAAACCTCAGGGTTGGTGAAGGATCCCTGGAGCCAAGTTCAAAACTGACCCAGCTCCATCTGCAGTCATGGAGATTCCTGTGGACTTGGTTTACCCACATCCATCTTTGGCTGAAAGGTGTACAGCCCTTCCCCCTGTGAAATAAAAAGCCTGAAGAGGAGAAGGAGCTGGGGTGGTGAGCTCTTCTTCAGAGTCCAAAAGAAAAAAGGAAATAAAAAAAGAAATAAAGAAAACCACAAAAAAAGCCAAGGTTCATTGTGAGATCAAAGCAGGCTGGTGATGCTGCCAGGGGCCCAGGCAGCTGCTGCTTTGGTTGGAAGCTCTAACCCAGAGCAGTGTCAGCTGCTGCTCCAGGCAGGCTCCTGACCTGCTCCCATGCAGCTGGGACACACCAGGGAAAGCTTGCACTGCTTGCTGTCCCTGGCAGAGGCCAGGGAGCCTCCAGGGATCCTGCCCTGCACTGGGACATCAAACCCAGCAGGGTCTCAGCTCAGCCCAGCCCTGTGTGAGGGGAGCTGAAGCTGAAGAAGTCTCAGACTTGTTCAGGACAGTGGGAGTGCCTGTTCTTCCAGGCCTGCTCTTCTTTTGTGCTTACTGATGGAGCACAGGTTCCTTTATGGATCTTGTTGCCAGGCAAAAACTCTTTTAAAGGGTACCCAACATCTTCTGCCCTGAAATCTCACCCTGTCCACATCAGCTGTGTGAGGAATCCCAGCACAGTTCCCATCCCACACCTCCAGGAAGCTCCCAGCCCTTCTGTGTCCAAATGCTCCAGCTGGGCGATGTTCTGCAGTGGGTGGATCTGCGCCCTTGCAGCCTTCTACTGGAGCCTCTGGGGCTGAAGGATACAAGGTCCAAGGTGAGCCCACCAGCATCATCAAAGGGTTCAAGAGGCCTTTGGATCAAGCCCTTAACTCATTGCTTCCAGTTATTCCTGTTTCCCAGCAGCCACAGCCCCTGTGTAGCCTCCACATTGGAGGTGGATCTCATCCACCTCCATTTTTTATAAAATAATAAAATACATTTATATATATTTATATATATACTATGTAAACTGTACAATGTTGTATGCAAAAAAAAAAAAAAAAGCATCTGAGGCCATCAAGTAACGCAACACAAGTGAAAGGTTAGGCTTTGCTATTGTGGTACCAAATGTCAGCAGCAAAGGACAGACACAAATAGGTGCAATAAGAAAGCACAGGTTACCCCAAAGCCCTACCTTGCAGCTCTCATAAAAACCCCCATACTGAACAAAACAACTCTAGTGAACAGGTGAGTCACCAGAGAGCTTGGAGCAAAAATGGAAATGGTGACCCTCTACAAATCATGGTTTTGACATCTGAGATCCTCTCAAAACCGTGGAACTGACAATAAAATCATTTCATTCCATTTACCTGGGGAGGCTGAAGCCGTGGAGACACCCCAATTTCTGCCCTGGAGGATGAGCTTACCCACCCAGCTGTGCCAGAGCTCTGAGTGTGCTGGGCTCCAAAGGAGAAGTGCAGAGCCTGGAGTGCCTGAGAGGGTCTGTGCCTGCAGGAGGAGCTGCCCAGGCACCACCTGGGTGAAGCACCTTTGGGTTGTTCCATAAAATGCTGGCACTGATCCCAGAAGTCCTGCTGGTGCTCGGCCTCCCTGGCTCAGGCCTCGTAGAACTGCCTCTCCAGCTGCTGGCTCAGGGTCCCGCTGGCCATCACCGTGTGGCTCACAAACTCCTGGGTCAGGGTGCTGCTGGAGCTCTCCACGTGCTGGGTGGTCACCAGCATCCCGTCTGCAAGGGAAGGCACCACGGGTGGGGTCACAGGGAACAGGGTCTGCTCTGCTCCACAGCTCCAGGCAGGAGTTTTCCATCATAGGAAGTGGCATTTAGGGACCTCTCCACACCAAGTTGTCACAGACATATCTTATGAAAAATCCTTTCACTAGGACCTTTTCTCCTGAGAAGCTGAGAGGCCTCAGAAATGAAATGTAAACAATAATTATCTGCTGCTGTGGAATGCAACAGGTGCATCTTTGATCAGTCTCATGTGGTTGTTTTTAATTAATGGCCAATCACAGTCAGCTGTCTCAGACTCTCTGATCAGTCACAAGATTTTATTATCATTCCTTTCTATTCCTTGCTAGCCTTCTGAAGAAATCCTTTCTTCTATTCTTTTAGTATTGTTTTAATATATAATTTTCTTTTAATATAATAAATCAGCTTACTGAAACATGGAGTCAAGATTCTCATCTCTTCCCTCGTCCTGGGACCCCTGTGAACACCTCCACACCAAGTGACCCAGTGCTCTGCTATATCAGGATCTCCTGACAGCTCCTAAGCTCTCTGTGTTGCAGCATGAACCCATGAGCTCAAGTGGGATAACATGGGACAACTACCTTGATGGGAATAAAGATGTTTGTCCCACTGCTCTGTTTCTGTCTGCTCTGAAGAGATTGAATCTTGCAGGAAGAGCTATGATTTGGTCCCTAATGATAGTCCTGGAGGACTCTCAAATACAGCATTCCCTCCAGGACTGAGCAGCACGTGTGGAAATGGCTGCAGCTCTCCCTGGGGCAAAGCAGGAACACAGTGGAGGAAAAGGGCTGACCCTCTTCAATCCCACCTGATAAAAGCTGCCTCAGACCTTTGGACAAGCAGAAATACCCTTTGTTTCCTGTGGGTTGCAAAGCAACAATGAGCCCCTACCTGTGAAGTGGGGATCCAGAGAGGAATGGCTGATGCTGGTTTTGGTGGTGTATTCAGTGGGGAATTTGTAAACTTCTCTCATGTACTGCTGTCCTCCAAACTGGGAGAAAGCACCTGGGGAGAAGGAAAAGGGACAAGTCAGTCAAGAAATAGCAAAGAGCTTCCAACTCCTCAACACTGCGGAGTGAGCACCAGCAAGCTCAGGAATCTTCCCTCACCAGGCACAGCACTGGCCTTATGGAAAACTGTCTCCATGTCTTTCATGGAGCATGGAGTCACCGCCAGAGCTGGAAAGTGACTGCAGGAGTTGTGCTCCCTGCTCTGAGAGGTTTCTCTTTGCACCTCCACAGACACAAGGGTACTGTACCTCTGTCCTGAGATTCAATAGTGATGAGGCCTTCTCTCTCTGGCCCAAAGCCTTGGGTGGTGTTGGCTTGCACTTTGAACTTGTATGGGACATTCTCACTCAGGTGGGGCACAGTCAGGGTGGTTTCCAGGTTGTCTCCTTCGACATAGATTGTCCTGGGCTCCCCTAATCCAGAGACACAGAGTGGTGAAGACAGACCAGAGTGATGGTCCCTCCAAACACACAACCCCTCAACTCCGCTGCCTCAGCTGTCCCTGAGCTTTACAACCCACAGGCTGCAGGACTGCACCCACTTCTACTGAGGGTTAAAACAACCCCATTTCACTGCAGTGGGGAACCTTAACAACCTCCATGGGATTTTGGCTGAGGTCCTTCCTCTTCCCACCACATTTGTTAGACCAGACCACACAATGGCACAAAGTGTCAGGAGCCACCAGCTCCCAGGCCTGGCATCAGCCTCGTGCCCCCACTTTGTCTGCACACAACTCTTCTACTGGTCCCAGCCAAAATGCAGCAGATTGCTGCCTTAGCTGGAGGTGTCTGGTGCTCAGCACAAGGGAGCTGTGCTGACACTGTACCTCCTCCATGCAGCATCTCACAGGTGATCCTGTAGCCCAGGATGGGCCCATTGGGCTCGCGGGGCCTCTCCCAGCTGAGGTGCAGAGAATCCGGGCTGAGGGCAGTGAAAACCAGGGGTCCAGGGGCACAGGGGGTGCTCAGGGTGAAGGGGGTACCTGCCAAGGCACAGGGGACACGTCAGAATAACAGCAAAGGGAGCCTGGGAAGGATCTGAACAGAGCATTTATGGAATGAGCTGGAAGGGCTCAGCTTCCTGGACAAAGAGTGTGAAGTGAGTGTGTGGGGAAGAAGGTCCTGGTCCCAAACTGAGAGGAAGGAAAAGAGAGGTGAGGATGTGCGAGGACCCAGAACATCCCTCTGGCTGTCCTGAGCAGCCAAGACCCCTGCCAGGGGGCTCAGAGACCCTGGCACAGAGCCCAAAAATGCCTGTGGTTTTGATTATGGCCCGTGGAGCAAATTACCAACCTTAGATGAAGATCTGCAAGCCATGACAAATTAAGTAGAATGATAGTGAATTTATCACAAGGTGAAAAAGTAGATTTGGGGTTTTTAGAATGGGGATTCAGGGGGGCAAGATGGAGGGATCTGGACGTGTCCAGCCTTTCTCCTCCTCCTTCTTGGCCTCCGTCTTCTGCTGTGATGTTGGCACTTACAGATTGGTCTAGAGTAGAAGCTCCCTGTCTAACATAGGTGATAGGTTTTGGGAAATAATTGTAAACATTGTACACATAGTTTTTAGTATAAGGACAGAACACCGCCCCAGGGGCGGGCAGAGTGCCTGGAACTGTCCTGCTGGATGGACCTCAGCAGGGCAGGAGAAAGAATTTTATAGATAAGGTACAATAAACAACCTTGAGACTGAGAAATGAAGAGCCTGACACCTTCTTCAAGTGCCAGACTGGGAAAAGAGACTTTTGAACTCTTCTCAGGGTCACTCTGACCAGCGAGAGATCCTGACAAGGATGTGTCAAAGAGGAAACAGCCAGGCCAGCACTGCAGACAGCAGCACAGCCATCAAAGCCACCCTCCTGTCCCCAGCAGCTCACCTGGCACGGGGCTGAGCGGGCTCTGCGGGTCCACCTGGGACTCGATGGTGATGACTCCCTCCCTCTCGGGGCCCCAGCCCTCCTCGCTCTGCGCCTTCACCTTGAAGATGTAGGAGTGGTTGGGCAGCAGGTCCTCCACCACCACCGAGTTCTGGCTGGGGTTGGGGACGGTGATCCTGTGCACCTCTCCTGGGACACACAGGGAAGAGATGTCAACAGCACGTTGCAGGCACAAAGAGCTGCAACTTTCACCTAAACTCTGTCTCAAACAAACTGCATGCAAAAGCCATCCAGAGTCCTTCCCCAACCACCTGCATCACACCATGCCACCAGCAATGGGTAGTGCAGGATGAGATGTCTTTCCAAAAAAGGATTGGGACAAAAATCATCTTCTTGAAAACTCAAAGAGTTTCAGACAAAAGAATTATATTTTCAGTAATACTGCCCTGAGATTCATGTAAAAATAATATATTTTCACTTCAATCCTTCTTCCCAGTCCCATGTGTTTAAAAAAAATTCATGTAAGTTGTTTGGGCTTATAGAGAGAATCAGTCAAAAGGGTTTTTTTTTTTTGGAGGAGAGATGATTCTACAAGCAACTCCAGGACTTGCTCTCCCTCTAGGAGAAACAGGGAATGAAAGCTATGAGGTAGCTGCAACATTTCCTTAAAAAAAAAAAAAAAAAAAAAAAAAAGCTAGACAAGAAGCAGATTTAGGATCCTGAATCCCAGAATGGTTGAGGCTGGAAGGCACCTCTGGAGATCATCTGGTGCAATCCCCCTGGCTCAGAGCAGGGTCATCCAGAGCCAGAAGCCCCAGAGCAGCCCTCAGCACTCGCACCCAGCCCCAGTGGCTCCCACTGACCTCCGCTGAGGAGCTGGTACTGCACGCTGTAGCCCTGCACCTCCTTGTCGCAGCGCGGCTCCTGCCAGCTCACCTTCAGCGACGTGGGGCCCAGGGCAGAGAACACCAGGCGGGTGGGGGTGTCAGGGATGCCCAGGGGCTTCCTGGAGTCTGAGGCAGAAAGGGAACATCAGGCTGGAGGTTTTGGGGATTGTGGCTAAGGGGGCTGGGGGAGAGGAGGGGGTGGCACAGGCAAACATGGCATGGTCCTGATGGCTCAGGGAGGACGTGGTGAGATGTCATCTCTGCAAGCTGACCTGTCATGAGGGGGACTGGCTGGCTCTGCACAGCCACAGGGATGTCCCACAGCCTCAGGGTGCCAAGCTTGGGTGGGACAAGTTAATGTAAGCAATGTGCCCCTGTGGCAGAGAGCCCAGAGAAGGGGCCTGGTGCTGGCTGTGACCTTCCTCATCCCTAAGCACCCTGTCCAGTCTGCCAGAAGCTTCACAGACTTCATCAGGTGCAGATCAATTAAGACTGGCCCTAATCTACAGCTAAATCAGGCTTCATGATTCAGGCCTCATGTTCATGAGGCTTGGGACCACATCTGAGTGCTTCTCAGCTCATCCCACTGGGAAACAAGGCTCACAGAGAGAGCAGCAGCCTCCCAGGTGACACTCAGGGACTGAAGCCCCTCGCTGACAGGGAGCTTGCAGAGGGACATCTCATAAGGAGCACAGGTTCTCCCAAGAGCTCTCCAAAGGCCTGTGGAGTAAGACTGAGAACAAGAAGCTCGTTAGGAATTAAGAGAATGGGGACAATGGGGTGATCAGAGCACGGTGGCAGCAGTGGTGGTGAATGTTAATCAGTCCAGGTGGGCTGAAACCTGCAATTCACCTGCAAATGGAAAGGTGATGTGATGGAGGTGCAGGCTGGGTCAGAAGGAAGATCAGCACAGCACACAGCAAGCCATGGAGAGGAGGTTTGGAGTGAGCAGTGGATGGCAGCAGCTCATGGGTGGATGGTGGCTGGGCTGTTATGGGATGTGTGGCTGGGAGGAAACACTGCACAGGCTGTACCTATGAACTTGCACATCCCTGTGGACCCATCAGTCATGATTATAGAGTCCCGACAGCCAATGCTGGGGTAGTAACCCTTCACCTTTGCCCTGCTCCTGAAACCCACGTCCCGGGGCCGGAGTGTCCTCCCAGCATCTTCATGGATGGGAGGGAGGAGTGTCCCTGGGTAATCTACAGAAATGGTGCAAGAAGAAAGAGAAAAACACCATTGGAGATTTCAGAGCAGGTTCAGCCCAGGCTCCTGCACAGGTGACTTTTTAAGGCTCAGGTTTGAAGAATCTTTAAGCCACCTTCTGTCAGCACCAGCTGATTGACACACGTGGAGCTGAAAGGCAGCCACACTGCTGGATAGAGTGAGGAGAGGAGACCTGCTCTCCCTGAAGTGCCTCATGGTGTGAGGATAAGGATGGAGCTCCCTTCCCTGAGCACCCTGCCTGTGAGGGGTGGGACCCCTTTCCAAACTGGTCTGGAAGCAGAGAGGCCTTAGCAAAGCACCAAGACACCAGTGGTGGGGACATGACCTCCTAGACCTGCAGGTCACAGGCCACCTTAGCTGTGAGCACAGTCCTCACTCCATGAGGACTTTAGGGTGCAGGTCCAAAGACAGTCATGGGGATGGAAGGGAAGGGCAGGTCCCATCCCTGTGGTACTCACCATGCCCCATCTGCATTGTGGAGTAGTCTCTTGTCAGCGAGGAGCTGCCCATCACCCTGTGCTCCTGGTGCATGTGGGAGCTCAGCTGGTGGTAGCTGGTGTTGGCTGTCCTGGTCAGGGTGCCACTGCCACTGCCAGGGAAGGAGAAGTCAACCCGGCCATTCATCAAGTGCTCTGTGGAAGAGGGCATACCATGAGGAACGTGGCTGTGGACAAAGCTGCTGCTCCACTTTCCATGGGGACGAAGCAGGAGGTGTCATGGTGCACCCCCCACCTTGGCTGAATCACAGGTTCAGCCACTCTGGAAGGTGATTCTGGAATGCTACATTTAGAACAAGCCACAATACCCAACATGAGACACAGAAAGAAAGAGATAAACAAAGACTTCTCCCTGCACCAGACACACCCATGGTGCCCAAGGTAACTCCAGACCTCGGCCCTGCTGGGGCACTGCCTTGTGGTTCTTGCCACATTCTCTCACATCTCCCCTTAGACACAAGCGCTGGTTTATAATTTCAGATTTTAAAAGAAGGTGAAAGAAGGAAAGTGGCTCTTTATGGAGGAGGTTCCTCCAGATCTTATTCTGGATCCCATCTCAGCTGGATCTGAAAAGCAAACTCCGTTCTGTTGTTCTGGTCCTTGACAAACAAATCCCCATCCCCTCCCAGCAGGCTAGGAGAGATGAGCCACCTACGAGAGAGCAATTTCTGTTTAACAGTCCAGCACACCTGCCCCAGAAGCTCAGGGCACTTAATTACTGTGAAGAGCTGCCCTTGGAGGTGGCACTTAGCAGGTATCATCTGAGTTTGCTCCTGCCTCGAAGGTCCAGCCTTTGGTAGAAGCAACTTGCTAGCAGGCTCCCAAGTCCGTGCCGAGATGGGGGTTACCTTGACACCCGTGTGAGCAGACACACCAGGACAAGGTTCTGAAGCAGATCACACCAACACGAGGGTGGGCACACAGGGGGAGGCAGGGGGCACAGAGCCCCTCCTCAGGCCCCTCGGCTCAAAGCAGGACGAGACAGGACACTCAGTGCTGTAACGGAGCCGTCCTTCACCTGCTTGGGGCCGGGGAGTCGCGCTCCTCCTCGCAGTGCCAGGAGCCACGGCGCTGTCCTCCTCCTGGAGGAGCCCCTCGGTGTCCGAGGAGAGGCGGCTGCTGCCAGAGAGGCGGGGAATGGTTTCGGGTGGGAGCCTCCAGGTGATGCGGCGAAGGTCCAGGTCTTCCCCCAGCAATGGCACAAATTTCCACCTGGAGCCTTTTGGGACAACGCAAGCACCGGTGTTGGCACAGGCTGCAGGGGTCAGGGTGGGCCACCCACCACCTCTGTGCTGCTTGCTGGGAGAGGAAGGGACAAGCAGCAGTGGGGACGATGCCTGTTCACAGCCCATGTTCCAGGTGTGAGCTGAGGAGCTCAGGTGGTGCAGCCGTCTGGTAGGTGGAGAGTGCTGGGAGCGTGACATGCAGGGGGCTCCTCAACCCCCGGGCTGTTTTCCAGCCCCATGTCCCTCATGAGAAAAGGTGAGAGGCAAAGTCCCACCACATGCCTGTCCCTGAATGAAGAGTCTGCAACAATTGTCCTCTGCTCAGGAGAGGTTTCATCACTCCTTGATGTGCACTCAGGGTGGTCGGACTCCTGATGTTCCCATCACTCTTGGGTCTCAAAAGACCAGGGACTCACTCTTGGGTCCCAGGCCCTGGAGAACCCTCCAGAGAAGATCCTACAGACACACCTCATCATTTCACTTATGGCTCATATCCCAGCACAAGACCAGGGAGTCAGCCTCATTCAGCAAGTGAAGGGATGGAGTAAGAGAGGCCAGTGCCCTCCCAGCACTGCTGCATTCCCCCCTGTTGGCTTGGCCTAGACCTGAGCATCCAGGGGACTCAGAGGTTTGTGCCTTTGCTGGTGCTTGTTTGCTGATGTCTCATGGTCCAGCCAAATGGCAACACAAAGGGAAGATGAGCAGGGAGGGCCATGAAAAGCTCCTCTCCCACCCCACACCGATTTCTCTTTGCCCCATGGCTACAATAAGGAGGCACTGGCCTTATTTACACTGTGACCAGCCAAGTGTTCCCATGGATGCAGCTACTGAGCTTTGCAAAGGCTGATTTCCACCATCTCCACAACTTTGATCTCCTGAGAGATGGAAAGGAGCAGTGAAGCTCATTGCTGAAAGCTGCTGTTAAGGAAAATGAATGTTAGAAATGACCTTTTCAAGCTCAGAGACACGAACCTGAATCATCAGAGACACTGGGCCTCTTGCTGCCAGCTGGAGAGCGGAGCACATCCGTGCTGTACATCAGATAGCTGTCATAGTCCTCACCTCCCTCTGCATCAATGATGGGGACATCAGGGATGATGGGGACTGCAGGAGAGGTGGAAAGTGCCATTAGACAAGCAGCAAAAAACCAGACAAGCAGCATAAAAATGTACAATGTTCAGGCTGGCCCTCAGCATTCCCAGGATGGCTGGAGCAGCAGAGCAAACAGGAGGTGGGGAAGCAGTTGGGTGTCACAGACATCTTTTATGAAAAATCCTTTCCTTAGGATTTTTCCTCTTGAGAAGCTGAGAGGCCTCAGGAACAAAATGTAAACCTTGATTATCTGCTGCTGAGAAATGCAACAGGTGGATCTTTAATTAGTCCATGTTAGTTGTTTCTAATTAATGGCCAATCACATCCCAGCTGGCTCGGACAGAGACTCCGAGACACAAGCCTTTGTTATCATTCTTTCCTATTCTATTTTTAACTAGCCTTCTGATAAAATCCTTTCTTCTATTGTTTTAGTATAGTTTTTATGTAATATATATCATAAAATAATAAATCAAGCCTTCTGAAACATGGAGTCAAATCCTGGTCTGTTCCCTCAGCGTGAGACCCCTGTGAACACCGTCACAGCTGGGATGGTGGGGAGCTCTCCCCAGCACTGCTCCTGCCCCTGTGGCCCCTGCCCAGGCTGGCACTCACTGGACATGGGGCGCTTGGGCTGCGTGGCGAGGTTGATGGTGGCTTCTCTCTGGGGCCCCCAGCCCGCGCCGTTCCTGGCCTTCACCATGTAGCGGTAGGGCTGCGACTCGCGCAGGTTCTCGATCAGCACCACACGCTTCTTGGGCTCTTCAACCAGCACCTTCTTCAGGGGCCCAATGGGCACTGCAAGGCACGAGCATGCCTGTCACCCACCAGGCACAGAGGACCCCACAACACCCCACATTTTGAAGTCAGGATACAGCCTGGCTCTGGGAAAAAGTGCAGCAGCTCTTTGGGCTGCTCACAACAAGCAGCATGAGCTCAGGGTAATTCCCAAATCCAATGCGGAAGTCAACTACAGGAGAACACTTCTGTTGCTGGTGTGTCACAAATAACTCCTTCCCAGCACCCCACCCCTTCATCTAGACCTTTGAACTAAGTTTATGGAATGGGACAAAAAACAACATAAAACACTATGTAAGTGAACAGAACAGAGATTTTTGGCATTTGCATAATTAAATCCTGACTGGTGGTTTTTCTGTGCTCTTTCCATCAAGAAGTGACCCATCCAAACCCCAGTTCTCAAAAGAATCATGCTGGAGCTGTTCTGGCTCTGCTGCTGCTGTTTGGGGCCAGCCCAGCCTGCATGAAGTGTCCTCCAGCCCCTCAGCCTAGCTGGACTGTCCCATCCAAAAACCAGCTCTTACCATTATCCTCATTGACAAGGCCATAGCTGACTTCATAGGCGGTGATCACCCCGTTGGTCTCTGCAGGCTCACCCCAGCTCAGCTGGGTCACAGTGGAAGACACGACATTGAAAGCCAAGCGCCCGGGCTCGCTGGGCACTGGGGAGGCAAAAGCAAAAGGTGCCCATCACTGTGAGTCAGGAACCCAGAGTTCTCCAGATCACAGCTGGGCTGCAGTGGGAGACACTCAGTGCTTGGCCCTGAGAACACCAGAAGCTCAGGGCTGGAGCTCTGCCCCCGGTGCTGGGTGCATGTCAGGACCCAGGACATCCCTCTGGCTGTCCAGGACGGCCAGGACCCCTGCCAGGGATCTCAGAGACTCTGGCACAGAGCCCAAAATGCCTGTGGTTTTGATTGTGACCCGTGGAGCAAATTACCAACCTTAGATGAAGATCAGCAAGCCACAACAGTTTAGGTAGAATAATAGTGAAGTTATCACGGGGCAGAAAAGTAGATTTTGGAGTTTTTGGTATGGGGGTTCAGGAGGCAAGATGAAGGGAACTGGGCATATCTAGCCTTTCTCCTTCTTCTTGGCCTCCATCTTCTGCTGTGATGTTGGCACTTACAGATTAGTCTAGAGTAGAAACTCCCTGTCTAACATAGGTGATAGGTATTGGAAAGTAATTGTAAACACTGTATATGAAATTTTTAGTATAAAGACATAACACTGCCCTGGGGGCAAGGCAGAGTGCCTGGAACTGTCCTGCTGGATGGACCTCGGCAGGGCAGGAGAAAATTTTTTATAGATAAGGTACAATAAGCAACCTTATATTGAGACTGAGAAATGAAGAGCTCTGACTCTTTCTTCAAGCACCGGGCTGGGAAAAGAGACTTTCAAACTTTTCTTGGAGTCACTCTGATAAGCTAGAGATCCCAACAGGTGCAGAGGGACAAACCTGCTCCCACATGCAGGGCAGGAAGGTGTGGGGTCACTCACCCTCCTCCAGCGTGCGGCAGCGGATGATGTCTGAGTAAGTCCCTTCTCCCACGGCGTTGTAGGCACAGACTTGCATCTCATAGTCGGAGAAGGGGTAAAGGTTGGTCAGCTCTGCTGATGGGGTTTTGACATCAATGAGATGGGCTTCTGACTCAGGGTCTCCCTGCATCCAGTATTTCACCTGGCAAAGCAAGTGCAAGCCATGATTCCTTCAAAACCTCACATGATGGGTGAGAAATTCCTTGTCTCTTACTAAATCAGCTCTGGGAATCGTGGTGTGCCATTCCTCTGAAATGGGAGGCCAGGACAGTCTGGGCACTTCATGATAAGTGATGGAACTGGAGATGAACCCACCAGGAATCTTTCTTGCATATCCCTCATCCACCAGCAATGGTCCCTCAAGGATGGAGGGGACCAGGAGGGGTGAACTTGCTCCCTCTTTTGGGTGTGCACTTGGACCCCTTTGGTACAAATGTCTGTGTGAAACACCTGCAGGAGGGGACCCACACTCTTCCCTGGGATCCACTCACCCCTTACCTTGTACCCCAAGGGTTTTCCTGGTGGAGGAAACCAGTTGAAGCTGATTTCCCTGGAGCTGAGGGCACGGGCATCAGGATTAAGTGGTGCACTCAGGCGGCCTTTGGGGGACTGGGGGACCTGGGCCAAGCCAGTCATCGAGGGGACACCATCCACCAGCTCTGCAGACAAGGAAGTTTACATCAGTGCCAGTCCTCCCCCTTGGATGAAAAAGAAGGAAGCGCGCCTCTCTCAGCACTGCCCTGCCATGCTGTGATAAATACATTATTTATGTTATTGACCCCCTTGATGACAGTTTTGCTTGTCCAGCCACAGGAACCACCATGCACCATTCATGGAAAATCCTACATCTCCATTATCTTTATGGCTTTTCATTCAATATTCCAAGGAAAAGGAATTAAGAATCCATTCTATTTCCTTTACCGAGGGAGATGATCCATCTTCTCCCCACCCACTGACTATTCCCACTCGTGCCTCTAGAGGGGGACCCAAATCTACCAGCTGGAGCTGGAGGGGCCCTGCTGCGGCTTTTTGGGCGAGGATGGAACTCTGTGCACCGCATCGGGGTGGGCTGGTCTGGGGAGGAGGTCCCAGAGCAGCCACTGCCACTGCCCGGCTGCAGCCCCTACCTGGGTCAGCAATGGTCACCGTGGTCTGGGGGTAGCGACCAATCTTGGCGCCGTACTTGGGGTGCAGGAGGTCGATAGCAAATTGCTTGAGCTGGCAGTTGTTGAGGAGGGTGTCTATCTCTGTCAGCTCCAGCAAGGGCACCTGCACCTCCTTTCGGGTCTCCCCAGGCTGGAAGACCAGCTCACCCTCCGTGAAGAGGTAGTCCTGGAGGAGAAGGAAGAGGTGTGCTCAGGGTGAGGCTGGGTGGGGCTCTGAGCAACCTGGTCTTGTGGAAGGTGCCCCTGCCCATGGCAGGGGTTGGAATGAGATGGTCTAAGGTCCCTTCCAATGCAAACTGTTCTAGGATTACAGCCTGCAGTATCCATGAGGAGATCCCCAAAGAGCTTCCCCTCATCCCCCAGTCAATCCTCATTTGCCTCCCAGTGCCCACAGCTCCAGGGGCAGCTGGTACCCTCTGCCTCAGGCACAGACATCCTCTCAGGTCCTCCCTCCCCGGGGGAGCAAAGGATGGAGAAGAAAGTTTACCCTTGTGCTGACCTCAAGCCTTGGGTCCCCTCTGTCCCAGCCATGTGCTGATAACTCCTTTTCTGCACCCCCAGGGCTGGCCTTTTCCCAGCCCTCCATTCCCCCTCCCTCCTGCCTGCCAAGGCCAGGAGCTCCACGCTTACCCTGCCGTTCTTGGCGGTGAGATCCCGGGTCCTGTAGGTGACCTGGGATTTCCCGTTGTCGATGATCTCCCTGAGGACAGGGATCTTGGCCAGCTTGTCAAAGCGGCTGTGGGAATAGGCTGGCTGCAGGAACGTGATGAGGCTGCTGGCTGGAGAGGGCAGGAGAGAAGGAATGTGTAGAGAAAATACACAAAGAATCACATCCCAAACAGGTGTCCTCCTCCTTGAACAGAGTTCCAGTCACCCACGGGCGTGAACTGTGCATGAAATATCATTGCATGGGCTGGAGACTTCCCCACTTCCCATTTGTGCTCCCTGCTCTTAACAGCCAGGTGGGAAGGAGAGGGAGTGCTGGGCACAATAACATCAAAGAGGTCCTGTTTCATGCCAGCACTCAGTGAATTGGAGCAGCAGAGGAATGTGGTCAGCCCTTAATCTGTCATGGAATTGGCATCTAAACTGGTGATAGTCAAATATTTCTGTCAGCAGGGAAGATCACCCTCCTTTGGAAGCATTAAAGCAGGCTCCAGTTTAGACCCAGGTGGCTTCAGGAAGGAGTCACCAAGGAAGTCCTCACAGGGGACACTTGGACACAGACACCTCACACACTCACAGCCCCTCACCTTGCTCCTTGATGATGGTGATGTTAACAACCCTGCGCCCAATCTTTGCGATGCCGTTGGGGACCTCGATGGCCTCCACCTGCAGCTGCTTCTCATCATCATCATCGTCCCTGATGAAGAGTGGGACACGGACGTCCACCAGCTCCACGGCCTCTTGGAACTCCACCATTCCCTGAGCATCTGGGGGAAAAGACAAGGGTGAGAGGTGGGAAACAACCCCTGCACCCAGCCAGGAGCCAGTGCCAGGCTCTGCTCCCTACCTTGGTCTGAGGTCACAGTGTAATAACCCGGTGCAACCTTCAGGTCATTGAAGGCCTCGTGGGAAACGTGTTTTTCCACAGCTTTGATGATGTCTGGCTTGGCTGAGTAAGGGGCAGTGAGCACTGTGTCCACAATGGTGTGATCCTGCCTGGGAGCGGGGAGGGAAGGGCAGGTGAGAGCTGAGACCAGGGAAATTCATCTCACACAGCAGCTGGGGGGCCAGTGAGTGTGTGGGGCACTCAGTCACCCCACATGTGCCTGTGCAAAGAGGGAGAAGCTGCACCAGAGAGCTGCAAATTCCTCTTACCTTTTCCCAGAATTAGGCTGTAACCTGGGGGAATAAAAAAACCAAAACCAAATCAGAGTGACTAACACCTTTGGAGAGACAAAGTGCTGTGTGAATCACAGCCCTGTGCAGGTCTGAGCTGCAGCACTGCCCTGCGGGTGCCAACCCATCCCACAGAGCCCCAGCACATGTTCCCTCCTGCCCAGCTGCTCTCTCCTGCCCTGGGTTTCCCAATGCACCAAGGAACATGCCCACAGGGGAGACCACATCTGGATCAGGCTGTGGGGAGGAGATACCACTCCCTGCTCAGCACTGGCATCCCCAAATTCCTCCCAGCCTGCACCAGGCACTCCTAAGCTGCACCAGGCTGAAACTTTGGGAGCCAGTGGAAATTCTCCCATTGAGCACCCTGCGACCAGGACTTGTTCCCGCTGCTCCAGAGCCAAACTCAGCTGAGATCTCCTGGGGGAACCCTGTCCTGCAGGAGTCTCTCCCCCTCTGACTCACCTGAACTTGGTCTGCTGGACCTTGTGGCAGCCAGGAATGTGCTTGAAGACCTCATTCAGCTGCAAGGAGCAAGAGGGACAAGATTCACAGTGTATCCCTCACTGAACAGGATGTGCTCAGTGAGCAGATGCTGCTGCCTCCACACACAGGAGCCCTCCGACCACCCCAGGCCCTCCTCCCTCACCCTCCCACACCAGCTTTCATCCCAGGACATGGCAAGAGGCTGCAACTGAAGCCAAACAGGACCTTCAGATCACATGTCCCAAAGCAAACCCAGAATCTCCACGAGATGCTTTGCCAATTCTTACAATCGTGACCTTAAAAATTGTGCTTTCTCACAAAAGAAGAAGAACTGCTCCTTCCTTTGCATAGCTGTGGGTTCCCAGGGAAGGGGCACTGCCCAGCCCCCTGTGTGGCTGTCCCCAAGGCCACCCCGAGCCCCCCTTGTGCCCAGGCTCCTACGTTCTCCTCCACTTCCTTGCGCAGCTGCTCGAACTCCCGCGTGTCCGGTTTCATCAGGTTCTGCGTGAAAAGCCGGGCCAGCCTCAGGGACAGCCCGTAGGGAACTGGAAAGAGAAATTCCCAAATCCAACTCCGTCCTTCTCGGTCAGAGACACACCCCAGGGAGAAGCTGGAGGCTGGGGACACTCACCGAGCTCCTTGGGGCTGGTGGCAGCGGGGGAGGCGCTGCCCTGCCTGTGGACATTGTTGTGGATCCTCCAGCGCACCGTGTCCCGGCCCTGGAGGGAGCCGCTGCGCACCAGAGGCGTGTCCAGGTGCTCGGAGGACATGAGGCTGTGCCGCAGCATGTAGTGGTCCTCCTTGAAGCCAACCGTGCGACCTGCGGAGCCAGGGGCGGGTTAGAGCCGGGGCACACCGGGACACACCACAGGTTCTGTGCTGGGGGATGCTGAGGGTTCCACCAGGCCGAGGGGTTGGGATGTCAGCAGGGGAGAGGGATGGAGGAGAAAGGGGTGCTCAGGGGTGGGGAGAACACATCTCACCAGCTGAGCATTACATGTCAGGGAGAGCCAGCAGTGGGACTCCCAGCAGGGCAGCCCAGGTGTTGGGTATTTTAGCTTTTATAGAGATGGGGTAACTGAGAGGTGTTTGAAGAGATTTTATTCCATTATCAGTCTCGATGAAGGGTGAGACATAAGAGATGTAAAACTCAATGCCATTCTACCAGAAGCTAATTTCTTAGTTATTTCTTAGTTATAATACTTTATAAATGTTTTTCAGCCCATTAACTTTAACTATACAATGTTGCTATTACTTCTAACACCAATCACTTATATTTTTACTCCACATAATCTTACTCCAATCTTTCACAGTTCTAATTTCTAAAATATTTTGTCTTTTTATAAAGACATTTTGAAACTTATTTCTAGTTCAATCTCTCCCTCAGCAATGTCATCTCTATTCCATAGCCTTCCTAACTCAACACACCTTATCTCAGTATTTGCATGCAGATATATTTTGAAAATTCTTTACAAATCCATTTCTCACAACAGGGTGTGGGGCAGGGAAGAAGCTCCAGGACTCCTTGGCTCAGGCTCTCTGCTAGGAGCCTTCTCCCTGATCCACCTCTCCAGCTCAGAGGGGAGGGATGCTCACCCCAGCACACCCCAAACCCAGGGAGGGAGCGCACCCCCGAGCCCTTCCCCAGGACCCAGGGCTGGTACCTCGTGCACAGCAGGGAAGCAGGGCCAGGCAAGCCTAGAAAACAAATGGCCAGAGACACAATCACTTTGTGGCCAAGGACAAAACCCCCCAAGCCTCCCTCAGGGAGGATCCACATCAGCAGGGATGTGTGAGCAGTGGGTGGAGGGGGCTCTCAAGCTGATTTTAGCTAGATGGGGGAAATCTGGCTAAAATTTCACCAGCAGCTCATGCTAGCAACAGCAGAGGGTTGGATACCATAGGGCCATCTGCTGTGAACCTGGCCATGCTGGAGGCTGGGTGAATTCTGGAAATTTGTCATGTTTTTGGCCATATCTGGTTCTCCCCCTGGGCTGGGGAAGCCAGCTGAGACACTTACCTTGCAGCAGGCACAGAACTTCCAGCAGAGCAGGAGCAGCAGCCCCAGGAGCAGGATGAGGAAGATGAGCAGTGGGATGAGCCAGAGGAAGCTCGCAGGTGGACACTCTGCAAGTGACAGCAGCAATGTCACCTCCAGGCATCAGCCCCGTGTGGGGTGTGCAGGGAGGGAGGGAGCAGGGAGGGGAAAGGCTGGAGCCCAGCTCCCTGAGGGATGCAGCAGCCCAGTTAACCTTGGCAATGCCTCACAACAAGAAATGCTGTTCAGGGAGGGCTATCACACCCCTGTCACACCCAGCCAGACCAAAAGGCTGCAGCACCTTGCAGCAATCCCTGCCCATGGCAGCAGGGGAAAGGCTCTGATCTGTAAAGGTCTCTCTGAGGTTGCCACGTTCCACCCCTTGCATGGGACAGACAGTGTCACCCACCCGTGGCACTCAGCAAGGTGGGCAGGGAGGTGCTGCCTGCAGCTGACCCTGCCCAGGGGCACAGCAAAGGGACAAAGCAGGGGTTGGAGGCACTGTGGAGGTGGTCAGTCCGATCCAGATCCCAGGCTGGACATCCCCTGCTGGACATCCCCATGCTGGACATGCCCTGCTCACCTTTATTCTTCTGCACACGGACAGTGGTGTTGGGGAGGACACTGGGGTCTCCCTCCAGCGTGTAGTGGTAGGTGCAGTCATCATCCTCATCCTGGAAGGAGCAGTACTCACCAGCCTCCTCTGTGGGGACAGGGGACATGGGTGTGAGGTCACCAGGGCCAGGAAAGCCTTGGGGAGCAGCCCTGAGTGCACAGCCACACGGAGCAGGGCATGCAGGACACACCACACATGGCTGTGCCCAGCTCTGCTTCTCACAGTACCTTTCTTCAGCTCCTCCACCATCTGGATCTGGAGGTGGCAGGAGCTGCAGTTCCCTTTCAGGTTGCCTGTCCCCCAGGTCTGGCAGCGGACACAGTCCCGGATGCTCTCACACACAGCCTGGAAGCCCTGGGCAGAGGGGGTGGGGTGGTCAGGGACACCCCCAGGAGTGGGGGAGGACAGAGCCTCTGAAGGGCAGAGCTGGAGAGGCAGCTCCTTATCCCAGAGTCAGGGCAAGGTCCAGGTCAAAAAGAGACGTCACTGACAGCAAGCAGCTCATGAAGGATTTATAAGTCCAGTTGGCTCCAAAATCTCTTACACCAACAGCCTGCATTTGAGCAGCAATTAGATCTTCTCCAAGGGTTTCAGTGGCCTTTCCAAATAGTGATCAAGCCAGCTTTCTCCATCCTACTGTGGGATTAGCCCATGTTTGTCAGTGGGGAAATTGAATGTGTTCAAGGCCAGGTTGGGTGGGGCCCTGAGCAACTCGATCCAGTGGAAGGTGTCCCCGCCCATGGCAGGAGAGGCAATGAGATAAACTTGAAGGTCCCTTCCAATCCAAACCAGTCTGTGATTCAATGACATGAGGTTTTTCCCAGTCTTGAGGCAAATCAGAACAAGCCACAAGCTGAGCCTCAAACCAGGGTGCAGATAAACACAGACAGACTCTCAACAGCTGCTGCTGGTGAACAGCAGGGCAAAGAAAGCCTGTGGCTGCAAAGCAGCTCCCATGCCAGACTTTTCTGGCCACAGGATAGGTGAGACAAACTCTTGCTCAAGATTTTGCTCCTAACTGAGATGTGCCTTCATCTCTGCTTTGCCTTTCTTCCCTGGAAGCTCTGTGTGGGAATAAATGATGAACGCAGAGGGACTCACCAGGGAGTAGCTGATTTCACAGGTGGAGCTGGTGTACAGCGAAGCCATGTCACAGATGCATCTGCCACACTCACACCTGCCGTGGTTATTGCAGATGCCCTGAGAGGGAAGAGGTGACAGCCTGAGAGTGGCACTGGGAGTCAGCAAGGCCCCTCAGTGCCCCAGAGATGCCAGCACAGGGGCAGCCCTGCCTGGGGAGGCGGGGCAGGACCTACCCCCCGGCTGTCGATGCAGGTGTCATTGCTGGTGGGGCATTCACAGCCCGGGCCCTCCCAGCCGCTCTCGCACACGCAGGCGCCCCTGGAGCAGCGGCCACGATCTGCGGGGAGAGCAGCGATTGCCGGGGCTCCAGGGCTGGGCCATTCCCCCAGCCCTGTCCGGGGCTGCCCCGCTTTCTCTGGGGTGCACAGGGGCTGCAAAGGGGCTGCACAGCATCCTCCCTGTGCTTCTGCAAGCGCACAGTCCCTGCAGACCATCACTGTGATATTTTCTGAAAAATCCCTTCACCAGGATTACTTCTCCTGGGAAGCTGAGAAGCTTCAGCTTCTCCCTGTTTTGCTGCTTTGGAATGTGATTTGGAGATTGTTTACCCAGTACGTGAATTGTTTTAATTTAATGGCCAATCATGGTCCAGCTGTGTCAAGGCTCTGAGGAGTCACGAGTATTTATTATTCATTCTTGTTAAGTTTTCTGATGTGTCCTCTCTCTTTCTTTAGTATAGTTTTAGCATAGCATTCTTTAATATAATATAGTAAAATAATAAATCAGCCTTCTGAGAACATGGAGTCAGATTCCTCATCTCTCACCTCATCCTGGGGACCCTCACAACACCACACTGGTCACTCAACTCCCCGTGCCAGTGCCACCGGTCCAGGACACCCTGTCTGTGCCCCCAGGCCCAGCACCTCCATCCATCCATCCATCCATCCATCCATCCCC
Organism: Agelaius tricolor; assembly: GCF_023055355.1. Classification (NCBI taxonomy): domain Eukaryota; kingdom Metazoa; phylum Chordata; class Aves; order Passeriformes; family Icteridae; genus Agelaius; species Agelaius tricolor. The sequence continues at coordinate 5,008,026 of NW_027269295.1, forward strand.
AACCCTCTGGGGGGGCTCTGGGGGGCTCTCACCGTTGCAGAGGAAGCCGGAGGTGCGCGGGCACTGCAGGACATCGAACTCGCAGAAGGCGCCGTCGAAGCGCAGGCTCTGTCCCTCGGAGTAGCACTGGCACTTGCCGCACAGGCACTCGCCCCTCCCCGAGCACGGCTCCGTGTCCCCGGGCCGGACGCAGCCCTCGTTGCTGGGGGAGGACGCTGGGGAGCAGTCACACGTGTCCCCTCGCCTGGGGACAGAGATGGTGCTGAGAGAGGCAGGAGCAGAGCGCAGCACAGCAGATCCTGGGCAGGGTGCCCACAGTGTGTCCCCGGCAGGGGGGTGGCTCTGGACACGGTCCTTACCAGCCCGGGTGGCAGATGCACTGTCCGCACACAAAGTTCCCGTGGAAGCTACACTTGGGTGAGTCCAACTCTTGTTGCTGGAAGTGAAGAGAGAAACGGCCTTGATGAATGGGCCCAGCTGCCCCCAAGACCATTTCAGGAATCAGAAAGGCAGGTAAAGGCAAAGTTTTGCCCTGAAGAGCAAGCTCTACCATGGGACATCACACCGAGCTGGGAACAGGCAGTGATGGAGATCTTGGCCAGGCTGAGCATCACTGAGGGGTCGAGCAGGACCCGCATGCATCAGCCAACACATTCCCACCCCGGGCTGGCAGGAGGAGGACCCCTCTGTGCATGACCCCACCTGTTCACAGGGACACACGTCGCAGACCACAGCAGTTGACACCGTGAGGCTGTCGCTCAGGGACGTGGGTTTCACGTGGATGACTCCGTGCCGGTCCCTCTCGGGGAGGCTGCACACGTGCTGCCCTCCAACGTACTCCAGAGCCTTCACGTGCATGTGGAACTTGCTCTGAAGGAAGGGACACACTGCAGGGATGAGCCAGCTCTGCTGGACCACATCCCAGCTGGACACGGAGAGCTCATCCCCTCACAGGTTCCTTCCCTCTGCTGCCATCCGAGGACTTACCACTTTTCCACGGGTGATGTGGAAGGAGCCCGATTCTGTCTTTTCAAATTCTGGGGAGGTGAACTCTGTCTTCAGGGCTCTGGGGGTGAAGTCAGCCCGGATGTCCATCTTGGAGCGGATGCGCTGGGCACCAGAGCATAAACACAACGTTGATTTTCAGCAGTACCTGTGACCACCCCATGGCCTGCTCCAGAGGGGCCACATCTGCCCTCTGCCTGCTCTCCTGCCCAGGAGGTGCCCAGCCCCTGCCCTCCCTGTGAGCCAGGGAGCACCATTACCTCAAAGGCTGTGCGGAGCAACTCCACAATGTTGGAAGAGTCTTCCTGGAGCACCCCGATCTCAGAGATGGGGAAATACTTGTGCAGCTTCTGCAGAGAGACAGGAGCTCCCTGAGCCAAGGCCTTGAGAACCCTCCTCTATCACAGGAGTGGGCTCTGCTTTGAGACCTCCAAATGTCCCTTCCAATGTAAATTAATCTCCAGCTCTGTGCCTCCATTGCTTTACAAGAAGCAGAAACCAACACAAGGAGACCTCTGGAAGCCCAGATTCCTATATCCAGTAATATACCTTGAGACCCCCCACATCCTAGAGCAGCCCCCCAACACAGTGTGCCACCCTCCCAAATACCAAGGTGTTGGTTGAGCACTTGGGGACAAGCGATGGGAGAACACTTTCTCCTCAGAGCTGAGCTGAGACAGAGGCCCTGGAGGAAAGGCAATCCCTCGTGTCATCACTGCCATGTTCTCCTCACCTCATAGTAGCTGTAGGAGTGGTTGGTGACAGCGAAGATGGGGATGATGTTGTGCTGGCCCAGGAGGCGCACGAGGGTGGGCACTGAAGGATAGTCCTGCTTGGTGTCGTACACGTAGGTGCCGTGGCTGTCCAGGTGGCACTGCTCGTCGTTCCTCGCCAGGATCCCTGCCAGGACGTTGGTACCATCAGCTTCATAGTGAAAGGCAGACTCGGTGGAGAACACGAGCAGGTGAGTGCTGTCCTTTCTCCAGCCAATCTTATCCTGCAGCCAGGGAAGGGGAGAAGGAACCTTTATCTCTGTGCTTCCCAAACCCCTGCACAGCACTTGCAGCCCTTGGCAAGCCAGCACTGACAGGAGCTGGAATACCCAAGGGACAAGGCACCACCTGCACCTGGCAGCCATCACAACCAGCCACGTGTCCCCAGGAATTCCAGCACCGACCCACACCCCAAAGCACAGGGTGTCTCCCACCCAGCAGCTCGGTGCCAGGCACATGTGTGTACAGGGGGCAAGCCCACACCTCCCTGGACGTGTCTGGAGCCGTGCTCATCCCTCAGCCAAGCAGCCAAACCCAAGTGGGCTCTTTTCCAGGGAGCAGAGTTTCATCACCGCAGGCGTGGAGGGGGACAGAGCAAAGAGCACACTCAGGGCTCCCAGCAAGGAGACAAACAACAGGACACATATTCTAAGGCTTAGGGAAAATTGGGAATGCAAAACAGCTTGGCACTGGGAGCATGTGCCTGGGAGGGCAAGAACCAACTGTAGCTGAGCCAGGGCTCCCTGGCTGCCCTGTCAGGTGCCCGGTGCACGACTCTTCTGCTCATCAGTGGGCATCAGGAAGAGCCACTCTGTTGTAGTGTGTTTTTATACTTTGTAATACTTTGAAGTAATTTTGTTTTGTATCCCCGTATTTTTCCCAAATGGTTTATCCCAGACTGTACCCCCCTTCCTTTACCTGTGTAATCCCTCTCCCTGGATGAGATCATCCCCAAACCCCCACCCTGGCTCTCTGTCAATCACTCAGCATCCCATCCCCCCCATCTAGAAGCTTCGGTCCAGGATGTCGAGTGATTAGCCAGAGACAAGGGGTCAGGCCCCCAAGCCTTGCCCCATACGCTGTCCTAAATGTCCATCCCCCAGTACCCATCCCTTAGGGTCACTTATTGGTTAGTAAAATGTTATCTACTTTCGGTTTCCACCTCCCTTTAAATGTGACCTTGGCACATCTCCCGGGGCTCTCAGCAGGAGCCCCCTAAGGTGCAGGAGCTCCCCAGAGCCCCTGAATAAAACCTTGGATTAACCCCTGCTAAGAGTCGGCCCTTTATCTTCTACTGATGTCTCTGGCGTCTCTTCTGCTGCAAAGGTGACCAGCCCAGGTGCCCTCAGTACCCTTGGGGCACGGGCTGAGGGTTCCTGAGAGGCTCACAGAGGGACAGAGACACCACTCCTTAAAAACACAGCCCTGGCCACCCTCACCTTGCACACAGCTGTCTGCAGGATGGCATCGAAGCCGCCCTCGGGGGCGTCCAGGTTGCCGGAGATGCGCTCCTTGCGCAGCTCCTGGCTGAAGTGGTTGATGTTGCTGGTCAGGCGGATGACGTTCTTGAAGGAGAACGGGGAGTCGGCGTTGTGCCAGGGCTCACGCAGCCTGGGACAGATGGAACCAGGGGTCTCGTGTGGGCCAGGAGCCAAGGGATGCCGGGGTGCAAGGAGAGGAAATGTGGGGAGAATCCCTCAAGGGAAGTCATGGAGCTGAGCAGCTCAGCCACCAGCACAGAGAGGGAGAAGGGATGAGGGCAGAGATAGAGGAGAAGATGAGTTGGTTGTGGCAGAGCAGGGAAGGTGTGAAAGCAGAGGATGACACTGCTGGCATTGTCACAGTGCTACAGCAAGCCCTGAGGGATGGGGAGACCAGGAAGGACACCAGCAGTGAAGGTAGGGAGATGGATGGAGGCTCTTGCACTGCTCACTGAAAGCCACAGAGAAACAGAAGGCACTTTCCACTCCCTCTATTCCCACCTCAGGGACCCATGGGGCTCACTCACTTTTCAGGTCTCATGTCTGTCTGAGGGGATGAGACTTTGTCCACAAACTTGCCAAATCCAATGGTGTAATTGGAAGTCAGGGCTTGCAGGAAGTCCGCTGGGAGGAGGGGAAAGGAAGGGGGACACACATAAATAAAGAGATGCCTGTGAGCTCCCTGCTCCAGGGAAAGAAGTCATTTTGTGGGCATCTTCTCTGCTGGTGGGTTCTTTGATAAGATTCCCAAACTGTCATCTTTTATAGGGCAGAAACCAACACCCCCTTTGGAGCCCCAAAACTGGAGCTCCTGCTATAGCTTCCAGCAGGTTCAGGATGCCAGAGGCCCTGCACAGACCAGCTCTGAAGGGCACCAGCTGGGCTGGAAGGGGAGAGCATGTGAGGATCCCTGCAGGACCAGAGAGACATCCCCACACAGGACTGCAGAGAGATAATGAGAAGCTCTAATTAAAACAGACCCCTCTCGGGCCATTGCCAGCTGCATCCCCCTCTCTGGTGCTGGCAGAGGACTCGCAGCCACAGGCAGGAACGAGCTGGCTGCCTTCATCAGCACAGAGCAGGCTCCCCTCTTCTCCCAGCTCTGCCCTCACCTAGGTTATGCCCCATGCTTTTGAGGTTGTCCAGATCATCAGACATGGAGTAGGAGAAGTCCATGAGGATGTAGAGATCCACAGGGCTCTCCTTGGGCTGGAAGACATCCATGTAGAAGCTCATCTCCTCGCCAGCCCGCAGCCGCATGTACATGGCCTGGGGGGACACCTGGGTCCTCTGCAGGGACATGTTGATGCTGGAATTCTGTGAAGGAGAGTGACATGGAGGGGATGGACTCCATCTCCAGCATGAGTGCAATGAGGAGGAGGCAAGGAGCAGGGAGATGTGTGGGAAGTACAAAGGCAGGGATGAGCACATCCCCCTCCCTCATGTACTGTCCAACAGCCTCCCCCACAGCTACTCGTGTCCAGCCAGGCACCTTCTCCAGAGGGATGTGAGCACTTTGCTTACATCTGCTGTGTCTGCAAAGGCAGCCCAGCTTGGACCAGTGCCAGTGACCCACAGGTCCACCAGCTGGCCAAGGCATTGCTTTTGAGTAGATCCTACATAAATAGCGATCTAGGCTTTGTGTTCTGCCTGCTGAGGAGCCTAGAGAAGGCTGAAGGAGCCCTCGGGAGAGGCTGAGCACGGGCTGTGTGTCCCCAGCACGCACCTTCAGTGTCCTCATCTCTCCCTGGGTGTACACGATGCTGCCCTCCCCGCAGCCGGAGCGCAGCAGGTTCTCCCGCAGGTCACAGCGCGGCTCCTCGAAGCTCTGCCAGGGAGCAAGAGCAGCATCAGAGACACAGAAACCACCAGATCCACTGGGAAAGGGGGAAACACACAGGGCAGGAAGCAGGGTCTTGTGCCTAGAGCATTATGAGCCTTCGAGAGCAGGAGAGGGGCAGAGAGATGGGTTCTGTGAGAGATGTTCTCACACAGAACCACCAGCTGAAATGTGACCACCAGTGAGTCACTGGGTTGTGTGAGATAAATCTCTCCCTCCATCCCTTGCACACACTGTTTCTGGTGCACTGCCATTTTCTGATAAACTCCTGTATTACTGCAATTCTGCCTGGGACCCCCCTCCCTCCCTCCCCATGTTCCACACCAAAAGGAAATCCACATTGCAGCCTTTCCCATCCAGAAGAGAAGCTGGATCCAGCAGCTGCCCCTGCTCTTGTGTCCCTGTCCCACTGAGGGCTGTGGGATCCCTCCCTCAGCAGGGTGGGAAGAAGAGCCCCAGGCTGCCCTGCAAGGTCTCACCTCATCAGTGCAGAAGGAGCAGTCCTTGTCCACCCGGATGCACTCGGTGCAGCTCTTTGCCCGGGACAGCACACAGCGGTTGTCTGCCAGGAAAGATCAGGGCATCAGGGATGGGGAGAACAAAGGGAGCTGTGGGAGAAAGGCTGATCCCATGGAAAAATGAAGGTTTTGCCTGGTTAGTGGAAACTGGCTGCAGAACAGCAGTGGGGTAGCATGGGAGGGTTCCCAAAACTGGGGAGATGGAAAACAGCAGGAAAAGCCCACAGCAGGTGCTCTCCACATGAAGACTGGTGTTTCTGGAAGCAGGGCAGGTACACACAGTCCCCAAGGGGAGGTGGCAGACAGGGCTGCCATGGCTCCACTCACTTTTGCTCCATTGGCAGACACTGGTCGTGCAGAGCAGGGACAGGAGGAGCAGCCTGGCACACGCCCGTGGCAGCACATTCATCCTCTTCCTCCTGAAATAAAGGGATTGCTGCATTGCAGAGAGCCAAGAAGTGGAAATGGATCTGGATATGGCCAGGGCAGCACCCACAGAGCCCCTTACCAGCCTTGCCAGGGTGGGACAGCCCTCACATCCTGGGCTGGAAACAATTGCTGAGCTCTGCAGGGCAGGGCACAAAAGCAAAACCAAGGATGGTTTGTGCTCTGCTCAGGCATCTGCAAAAGGCTCAAAATTCCCAGCAATGCCACCCCTGTGCCTGGAGTTGGGGTGTCCAGCTTGACATCAAGGTTGCTGCAGGCAGCTGGAGCACAGGAGGTCCCAGACAGAGCCCAGCACCATCCACACATGTGAGCACTGACCAGGCCAAGACATTGCTTTTCCTGGCAGGTTAGAGAAACAAAACAAAAAGAAAGAAAACAAAACAAAACAAAAAACCCCCCAAAAAAACAACAACAAAAAAAAAACCACCAAAAAAAAAAAAAAAGGAAAACAAAGTGACTGTCCACATCTCTCCCCAAAAGCAACACTGACCCCTCCCTTCAGCTATTTCCTATCACACTAAGAGTTTCCAGGATGGTCAAGCTAACAATAAAGAGAGGGTGAGGTCTTGGGAAATGCCAGGCTTGGAGCTTTGGAGTCACTGAATGAATCTGTGGTTTTGAGAGCCTGGCAGATCCCCTTTGTCCTGTCCAGGGCAGCAGAACCCCTTGATGGACACAGAGGTCAAGTCCTAAACAGAGTGAACCATTCTCCCTGCACCACACATGACTGCGAAAACTCAGTGCCATCCAGAAGTCAGCATTTGGATGTGGTAAACAGAAGGCACAAAGCTGGAACTAGAGTTCTGCAGCTGCTGTGCCAGAGGCTCGTCCTCACAGCCAGCAGGGCAAGTGAGAGCAGTCAAAGAAAAATCATCAGTGTAAAGATATCGTTAAAGCATCTCCTTCCTGGCAAATGCAATTGTGAAATATGAAATGTGAATGAATTGTCTTATAGCTTCTTGCTGTGTCAGCCCTGACTCTAAAATGAAAAGAATGTGGAAACCACTTAAAACAAGGAAAGGAAACAGGAAAAGTTGTTGCGTGCAGTAACGATGCCCAAGTTCCCTGAGGGACATCCAACACACAGAGCAGTCACGGGGAGACTCAGCCACTCACAGCCTCCCTGGGCTGCAGGGAAACCCCTGGAAAAACCCAGCCTGGTCTCAGCAGCACCAGATCACACCTGGCCTCTGCAGCCAGGGGAACACATTGAATGCAGCAATTGTTGTGACACAGGGCTCAACCAAGGCAGCATCGACAGCACAGGACCTCGCTCCTGGTGGCTGCACTTGGCTCCATGTGAGAGCCACTGGGTGCACAGCAGCAACTGGCAGGGCACTGGTTCATCCTGTCAGCTGTGCCCAGAGGGATTTACCACAGCCATCAATGCCCAGTGGCTAAAAGTGAAACACGGGGGCCTCAGGGCAGTGTCTCTGCAGGGAAACCCCGGGAAGCTTTGGGATGGGAACCCCAGGACCTGTTCCTCAGGACCTGTGGCCAATGTGCTGTTTTGCCAATGAGCTGCTTTTCTTATGGGTAAAGGTACCAGCTGAGCAAGGGAACTCCTCTGCTTCCCTCCCTGCCCCACTGACAGCCAGGCCATGTCCCCAGTTGGGCCCTTTGCAGGTTTGGGGGGTCCCTGTCCCCCCAAGTCCCATTGCGGCGCTGGCTCTGAGGCCAGCATTGCTCACCCAGGACATGCCTGTGGCCTCCTTCAGGGACAGTCCTCACACCAGCACTCACTGGCAAATATTGTGTCCCTTGCTACTGACACAGGCAGATTTTGAAGCCAGGAAAATCCCTTTTTGCCTTGCTCTGCCCCAGCCCAGGAGAGTGCTATGGAGATGTGGGGAGGTGCCAGGTAGAGGTGGGATGAAAGGGTAGGGAAGGAATCCTCAGAGCCCATGGAAGGAAAACACAGTTGAAAACATCACCTGAGCACTCAGCAAATCCCATCTCCCACCATGGCAGGGGCCACAAGGAAAAGATTGAGTATGGAACCAGACTGCTCAGCTCACAAGGACCTAATGCCTCTTCCCTTAATCACCAGTTAGGAAAAAGTCACCAAGGAACGGATGGACACACCCTGGGCCTCAGGCTCATAAATTGCCATCACGTCTTTTCAAGTGCTGAGATAAAAGGCCATAAAATCCTGCTCAATATCAACGTTCTGTTGCCCTGTGAGCCACCAACCTTCAAGGATTTTACTGGGCAGATGCCAGCCTGCTGGGTGCTGGTGGCACGGAGCATGGCCGCTGAGGAATGCAGCTGCAATATTCCTGCAAAAATATGGGAGTGGCCACCCCTTGCTTTCAGAAGTGTCCTCTGGAAGGGAAAATGCCACTTCCACTTCAGGAAAGCTGCAGGATTTGGTTGGGTTTTCATGACAACAACAACAACAAAAAATAAATCTGTTCAGTTGTTCAAAAACAAGGAGAAAGAGCAGCTCCTGGCTGCACATAAACTTCCTACCATTTCCCAGATTTGCTCCAGCATTTCCTCCTGGTCTCCTCTTGCTCCCCCAGCCTTTGCCCTGCCCCTCAGCACAGCCAACAAACCTGCTCCAGGAATCTGCCAAGAACCCCTGAGTCTAGAGAAGCTGGGGCTAGGTACCTCATCCCCAAAAATCCAGTCAATGCTCCAAACAAACCACTGGTGCAATGGGACAGAGGACAGGGTTGGAATGGCAGATGGAAGAGCAAGGAGCAGGTTGTGATGAGCCACAGAGCAACAGCAGGAGCCTGGTCCCAGCTGCCACATGGGGGACACCCATCAGGTTGGGACACGGGAGTGGGAAAGTGAGGGAGATGCTAAGCAAGGAGTTCGCAAGCACAGCCTTTCCTCTCTTGGGTGGGAATTGCTCTTTTCATGGCTGTGTGGGGCTGTGCAGGGGACTGACCCTGGTCCATGGCATCAAGGACCATCCACATGTCCATGTGTGCTGAGGATGGGCAGTGCAGCCACAGCCCAGGGGATCAGGGACACAGCTCATGTTCTGTCCTCCTCACACATGGTGGCACAGAGCTGCTGGGACCATGCTCCAAAACTTGGAAATTATTAAGCCAGACTTCCAAAAACTACCAAAAACTCAACCCAAAAATCACATTGTCTCCTACACACAAAATCCTAATGGTCCTGTTTTGTGTGCCTTTCCCATCCTTTCCCTCTCCTTCCCCAGGCGTGCTCCTGCAGCTGGGACACCCCATGTGAGTGTCTCCATTTGTTGTTTTCAGCTCCCAGGTTGAGTCCCAGACCCCAGACATGGCCCCCAGCACCCTCCAGCCAGGGACAAAACACAGCAGGACCCAGCCCAGCCACCCACACGGAGCTGCTGGGAGCTGCTTTGTGCCAGCACCCCCCGTGCTGTGAAGGGCTGGTGGCTCTGGTTCCATCTCCTCCTGCTCACCCCTGGGCTCGGGCAGAGGGGAACCCCAAGGAGCAGAGGTAGGAACAGCAGCACCCTGCCTAGGGTCTTCCCAAATGCCAGCACAGCCCCTGAACCCCCCGTTCCCTCCATGTGCTCTTCCTGCCACTTTCTCTGCTCCTTTGGCCCCACAAGACACTTTTCCCTCCTCCCCCTCCGTGGGTGCTCCTCATCCCCCTTTCCCCCAGCTAACCCATGCCTGTCAGCCCCCTCACACCAACCCTCCTGTCCTGTTCCCTGTCCATGTCAGATCCACGGATTTGCAAACACTCCAACACCTGCAGTTCAGCAAAGCCCACCCTGAACCCCCCACTCTCTCCTGGCCATTTCCTCTGGGATCCTCCTTCCCTTGCTCCCCCCTTGCAGGGGCAGCCACCAGGTCTGGAAAACAACCCCGGTGGGCTCCGGGGGTGGGAGGCACCCACAGCCCGGCTGGCCTTGCACCCTTCCACCCGTGAAAGCTTTCCCTGGGTGCCAGCTCCACAGCCTTTCCCCCTGGAACTGAGGGACAGGGCAACCCCTGAGACTCCAACAGCGTCCCCAAAGGGCTCTGCTCAGCCATCCCACCCCGCACCGCTCCCGGACCCCCACCCAAATACCTGCGGACACAAACCCGGACCCGTGCGGCCCCCACAGCCCTGCCCGGTCACCAGCGCTGCCTTTCCCTGCCAGCCCAGAGGCACCGGACGGTGCCCGACAGCCAAAAACCAGGGGAAAACAGAGGGAACAGGCGGGCAGGGGCTGAGCCCCGCGCTCCGTGTCCTGCCCACCTGCCCGAGCATTAATTCACTGCCCGGTTCATCAACGCAGCCAAGTTCGAGCGAGCTGGACGCTGCAGAGCACAGATGAATTGATTCCACAAACCTCATTAGCGCCGGGTCTGACTCAGAGTCCAAATCCTCTGCCGCAGCCCGAATAACAGGCACCGCACACCAAGCCAAGAAACTCTCCCGAAGGCAGAGGGGGAACGTGCTACTCCGCTGCTGCGACTTGATTTATTTCCAGCTTTGGGCTTTTCTTTCCTATTTTTTTTTAATTCTCTTTCTCCCTCCTCTCTATTTTGTGTCCCTTTTCTCTTTCCGGTTAAACGTCAGGGCTCGGTGCGGCGGGGAGCGCAGCCCGCCCGCGATCCCTCATAACTCCCTGCGGCCCCTCAGCCAAAAATCCACTTTGTTCTCAGTGCCCGCGCTGCCGCCTCGCCCTCCCGAGGGGCTGCCAGGGAGAGAGGGTGGGAGTTGCGATAAATGAGCTCGGATCCCAGGTGAGGAGAAGTTTTATCCCAGGCGGGAGGGAGGAGGGGGTGCCCGTGACGCAGGGCTGGCATTCCCTGCTCCCTGCACACCTGGCCGGGCGGGCACAGCCTCCGGACCCTCCCACAGGAACAGGGCTGGGAAAGGGCGGTGGGAAGGTGCTGCCGAGGGCAGGGAGCCCGGAGGGGCTGCTCGGCTTCATCCGCCTGCTCAGGGCAGAGCTGAGGGAGCTCCCCGACCCCCCGTGGCAGGGGTTTCTCCTCCCAGTTTCCCCCTGGCACGACTGGGAGGCGTCACCCTCAGAGCTCAGGTAATTCCTTGCTGAAATGTCAGGGAAATTCCTGCCCCGACAATCGGCAGATGCCGAGCTCAGCCTCGGTGCTTTGGGTGCAGAGGATGGATCAGCACCCTGCTCTATCCAGGGCGTGGGCACAGCAGAGCACTCCTCACCTGCAGTGAATCTGCCTCAAGATTGTAGCACCATGAATGATTCCCATCCATACCTGCATCCCACCATGGTCCAAGGCTGCCACGAGCAGCAGTCCCACAGCTGATTCCAGTCCTTCTGCTGAGCTGGATCCAAAATCCCTTCCCCAGTCCAAAGAACAGCAGAGGAGGGTTTAGAGTTCAGGTGAGGCTGTTTCTCTGTCCACAACACCCATTTGCTTTAGAGCCTGGGGTTGGTCACAGCTCAGAACCACTCACACTTTCCACAGAACAGAGCACACGCATTCTGGAGTAGATGCAATGTCGCAGGCTGGATTTTGGCTCCCTGATAGATCCTCACAAGGAAAACCGCATCCCCTGAGCTTCAGCACAAACAATAGCAACAGCCAGATGGAAAAATGGCACATTTCCTGCCTGACTTTGAGCAGGGCAGTTTTGCCCTCCTCGCTCTCAATGTGGCATTACAGAGGCTGCTGCTCTCCAGAACTGATAGAAAGGTGAGGAGCAGGATTCCTTTCACTACAAGAAATTAGGAAGCTCAAGTTAATATATGCAAACTGCCTTAGCCCCAGGATAAAGGAGGATGTGCTTGTGCCATTAAAAACTACAGCAAATGGGAAACAGGCAGGAGTGCAGGGGAAGATGGCCCGGGCAGTTTAAATCTGGCATTTCCAAGTTTCCCAACTCATAACTTGGCAACCCCAGTCCTTTTGGAGACGTGATTTCCTAGAGTTAAAAAAAGGTTCTGAAAATGAAGGAGGTTTGCTGTTGGTTTTTTTTTTTAAACACATGAAGACAGTGACTGCAACGTGAGAGCTGTGACATGAGACAAAATAAAGGCAGAGCAGAACCAGGCTGTGAGTGCTGATGCTTGAGCTGCTGGTGAAGAGCAGATTGTTCTCATGGAGGGGATGAAGGCAGAGGGTCCTGCTCTGCCTCAGGAGCCACAGCTGCAGCAGATGTTGGACATTGCAGATGAATTGAAACTGGGCTTCAGTTCCCAAGATGGGAGGGGAGCTTGTGCTGGTGCTCACAGACCTGCCTGGTCACCTCACCTGGCCCTGTCCACCAGCAGCTCCCACCAGCCCCACCCCACCTCCCACTGCTGCAATTTCTCTCTTTGAGGTAAGCAATGCAGCCACTGCAGTTGAAAAAGCCAATTTAGGCTGCAAGAAGCATTGTAGTAAAAATCTCAGTTAATTTAGTGATGGATCCTTAACAGGAATCCTGAAGCCAGCCAGAAAAGCTCATGGGAACCCAGCTTGCACCACAATACTTGGTGTCCTGCCTTTCTGGGTGTCCTCCTTTCTCCACCTGAGATGGAGAATGTTTATGTTGCCCCTGTAAAGGATCTCTGGTGTCACCTGCAGACCCTGACAGCCCCAGGGTTTCCTGACACCCTCTGCCTCCCCTTCATCCCTGCAGCCTGGAGCAGCAAGGAGGCACCAGCTCCCTTCAGCCTTCCCAGCTGTGAGGAGAAGCCCAGTTGCTCCCTCTGGGTGCTGCCAGAAGAGCTCAAGATACCAATTTTGCACCTTTCTTTGAAACACCTCCCCCCAGCACCTAAGAGATCCCAAGCCCATGGAACATGAGTTTCCCCAGAGCTGTAATTGGGCTGCTTTTACATTTGCAGGGCTGATAAAGACACTTTTCCAATATAAAGGCAACTCCACCACCAAATTTTTAGGGCAAAAAATCAGAGAGGAATCAGGAATTTTCTGTAAATACTCATGAGAATATAAAAGGTTTTAACTTCTTCTTGTCTTTAAAAAAGAAAAAAAGGTTGTTTAATTGTTTAATGAGTCGTCTTTCAGGCAACTTCCCCAAATTACTTCCACCAGGGAAGAACACTGGGTGAAATCAAGTTCTTGCCTTGGTTCCATACCTTGCTCTCCCTGCCTGCTGGATCAGGCTTTTGTCACACAAATTTGCTGTTTTTAAGAACAGAGGACAGAGATTTCAGAGGCAGGGTGAGCAGATTTCAGTGCAGATGGCTCCACCACAGCTCCCAGCCACATCTGTGGTGAATCTCACATTCATAAATCAGTGAATTTCTGTGGTGGCAACGTGGCCTAGAAATTTTTGCCCTAGGAGGAAAAACATGTAGTTTTATAGCTCACATGAAATTATTGCTCTCTCTGCTGACTACCAGTCCGAGTGCCAATTCCTGATAATTACAAGTGATTTCAGGGTTAATTATTGTCTTTTTTTTTTTATGCCACGCCAGCTTGCAACAGAGCCTTTCTTCTTTCTGTCCTGCCATCACAGCATGCCTGGAGACAGCTTTGGGGCTTTTTCTAGGTCTTTATTGTGCAGTTGCAGCCAAAATCCTGCTGGCTGGAGCACATTCATCTCCTTTTTAAATTCTGTAACAACACACATTACTAAAAGAAAAATAAACACTTAATCCCATCACTGCACTGTATACTGTAGTGACAATATCCTGCTATGTGGCTTAAATAAAAGGAATGTGTAATAATGTATTATTAATGTACATTAACGTGCACATAATTTATTGTACTAAATGATGCTTAATATAATTCCCTGTTCAATTAAAAGTGCCAGATGAAATCCTGCCGTATTTTCTCCCTCAGCCTTTCCCCCAAGGCAGCATTAACTACACATGCCCCCTGTTTTCCAGTAGATGTTCCTTGTCATGAACATGTTCCTAAAGGAAAATCTCTCTGATGAACATCCTTGATTAACATTTGCCTCCGGGACAGACTGGCAGCAAGAGGGAAGTGGGACACAGAAACAACACCAGAGGAAAACATCAGTAAAGGATCCAGGATACAACCTCAGCCTGGGACACTCCTGTCACCCATTGGGGACATCAGGGCCTTCCAGGGATCCATCAGCACCTCACCCAGCTGCCAGGGGCTGAGCACACTCCCACGTCTTTATGCAGAAAGGCAAAACTGTGCCTTTCTGAGCCCTGTGCCTTTCTGAGCCCTGTGAAATCCCAGAGCTCTGCTGTTTTCCAGCAGCACAGAGCACGAGCCTGGCCCAAGCTCCAAATAAACATAGAGCAGCTATTGGAAGTCATTGGTGTCCCTGGTTCTCGCTTGGAACAAAAGGAAGGAAGTGGAATATAAACAGTCAGAGGAACAGCAGTGCAGGGAAGGCTCAGAGGTGGAAAACTGCCCTGTAAAAGCCATGCAGGAATGTGCTGAGGTAAACGTTCCCCCCAAAGGGAAGAGGAGACTTTGGTGGAACTTTGTTGCCCTTTCAGGGGGTCTTGAGCCTCCACAGCAATTTATTTACCTGAACATTTAACATTAGAGAGTCTTGGGGAGCCCTGCTGAGAAGATCTGTGTTTCTCACTGTCCCTCTGGAGATATTCCAGAACTGTCTGGACACAACCCTGTGCCAAGTGTTCCAGGAAAAACTGCCTGAGCAGGGAGCTTGGGCCACTGCAGCCCTTCCAGCCTCACCCATCCTGTGATTCCCTGCAGGTACCAACTCTGGGCTTTCCCTGGCTCACATCATCCCCCAGGAATGAGCAGCTCATACCCTTTGATGACACTCAGGGCACATTACAAAGCCCACCTGTTTGAGGGGCTTCACAGGAGCTGATTTCTCCCCTGCAATGGAGAAGAGCTGGAAAGGAGCTTGTGCAGGTGTTGGCTGCAGCCATCACCTCCCTCACTGCTGGAGCTGTCATCAGCAAAGCCTTGGCATGGCCCAAAGCCTTGGCAAGGAGGGCTCTTTCTTTCATTTTTTGTTCATCTCAGTGCACAACTCCCCTAAACCAGACAGTGTAGCAGCAATCCAAGTAAAACATAGCTTCAGGTGCTCCCATTCCATGGTTTGAGGTGGGGCTGGCAAGAGCTGCCCTCCCCACCTGCTTCCTCAGCCCAGCAGCACCCAGTGAGACAGAAAATTAGTCCTGAACACACCAAATCCCTTCCCACACCAGCATCAAAGCAGGGCAGGTCTCTGAAGCACAACAAGCAAATGGGAGAGAAAATCAACACCTCAGGGCATGGAGGTGGAAGAAAAGACTTCAGAAGGGAGAGCAGAACCAACTCTGCCAAGGATGAGTTCATTACTGCAGCTCTCCTGCCTCTGCTGGGGCAGAGACACAGACCTGAACGTGGAGTTTCAGATGAGACAAAGCTCCTTGAGGTATGAGACACCCCTGCTCAGGAAGGAGATAGGCAGAGAGAAGCCCTGTGGTGTTCAAGGAGCAGAGACTAATTTTTGGACTAAGGAAAGATGAAAATAGGACTGTTTCTACTCTCCTGGGTATGGTTAGCATCCCTTTGGAAGGAGAGCTAAGAACGAGTATCTACAGCTCTCAGAGCCACAAGCGCAGCCTGAGCAGTCACTGCTGCTGCAACACAAGGAACTTTATCTCAGTGTCAGCTCTGAGTTTGCCTCAGGGCACACTGGGCACAGCTGCAGTCCTCGAGGGCTGTTTGGGCACTGACACACTCAGCAGAGCCCCCCAGCCCTCAGCAGGGCTCCCAGCCAGAGCTCCAAAGCAAACCAGTCCAAACTCCTGTCTGGGGGCTCAGGCCAGAAGGATCCTTTTCCCTGAGGACATCACCCCTGTGTGCCCAAGGTTCCCTCCAGCTCCTCCGGGGCACTGACTGACCACAGCCCAGTGCAAGCCATCAGCCTGTCCAGTGCCATTTTCAGAGCTGGAAAAAAGGCATTTCCTGCAGTTTCCAACCTAAGGATCCATTTATTACCTCTGATCCAGCATGCAAGACAAACAAAAGCACTGAGTTATTGGCTGCAGGTTTGTTATACAGGGGTTGGCATCCTTACTCCACCTTTCTGGGGGAAGAAACCCAAACCTAAATCAAGCCTGTTTCAAGCTGCATTCTCCACTGCAGGCAGCAAACACTGACTCCTGGGAGCTCAGGACAGAACTGCCAGGGTACAGCCCAGTCTTGCAGGTCTCTTGCAGAAGCTCTTACTGCAGGAGCCTGGAAACTGCTGCTCCAGGGGTCCTGGATTCACAGATGCCTTTTTTTTTTTTTTAAGCTTAAATGACCACCAGGACAAAGTGTTTAACATGTTTTAAAATTATCTAAAGCCAGGATATCAACCTGTTATTTCTACCTTAAGTCTCCATAAATGTAAAGTTTTGATCAGGACTGGCACAGAAAGATACAGAGAAAACTGAAAGGGAAAAAAAAAAAAGAAAAGGCAACCCCAAACCACTGAATTCTCAGAAATTTACACTTTTGCTGATCTGGCAACCATCTCTCCTATCACAGCTTTAGACACTAGGACAAAGAGGCTCTGGGTAGAAATTTGACTCTGAAGAAATGCAGACACATCAATGACACCAGGAACTTTTTAAAAAGAGTTTTCAATTTTTATTCAACAAAATTTTCAACTGAAAATACTTTTTCACAACAGTGGAGCAAGCAGTAACTGCCATGTGTGCATTCACAGACCATCACGAGCTAAAACAAAGATGGACAATGTCACAAACAGGGTCAGACACTCTCCTCTGCTTCTGTCCAAGCTCATTCCATGGCAATGGAAGTGTTTCTGCACAGGTCTTTGCAAGTGAGCTCACAAATCAAATCTCTACAGCTTGAAGGTTCTGCATAGAAATCTCCATCCCTGTGAGATGGTAACAGAATGTTCCAGCACAGTTTCCTCAAGAGTTCCACAGTTTCACACGTGGTCACTAAGATCTACACAGAGAGCACAGGGTACAGGTGTCAGTGCTAGAACAAAGAGTGAGCCTACACTCACTGATGTGGTTTGCTTCAAGTCTCTGCTACACATCTGGACATGGACACTGAGTGGTTGTCTCTGCTTCAACTCCCTCAGAGCTGAGCTGGTTCTGGAGGGAGGCACCTACACAGGCTGCAGGCAGCCCTGGAGCACCACCCTGAACACACAGGGGTAACACTGACAGTCTTTCACTGCTTGCCCTTTTAATTTATTTTCTTTTTTCCCCCTAAAACAAACTTGCAGGTAGGTAAGACCTCAATGCAGTAATTAATAAGCAAACTTTGACAAGCTGACTCCAGATGCCACCTTCCTCCAGTACAACACAGGCAGCCTGGGTCTTCCCCCAGCAAGCAAAGGCAGAGGCATGGTGGGCAGAGGTCCATTCCTGTGGGCACACAGCTGGCATCCTGCTCCTGCCCCCAGCCTTCCAAAGGGGAACTGTGAGCTGCTTCAAAGAATCTTGTCATCTTTTACCAAAGGAGAAATCCACCCCTCCCTTCCAAGGACAATGGCTTCAGTGACAAACAAGTCCAAGACTCCAGGCCCAGCACAGCAGTCACTGCTTGGCCTTTTTTACAATGGTGCCCACAGCTGAGATCACTGTGGTTTTGGAGCCACTGGCACTGGTTGTCACTGTGACAACCCCTGGCAGGGTGGCAGTGGTGGTGAGGATGGTGGGCTGAGCTATCGTTGTTACGGGGATGGCAGAGTCCCACTTGCTCTTCCTCTTCTGGGCATCTGTGGATTTGATTAAACCAAGCACACAAGGATTAGCATTACATTAAAGGTCACCAATCCCTTCTTAACACCCTGTCTTGTCAATCCTTAATATCCCACTGCTTGACTAACAGCTTCCCCTTACACTAATTTCAGGATACACTGGCAGTAAGTAGTGAGGAGGAAAGGCAACTTTTCTCTTGGGGTACCAGGAGTCAGAGTAGAACTCCAGACCTGAACTCCAGCAAAAGGGGAGACAGGATCACTCCCTGCCCCAAAGCACATTTAATTTCAACAGAGCACATGGATCCCACTTGCTCAGCTACAGGCACTGGACTCACACATCAGCCTCCAGTGGTTTTTGTCCCCTCCCCTCAGTTTCCAAGGCAGGAGAATGATTTCCAGGGTTTCCAAATCTCAAAATCTATCAGTCCCAGGAACCACAGATAGCAGGCTTCTTGACCCACTAATAAGTCTCTTCACTATCCCACCTGGCCCCAGTCTTCCACTCCAGAAGGACAGCCATGGACTACAGGGACTAGAGGAGAGCTAGTCCAAAACCCCCCAGCAGAAACACTCCCTTGCATTATCTACAGGATCAGTAAGAAGCCTTCAGGCTTCAGGAAGCACTAATCCCAGCATTACTGCAGCTTAAGGTGTACATTCACTGCTATTCTTTACCTCCCACAGTGGTGCTGGATGTTGTGGTGGTTGTGGAAGCAGCACTTGTTGTTGTGCCCTTTTTAGTGCCAGTCACAAATTCAATCTGGGAAGGGAGAGACACACAGGAGAAAGAGAAGATAAAAAAATGAATTGTTAAGATACACAGCCTTTTTTTAACCCATAGCACCTCCACAGCTTTAGTGTGATGTAAGACATGGACTGGCCTCTGAGCTGCCCATCATGTAGGAAGGAAGACACAGACCTCAGGCCATGAGAATTAAGGATTTATTCAGCTGCAACCCAGCTCCTAAGCCTGATACCATGAAAATGTGTTTGTCTACTGGTACAAGCACAAGATTTGATACAGCTCAGACAGGACAGATCCTGGTCATTTAACTCTGTATTTATACAGTTAGAAGCTCATATTCATTTTCCTTTAAGGAACATGCAAGGCAAGTCCCTGCTTGCAGAATTTATTGTGGCTGCACCACAGCAGGAACCCTGGCAACCAGAACTCCAACAGCACTGCAGCCTCAGAACTGCAGATCTGGGCAAGGGCATGATCAGATACCTGGGTTACTGTGCAAAAAACCAAAACAAGCAGCAAGACACAGCATGCACTGCACAAAAAACCCTCCATGGACTGGAGATGGAAGGAGCCTTCTGTAGCTTAGGTGGCAAATCTCTAACATTAGACATGTTCTAATGCCAGCCACTGGCTCAAAGGAAACATAGGACAGGAATGAAATCTCTTCCAAAGCCTCTCTGTGTTCTTTCTGGGGCATATCTAAGAATAACTGGGCTTGTCACAAAATGCAAGAAGTTAAAGTAGGCCCAGTTTTCCTGGAAATTGGATGCAACAAGTTAATATCACAGAGAACAGAAAGCAGGTATTGTGTCACACTGAGACGTGGTGAGGAAATTAAGCTTTAACTAGGCTAGGCACCAGGGAAAATGTCATAAATTAAGGAAAAAGCTGTTCTTTATTCATTATCTTGCCTGTATCTGACTTACTGAATGCCATTTTTAGAGTTCTAGTTTAAAAATACTGACAAAACAGCAGGAAATCCAGTGGAGTAAACAACCTATAAATGGACCTATAAGGAAAGGCAAATAACTTGATCTGTGAAGTTTGGGAAAAGAAATGCAAGAATAAAGAAGAGATCTAGGATAAAACAAGCAGTTTTAGCACAGAAATAGCAAAGCACTAGAATGAAATCCAGCAGGGAAAGGAAGAAAAGCCCTGCACCTGCATCTCTTTAGGTTTTGAGCAGGTACCTTGGTGCGCTCCTTCTTGGCCTTCTCCAGTTTGTCCATCTCGATCTTCTGGGCTTTAGCTGAGAAAGAGCAGAAGATGTGAAGCACTAAGAACAGTAAAATTCAACAGTTTTCATTCATACACTTCCCATGATAAAAAAGAAAAAATAGATTCAAATTCTATATAGAAAAATTAAACTGCCATGAAAGCAACTGCTGCTTTTTAATCAAAGCATTGCAGCACTAATTTAGTCATTTGGGAGATGAAAACATTGCAGAACCAATTTAAAAAGCCTTTCCAAACTGATGAAGCATCAATAACATTCAGGCACATCCAACCAGAATGGAGTCATTAAAGAGCAGCATGTGATGACTTCTCATTTATACATAAAGTGAAGACTCCAGTGCAGTTAATTAAGTACAAAACACAAGGAGCTAAGCTAGGACAAAAAAGAGACTTCCTGGAATTACCTAGTGCCTCATAATATGAATCCTCTGACCAGCCATGAGGATCAAACATGTCCTGAAAAAAAGAAATAAACCAGATTAAGGCTCTTCCCACAGAACCACAAAACCCAGTGCAAAAATGCTTTATGTATTTCTGTTCCCTGATGATAATCAGAGGTGACAGTGAGAATCATCACTGATTTCTTCCTGTATCCAGTGACACAAAGGTCCCATCAGACCTTCTTTTATGGGACCATGTTCTGTTGTGAATGAAGAAAGAGCTTTGAAGCAAAAAAGATGCTGGGGTGAGTCATGCATTTTTCTGTTACTCAGCTTCTTTCCCCCCTCAAGGAGTTCTATTCAGAGCTCCACACTTCAGCAGTTTTTGTGCAGAATCATTGTAGCAAAGGTTGAGGCACTGAGGCTCAGTGCTACACAGAAATGTTCACACCACTGCAGAGGCTCAGACTGAGGTTGCATTACAAGACCTCTAAGCAAGCAGGCTGAAGAAAGCCTGAGGTGAGACTTTAACATCTCTGTGTTACCTTTACCCTGTCCTTTTCCAGTCAAAACACTGCCCCTCACCTTTGGATAATTTGTACCAAGTTCATCAATGGAACAAAACTGGATCAGCTTTTCATAGATGCTGCAAAGGAAAAGCAGAATGTCAGAACAGAACCAGGGAGCAGAAGGGAACAGAAGTGTTTCAGATGTGCCAACAGAGGGAGGCTGTCACCTCTTCACACTACAAAGTGAAATGAGAACCGGGGAAGCTACACCTGCTATGATGGATGTGGCACCCCATTATCCACAGTATTTCCTATTCCCCAGAACATCTCCCAGCTCCCAGAACAGTCACATCTTCTAAAGTACTTCATCCTGAGCCTTCACTTTTAAAATCTAACCAACACACCAACTCCAGCTGCTGCTTCACCAAACACAAAGAAGAGTTTTACTGTTTCAGTCACCAATTTGAGAAAGACAATTTGTAAGCAGTAGTCCTTCCTGTTCAGGATCCTTCTGCAACAACTCCAACAAAGAGGGAAATTCTTCAAATTAGCTCTGTGGTGCTGTGGTCACATGAAAAGATGGTGGCTCACCTGGGATTACGAAATTCCTTTTTCCTCTGGATGATGTAGTTCATATCCATGCCCTCTTTCACTTTCCTCTCATACAACTTTTGAATTTTATCCTACAGGAGAAAGATTATAGGGTGAGCCAGGATGAAAAGGAGCAGCACAGCAGCTGACTCCTGTACATGTGGAAAGAAGCCAACTGAACCAGTGACCTCCTTAACCAGAGATAGGATTTAATCTTTACACCAGGGCCAGGCTGCTCAAGAGACATTTCCTCCCTGAATGTCTGAAGTACCTTCATGAACTGTCTGATTGGTAAAGGAATTCTCTTTGCACTTACTGAAGGCTTCAGTGATTAAAGATCTGCATACAAGGCATCGACTCCTCCTTCCCAGGCTGTTGTTTCCCTTCAAGCCACGACACAGAAAAGCTAATTCTGAAATCCAGAGGTTCCCCCACAACTCACAGCAACCACCAACAACCACCTGCAGCCTCAGGTGAGCACCTGAGACACAGCAGCTGGGCTACACTGCCCGCAGGGCAAAGTTCCTGCTCATCTGTTAGCCAGGCAGGGCCAGAGCCAAGTTCTGCTGGAGAACTAAAGCCAGAGTGATCATCAGGTATTGCTGGGGGTGCCCACTGCAGCCAAATGCTCTTAGGAACAATGTGCTCATAAATCCCTGCTTTGGTACCGGTCAGATGGAATCAGCTTCTCTCTGCACATCACCCACAAGGCACAAGCCCATGCCAAAGGCAACTTAACTGACCCAGGCTGCAGTTGTCAAGCAGTCTACTCTCCAAAAAGGCTAGAAGATTTCAAATCAAACATGATTTTTTACCTTCCTCAGTAAGGTGGATGAGAGTATATAAAAGTATTCCTACTCTGGTGATGGTGAAGGGACAGCAGAGGCAGGAGCTTTCAGACAGAGTTAAGTGGTACTGCTAAAATATTCTCAGTAATTTCCATCATCTTTTCTTTATGACAAAAATTTCTCATGTACAAGAGGCACATAAAACAAGACCAGAGCTGGGCCTTCAGTCTTTCAGGATGGGAGAAGCTGAGTCAATTTTCCTTTGTTGCTTCTGGATAAGTCACTTCATGTCTCCCTCCCTGGACAGTCAACACAGAGCTGACTATTGTCTGAGGGCTTGCTGCAGCCTGAATAAAGGAGGATTGTTAAGAGCTGATATGAAACTCAACAATCCTAAAAAAACTTCTATGAGATAAATTTTCATCGGGTTGTCACAAAATCAGCAAGAGGAAATGACACCATCTCCACATCCAGCAACACATTGTGAGGTTTGAAGGAACAAACTGCAAAAAGGTGAATCTGGGGAGTAGAAATGACTGAATAGGTGTTCTCTTTTATCCCCTCCCCATGGAGTAGCAATGAGGTTCCCCAAGCCCACAGATGGGCAACTACTCAGTCAACTTTATAATAAGAAGTCCTCTCTTTGGCAGAGTTCAAAATACAGTTTATCAGAGGAAAATTCTGACAAAAGAGCAAACCACCAAGTGAAAAGCCCAGAACATTTTGCATTTCTAAGGAACAATCCCATCTCCTTGCTCAAAGTGCTCTAAGATGTGGTTTGACCTGCCAACAGAGGACAAGCTCCCCTTTGATGTAACTAAACTTCTGTCAAAGGGGAAAAATTCTGCTTTATTCTGTCTACCCTGTCAAGCTCTGTGCATTCCTCAGGTCTAACACACTCCAGTTCATTGATGTCAGAACAGTAAAATCCTCCTACAGCACCAGAGGAGGTTTGGGTGTGCCCAGGTACAGTGTGTGGAGAAGAAAGCATAATCTGGATGGTGAGTCACTCTGAATCACCACTGCATGTTAGGGGCTACTTTATAGAGCAGTCCAGGAGTGATTCTTGACTTGCATTTCTGCTGGGCAGAAAACCAGAGCTAGAACTCCATGTGTGTTAGGAGACAGGAGTCCCTGCTCTTTCATTTGCACTCCACGAGGAGAACACAGAAGGTTATTGCAAACTTGGTCACTGCTGTTATTTGGGTGTACACCAGAGAAAACATGTGTTTGTGTTCTTTTGTTGCCTCTAAGCTACCAGCCTTCCCTCTGAATGTTTACCATCCAGAGACATGTAGGTGGAAAAGGAATCCGGGCATTGCTGCCTCAACTATTCCAGTTTAGGGGATTTCAGGGCTGTATAGAAAAACAATTTGTTCTTTGCTAGGGAGCTGAATTTGCTGAGGTAAGAGGAAAGCAGCCCTGACAGTAAACATTGCTTCTGTGTCACTGCTGGCATCAAGAGCTGTTTTAAGGCATAATTAACCCACAGAGGCTGGAAAGCAGCTTAAAGCTACTTTGAGATTCCTAAACTAGAACTTCTGTAAAGCCTAAAGCATTAACACAGTGCATTTATAAAACTCAGTGTGGTAAAGCCCAGCTTTAATCTGGAGCTTTGCCTTGTGCACACTACTGAGCAGGGTTCCCAAATATGCCCTGAACTGCAAATCTTTAAAAAAAAATAATAAATGAAGTGGACTTATACCAACCTGCAATTGGTTAGAACATCTGCCAGGAGGCTCAGGAGGGATTTTGATCTCATCTGGAGACATGTTCCTCACTCTCTCTGAAAAAGAAGCTGGAGAGAGCAAACTGGGATGAGTTCTGGAACTACTGACGGGAATTTCAGCCAAATAAGTCATTATATTTGTTTTATGTCCTATGTCAGCACTACTCCCTCACTGGGAACCCAGGGCAAAGGTGATGACAATGCTGACAGCTGGTACTTGTGATGTTTTCAAGGTGCTGAGCAAGAAGCAACCAAAGAATCTCAAGGTTGGGTCATTAGAAGAGGGGTGTGATGCTTTTTTTATTGATACCTACACTCTTGGAGAGAGAATGGGACCATGCATGGGGTGGAGCACAGGATCAATTTTATGCAGGCTGGCCCTTTGCCATTTTGGGGGAGATAATCACTTGGTGAATATTTAGTTCAGGACATACCTGGATGAACCAAAGTGGCTCAAGGAGAGAACAACGCTCCCCAAGGCTGTCAAGAGTTAACCACAAGAAATTACATTTCATCCTTAAGTTAAGACTTCCTTAATAGACCCTTTGATCTTTGCTTACAGAGACAGACTGTTGCTAGAAAGAACAACTCGTCCTGCAGCACTGGGAACAGCCCAGTCCAGATTGCCAAATTTCCACAGCTGTTTGTACTGGGATACACTACTAAAGTACCTGATTGCCCTATAAAGATTAGTTTACAGAGTTATCAGCAAGAGAAATGGTCACATTTCCCCCCATTGCTTACTACTTTCCCACTATTATGGGAAACCCAGGCAGGTCTCTGGCCAAGCCTTGGAGCAGAGATTTGTGCCCCATTTAAGCAGCTGGGATAGTTTTCAAGCATAATTTGTCCAGGGAACACATCCCAGAGGTGCTCTGCAGTGGATAAGAGACCTGAGAGCAGCACACAAGTCACATCAACCAAGCTTTTCACATGTGCAGCTCCTCAGTTACACATTCCTCAGTAAAACTCCAGCACCCAGAGTTCAGCTCCTCTGGATAAAGGCCAGGAGGGCCCAAAGGCCAGACAGGGCTGCTGGAACCCTGGAGAGCTGAGGCTACAGATAAACAACACCACACACACCATCAGTGCTGCTACAGTTTCCATGTCCTTTGTAAAAATGTGAAGCACTAAAGACAAGTTCCTTTGCAGAGGAAAAGCTGGCAGGCAACCACTCATTCTATTTGATCAAGATGTTGCTGAGGGTTAAATTCTTCAGCAGTTGCCAGTAACGAACAAAAAGTGTCCTTTGGCATTTAGCAAGTGGGAGCCTTTATGGAAGGAGGAAAGCTTGCCAGACTCCCCAGAGAAAGGCAGGCAAAGGGAGCTCCCTGACAACAAGGCACACTTTTGTTACAGGTTACAGCTGCTGCTGGGATGGGGAGGCCTCTGGGTTAATTACAGCTTCAGGAAACCCGGAAAGACAGTGGCAAAGACACAGAAGTGTGGGTAATACCCAGCACACAAGGCTTGCTGGAAAAGGTAAAAGCTGATTAATGGCTTAAGAGGTTCACAGCAGAAGCATTAAAAAAAAAAAAAAAAGACCATTAAATCCAGATTTTATTAGTAAAGAAAGCACCTGAAAAAAAAATAATAAAAAAAATCAAGCCTAGCTCCACATTAGACATCCCACAGGCTCCCTTGTCTTTGCAGATGAGCCACAGAGAAATGAAGCATTTATGGGAAGGGGAACTGTGTGCTCATATAAACTCAGGAACTCTGGGCAGGACCTCTGTTTTACCTGCAGAAAAAGCCAAAGTCATAAGAATATCTTCAGCAATCCATTCAAAGCCCCCTTGAAAAAGAAATCATTTTGGAAGCAGAACAAGAGCTCCCAGTGAGACAATATATTTTGATGCATGACTTTTCAGGTTTGGTGCTCATTTCCTCTTTTGTTTGAGCCTTGTGAAAAGAATTCTTTATCAACATTATGGGGGAAAGCACCTTTTAATGGTTTACAAGGAGCTGGAACTAAGGAATCTTTGCCTCCTTCAATCCCACCAGAGCTGGAGGCAGCTGAACACTGCCAGCAGCAAGGCAGGACATGCACCTCACAAACTGAGCACAAACTTGCAGCATTACTCAGTTATTTCATCACTTTGCAGCCAGCCTGAGGTGCCACATCATTGGGAAGAAAAGGGTGAGTTTAAGGGTGAGTTTAACCCCTTTGGGCTTATTTACAGTAAGGAAGTACAAATTATCCATGCCCTCCAGCAGTCCTCAGACTTGCTCCCCACACTGACAGAATGGCTGATTCCACAGCATCTTCCCACCAGCTCTTTCCCTAGAGGAAAACTGGGATTATAATCCTGGCATTTGCATGCATGGCCACACACTCTTGTATAAAACATTTTGTGTTTTCCAAGTCCCAAGGGCAGCTTTCCACCATGTCTACAGCAATAACTGCAGATGAACAGCTCACAACAAGGTGTGTCCTCACAGGATACAGCCAACTGCTCTGTGCATCCTGTTATTCCTGTCAAGACCACAGTTTTACTTTGACATGAGTCACAGGTAGTGACACTGCCTCCAGCCCCTCATTTGCCCTGTGATTTGCAGGCTCACAGCCTAGAGGATCTCCAAGTGTGGACCTCAGGAAATGGCTGTTGGCACAATTAATCACTCTAGGCACACCCAGATTCTGGCTCACAGTAAGTAAATATCTTCCCCAATCAGATTCTCAGTCCTGACAAAGAACTAAGGCTGTGAAGCAGATCCCATGAATCAGATGGGGGTTCAAGAAAGCAGGGGCCACTGCCCCTGAAAGCCTCCTGCTGCTAAAGGACACTGCTGCTGGTGCTTAGTCTGTGCATTCTCCTTCCACAAGCTGGCCTTAAAATTAAAACCTTCATCAGCACAAGCAGTAGGTGTTTGTAGCTTTTTGTGCAGTCAGCACATGCACTGTGGTAAAGGAGAGCCACTCCTCTGCTCCCAGGCCACGCACAGCAGGCCAAAGCACAGGCAAATATCATCTTGCAAAGACTCAGCACCTCAGCAGTGAGAGAAGGAGATTTCACAGATTTCAAGGATTTGCTCACTAGATCTTGGTAAGGCAGAAAATGAAATGGAAATGCTACATTTAATGTGCTTCAGTTTGAGATGGATGGATTATGTGACCTATACCCAACAGCAGGAGACAAATCTGCAAAGCAGGAGAGAAAGTGACACAGTGCAAACTGTGAGCTCCACTTCCAGAGGGAAATGACTGCTCTGAGTCCAAAGGCTGTGCTGGAAACATTGGCAGAGAGCACACAGGAATTTTGTTTCCTACAGATGGGTAGGAATGATTTCCTAGTGCAGAGAAAAGCAAAAGAGCAGAGAGCACAGAGCTGGCTGTACAGGGCAGACACGGTATGGATCATGGCTCTTGGATTAACGCTGCTCCCAGGTGGGATAAAGAACTCCTGTCCCTTTCAGGGGTCACTTATACGCTCTGTTTGAAGCAGCCACAATGGATTAGAGGCAGTTCAGGTGCCAGTTTCTTTCTAAAGGTCACACTATACAAAAAAAAACAAGGAAAGGGTGATCAGAGCATCAAGGGCTTCCCCTGGAAACATGCAAACCGGTGGTGCCAGCTCTCTACAACCGCATTCCCTGGCACTCCAGCCAAGGCTGCTTGGCATAAACCAGGGTGGGGGGGTTCTAAATTCCTGGCACCAGAACAGCCAAATCAGAGGGAAGAACTGGAGACAACAACATGCCAGTGAGTCACCCATCCATGGAAGGACACCAGGTCCCTTTCTGCTCCGTGGGCTGAGAAATGCAGAGGGAGACCTGCAAGTCAGCCATACTTTCTGCTCTTATGAACACTGACTTTGTGCTTAGATATCCCAAGGGCTGGAGAGAACATTTCTTACGATCCAAAAGGCAAACAACCATGCTGCAAAGAACTTCCGGGCAAAAATCCCTACATCCTTCTAGTATTATTTTGCAAAGCTGCAGGAAACAGCAAATGCAATGTTGTGGCAGCACCATGAAACGATTCAAAGTGGTACAAAAAGCCCCAAAGGACAATGCTGATGTAGAATTCCATGAAAATAAGTTTCACACATTTCCTTCTCAACCATGGGGCTGAAACCTTCCCTCTCATTCTGTCAGCCATTGATTATGTGATTACTACCTTGGCATAAGTCAGGACAACCATGCCCTTCCCAGCAGCTCCTCCCTACTGTTTTCTTTGTGCCAACTCCAGTGCTCACCTAGCATGCACTAAGCACATCAGGGAATGGATCCAGCTGGAAGCCTCACAGGGAAAAAAAGGAAAAAAAAAAAAAAAAAGAAACAACAAAAAAAGAAGAAAAGAGCAGTGAAGATGGATCCCAGCTGGCTCCCGCTCCCAGAGCTGCTCCAACGTTTCTGTGCATCCGGGGAGGTAAAACACAAACAGTGCTCTTGGCAGGAGCCTACACTTATTTCATACTTAAGCAACTGCACAATCACAGACTTTAATAAAGGTGATGCAGAAAAATTTAGGGTTATCTTCTGAGAAGGGCAGGGCCACACTCTTTGAATGCAAAAAGCAGTTGTGGAAAACTGTCCAAGGAGGACCTTGATTTCCATAGACTGATAGACAAAACTTGAGGGGTCCAGATTGGAGCAGTTACTCACTTTGTGTCAGAAAATCTTGCACCTTTTTCCATTAAAGAATTTTAACTGTGAAAGTCCAAGTTTTCAGAAAGGGAGTGGTTCTTACATTATTCCAACTGTAAGTCTCTTGCAACAGCTCCTTTTCAACTAGATAAGATATGGTCTAATGGAACAGATCTACAGAATCCAGCATGGCAAGTATGCTGACCTTTAATAACCTGGTTCTGCACAAAGCCAGCCTGCACATGCTGTTGGAAAAGGATATTAAAGATAAGATTGCAGAGACCTCAGTCCAGGTCTCAGACTCTCCAACACTGCTCACACATGAGCTGTGACACTACCAAGTGCCCCCTGTGCTGCTTTTAAAGCCATGTGCAAGTCTGGGCCGTGGTGAGACAAAGAAATGCAGTCTGGGCAGTCACTGTGGGAAAAGGGGACTAACAGAATTGTAACCTGAGCCTTACACCTTCATTAAGAAAGGACTTCCCACTACATTGCTTCAAACTGCACAGCTTCACCCATATGTAAAATACAGAGGAAAAGAGCAGTTGGCTTTCAGGGATTTTGCTGTAGTTTTTACCCCAAATCCTGTTGTCTCATCCATGTTTCCAGGGTACATTTTGAGAAGGATGAGTAGATGGGAGAAAGATTTCTGTTGCATTTAATGATGAGACTGGTTGAAGCAGTTTTGCCTTCTAAAGGCAGAAATTCCAATAGACAGCAGTTGCAAAGTCTGGGCAGGCCAACTAAAAAGGACTTATAAATCCCAGACTTCAGTGATGGCTGCTGTAGGAATCACAGCTGACCCGAGTATATACCATCTTAATTTACACTTACCACATTTTATGACTGAAATATCAAACTGATTTGAGAGATGAAGCAACTTCCAAACTCATTTGTCTTTAATGATATTATTATGTGATACCACACAATTGCAGGAGTAACCTCAGGAACAGAGGATCAGTTCAAGACAGTCAGAAATGCAATATAAAATACAGTTTCTGTGCAGCTCCAAAGAGACCAAGCAGAGGATTGTATTTCAAGCTGACAACCCTGGACTTTCCAA
The DNA here is from genome assembly GCF_023055355.1 of Agelaius tricolor. Taxonomy (NCBI): domain Eukaryota; kingdom Metazoa; phylum Chordata; class Aves; order Passeriformes; family Icteridae; genus Agelaius; species Agelaius tricolor. The sequence continues at coordinate 5,037,268 of NW_027269295.1, forward strand.
ATCTAATAATGGTCCAATGACTAAATGACATGTCACAAAAATCAAGTTTTAGTAACTATTAGAAAACATAGAGTACTATGTCAGCACAGCAGCTGTAAATCTGTGAGTGGCTCACATTTAAATGGGGATACTTTCAGTGAGTTTTGGAAGCCACAGAACAAAGTCATCACTCCTGGTTCCACTGGCTCTGTCTAGACAAAGTTACACTACTGGTTTTAAGCTCATCTAGAAAAACACCAACACTGCCCTTTACATACAAGTTTTAAACATGAAATTATTTTCATATTTTTAAGCATGAAGCCTTTCTCCCAGAAGAAAAGTTCACTAAAAATATTCAGGCAGGAATTGAAATTACAGCATTGCCAGGTCAGAGGGAAGATGCTTTTTACAAAGTGGGACTTACAAGGTCTAGCTTGAATAAAAACCTGTGAATTAATACTTTTGAGTGAACTTACCAACTAGCTCCTGAGGATCTCTTTTCTCCACTTCTGAGAATTCCTGAAAAGAAGGAGGAATTAAAAGATTTTAGTCAAGTTATGCCTCCAACCTAAAAAGCTATGCTGTTTATTTAGAAATGTGCAACTTTTTTTCTGAGACAAGGGAATAAAAATAAGAATTAAATCCAATTTATTAGGTAAGAGGACAATGTCTGGACCATGGTAAGCCAAAGCCTAACAGGATGCTCCACTTCTTTGCGAAGCTAAATTTAATGAAAGAATTAAGGCTTTGTTTCACCAGGTCTTGGATACTGAACTCCTCTGGAATTCCACAGAAACTGTTGTACACAAAGCCTTTCCTCAAAACAGATCAAACCATAGATTCTTCATTTTTGGTGACTGGCCCTGGGCACCAAGCAGCAGTCAGTGTTTTAAAGCACAGCTGGGTGAACCCAGGCTGATCCAGCCCACAGGAGACTCCTTTAGTCCTGGGAATGCCAAGCAGAGCTCTGTGCAGCTCCCAGTGCTCTGAGCAGGACCAGCCCGGTGCATTCCCAGAGCAATGTGGCCCCAGCCCAGGTGCTCCCAGAGCCAGAGCTCAGGGATCAGCTCCTGATCAGCCTCCCCAGGCTCTGGGAGGCTCTCAGAGCTCTGCAGGGTCCCAGCCTGCAGAGGTTTGCCAGATGTGTGTGTGTGATGCTAAATTCATCAGTGCCCCTGTGCCATGCAGGGCTTTGGCTGACAAACCCTCTCCAAACCAAACCAAACCAAACCAAACTGCCAGGGAGTGCTGGTGATGCAGATCCTGTGCTCCTATTTCAGAAGGATGATTCCACTGTCAGCTCTCTTGCTGCTGCTTTCCAGGAGTGATACAGCCAGCCTGCTCTACCAGGGACTCAAGAGCAACCTGCACTGGCTTGCTCTGCTCTGTTTGGAGATGGCCACACAGCTAATCCTTGCCTGCTTAAAGAAATTAAGGACACCTCATCTGCACATGTTTGCAGCAGTGTGCTGAGCAGGAGGCATTATGTAGGTTAAGACATTCTTAAATATGGTTTCACCATACTGAGACCAACACCCAAATATTCTGGTGCTTCTGGGAGATCCCAGGAGAGTCAAAAGTGATATCAAGCTCAGCACAAATAAAGTTTCTGAAACAGTACCAGCTGTATCCCAACATTGCCCTCTCCCTCTGCCTCCCTCCCAGAGACCTTTTGTGACTCACTGGACTGTTTGTCCAAAATTCCTCAGTGCCTCCAAACACTGAAGCCATTCATTGAACCTGACACTGACAGAATGCTGCCTCCTTGCTGCTTGGTAACAGCTCCCTGACCCTCTCCTTTTCTCCATTTCCAGTCAGGTGAGAGGTGCATCAGGTGAGGAGAGAGCAGTGAGGTCACCAAGCCAGATGTGGAAACAGCCTGTGCCAAACTCACTCTGAAAATGACCCATTTTCAGAGAAGCCAAAGCCCTCTGGAAGCAGAAAAACAAATTCTTTGTGTGGCACTAACTGCTACAGGGCATTTTTTTTATAGCCATTCATGGACACAAAAAAAAAAAAAAAAAAAAAAAAGAAAGCACTATTTCTGCATTAGTACACTTGGATCACAAAAATACAAGGCTAAAGCTATTTTAGAAAAAGAAAGAAGTACACAGAAGAACACACATCTTCTCCCTGGCCAGCTGGCCCCAGGCCCCTCTGAGATGGGCTGAAGTGTCACAGCTCCAAGCCCTGTGAGACAATGCCTTTGGTGTGTGCATCAACAGCTCTCCTCCCAGCATCACAGAGAAAAATTTCAACAGGAACATGACATTTCAAAGCAAACAAATGATGCCAAAGCAGTAGCTCTCTTTGGTGAGGGCACTGGACAGGAATCCAGGGAATCCAGACTGTGTTCTCCACAAACCTACATGGATGGGGAGTTCACAGACTGAGCTTCAGGTCACCACTGGAGAAGTGGGAGCAACTCTGTGGTAACTGATGGGCTGTGAGGACAAATCCAGATGACCACAGAGGCTGGAGAAGCTCACAGAGCTGCAGATGCAAGGTAACATCTGTCCAGGCACATACAGTGACTCACCAGCAGTGAATACATGTGTCAGGAGGCTGCTCATTCCCTTTCAGGGGGAAACTTGCTAGATGGGTAATTAAAACTATTTCTCACCTTGGTTTGAGACAAGCAAATGTTTGTTGAGGTGAAAGGAGGGAAGTGCTTTAGCTCTAACCTTGACTAAACTCCATTCTGCACTCTTATCTCTTGTAAGTTTTAAGTGGAACTGAGGAGGAAGTGGAAGAGACAAGGCTATGTCCCTGAGCACCTCCTGATCCTTCCTCTTACCCTCATACTATTTATTATTCCATTATGCTTCCCATCTCCTTCTGCCCACTTCTTGCAAGAGAAATAATCCCCCAAAACAGCAATATTGCCAAGCAGGCACTTAAGCAACCCAGTGGCACAGGCATATTCAGGTGAATTAGACATGGCCCCAAAAGGGCTGCCCTCTTATTTGGGCTCTAACAGCCTTGAAAGGGGCTGTGCTGCATTTCTGACTTGTCCAGAAGCTCATTTTCAAGTCTCCTGTATGCCTGAAGTTAGTACCAAGCATAAGCACACAGCTCTCAGGAAACATGAACTCATGTGCTGAGAGAGAATCTGATGGCCAAACCCCCTCCTGCCATGTTTTATATTAGACTGTCCTGGTTTGATCAAACCATGACATAGACAAAGATCTCTGAAATGTCAGCTGTGTTAAATAGCATGTTCTATGAACTTCCAGAATCATCAGTAAGTTTGCTTTAACCAGAATTTTCTTGTTTAATTTGAATCCTTTGAGTCTGTCCCATTTATAAGAGGCTAAATCAAGCCAGTCCTCTCAGGCTCTACTGTTTTGCTCTGGCTCACATTTTCCCACCACAGCCACCCCAAGTCCAGTCCCCACAGGCCCCAGCCAAGACATCAGAGAGCCCAGAGCTACTCCAAGCAACAGTAAACACGTTCAGCCCTGGATTGCAGCCACACCTCACTGCCCAGGGACAGGAATTTTGCTTAGTGATGAGTTCCTTCATACCTCCACCCACTGCTCCATCCTGAGCTGGAGACATCAACACAGCTTTTCATTAACTTGGGCTGCTTTCAAACCTCTTAAATGCTTTCAAAATACAAGTGGATGACCAACTTCTCCAGTGCTTGTTCATATTTGCTCAGTTTGCTGTTGAAAACAACGAGGCAAGCATCAACAACTTGACTAAAGTTTGGCAGATGCAAGGTTTAAGGAGTCTTGTTCAAACCTCTGAGTATCTTTTGAAGATCCAGAACGTTCTAAAAACTTCCAATGGAGCAATCACATCAGAACTGTTCTACACTCCCTTAGGCTAATTTAAGTTTGAGACACACGATGAGTACAATGAACTGATTAGGAAAGACAGCATAAAAACCACAAATCTGCAGATCTTATCTAATACATTAAGTGGAATGAAATGGAGAATCACCAAGTGGAAAAATAAGGTACAATAAATACTGGAAAGTTGCTACCTTTTGGTTATGAAAGAGAAGAAATATTCATGTGTGGATGAGAGATTTCTAAGGGAATTCCAAAGCATTTAAACAATGGAAAATTTGAAGGTAAATGAATTTTATATAGGGAAGTTACCTAAATCCACTTAGGCAAAGGTGATCTCTCTGTTGATTACATCACCAATACCCACTGTGTTATGTATCAGTATCTCACATGGAGCATGAAATCAAGCAGGTGACTGATTCCAGCAGGAGGGATTTTATGTCAAAACTCCCCATCAGAGTAAATATACGAAATTATTAGAGATTTCAAGCATCCCAGAGCTAAAGGCATCACTTAAAGAGTTCATTTCCATTTGAATTCTGAGGCCTTTCAAAAAACAATGTTAGGACTTTGCTAGTGACACCTATACCACAGAGTTTTCATAAACCAAACCCCTGAAAATCTGTACAGAAGCAACTCTAAATTCACTTATTGCTTGACTGAATTTGAAAAAAAAAAAAAAGACAAAAAAAGCAATACTGTGCTTTATCATGCACTCAGCAAGTTGATTTTCTGGCTGCCATCTACTGTGCAGCCCTGATCTCACAAGACCAACAGTTTAAGGGCCCAAAGCCAGCACTGAAAGGAGTCAAGGGATGCCACGGTGCTCCAGAGCCAAGCTGGAACAAGAGAAAACACAAAAACAGGCAGGAGGGAGACTCCTTCCCCCTGAACTGGAGATTAATAAAGAGCAGACTCTGAAGAGCACAAGCTGCTATGGACAAAGCATTAAAAAAAACCCCCAAACTACACCCTTTTCATAGATTTCTGTGCTTCCAATAACAACTATGCACATCAGCTCACTGAGAGCAGACAGCATTTATGGTGTTACTAATCCTGTTTGAGTATAGGAAAAGGTTTTTAATTTTTTCCACTTTCCCAAGACAAATGGCTTTTTTCAAGCCCTGGACAAGATGAGTGCCTGCAAGAGCCTGGCTCATCAGCACCAAGTGTTGGTTCAGTTTTTGTGTATAATCATCAGTTAAAGAGGAGCAGGATGAAGGGAGGGTGTGTACACACACAAAAGGGAAGTGTTGCATTTTGCCTGAAGCTTTCACCTCACTGGGGTGACATCTTTTCAGTCCTACAGTGTCTCCATCCAGTTACATAAAAAACAGTGTCTGCTCAAGCTCCAAGGAAAATAAAAACAACCCAACACAATCCTCACAGCATGGAACAGAGATTAAAGGAAGGAAGCAAAACAATATGAATCTGAGACTGATGAATTCCAGTTTGGACAGGCTTGCCCAGAACAGCTTTATTTAATGGAAAGAATGGACTGACTTAAAACAATGCTCACTAAATCCTTGCTGAAACAAGATCCATAAATCCAGCTCAGTGCTCACATCCAACATAACTGCTGGCACTAACTGTCACCACGAGGTACAAATTCAAGCAATTCTTGCAGAAGCAGGTGCACATATCAGTGCAGGTGCACTTCAAGCTACCAGGAGAAATGGTTCAAGAGGGAGGCTGAAGACACAAAACCAGACCCTGATGGCTTTAACAAATATGCAAATTTTAAGAAATGGTGAAGTTGATGCCAGGTTTGCCACTGCTCAGTTGCATTCCCAAACTTTCAGCCAACTGAAACCTGCAGCTTCATTCCCCCACTGACTTCCAGGAAATATTAAAAGCAACTAGCTCAGACAATACCTTCCCCCAACATTTTCTTTTTTTTTTTTTTTTCAGCAAATGCTCTTGTGTTGCAGAATTTCTTCTCTCTCCCAACTACTTCACGTGATTGTTTGCACATAACTTTAATGCAAATTTAAACTGGCAGCCACAAAATGTACAGAGCAGTGACATCATTGTCAAGCAGTGTATTAGTTTGAAGATATTGCAGAGAATTTTTCAGTACAGTAGCCAGGGGATCTGCTGCTGTAACAGCTGTTACAGTGGATTTCTTCAATCTGAGCAAGTGCCAGCAGTAAGTTTTTGTAATTTTCCCTCCTCTCTACAATTCAGAGTATCTCCTGTAATCCCAAAACACAAACAGCCTCACTTGGCTGAGTATGATGGAAAGAAACTATAACTTAGCAGAAAGTGTCAGAAGAGTTTTCTAAGCCAAGTGATGATGGCCTTGCCAGAGCAAGCAGGTGGAATGTCTACATCATGCAGGCAGCAGGAGAAAGACAACCCCAAACCCTGCATTGTGCCTTTTTTCTCCCCTTTCTTTTCTTTTTTTTTTAAAGGAACATGGTAGCAATTATGTTCTTGCTTTTCCTCTACAAAGATCAGAAGTGCTCATGGGAACAGAACACCAGAAATGTCTCATTTAATATTAAAAGTGCATGACATGATTTCATTTCTTGCTCTCCAGATCTGCCTGATGTTGGTGTGCACCCAGGCTGAAGGCAGCAAACAGAGTGCATGTCAAGTGCATTTAGAGTCTGGGGAAGAGAAAGCCAGGCAACAGGAGTACAATGCTTTTATTCCTCCTCCTCCCACCCTTTTTTTTTTCTTGTATTGTGAGAGAGGAGAATCCCAAGAGAAAGCTTGAAACAAGCACATTTCCTACAGCCATATCCTGTTTGCCAGCTCTGCTACATAGCTCCAGGCAAAGTGCCCAGTTCAGCATAAGAAATTTAACTAAGAAAAACCTGTAGGGACCATGATCTAGATACCAAGAGAAATCCAGCAGTTCAGAAATAAGCCTCCATAGGAAAAAAGCCTGATACATCCACCCTTCAGTGACACTTGTATACAGGCTTTACAAATCTGTTTGGAGATACAGTCACAGACAGAAGGGGAAGGAAGAACAAATCAAACAGTCAGCTCCTGAGACATTCCCTGTCAAAATGTGCATAGCTGACACTGCCTTTTACTATTCCAGCTAAATTACATCTAAAATTACACATTCTTTAATGAAATGAAAAAAAAAAAAAACCCACTGAAAAAATCCCAACCAAGACCTGGCAAAACATTTCAGTGAGAAAGTGCTTTAGAGAGGAAGCATTCATAGCATAAATCCTTTAAATAGCTTCTTTGAAACTTGACTCCATTCACCTGACATATGCTATCTGAGTATTTGACAAAGATTATTTGTTAGGAGTAACTTCCAGTTAAGGAACTGTGTGCCAGAACTTTTGCTTTCCATGTGGAGCTACAATTCATAACACCTGCATCCCAGTGGAGCCTGGTCCCAAAGCTACCTGCTTCCCTTCACAGCCCCAGGAGGACAACAGCTCCTGATCTGCACAGCCCAAAAATTCCTCCAAATGATTTTTGCTTACTACAATGAAATAGAAATTCACTGGTCAAGTACCAGCAAGACATGACAAGGCTGGAGGTGTCAAGGTACTTTGGTGATTTTATTTTTTACAGCTTGTTGCAGTGCAGAATCAAGTAGAAGGTGAAGGTGGGCTGTGAAAATTCTGAAGCCTCACAGCAGCAAAGGAAAGGCTCAGGAGAGCTTACAAAATTAACTTCTTGCACAAGCTTTCTCCCTTAGCATATACTACTAAAAATTCTTCATGGCTTGGAGTAGAGGGAAGGTGTAATAGCAAGTATTCTCAGCAAGAAATTCACTCCATCATGAATAGATCCCACAGAGTTTATCCAGATTTTGCTCCTTCTGTACCCAGAACAGGGCAGCTGGAAGGAGCTATTTTCAGCTATTTGCTGGTATTTGAGGCAATGCTCCATCTGTGCTGACTGCTCAGCCCCTCACTGTGACATGCACAGACCTGCACACTCAGAACAGCAGCCAGAAATAATTGCAGCTACAGAGCTGGACTTGAAGAACTCAGACCTTTATCAGGTGAAATATGCAAGGGGAAGCAGCTCCAGAAAGGACTTTTCTTCAAGTTTAAAGACAAACAGAACAAGCCTGGCTCTTCTTTGCAAGAAGGCAAGCCACACCTGTGTCAATAATCCCTGGTATTCAGTACTGCAGGGAGTGAAGAGTCTGCTACAACTTGTATGCCCGGCGGGGAGGAAGGAACAAGCATGTCCACGGACATGTCTCATCTTCCAAAGAGCTCCAGAGCTGGATGCAAGCCAGGAGCTCTCCAGGAGGTATTCCAGCTTCAGAGCCCCACAAGGCTGTGATCTGTCTCCCTCTCAGACAGAGCTGGAGACAGGAGTACGTGTGGCAAGGGGCAAAATAATCCCAGATGCCAAATGTTGTTTTGCTGCCTGCACGCAGAACAGCTTTGAGTGCCTGTGATATTCTCTGGCAATAACCAAGGTTCACCCAGATAAAATGGGAACCAGGTATCAGCTGGTTTCATGTTTGGGCACTCACTGTAGCAGTGCAGAGACAGCATTTGCAGCTGAATTACCTCTACTGCCCTCTAAACTCTCTGCAAAACTCTCTAGTTCTCTCTATAGAGCTCTGAAAAAACATCTGTCACCCCTAAAAGAAGGGGAAACCACACAGAGTTGGAAACACAGACAGCATTTTACACAATTATATTAAAAGGAAGCTGAAACATAGAAAAAGAATCTGAGACTGCAGTGCTTATCACTGGCACCTTCAGGCTGTGCTTCCAGGCAAAGCAATGAGTGAGGAAACAAAACCACTGGAGTTCTAACCTTGACCCCAACCCTGGGAATTGCACAGTTCATGCTTTGAAAGTGTTTAAAGAGGTATGCTCACAGCCATGCATAATGCAAGGACATTAACTTAAGGATAGAACTTTCCCCAAACATACTTTTCCCCTTCTTTGGAGCAAAATAATTACACCTGAGATTAAAGTTAATGAGTAGGTTCAAGCATTTTTTTGAGAAGCTGGCTTGATGAATGTATGCTGAATTCAGAAAAATTAATATGCCATATCAAAGTAAGAGTTAATTTCAGGGATTACATTACTGCACACACACACCCATTTACTGGGTCTCAGCACTTACCACTTTTACTTTAAATCAAGATAATTTTGGTATTTAAACAAACAGGTCAATGGGTAGGCAAGATAAAAAACCACCACAGTCAAAAGCCTCTAAGTATTAGTACACACCTACACACCATAACACAGGAGAATTACTTTACAGGTATGCTGGATCAATAAAAGCTAAACATAATAAAGAGCTGATGATTACCAAGAGGAGGTACTTAGACATGCTTAGAGGCACAATATTCCTCTGAAAATTTGACAGTCTTCTGGGAGATCCCAGTTTGGCTGCCTCTCCATACAACACCTCAAGGATGCAGAGGGGACCCTCAACACAAAACCAGGAAAGGAAAACATCAAAGTAGCCACCTGTTCTGAAAAACTGCTACCATGTGGCAGGCATTCACCTGCCAAGGGAGTGGCAAATTTCTTAGCTTTCCTGCACTGGCTGGTCCTGATACAACAATTAAGGCTCAAGAGTTAATGATTTCCCTCTGGGAAAGCTCCAGGAGCCAAGCTGCAGGGCTGGGCTCTGTCCTTGATCAACATTTGCAACCTTTTATTCATGCAGCTCCCCAATATGAAGCACAGAACCCCTCAGGCGAGGCTTGGAGCACAAGGTCAATATTTTAAGGTTCATTTTTCATTTTCCAGCAGGGCTGGTCCGTTTAGTGAGCTCTGAAAGCTTGTATCTTGTTACTGCATCAAGGCTGTAACCAGAGCCAGCTGCTGGCCAGAGCCCCAGCAACCTGCACCCTGTTAACCCTGTCCTTCCCAACACCCAAGCCCAAACCTCCTTCAGTTTGTACCCAGGGCTCCAGCAGCTGAGGAAAGGGCACAAAGAACTCATCCAGGCTGTGGATTTCACTGTTTTAACATCACTGTTATAAACACTGTTAAACTTGTTGCCTATTTCTTCTCCCTTCAAAGCAGAAGGTTTTGTTTCTAAAGTGCTTTTAAGGCACTTAAGGCCCCTGTGCTTGTTTCCAGCTGGTGACTGCTCAGCTAAAAGGGATTGTGGCCACTCACAAACCTGTCCTGTTCCAGAGCCTGAGCATCCATCCAGCTTTGATTTCTGGAAGAGCAGTTAGTTCTATCCAGATCTGAATCTCCAGTTTCCCTTGAGTGCCTGAAGCACTTCAAAATGCAGTCACAGGATACAACTGAATATATCTGAATCTGCTACTTAAAGAGAAGGATTCTGCTTTTTGCTTGAAGCACAGTGTTTTTGAATAACTCACAGATGCTGAGTAACATGAATTCCATGGGCCAGGAGTCTGCTCTGCTTCCAGGTGACTGATGAGGCTTAAATATTCTCCTCCTCCTGGCACACCTTTTCCTGCAAACGGGTGTATAAAACTTCTCTATCTCACCAAGCAGTGGTTTGACATCACAATGTTAGAACTTGGAAAACTTATTGTGACTTGCTCCTTGGCAAAAAAGGAAAGCTGCAGTGCCAACCAGCACTTTGTATTGGCTTCCCCTCCAGTGAGGAACTAGGGCTGAACAGGCAGAGAGGTCCCCCTTCCTCAAAACAACAAGGGCAGATTCCCTAGAATCAAGAGAAAAACCTGAGACAAATATAAAATAAATATCTTCCCAGTGGGGCTATTTGAGGCAGACTCCAAATTCCACTCTCCCCATCACCACTTGACCAAAGAATTTTTACATCATTCCCCACTTTCTGTCTCCTCTGATTCCATCTACAACTGACACCAGCTGACCCTTCTGGAGGTTTTGGTTCTGGCACTATCCAAGTTCACAATGAGGCCAAATCACAGGATGCACCAGCAACAAGGGAACATAATGGAGCCACAGAACCTGGCTCCCATTATTCAAGGTATAAGCTCTAGATAGTTCATTCACAATATGCACAAAGAGGCAAAATACCAGTGAAAAAAAAAAAGAGAGAGAATATATCTATCTATCTATCTATATATATATATATATCTTCAGGGCTTGAAATTACTATAATTGACTGATGAATTGCATTTTTTCTCTCATTCATGCATTTTAAATTATTTACTTTCTGCCTATGTTCAGATTCAGACCTTGGAAAAGCCATAGCCATATATAAAGAGCATGGGGAATCTATTAAAACATGTTTGTAGGTCTCTGATGTCTCCATGAAACTGAGCAGGCACAACTACAGCACTCTGCAGGTTCAAAACAAAATTAAATTACCCCAAAGTGTAAGCAAGTGATAATCAAAGGCCTCTCTTTTGGCTGCACTTTGGATTTACAGTAACTGCAACACTTGTTAGCTGTCACAGACATTACAAGCTCCATTGAGGAGAACACTGCCCCTTGGTGGAAAAAGGGCAAAGGAAACATTTGCAGCTGCATCAAGTACAAATAATTCCACTGGGATTTCCATCCCTCCCCATCCCAAGTGAATTTCCTGGCAGCATGGCTGGTGCAGCTGCACCAGGGCCCCCACAGCCACACCCCAGCAGGGCACTGGGCTGCCTCCACAGCCCACCCAGTGCCAGCTGGCCCTGCAGCTATCACTCAATATTCAAAAAAACCCAAAAGGCCAAAGGACACAATTCCCTTTTTCACGTATATTTGAAGACATCTATTAAGAATGACATGGAAGTCTGAAATTTCTGAGTTTCAGATTCAGTTCAGCTTTGCCTCCCTCCTACTCTTCTCAAATCCTCACCTTTCATGCCACAGTGGGATGGCAGGAATTACATTTCACTGTTATTTAATTGATTTCCTTTAATTCACATTTTCAGTTCTTGCAGAGTTGCTATTGCTTTTTATTTTGAATATACTCATTATTTCTTTGCTTCCTGACTGAAGCTGAAATGCTGCTCTGTGGCCACGTGTGGCTCTTCTTCAGAAGCACAAAATGCACCTGGACAGCAGCACACAAAACCCACTGAAAGCAAGAGGCTTTTCAAACAAGCCAACATGAAATGTCTGTGACATTAAAGCAGCAACCACACAATTCAGTGGTGAGATTTCTGTCACATATGATTACTCAGATAAGAACAACTACAGTTTAATTTTGTTTTTTCTCTCTGCCAGACCTATTCTCCACTGCCCTGAAGTCCTGCAGCCCTTTTACACAAGACAGAAATGCACATACTTGCATCAGGGCCCTACTACACAACTTCAAAAACTTGATTTACACCAAATTTATCTTCTAAGGAAATGCCATATTTTTACTTCACAGTACAGATTTGAATCCAGCAGTTTTTACAGAAACATCTTTCTAGCATATTTACCAGGGCAAAAATGTGGAAGTAGAAAAAGGATAAGAGTGAGAGATTGCCTTTTGCTTCCTTTCATATAAAAATTTCTTTCTTGCAACAAGGAAAGGAGAAAATACATTCCATTTCCAAGTGCCTGGGATCCATTTCACACACTGAGCCTGGACCAGCTGCAGTACAGCTGCCAAGATTTCCAGCTGTGTATCACTGTAAAGCCATAAGAATATTGTGGGACCTGGAAGAAGGTGCTGCTATAAAACTAATTCAAATAGAATAGCTTAACACATCCATTTGCCTTCATCTTAGCCTACCAAAGCACTGTAGTAAATCAAATTCTCTACAGAATTTTGCTTTGCAGCACAGTCCTCTGGTTTTTGTAGCAGAGTTTAGGGATTGCCTGCATCCTTGGGGAAGCTGCTGGATAAAATAAATGCTCTTGCACTTGTTCAGCATTCAGCATCCCTGACAAACAGAACTGCTTCTACTGAACTAACATAAAACATTTAAATACAGTTGCCTATAGTTTCAAATGGATTTGGCCTTTTGTCCTCCAGATTTTAGCCTGATCCATGTCCTGTGTGCTGCTAAACACCTGCTGTTCAGAAGGAACAAGGTGAAATCCCAAGATAAAGATGACTTCAACTATTTATGATAATAGCTATTATCTGGGGATCTTATTTCACTTTTTAAATTTATCTATGACCTTTACAAAACTGCTCCATTCAGAAGGACAGAGCTGGAGAGAACTGAATTACTTTGACACCTTCCATGGCCTGTAAGAGCACAGGATAATTCATTCATTAAGTTCTAAATGAAGAAATTATTCCAACTAACACTGGTCATACAGAATTCTGTACTGGATGCTGCACCTCCCACACCACTGCAAAACAGGTGAGATGCTGTCAGCAAACTTCAGATCTAATGCACAACATGACCAAATTCATGAAGGCCAACCTTCACTGTGACTCAGCCTGTGATATCTACCTTTGGCAGAAGCAGGACTAAAGTCAGAAACAAAGGTTAAAGCTACAAAAGGATGTGGAACTAACTACAGACCACAAATGAACACCAAGCCATGCTGTTAAAACTTACTCCTCTTGTACTGAGCTTCCCCACCACCACCAGACCACACTTTCAAATACCTTTAGGTCACCAGCCTCAGGTTTTTCAGTCTCTGAATCGTCATCTTCCTACAAGACAAGAATTTACAGGATTAAGCTTAAAGAGCAGGCCTGGCAAGTAACTGAACTTACAGCAAAGGGCATTCAGCAGCCCAGCAGCAGTCCAAGACCCTTTCCACGGAGGGTAGTTTTGCCCCACCCACTCATAACCAGAAAACAAGTCCTACAGTCAGGGGAAGAAGTGTTTATTTTTATTTAGTTTTTGGGGGTTTTTGTAGGCAAAAGCATCATTCAGCAGCAGTTGTGCCTACAAAACTCATGCAGCCCTGGAAGGCTCAGAATTAGACAACAAGAAGCAGCAGAACTGGGGAACAAAAGCATTTGTCCTTTGATAATTCTGTCCCCTCCAGCTGGGAGGTGATTGAAGAGCCTCTGTTCAGCAGTACCCACAAAAAAAGCAGCATTTGCAAGACCTGTGATAGTCCCAAGCATCAGCAACACACACAGGACACACAGCTGGCCTGCCACCAAACCAAACATGCAGGCTTGGAGAGGGTCTGGCCTAGCAGCAAGTTCCAGGGATCCAGCAGACACAACTTCCTTGCTGGTGCAGAGCTCTCGTGCCTTGCTTGCAGATGCTGTGAACCTCCACACAAGGAACACTGACAAATTCCAGGTGACAGTCTCCATTTTTTAAACATTTATTTTATGAACCAGAAATAAACCAAAGAACTGGGGGAGCTTCTGTCCTGTGAGAGGTTAAAATACTGAACACAGCATTGTGTGAAAATCCACACCAGGTGAGCAGGAAGCTCCAGGTTGGTCCCCACTGGGATGTGGACACAGTAAACCTGCTGTCCCCTCACTGGGCATCCTCCCAGCACCCCTGTTTCTAGACATAAACACATACTCTGGGTTCAAAACAAGTTTGAGGAGCAGAAAGTATTTTTCATGTTCACATAACTCAGCAAAATGGTTTTTCTTCCAAACTTTCCCACAAATTTCAATGTTGGCCCCAAAACAAGAACTTGGTGTTTCAGCTTCAAAAAGGGCAACAAAAGAAAAAGTGAAATGAGAGATGCAACTGAAAGGAAGAGTTTACAAGGATCTGCCCACCTCAAAGCATTGGCACAGGAGCCAGTTCTGACAAGGCAAGCTGGAGGCTGATCACACAATAATGGCAGTAAGTTTTAATTGACTGAATTAAGATGCCTCACTTACAGATTTGAGACACAAACTCCTTCACTCCACCTTCCCTTTCTGAAAGATGCACACATGACAATAGTTCAGTCCAGACTGTCAAAGGTTAGTTACAGTGAGTTTGTAACAAGCAAAGAACCAACTAACTTGGTGTTTACCACAAATGAGATTGCTCTCCCCTCTACAGTCTCTATTATACAGATAAAAGTGATTTTCATCAAAGCAATAATGGGTTGAATTATCCATGTTGCAGACAGTAACTGAAACAGCTCAAAAACCTCTGACTTAGCAGGGAGTAAAAAAATTAACAAACAAAGCAGCATTACTGAGAAGTGGCTTTGAATAAAAACAGAGGCTTTTCAGTCACTGTTAAAGTAGTTAAAACACCCACTGAGCTGTACAGGGCAAAGCACAGGTAGCCTGAGTGCACCTCATCCTGCTTTCTAAAAACAACTCATAACCCCCATGAGCTACCAGCACAAGCAATGCCAAGGAAGTTTTCAAGTCTGGTCAGAGAATATTTAATGGAAAATAAAAAAGGAAAGTAACTTGTGCAACCTGCACTGTAACCACAAACCTAAGCAAGATCCACTGGCTGACAGCAGTGATTGACTGATTGCCCTTTCCTGAAGAGCAGCTGATGATGGAGAGCTGCAACCTGCACCAAAAGCTGTGCATGCCATAAAACCACTCCATCTACAAGCCCTTTACAATGCTAACTAAACACAGCTGACCCTGGCAAGCACCTGGATCACACACAGAGCTTCCTTTGGACTACCCAGACCTCACTGAAGCAGAGTCTAGAAGTGCTGGATATAAAAAGAAGAATCACTAAAGCAGTAAAAAGGTTCACTGCTTTGCTAAGGGAGACAGCAGGGCAACAGAACAGAACCTAAAACAGGAACAAGAGACTGAGGAATTCCTTGGCTACTACTTGGGCAGACGAATGGCAGAAAATGGCAGTGTCTCCTAAGAGACTGATCCAACACACACAGAGCAGATTTCAGTGAGGAAAAGTTACAGGAGTAGTCCTGGGATTTTGGCTATGTCATAGAAGAAAGAACTGGAACAGAGAGAAGATAAAACACTGCTAAGAAAAAGATTGACAATAAAGAAAGTAGATGAGAACTTTCCCTTTTCCCCTCCAAACTTATTGTTTCACTCCCCCAGACCCAGGGCAGAACTACACATCCTTCTGTGTGATGCAGCTGCACTCACAGACTGTGAGCTCTGTGCCCTGTCCCCCACACTGCTGTTATCTCAGAATCCAGGTGATATCAAACACGTGCCATGCACCTGTGACAGACAAAAGCCACCCACATGTAGACAGGACACTGTTACATCAAGGTGCCTTGATGCAGGGAGTGCATTGAGCTACACACAAAAGAATAATTTAACACAGCACAGGAGTCTGTTCTTTTTAACCCACCAGCTGACAGTGTGGTCCTCCTACAAGGTTCTTAAAAGTCAATTATGTTTAAAGAACAGCTTTTATTTGGAGTGGCTGTTAACAGCCTTTTTCCCGTAAAAGAGTCCAAGGACACCAACACAATAACGAGCAACACGAGCTGTGCCAAGCTGCTGACGGGTTTCAGGGCAAATGCTTTCTACTTGAAAACAAAGTGGAAAGGAGGAGGTGCAAAGTGCTGAAACCCACACCAGGACTCAGATATTCCGGGTTCCATCACAGGTTCCTATTTGGAGTTTTTATTTGAAAGAGACAAGTCTCTACAGCCTGTGTAAGGGGTCAAGACAAGCTCCGGAGCAGGGAGGTACTTACTGACTGCCTGCTGTTCTCATCGTCCTCCTCTTCGTACCCTTCCTCGTCCCCCTCCAGGCGGGTAAAGTCATCTTCTCCGTACCCAACTGACACCAGGCCTCCTTTCTCTCCTAAGGAGGAAGACAAAAGGAAAACTGTGAGGAAAAGGGAGGTGGCAGCGTGCGGGACCTTCCCCCCACACCGGGGAAAGGGCCGGGTCGGCGCGGGCCGCGCGGGGGAGCCCCGGCGCCCCAGCCCGCCGCCTGTCCCGGCTCCCTGCCCGCCCTCACCCGTTGGCGCTCCCCCATCGCTCCCCGCTGTGCCGGCCTCGCTGTCCGACTCCGGGTCCGAGTCCTCGGCGTAAACTGCCAGCGAGGAGAGAACGCTGCGCTTCGCCGCCGCCATCTTCCGCCTCGGCCGCGGCGCACTTCCGGCGCACGAAGATGACGTACACGGCGCTGTCACCATGGCAACGCCACCCTTCTTCCGCCCTCAGCGGCTCCCGCCGCACCGGGGCCATCCCGCCCTCACGGCCGGAGGAGAAGCTGCTCGGGGAAATCACGGCCGGAGGGCGAAGCCCTCAGCCAGGCAGAGCGGAGCGTCTCGGGGGAGGAGAGAGGATGAAAAATGCGCGGGCTGGCCCTTTAAGGGAAGCTTTTGACGTCATTTTGTGGCGCCGCAACAGCACCTGCCGGGTGGGGAGCGAGCGCGGGGTGTGGGGGCCAGGACAGGGCGGAGGTGGGACGGGGACACGGGGGCGTGCAGGGACACAGGGAGGGAAGGGGGTGGGTGAGGAGGAGCCACCTGTTCCCACAGCCCCTCCATGTGGGGTGCGGGCGCGTTTGGCGGGCACTGCCCCCCCGCTATGAGCCCCTCGGCTGTGCCCCTTGGAGACGGGGCTGAGCCACGGGAAACACAGCGTGGTCCTCTCCAGTGAGGGGATCTGGATAAGCATCCCTGAGAGACCCGACCAAAGGGGGAGTGTGGCAGGGGGGCCCTGGGGGAGGCCATGCAGGTGGCAGGGGAGGGTGGCAGCGCCCGGGTCGAGCTCAGGTTCCTGTGGCCTCCTTAGGATGAGCGGGAAGGCTCCGCCGGGCCTGGAGGGCAGGGTCCGGAAAACACTGCAGAAGGTCTTCGGCTTCGAGTCCTTCAAGACTTCCCTGCAGGAAAGTGCGACCATGGCTGTGGCGAGAGGTGAGGCTGGGCACGAGAGACGTGTGGAGCACGGCGGGGTGTCCGTCTGTCCGTCTCCATCCGTGCGGGGGGACACTGCAGGAGCTGCTGTTGTGCTGCTGTGAGCAGATCTCACCCGGACTGAGCAGCAGCGCCCAGCCCTCCCCGCCCTCCTCTGTTGGGAGGTGGTTTTGGTGGCTCAGGGGCACGTGCTGCACACAAGCTCTGCTTCTTTTCCTTTCATTTGTTTTGTGACACCGTCATTTTATCAGCCATGGAAATGGGAAATGGAAAGTGCAGCATTGTTGGTGTCTTTTCTAGTTGTCTCCTCATACCTGCCAGTGTGTTTGTGGTCAGATGACATTTTTCTGACATTTTCAGAGTAAAACTGTCCTTGTGTTAAAGACAATACCAGCAGAGGACTTGATTTCTTGGCATAGCTCAGATCCTCAGACTCATGGGGCCGTTATCAGAAACATTTTTGTGCTGATGTTGACACACGCCCCAACAGGCAGCTGGGGGTGGACAGGCAGCTCACGCAAACAAGCTGCCAGCTCCCCCAGCAGCTCTCTCAGTGTGAATCAGAACAGTGCCCAGTTCAGTTTCCATCTATCACCACTCAATGTTGACAACAGACCTGTCAGAAGTGGAATTCTGTGTGCAAGGTGTCTCTGCCTGTTAACCTGGTGTCACTGGCACCTTCCTGCCACGAGCTGGATCCTGGTTAGTGCAGGAACAGTCACTCACTGCAGGATGTTATCAGTGTGGAGATTTCCAGCTCCTGTTTCATGTGAGGGGCCTTTCTGGGATAAGCTTTAAGAGGATGTGGTGAAGTTCTGTCATGGGGCTGGTAATGTGGTAAGTGGAGGTTTGTAAAATGAGTGAAAGCAGCTTTTCTGGAGGAGATTCAGCATGAATAACTTAACTTCTCTTTATCTTGGTTTCTGTGTATCTTCTGGTACTTTTGTACAGCTGCCTCTAAATGTTTACAAAGCAATCTGAGGTTCTTTGAAGGAAACCACTGCTGGCATGCAAAGTATTGCTGTGCTTTTAGGACCTAAACTGAAGGGTTTTGTAGCTGTGCCACCTGGTACATGCACACAGGTGCTGTTTCTGCCCACCCCTCCTGCCTGAGCCCCAGGAACTCAACACCACTCAGAGGCCTTGAGCTTTCTTCTGTTGTTTTTGCAGGAGAGAAGGATGTCTTTGTGTGCATGCCCACAGGGGCAGGGAAATCCTTGTGCTACCAGCTTCCTGCAGTTCTGGCAGTGGGCATCACCATTGTCATTTCACCTCTGATTGCACTGATTCAGGTAACTGTCTCCTGTTAGCTGGGGAGTAGCAGCCAGGGAAGGGGAGGCTCTGGAGGCACAGCAGCTGCCCTCTTGTCTTTCTGCCCACAAGTCTCTGCTGCTGACCTGCCTCTGGATTCTCCTGATGTCTCAGTGTGCTTTCCTTACCCTGGGATAGGTGAGGACAGCAGAGTATCTCTGGTATGACACTTTGCATTTCTCTGTAAGGATGGTTTTGTCTTTAATAATAACCTGGTGGTTTTTACAACTGAGCCTTTCTCCATTTTCTCCAGACATTAGCAGCAAAGCAGAGTAACTCAAATGCTCCAAAAGATAGATCTTTAACCAGAAAAAACCTGCCACTTTACCTATAAAGTAATCACTCCAGGAGTGATGAAGTTGCATTTGAAGGCACAATTCATTCTGCATCAAGATGTTTTTTTGTTGCATCAATCTGTGATGGGAAGAAGCTGGTTTAGTAGAGCTGCTCCATGACCATTTTCATCTGTGAGACTTTTTTTCCTCTGTTTTGCCTTTTCTACTGTTTCATCACCTGTTGGGAAAAACAATTTCCTGTAAGAGCAGCTGTAGCAGACTTGTGCTCAGACTTGTGTAGACCATTAGCACTGTGTGACATCTGCTGCTGCTGGCTGCTGGTTTGGGATTTGTTATTTGTGGAATTATTTTAACTCCTTTACAGTCTCACTGTGATACACGTTAAAAATAATAGCGGGCTTGGTGACACTTCTAAGATACTATAAAGAGTGAATTTGTTCCAAGTGTGAGGATTACTGATGAAACTCCAGCATGGCCAATATTAGTGAAATGGAGGTTAAGATATCATTGATAAGAGAGTTACAAATAGGTTGAGATAAACTCAATGAGTCTTAGGGGAAAGAGCTGGAGTAAACCCCCAGAGTCTTCTCATCAAGCCCTGAGAAGGGGTTGCTGTGCCTGAAATTATCATGATGTATTTTAGTGTAGCCAAACTTCAAGAGTTCAACCTGTGCAGTTCATTATAGGGAAGGCTGAGGGGTGACTGTGAACAGAAAACAGAAACAGACATTAAATAAATTCCTGAAGCCAGATATTGAGTAAAATGATGAGATACCTGCTTTTCAGGACTCTTCATATCCTGAAATGTCAGGTGCTAGTCAAGTGCAAGTCAGCAGGGGACAGGGAAATGAATTTATATGGCCAGTGTTCATCTGGATGTGATGCCACGTTTTCTTCTTGGTTTTCATGACGCAACTCTCACCCATGCTTCTGGTTCTGCTGCAGTGGTGATTTGCATGGTCCTTGCACTTTGTCCTGTCTCAGTTGTGTTAGGACATCCTGCAGTTATTTAGGAGTGAGCTGCTCCCTGTTCTTGCAGGGGTGGGAGTGTTCATTTTCCATCTCTGACAACTCTGTAGTGTAGATACTGAGACATGTTCAGGTCACTGAGCCTGTGATGAGTTGTTCTGCACAGATCCCTGCTGGTGTTCCCTAGCAGCAAAAAAGCTGTCTTAAGGTGAATGGATGCACAAAAATGCAGCTGAATGTAAGAGCTGGATGGAGCTCACAGGTGAAGGAAAAGGCATCTAGAATTGAAGTTGTAACTTACAGGACTGTAGGTCCTGGGATTTAATCCTGGAGGTGGAAACTGGGGCCTCACCTGGCTCTCCCTACTAATCTTTCTTGGTGCTGGTGACTTTCTTTATTCCCATTTGATTTATTCCCATTTTAATTTCTATTTTGTATTTACTCTAGGATCAAGTGGATCACCTGCTGGCTCTGAAGATCAAAGCCTGCTCTCTGAACTCCAAGCTGTCTGCCCAGGAGAAGAAAACCATCCTGGCTGACTTGGCAAGCGAGAAGCCTCAAGTAAAGCTCCTGTACATCACCCCAGAGATGGCAGCTGCCTCTTCCTTCCAGCCAACACTGAACTCCCTGGTGACCAGAAACCTCCTGTCCTACCTGGTGATTGATGAAGCTCACTGTGTGTCCCAGTGGGGACACGATTTCCGCCCCGATTACCTGCGCCTGGGCTCCCTGCGCAGCCGCGTCCCCCGCACCCCCTGTGTGGCCCTGACTGCCACTGCCACCAAGCAGGTCCAGGAGGACGTGGTGGCAGCACTCAAGCTCAAGCAGCCCCTTTCCACCTTCAAGACTCCTTGTTTCAGATCTAACTTGTTCTATGATGTGCAGTTCAAAGAGCTCCTTCCTGATCCGTACGCCAACTTGAAGGATTTCTGTCTGAAGGCACTCGAAGTGAAGGGCGCTGCTGGGGTAGGTTTTACCTTTAGGGAAGAAAACTAAACTGGACAAAATCTACCCTAATGGTCCCTGGCCTTCCAGGGGTTGGTGGTGCCCTGACAGGTCTGTGGCAGGAAATGAGAAGGTCCTAGGAAGGAGACTGCTCATGTGTATTTTCTAAGTCCTCTAAAAGTGTACACATATGTTTTTTAGTTCCTCCAAAACAGGTAGAATGTGAAGGCTGTGGTCCTGTCAGAGGTGTCCTCAGAAGGGGGTTCGTCTGAAAGAAAATTGATTAGGAATACAGAACAAGCATTTCCATTTGGTTTGTCACATCTTCTGTGACCATTGTATATTTGTGCTCTGCTTTTTTAGTGCTGTGAGCATGAGCAGAAGCATTTGAAGTGTTGAATTGCCTGCTCTAACACTAATTCTCAAAAAAACTCTCTGCAGCTCATCTATAACCTCTGCACCTGGGTGTGTTTGCTTGTTGCATTGTGTCTGCTAGGAGAGGATGAGGGGCTATATTTGCAGCTCTGTTGTTTGACTTCAGGCAGTGTCCTGGCCTTTGTCTCCTGGCTCCCAGGTGTACTCCGGCTGTGGCATCGTGTACTGCAGGATGAGGGATGTGTGTGACCAGCTGGCCATTGAGCTGAGCTACCGAGGGCTGAAAGCCAAGGCCTACCATGCAGGTACTGGAGTCTGCATTTCTCACTACCTGGGAGAGCTGAACTCTGCCACCTGGGTTGGGGCTACCTAGGAAAGAGCTTTCTAGGCATGCTCTGCACTCTGTGTGATGCTCACACATCAGGTCTGTGAGGTAAGTGCAGGCCCTTCACCACAATGGCATTCCCTTGTCTCCAGAAGTGTTGGTTTTGTTGGATCTTCATGGCCTCCATATAACAACTGCTTTTATCCTGGGTGGGGAGCTAGATTTTTTTCTCTGGAATAAAACCAGCTGCTGCTGACTTCTGCTTGGTCCCAGGCCAGTTTAAACACTGGGAAGAGAGGAGTGTGTACATCAGACAGTTTTAGTGAGGGAGTTTGCCTGCAATGGAGGAATGGATCAGAAAGAAAATCCTCTTGTTTCTTTACTTCTTGGGTTTTTTTGAGGGGTTTGTTTTGTTTATGATGCTTCTTTGTTGGTTTTCTTATCTTTTGGGGGGTTGGGGTTTGTTTGTTTGTTTGGTCTGTTGTTTTTTGGGTTTTTTTGTTGTTGTTTACTTTCTTCTCTTTTCCTTCCCAGGGCTCAAGGCAGCTGACAGGACTTCTGTCCAGAATGAATGGATGGAGGAGAAGATCCCTGTCATTGTTGCAACCATCAGTTTTGGAATGGGAGTAGACAAAGGAAATGTCAGGTGTGTGAGGCTGAGTGTTGTGCACCATCAGAGAGTGAAACCTGAGCAGGGGGAAGGAAAAGTCTCAGTCTCTGTTACCTAATCCACCTGACTCAACTGCCTGATGAACACTTGCTTAAACCAACAAAACCAGTGCTGGAAGTTTTTATCTTGAAAACAGCAAAACCAAACCTCTGGGAAGGCTTTGTAAAAGCATTAAACACAAGGCAGCAGAGCTCCTCTTTGCCAGTCAGCCTTAAAATCAAGAAAATGGGAGGAATGCTTTTCTGCCACACCCTCCAGGGTTTCAGAAAGAGCCATCTCAGTGCAATCACAGCTGTCTCTTTCACTTCTCTTAGTGCAATAGTTGCTGTCTAAAATCAGTGGAAAGAAAATCTGCACCTAAAATAATTCACCCACCCTCTATTAAAATAGTCAGAGCCAGCTTTTTTTGGAGATCTCTCGCAGTGCAACGGGGAAAAAATAGCCCTTCACAAATGGCAATAACCATATAAAAATACAGCTCTGGTCCAAGGACAGAAACTTTGCACATGGTTTGCCATCGCTGTTCTTCTGAGATTGCTGTCCCCCATAAGGGCTCTGGGTTAGAATTCCTGCCCTGCAATATGGCTGTGCTGAGTTATTATTGTGATCACTTACTAGAGGGGAAAATTCAGGTGCAGCTCAGACAACACCCACAACAGACCTGATCTCTAAAATCCACATACAGAAGCTGCTCTGAACACTGTGAGAGAAGGGCAGGATTTCACTGAGCCAATCCCATCAGTTCACAACTGTGCCATCCCTCTGCCTGTGTCACTGTGCTGCCAGGAAACAGTGCCATAGCAGTGACAGTTTTATCCTTGATGCATCTTTCCAAACAGAGAAGTGAGGAATCTCCCAGGACATGAATTAATGACCTGCTGAAGCACTCTGCCTTGTCCAGTGGTCATTAAAAAAGGCAGAGAGTAACTGAAATGCATAGGGCTGACTGAAAGTGGAATATAGCTCAAATATGCTTGTAATCTTGTTACCTTATAAGAGTTAAAATGACTCTTTACAGGATTTTTTAAAAATAACTTAAAGAACATTATACCCAAGCCTAGTTAAGAAGGCACTGCTGCTTAGCCTTTGCTCTGTGCTGGCAGATTTCTGAGTATTCATGCATATGTTATCAAATCAGATCAGGTCTGACAACTTCTGGAGGTGACTCTTCTGGACAAAAGGGAAAACAGAGGTGGTGTCCCTTTTTATTCTGATGGAATCTGCTCCTCTGTCTTCACTGTTAATTCAGTTCTGCTTAGAATTATTTATCAATTTCTTCAGCAAACTTCCTGATGGGGTTTAAATGTGCAGGGCTCTGATGCTTCCTGCTTGGCCTGTTCCTAGGCTGTTTGTGTTTGAAGAAACACATTTGCTTGCTTTTGTCATTTAATCTTTAGCTACACCCATATGCATCATACCTGCCCTTGGGTCATGCTGGCTTTGAGGCAGACTTGAAAACATTGGCAGCATTACTGTGCAATCCTCTCAAAACAGGTATAAGCTGCATTGCTGAATAGTCAGGTACAAGCAGGTTTAAAGCAGTCTTGCAGTGCTGTGTTGAAAACCTTCCTGCAGAGGTTACATAAAATATAGTAATGACTCTATAGTCATGTTTTTTTGGTTATGAAGGTTGCCTCATCTGAGAAGCACAGTGAGGTGGAATTTCCCATGGAGATTTTGGCTAAATGTCTTTTTAAAAGAAAGTATTTAAAAATGTGTTTTGTAATGGTGCAGTTGTGTCCCACAAAATAAATATGACTTTTTTATTGATGCTGTATTTTATAAGTGGTATTTATATTGGTAAATTCTCCTAAACTACTTAACTCAGTGTTCTTATTCCCAGTTTTCATAGCTGCAGAGTTATATGCATATTTGGGATACTCATGTGCTCATTCTTTTCTATCCATGTGGAGTGGCATCCTGCTCACATGCTGCCCAGGTGCATTTGTTTTCTTACAGCTCTGCTGCTTTCCATGTCTTGTGTGTTAAGAGGACTAAAACTTCAGTGTGCAAATCCTCTTGCTGTGTTCCATCCTCTTTTATGTTTTCTGCCCTGTTTTTGGCTGTTGTTGATGCCCACAGACACCAGACTGGTGAGTGCAGTGCTCTGAGAAAGCTGCAGCCTCATGTTCCCTGTTTGACCCCATGCAGATTTGTTGCCCACTGGAATATTGCCAAGTCAATGGCTGGGTATTACCAGGAGTCTGGCAGAGCTGGGAGAGATGGAAAACCATCCTGCTGTCGCCTCTATTACTCAAGGAATGACAGGGATCAAGTCAGCTTCCTGATCAAGAAGGAGCTCTCTAACATCCAGGTGAGAGCTGCAGAACTGTACCCACCTGCCTGCATCACCCTGCCTTGGCTCTGGTCTGGTTTGCCTGCAGTAACCTCTGAATATGAAGAGATGAAATGAAATGTTCTGAGTCTAGAGCTGTGTGGAGCCCCATTTCAAGAGATAGCAGAAGGAAGGGGGAAGCAGGGAAGGAAAAGGCTGCCAGAGCCAGCTCTATTACAGAGGAATAGAGCAGAGACAGGGAGGTGTCTGTAACTGTTTGCCATGTAGCTCAGAAGGGTTGGATTTGATCATTGCTGGAGTTACTCTGTGTAAATTTACATTGAAGACTACAGTTCCTTATCCCATCTACTTTCAGGAAAAAAAAGGCACCTTAAAAGAGTCTGACAAAGCTGTGATGACAGCTTTTGATGCCATTGTGAACTTCTGTGAGGAGCTGGGGTGAGTGCATTTCTTTCACACACCACTGTTAATGCTGGGGAAAACATGCCCTGTTCTTCCAAGAAACTGTTATGGCTGAGATCCTGCATGTGTCCCTGAGAAATCTCTTACCACTCCCACCTCTGAGTTTACTGAGACCTTGGTCTTGGAGTCTGACCAAGTCAGGGGGATGTTTAACTTCTCTGGTGATACATTTTACAATATGCCATCTTTGATCATGGGTTGACTTTGTTGCATTTGCTTTTGTTTTAACTCTCCTCCTTCAGTCATCACTCCTCTCCTAATGGGGCAGAGAGGGATGGAAGCATTTAGATTTAATGTTTCTGTAAATCTCAGCATCTCCACTCTGCAAAGTGTCTGTGATTCTCACTGACCTTAGAAGGACCTGATGGTGCTTAGAATGTTTCAGAGACAGGCTCAAATTATGGATGTGCCCAATATAAATGCAGACTAGCAACCACAACATGCCTTGTTCAGGTTTAGTTCATGCCTTGTATGCTGTAATTGTACTAATTGCTGTTCTATGCTGGATCAGCCATCAAAGCTATAATTTTGCCAAGAAGAGAGCAGTATATGTCCACTAACTGAAAATGATCTTTGTGTGTCATGCTTACAAGTTCTTAATTTTGTTTCATTTTTCATATGTGGGTCTAGGACAGCTTTTTCAGCATGAATGTAACACATGCTGCTTTTCTGGTGCCTTGGTGAGAGTGTTCTCTCCTTGTCATGTTTGGCAAACAAATCCCAGGTTTATGGGATAGTCTTGTTTGTACTGAAGTGTGGCACAACAGTGAGCCCTGGGGCACTCAAAAGGGCACTTCTTTGCCCAAAGTCAAGGTGATGCTGTGAAGTAGCTGCTGGGAGACTTCTTTTCCTAAGAATTTGATCCACTTGTCTGAGGAGCTCTGCCCCTTCTGATGTGTGTTCCCAGATCACAGATGGCTGTTGTGGCTGGGTTTTGTATAATCATAGAATGGTTTGGGTTGGAAAAGACCTTTAAGATGACCTAGTTCAACCCCCTGCCACGGGCAGGGACACTTTCCCCTAGGCCAGTTTGCTCCAAGCCCCATCCTGTCTGGCCTTCCAAGGGATGGGGCATCCATAACTTCTCTGGGCAACCTGTCC
The DNA here is from genome assembly GCF_023055355.1 of Agelaius tricolor. Classification (NCBI taxonomy): domain Eukaryota; kingdom Metazoa; phylum Chordata; class Aves; order Passeriformes; family Icteridae; genus Agelaius; species Agelaius tricolor. Next base: position 5,063,343 of record NW_027269295.1, read on the forward strand.
CAGTATCTCACCACCCTCAAAGTAATAATCTGAGTAAAGGAATATCACTGACTTAATCAGAGATCACCCCTCCCAGACTTTTTCTTCCCTTACTCAGCTTGATCCACTCTTCCAAATGCATATCATGGGGTGTGCATCCCAGAGTCACAAATGGCAGCACCCCTGCCTGGCTTCCCTGCTCATAACTCTACAGGTGACTGAGGTGCTGTGGAAAGCAAAGCCACGTTGCATTTATTTTTTACATATTGAATTATTACAGTTTTACTCACTATCCAAACAGTGAAAGCAAACCTCAAACTCTGACCTTGCAAGGTTATAAATAAGAACAAATAAAGACAGACTGTGTACTGGCAAGTAAGTTTTTGCATAGTGTATTTAGGCCTGAGTATGACAGGAGAGCAATGGTCTAAGCTGCTTTTAGAGAGTGGGTTCAAAGCTTTCAGTGGCCAGAGTTTCCTACTGCCCTTTTGCAAGATGAAAACCCCCCCCAACACATGTAGTTGCAGCAGCAGAACACATCTTTATCAGCTTTAGGTGGTGGCTGAGCATTTGCCACCTCTAGCTAGTGGTTTTGCTTGAAAGATGAAAATCAGAGATGAGTTTACTTTGGTATTTGCTGAATGTTGCAGTTCCTGAATCCAGACAGCCTCATGTAGTGAGTTTGCTGTGGCCTGCAGAACAACTTGCTGGCATTGGGACATTGATGCAAGGAAGTTGCATGGAGAGAAATAACCACCCAGGGAGTGAGATGAGAGTTTTCTGTGAACAACACAATCAGGTTGTACCCAGGCTGGTTCTTGCTCAGCTGTACCAAGTTCTGTGTCCCCACTTTGCTGTCTATGAGCCACCCCGTCTGTGCCTTGGAGATGTGCAGCATCCAAAGATACCAGCAAATAATATGAGAGCAATAAAAACAAAACAGAAGATGACAATCACCAGCAGCCCTCCAAGAGCCCAACCACTTGTTGCAATCAGGCTCTTTAGGTCTTGCAGCTCAGAGGATGCCTCTTGCTCTAGTGACATGCTGGCTTCCACCCTGCTGGGGACAGACAACAACAGGGTCAGAGGTGTTGTATTCTCTCCATGCCCTCAGCCACAGCCCCAAAACCAGTGCAGGTATACCTGGTGTCTGTGCCTGCAGGCACCCCCCTCCAAAAGGAGGGTCACCCTTCACAGAAATGGGAGCATAAACCAGAGGAAATCCAGCTGAGACTGGTTTAACAATCAGATCTATAGAGATGTAAAGAGGAAAAGCTGCTTGCTCTACAGCATTCTGGCAGTTGAGATTTATTTTAATCATAGCTTATCAATATTTTCAATAATACAGTGTCTCTCCAGCATGTGCAATATGAACTCTTTGTGAGCTGTACAGCCTATACATGAAAGACAAGTATTCAGTGGGAGAAATTCCTTGATAACATTGGAAGGATCTCTAAAAGGTAGAGTTAGGGGCTTAAACTCTGAGGTCACAATAGAGATTAAAGGAACACTTATTTAAAAACAATCAAGGGAAAAAACCCACCAATAATAAGCAAGGATCATATACAACTTATTTCTTCCATAGGGCTTAGAATAGTCCAAATATGTTAAAAAGGGTGTCCTAATTTTATGTTAAACTCCTGCTAATGAAGTTTGCTTTAGTAATGGTTTCTGTTACTCTGCAATAGAAGCATAAATTTTCCTCCCACAAGGAGGTCCAGTAATAATTTAAACTGGGATCTCAGCGGGTTCTACTCACTTGCTCTTTCACTGATACTTTGAATAATGACTTTGCTGTCAGCTTTCTAAAGAACATTCAGCATCTCTTACTGAGCATCTTGTGGTTTTACTAAAGCTTTCTTCATTCTCAAGGGAAAGGATGGAGTATTTCTCACACTTTCTTGCAAATGTGATTATGTATATGTAATACAGGAAGAGCTACAGGTTATTTTTGAAAATTTGCTTGATTTGCTGCCTCTTATGTCTGTATCCTGTATACTCTAAGAAGAAGAAGAAGAAGAATTACTCCTGTAAAGTCTTTCATCCTCGCTAGGCTGGATTTGAGTTGAAGCACAAGCTCACACTTGCTGAAGTTTTTGTTTCTTTCTCAACAGCCAGATTTATTCAGTTAATGGTTTGTTTTCTGGGTAGATGGCAGATCATTGTGCTCAGCCTTTAACCAACCAGCACACGCGACATCAAAGCTGTTCTGGATTCCTTTGCCTTCAAAAAGGAGGCAGCCTAGATATAAGTTCCTTAGACCCAAGGGCAGAAATCCTGTGGGACTGCACACCCCAGGAAGTTCCTGTCTCTTTTGCTAAGTGCAGTTCACCTCCCAGAACAGGAGAGCTGTATGACATTTGATAAATACCTGAAGCTGTTGTGGTTTGTAGCAGGGGTTTCCTCTGTTGCCTCCTCTTCACCCCTCCAAGAGATCTTGGCCTGTGGTGAGGGGACCCCTTGCTGTACCTGGAGACTTGTAGGGTAGCCTGGAAGTTTCCTCTTTGGGCTGAAGTAAATGATTAACAGCTGATTAATTCCTGCAAAGGTGTGGCTAATCTAATCAAATCAAAGGCCTTGAACCCAACTAAAAAGTCCTAATTCAGCTGTTTCTCAGACATTCTTCCTCTTTAAGGCTTTATCCACTCCTACAGCTGTTGCAGGCTTGTAAAGACCCGCTGTGGCCTCTGTCTGGGGCAGGCTGCAGGATGTGGTGGAGAGAAGGGGGCTGTGTTTCCTGGATCCCAACTGGGTCTGTGCTGCAAGCTCCAGTAGGAGACTGGAGTGAGACTGAACAGGACTGCCCTGCAGTCCAAAATTCATTGTGATAGTTCAGGTGAATAAACCCATTCCAGAGCATTGCACTGCTGTGAGCTGAAGTAAAACTCTCTATCACTTTCCTGACTGGAGAAGGCCAGAGGGATGGTGCTGGAGAGAGAAGGAAGGGCAGAAGGAGGAGTGTGATGTGTGACACTGCCTGTATAAAAGGAAACTTAATTTTCACAATCCAAGCAAACCAGAGGGATAATGTTACAGAACAGAGGCTATTCCATTAAGTCATCAGTAGAACTTAAACCACTTCTGCTGGAGGGGTTGGCCTTGCTGGCTCTTTGAGGTTCCCCAGGGAAAGGAACAATTTCAACACTTTTTATCCTCACGACTGAAGTAACAGTATTCCTGTGCAGTTCCTCCTAGGCTTTCACAATATGAATGGCAGTTGCTGTGTTAGAAGCAGCCTTGCCTTATTCTGTGCTTTTCTGAATTTCCCTCTGCAGGTTGAAACAAGAGGATCCATCCTCACTGCTGCTCCCTGTAGGTGCCTGTATTTGAGTACTGATTGAAGCCAAAACACAAAAGTTTGTGTGAGTGCTGAGCAGGGACCCAGGGACCAGCAGGTTTGTAGTCAGCAGAAGCTGAAGAGCTGGAGGAAGCTGGGCAATTGCTGGCATCTTTCAGGTTACCCTGAATGCGTGCAAGAAAGCAGCAGATCAGGCAAACAACTGACATGTCTGAATCCCAGCTGTAGGAATAGTCCAGCTGAGTGCAGTGCTACAAAACAGTCCAAAGCAGAACATCAGGCCTGTGAGGTCCAAACAAGTGTGTAGAAATTGACCCCCTCTACATGGTAGCTGGTCCTCTGCTCCAGAAAGCCACCTGAATCCTTTAGAGGATTGCCTGTTTTTCTTTCCTTCCCTTTTTCTAACACTGCTGTGTTTATTCTTTTTCTAATTCAGGAACTCGCAGTGGCTGAGATAAGACAGGAGCCATTTCTCTTGTTCCTCTGCCTGGTATCTGTCAGTGGTTTAACTTGTACCACCACTGGGAAACATGCATTTGTGGCTTTTCCTGCTGAGATAAGGCCTGGCAGCTTGTTCCCAGTGACAGCAACCTGTCAGCCCTTGGTGTGTGTCCAGCCTGCCAAGCTTCCCCCTGTCTTTGCACAGGCTGGCTCCATGCTGCTGGAACAGCCCTCAATGGGATGCTGTTAATGTCTGCAGCTGGCACTGTCTAGCACAAGCCTGGAAAGAAAGTGAGCTCTGTTCTTCCCTGTGTCTTGTGACTTAATCTAGATACAAAAACATCTGTTGAGTCTGTCTCTGTAAAAGAGATTCGGAGGCTCCTGATGTCACTTTGATTGCCACTTGTTTGTGAGTGAAATGAGCAAAGACTTATGTGAAAGAAGGTTGGTGTGATGCACCTCTGAATGTTTAAATTGATGCCATGCTTGAGATTGTTTCCCCCTAACATGTTGGTTGGCAGTGAAAGCTTTGGGACAACCTAATAATTTTTTTTTTTACACTTTGTTGTCTCAGTGTGACTGTGCATGAAATAGTTCATGCTAGTGCAGTCTGCTCTGGATAGTTGTCAGCTGAGCTCAAATATTTATTTCTAAAGAACATCCTCATTTTCCACTGGAAAGTTTTTCTTTTTATTAATTTAAAAGTAACACTGGTAGTTTTAGGAATTTTATTTTTTCTTATAATTCTTAGACTGTGTCTCTGGCTGCAGATATAGTCCAATGTGCAGCAGTACAAAAATACCAAATACCTAGATCCAGTTTGTTGGCAAAAAATAAAGTGCATTAAATACATAAGAAGCTGAAGTAATGTGCCTTTTACTAATATGGGTGCAGGCAACAGAGAAAATACATTTCTATACAGAGATTTCTTTATTTTTCTGTACCTCCTGAAGTGTAAAGAGTATTTTAAAGCCCACTGTTAAAAGCTTGATGATTCTGTTCTCCCTAGCTAGACGTTGGCTTTGGTACATACACTTAGTTGGGATACAGAGTCAAAAGATGACTTCTCTATATTAATGTAATTGTTTATACCTTCTCACAAAGATGGTTGGTCTCCCATTTGTGGCTGAGACACCAGTGGTTCAGAGTTTAGTGCAGAATTGTGGCCTTCTTGTGCTGTGCTAGTTGTGGAAGTGGTGGCCTGTACCACAGCCTTGTACGTCGGTAAATCCCTTTCGGAAGTTCACCGGAGTGTAAACCAAACATGCACAGTGGCTGCAGCATGGAAAAGGGATTTATTTGCACTTGTTAACTCCAGCCCAGCAGCCCATTCTTGGCTCTGCTCTGTCACAGTGCCCGCTGTCAGCTGCTGCACACATACCCTGAAGTGATGGCTCCCATCATGTGTCACTCCTCTGAAATGCCTCTGTGCTTGCTCATAAACACACCCTTGGCATCATGTTCATGTCTACTAAAATAAACTGCACACAGTGCAGAGAGTCAGGCACAGAGATCCCTCAAGTAAGGATTGGGATTTGTTCATCTCCTGGAGCTTCCATGCTCTGCAAGAGCCATTTATCTGCAATAAGCAGAAGGGTAGGAACCACAGGGGGTGGAGAGGGAGCATGTTGAGCAGAGAATGATCAAAATAAACCATAGGATTGGTGAGTTTTTCCATTTTGCCATCATCGTTCTATTTACAAAGAGTATTCCACATGATCTGTTTTCTTTGGCAATTTCCCATCATCATATCACCAATGAAATGACACGAGCTGTACTCAGAGCCTCAGCTGGCACATTGGGAGGAGACGGTCCACCATTTGTTCTTTCCAGCAGATATCTCAGCTAAACGTGTCTCCTGAAGCAAGTTTGGCCTTGATCCATGATGACCTGAGCAATTGGACCCCCCAGTGGTGTCAGTGGGTTTTACTAATGCCCAGTACCATCCTTCTGGTGAGGAGAGCAGGCAGTGCCTCGTGTGTGGCTGTGTGCATGGCCTCTGCTTTGCTCCGTAGCTCCATGTCCTGGGGGGAATCCTCAGCTGGCCCAGCTGCAGGGCTGTCTTTGGGAAAGCTCTTTCTTTTCTCAGCAATCTGTGTCCATGTCCTCCCACCCCATCCCAGCCCAGAAGAGGGCCACAGTGATGGTAAAGGAGCTTTACTTTTTTGGTCGCAGTAATGGCTGTCACAGAGAGAAGGAACTCCATGCTATGATTTCTGGTCCTTTGAGTCATGTTCATTAATATTGTTATTGCCATTTTCAGTGGGCTAGTGTGGAAAGTCATTCCCATAGCACTGAATCCTGATATCCATGTGTGTCCTTGATAGGAGGTTGTGTCACTTCAGGAATGGGCAGCTGGGCTGACTTGGCTCTTCTTGCGTCTGGGATCAGGGCGTCCATCACAGCCACAGCAGCTGCAGCAGCAGCAACTGCAGGCAATGACCGTGAGCACCAGCACAGTAACTGCAGAGAGAAACAAAGGATATTGCTTCATAGCATAGGAACAATCAGAGTAACCCTATGTCTCCTCCTCCTACTGCAGAGTAACCCTATGTCTCCTCCAAGTTGTTTGGTGAGCAGCAAAATGAGCAAAGCCTGGTTTCTTGAGAATCTTTTTTCCCTATATCCCCATCTTCCTCCTCCTAAGTTCCTGCTCCTTTGTATTGGTTTTCCATTTAATCTGGACAATCATTACCAGGCATTTCAAGACCTTAAGAGCTACATTCCAAACCATGTGAGGGTTTCTTTACCTACTTAATGGGCTGTTGTTTGGGAGCTGACATGCAGTACCTAAGCACAGCCATGTGCCTGGAAAGGATGAAAATCCAGCTTTGGATTTTTGAGTAACCAGACTCGAGGGAGTTTGGTTACTCAAACTGGCAGTTGTATTTCTGAAGAGTGAGTTCAGCATACTCTTTCAGCATAGAGACTCATGGGTTGGCTTTACTCTTCTGTATTTAGCTTGAAAAAATAAGATACTTCAAATGCAGGGGTTTGTTTCACAGAACAGTGGGCTAACTGACTGTCCTCTAGCCAGGATGGCAGGTGTTGGCAGGGATGTGTTAGTTTATCTGGAGTAGAAAAGGATGACATGTTCCATCCTGCAGAACATGTAAGAGTGTGAGCATGCCTCTGTGTGTGCATGTGTTCCTTTAAAGCCTGGACCTGGGCTGCCAGGTAACCTGACCTGTGGGGAACCAGCTGTAGGGATGAACCAAATAAAGCAGCAGGTGTGACATTGTGAATTCCAGCCCAGGGAGGAGTGTCCAGCTGAATACACACCCTTCCTTTTGGCCAGGAGCAAGCCCTGTCTTTGAGGAGCAGGGCCTGTCTTCCTTCCTGCTTATTTTCCCATTATATAAACAAACTTCATCCTCCTTGATCCAACAGTTCTTGATCCTTCCATGCCATCCCCACACAGAGCAGCAGGAGGGATCTTGCCATTATCAGAGGAGAATAAATAGGCCCTTCTGAAGTATATTTGGATTCCACTGAGCCAATACAAGAATGACACTCAGAGCCCCTCTTAAGTGTCTTCTGTGGCAGGGAGGTGCTCTAGTACCATTTGTCATAAACTATCTCCTATGCATCAAAACATTACAGCAGCTCTGGGTTGGTTAAAATATTCCTGATTTAACTAATGTTTAAAATGGGAGCTTTGGGGAAAGCTGTACTGTTTCCTGTCATGCTCTGCAACCATGTAAGGGACACACTGAATGTTAAAAATTACCCAGGAATTAACCTGGGCCTTAGAGCACAGCCTAGAAAACAACAGCCAACACCACCAACCCACCTCTACACAGCCTGTGGAGCAAGTTGCCCCCATAGGAGAGGAGAGAAATTCTGACACCCCTTTGCCTCCATCCACAAACTCACCAATAAACAGAAGAACCACAGAAAAACTGACAATCTCCACTGGCTCAGCCTTGGGCAGTTTCTGGAGCTTGAGGAGAAACTTCTCACCAATGGCTTGAACTTCCTTCAGAAAGCTTTCAGAAGACATTCTGTCACAACCTCTCCAGGCTTTATGCTGCAGGAGAACCAAACAGAGAATAAACCTTTTCACTGACTAATGCTAGGGAGCTGCCAGCCTTCTTATACAGCCAGTGATCACAAGGAAAACAAGTTTATCTGGTCTCAGTCCTTGCTCCCAGTAGCTAAGGTGGAGAACTATTAATTGTCTACGTGTCCCGGCACTGTTTTAATTTCAAAATCCAGCTTCAAGGGTGTTTTTGTCAACTACTGTTAAGCAGAGTCCAAACGGTGTTTCTTCTGCAAGGACACTTCTTCCAGCAGGCACTAAGTTAGACTGGACAGTGCCTGCCCTTGGCTCTCACCCAATCAAAGCACTTTTTTTCCCAGTTGTGCTAACTTGTCCTTCCAGCAACAAATGCAATTCTAACCCAACCTGAATGCTTAACTCCACTGTACATAGTCTTCAGTTGTTTGTTACTGAATAACACAAAGAAGACTCCCTTGAAGGCTTCTTGCACTTTGAGGTACAGAAACCCACTTCAAAAAAACGGGGGATTTACCTCAAAATACCTTAAAAAAGGCATTTACCTCAACACCTCAATACAATAGCATTAATAATCTTTTATTAACCAGTTTTACTGTATGTGATACTAAAAGTTAAAGTCTGCATTCACTAGAGACAGCTGGATGCTTTTCAAGTTCTTACAGATGAATGCAATTTTATAAAGAAAGCTAAATTTAGGTGGTTTTTTTTATGTTAAGCCACAGAGCAATATATGAATTGAACAGTGGATTCCATCCATCACTGCTGATCATGAGCAAAGCAAAAGCCCCTGGATCTGTCAGGGAGATATCTCCCCTGTGGAGCTAATCTGTCCTGCCCTGCTCAGTAATCTTTGGCCTTCTTTATTCCCAGAGTGATCACCAGGAGCTGTTGTACTGAAAATATTACTAGTCTAATTAAAGTTAAGGGCCTCAGTTTTGTCAGCAATATTTGCTGTTCTTTTACCCCATGAGCAAGATTTTAGGAGGCATTGCAACAAACTATAAAACCTATGGATCTTCAAATTTTGCTTCAATTTGGAACTGGAATTGGATATTTTTGAGAAATATCCATAGTTCCACCTAAAAAAAGTGTTTAGACAGGTCAACACTTGAATGGGTTACAACTCTTATTTCATTATTATATCAAAATGTACTGGTTTCTGAGTGTTGTAACAGGCAACACTGGGGTTTGGGACTTGAACATTGCAATTTAATATCCTGATCTTGGTGATAACACAAAGCCAAGTGACCAAGTCTGCACTTCCAGAACAAACCAGCTAGTTCCTTATTGAACATCTGGCTTGGTTACTCAAACAAATGGATGCTTGGAGTTCAGTTTTTCTAAACACACTGAGGACAGAGACCTTGGCTGTTTCTTTGCATGCTGGGCTTAAGTACTACAGTGCCAAGTTAAATTAGTTTTGTATGTTTATGCAATTCAAAAAGGGTTTTCTTTGTTCTTTTAAATCCAAGCTAAGGAATAAAAATCGGAACCAGCTGGTTTCTTAGAAATGGGGGTGGATGGAAAATCCACATCCACAGAAAGATCACTGCAATTCAGGAAGGAGGCATTGCTGTGGTCTTTTGACCTGAAAAGGTCACCTTTTGAGACTAGGGTTAAATACTTCTTTCCAGATGATTGCATACCCCAAGTGAGCTTCTCCAGAAACGGCTGCTTTATTCTTAGTGCTGCAGGATTCTGTGTCAACAGGTTTTCAATTTTGTTTCCATTCTAAGAGATGGTGGATGAGGCAGAGGTGAAATGATTTGTGTATCCTGTTCTTAGCTCTAGAAGAAAAAAATTCAAAAAATAAAATTTCTGGCTTTAACATTGAAAATGCTTGTTCCCTTTGGAGGTGTTTCTGCCTGTCCAGAAGCTCTCCTCATAACGAATTTGCTGTGAACTTCCATGCCATGCTTTGGGTTGCATCAGAAGCAACAGGTATAAGAGCCAGGCTTTGAAATTTGGTTATACAGGGTAACATTACTGAGTTCTACTAATTGTAGAACTGCATGTGGATTAGCAAAGTGCTTAGTCAAAAATTATAAAGCCTGTCTCTGTAATGGACATTCCACTCTACCCATGGTACCTGATCTGGAGCTGAGTGAAGGAGTTTTTATTCTAAAACTTGCAAGGAATGTTGCTTGTTTACCTTGGTCTGAATTACATCAGGGACAAAGTTTGATGGTGGTGGTGCAGTCTCCAATCTACTCGTGAGGAAGCAAATGTTTTTCTGATTGACTGCACTTTCTGCTGCTTCAAGGACTCTCTGCTTTGGGATTTCTGCTTCTGCAGCAAGGCAAAAGGGTGAAGGATAAAATAATTCTTAAAGGAAAAAAGTAAAACTCCTCCAAGAAAGCCAGTTACATTAATAGACTTTTGTATGTTCCATTCTACTTGTGATGTAAAGTCTTTCTTCAGGACTAGTTTTGATGTGACCTTTTCCCAATTGATTTCAGTGGAACCAAGATTTTACCCTTGAGATTAGCACAAGGGTAAGGATAGTGTAATTTAAACCAGTTGTCTTATGCATCTGCCTCATTTACAACACAAAGGTGATGACATTACAATAACAGAGTGAAGCTGTGAGAATTAATTCCTTTTGTTTTATTATATTGTGTTCAAAAAAGCTTCCAGTCACCAACAGTAGTAAAGGCCAGGTGGTGCAGGATATTCAGTTGAAGCAGTAACTCTAATGATAATTATTAAAACAGGGAAGTCTTAAGAGGTTTGAAACTTAAGGTTGTGGGCCTTAACTGACAGTTTACTTTCTAGGCCTGGAGTGCTGAGGTACTAACTTGAGTGGCTCTTCCAGAGCCACTCCATGGAAGAGCCTAACTTGAGTGTTAGTACCTCAGAGATTCTCAGGAGTTTGGAGAAAATATAATTGTCTGTCAGTGTTTCCCTCAGTTGGGAATTTCTTCTTGCTCATCACTGTCCTTCCTCAAAACTTCACCCACTGAGGATGGGAACCCTCCAGAACTGAGGAGACTTGGCTGTAGGGCAGCAGAGCTGATGTAACTCATCCATGTCATGGAAGAAGTCCTGAATGACCACACTGCAATGTGGTCTTCATAACACATTGTCAGACTGATGTCAGGAAATTCTGCTCCACAGCTGTAGTTAGAGCTCAAAAGAAGTGAAAATCAGATGAAGAGAGACAAGATAAGATCTCACATAGAAAAGAAAGTAATACAATGTCTTGTCACAGGCAGACATTTGTGACATCCTGCTGGGATGGGGTGGCAGCCTGAAATTCATGGTTTTGACTTAAGAAATAACTCATCCAATCAGTGATGCCAGTGGAACTAGACTGTCAAACCTTTCTGCCCTCCTCTAATGTTGCAAGGCCCAGCAGGGGGAGGGAATAAAACAAATAATTTAATTTGGGTTTATTTGGTTTTGATGAAAAAAAAAAAAGGCCCATTCTGCCATGTGCCACGAGTTATTAGCCTTGGTTGAAAGGACAGAGCACAGAAATGATGCAGGGCAGTGGCAAACAGCTGCAGGTGTGCTGCTCAGCTGCAAGGATTACATGACCCTGGAAAACCGGAGTGCATGTCCTGTGTTTAGGACTTATATAGGTTCCCAGAAAGCACTAATGCAGATTCATCTTGCTGTGCCCACTGAAGAAAGCTGTGAAAATTGCCATAATAGCACTGAAATTCTCTTTCTGAGTTGTTTTAATGGACTTGTGCCATGCTGAAGCACTCAAAGAAGTTGGCTGCTCAGCCCCTTGGAGAATAAAGCCATTAAAAAGCCTCAATCTAGACATTCAAGAGAAAAGCCTCCATCAAGGTTCCTTTCTGCTGTGAACTGGCTGCATATGGAGGTTTCTTTTTCCAAGAAAAAAGCTTTGAGATGACCATGTACAGTAGGGTCTCACATCCCTGTGCCTGCCTGAAGCTGGTGAGGGTGCTGTGAGTCTTTTGGAATTGCTGTACATTTTGGTTTTGCATTTTTGCTGTACATTTGGGGTTTTTGGTCTGTGTTGATCTGTGTGTGGACACAGCTGCATCCACAGGTGAACTGTAGGGAGTGGGTGAGCTGAAATTTGCTGCTGAGAATGAGACACTTGTTTACACATATCCCTGGGGCTATTTGAGCAGCCTTTTTTAGTGCAAAAAGCACAAATTTAAGTTTGTGGTTTAGCCCCAGGACTGGAAGTTAGTAAATACAGGCAGTCTCCCTGGCCTGCCAGTGATGCTCCCTGGTTGTGACTTTGGGTAAGTCATCACGTCCCAGTGCTGGGTGACTTCATCTCTGCAGACAACAGAACATGGAACCACATCAGAGCTCTGTTTGTTAATTGTTGTGTGTCCAAGTTTCCAGCATGCTTGGAAATCTTTAGATAGAAAGGCAACAAGTCCCTGGTTTTGCTGCAGTTACAAACTGAACTGGCCATTGTTTTGCTGAGTACTTTGTACACTTTGTTCACTGAGCCTGTTTAGGATGGATGTAGATGAAAGTGTGGTTTCCACTCTTGTTTGCTCCTAACCCAGCCATGCTTCTCATATTGTTCTTGCCATAATCCTGATCCATTGGTTTTACTGTGCTTGCATAGGTTTGTTGCTCTAGTAACCTACAAGTGGAGATAAAGCTTTGGGAGGGGGAATTCTGGGGGGAACAAGAAGCTGCCAATGCCTCTAATCCTAATGCAGCGAGTCCCAGTGATGGTGAGTTGGCTCTCCTCCACTGCCCACTGCCCACTGCCCACAGCAGGATGGCTCCAGAGACCTTACCGCATGTTCTTCCTGATGTTCCCATCAAGTAGAATGCCAGGGCAACATTCTCATTGCAACCTTGGCTTTTCCTTAAGACCGGGGCTTTGAAGAAACAAATGTTGTGTTGTTCTTACTCAGACTAGTCCAATAAATTGGTTGAAATTGGACCTGTACAGGGATGGGAAGCCTGTATGGATTGTGAAGGCTTATCTGGTAGGAAATCTTACAAGGCAAGCCCAACCTCATGGAAGGAGGGTGCTGAGCAGCCAAAAGGAAGGGGATGCTTTTTATTCTGGTCTAAAACTCTAAAATAAGCTCTGACTGTACTTGGCCACTTTTTAAAGAAAACGAAGGCTTGGCCAGTTTCAAAACGTACCAGCTTTGTTCTTGGTCCCTGAAATGTCCTTCTGATTTTATATGGATAAGGTCTGCAGTGCTTCCTGTTCTCAAACAATGCTGGGTTGCTAGGTGTGCCTACAGTGGATGCATTTTGGTGTAACATGTCATAATTCCTGCATGATTGTTTATTGTTCTAAGCTTTTAGTGTACTGCTGAGATGAAAAGGGCCATAGAAATGCAGTTGTATTATCAGTGCATGGTTTTCTCTCATCATTGTTAATGCAGTGTTTGCTGCCATGATTGTAGCTGACCAGCCATGTGAATCTTAACTATAGTTCAGACAAGCCCATTTTTTCTTAAAACAGGAGTGCACAGAGCCAGACAGACCTATAATTCATTCCCAAGCAGATGAAAATAGTTTCCAGTATCAAGAGAATTCAGCCCTTGAACAGCACACACCCAAACTGGTAAATTGTAGCTCAATACCATGGGAGGAAAGCTGGGACTTTGTCAGTTGGTTTGGAGCAGGCCACACATTCCTGAGATTTTAAAGCTGCCCTGCCTGGGTCACCCTTTGGCCAGAATACCCTGTCATCTCCACCACCCACTATTTGGAGATGGGTTTTGAGGCAGCAGTGTAAATGTGCCTTCTCTTCCCTACAACCTAATATTAGATTGATGTAAAAAGGCACTGAATTCCCAGTTTCAGTAGCAGAGGTGCCCACTGGGGCACTGAGCTGGGAGTCTTTTCACCTCTGCAGATCACCCTGGTTTTCTCCAGTCCGTCCCACAAACATGTCCACAAAACCTCATGAGATAATTCCTCACTACTAGAAATTTTTTAAGTGGGGAAACCAAAACACTGAACCATCCAATGAAAGGAAAAGGTCAATTTTAAAAATAAACCTGTAGCTCTTCTACAAGAGAACTTTTTTTAGGGTTGGTGATGCTTGAATCTAGCCTGAAAGTCTATTCTAATATTAGCAAAATATCCATTTCCCAGGAAGCTGACTGAGAGGTAGCTGTGTGCCTGTGAAAGCCTTTAGACTTCACAAACATAGTGGGATCTATCAGTAGCTGGTGCTTGAGGTCCAGCATCTGGAGGCCCTGAGAGTGCTGGAAACTCCTCCACCTTGTAACAGCCACTTCTGTGCCCTGTCCTTGATCTCACATCTACAAGTCTCCTAAATTACATGCATTTTTGAGCTTTTTGAAATATCCTGAACTAATCCAAGTAAAGGTGCCACTGGGGTGTAGGAGCTCAAAAATCAACATCTGCAGCAGCTGCTGCCTTGGAAGGAATTGTTTGGAAGCTCATCAGCTGTGGCTGCATGGGCAGAGCCTGCATGGAGCTGTGGGGTGGGTGCTGCTCCCAGCCCCTCACAGTCCCTGCTGGCCAGTGGGTGCCTCTGGACCACTGCAGGCTCTGTGCTCAGGGTTTGTCTTACAGAGAAGAGCCACTCTGTCAAACTTGGATTATTTTGTACCTTCATTCCCACACCCACTGTTGGTTGCAGTCAGGCTGAGGCCCGTGCACTGTGACAGCTGTAACACAAGCCATGTCCTGCTGTTTTTATCCAGACATGTGTTTCACATTGCTGTGCCTCTCCCCCCACACATCAACAGCATGGCTGCAGCTGGACAAGCCCCCAGCCAAACCCATTAAGATTTTATTTTGGCCAGGAAAACTTGGCATGTTTCTCCACCTCCTTCCCTCCCCTGCCCTTCTCCCCTCACTCCTCCCTCCTTATTTTTTTAATTTGTTGTTTCGCTAAACTTTGTTTTTTCACATGCTTCATTTAAGAAACTCTCTCAACTGCAACAAGCAACCTACAGAGACTCTCCATTAGCAGGATGGAAACTTCCCTCCATCCCCTTGAGCCTTAGGGCCAGGCTGGAGGCATGTGGGTCTGAACTACTACCTCTCCTCACTCAGGCAGTTCCAATTCCATGTTTGTAAAACACTAGGTCAGAAAGACCTGCCCTCCATTCCTTGTTAATGGAAATGGAGAGAAGTGGAAATACCTGATCCTTAACATTCCTCCCTACAGGCATATGTAGGATTGGGAAGACCTTTTTTCTGTGAGACTTGGCTTTCTGCTCCAGTTTGTAAACAGCTGACTGCCCCTGCTCCTCCTGGCAGAGGCTGAGGGGTCCCAGCTCAGTGCTGGGAGCTGCAGCAGCTTCCAAACAGAGAAGTCAGCTTCAGATAGCAGAAAATGGGGATTTATCAGGGCAGTCTCCATTACCAGCCCCTCTTCCTGTACCCAACAGGACAACAGAGATGGGAGCACAGGTGGGACACCTCTATAAAACCAAAGCTTGGACACAATCGCCTAAAATGTCTTTTTCAACCTAAATGATTCTGTGTTGTAAAATTTCATGTATTTAGGTGATCCTTTTACTCTTCCTTCTCACTGCATTCAAACTTGACGGTGTGGTTACTGTAAGCCCTGAGCTGTGTATGTGCATGAACGTGCCTCTCAGAGCAGTGGTTCTCATGCTGCTTTGAGCACTAAACCAGCATCTGTGCCTGATACACTGGCTGAATTCTTTTTTTAAATGTTCTCATTAGCAACTCTGTAAAATCTTTCCGTTTATTTCTATTGGACACAGATGCTTAACTTGCACAGCGTGCTAGCTCCCCGACCAGGGTTTGTTTTCTAAGCTCTCTGCATCAGGATTTGGGGGATAAAACTTGGCTGCAGCTGGGAGGAGCTCCGGGAAAAGCCGTGGCTGGCACCCGCCAGGTTTCGTACGCGCCTGCCTGTGCTCCCCGCTAAGGCACGCACAGCCTCGGACCCAGCTGCCTTGTCCACACCGACTATTTCTGTATCGGGTCACCAGCTTATCGGGACATACGTTCTGTACGAGCACAGAAACCCGAGCAGCCTGCCTTTGTCACCGGCAGAGGAGTTGCGGAGTCCCGCTCGGGCTCGGAGCTCCTTTGTTACAGGGCGGCTGCGGCGCAGCTCTCCGCAATCCCATTAAAAGCTTTTCTCCTGCCACCTTGGCTCCTGGTGTCCCTGGCAAGCAAATTCCGCCTCCCAAGCTCTGCTCCATGGCTGACCGAGCCGGGGGAGCTCCCCAGGCTCCAGCCCTCCGCGCTTGACCGAACAGCAGCGATAGCTCAGCCTTACCCCGACCGCCAGCTCTGCTTCTCCTCTTGTTTTTCTTTCGTCTTCTTAAACTTTTCACGTCATCTCTCCCCTCATCCTGCGGCTCGCTGCTCGCTCGGCTCCTCTGCTCCGCTGCTGACAGCCAGCTGTTGTCTCTGCCGTTCTTTTTTTTTTTTTCTTTTTTTTTTTTTTTGTTGCTGGTTGTCGTGGAGATGCGAAGTTTCGTGTTACATGTGTGCCAAAGAGGGAGGGAGAGGAGCCACCGCAGGCTGAGCCAGAGCCGGTGCCAGCTCCCCGGGGCGCCCGAGGGCCGGCACTTGTTGCTGGCTTCCTCTGTGCATCTCCTCCGAGAGAGGAGTTTCTTCTTTACCTTTTAATGACGCCTTTTTCTGCCGTGAGACTTGAATGGATTCCCTGGCTGCGATAGTTTGGGGCGGTGTTAAAGCGAATAACTTTCCTTTCAGCTGCCCGGTTTCCTTGCGGCTCCCAGGAGAAGGAGCTTTTCTCCTGTGCTCATTGAAAGGGCAGAGCAAGTGCTCACAAGGACAGTGCAGCTCTGTGAGAGACCTGCCGCGGGCAGGGCAGCAGGGACATTGCTGGGGCAGTGAATTTGATGCTGGGATGGTGAATTTGCTCCGTGCCCTTGGCCAAGTCATTTACTGTCTTGATGCTGAGCTTTTCGCTTCTTGTATTCTGGGGACAGCTGACTGGCACTGTCTTGTCTCAGAGGGTGAAGCTCGGGTGATGATGAAAGGACACAGTCCTTCAGACAGGTGCAAAATTAGAAGTTCTCATCAACCTCATGACTTGCTCTTCTATTTGGTAAAGCTCATTAAATGGCTTTCGCTTGACAACTGCATAAGTAATTTGCCCTCATGTGATTTTTATCTTTTTTAACCCTTTCACTTCACATTATTCCAAGACCTGCTGAGTTGTTTATTTCAGGGAGCATTTTTGATGAGGCTCTGTACCCTCTGGCTTATACAAGGGAATGCTTTTTTCTGGTGTTTTTTGGGAGAGACAGAGCTTCTTTTGGGATATGTGACTTTGCTTCTTCTCTGGCTGTCCAGCTGCTTCTCCTAATTGCAGGAATAGCGCTCCTATTTTTTGTGGTCTATAAAAACAAGGACTACCAAAGCTACACAAGTGCAGGCAGCTTTGTGGTCAGTTTAGAACTTTTCTGAAATGCATTGCCACAGACAAAAATGTGTTAATAAACCTCTTTGTTATTTGCTCTTCATCCCATTCCATGATGTCAGATGAGGGGGGAGGGAATGTCTGAAATGACATAATGATTTTGTTTAGACATTTTAGAGACCAGTGGTCAGCTCATACATAACTCTTTTGAAGGGCAAAGGGAGACAAATAATACAGTAGCATATTTTAAAGATCCAGTAATTTTAGGACATGTATAACAATACAAACTACCATTAATTTATGTAAATCATCTCGATTTCGTGGGCATTAGTCAGGTGTTGGTGTGACAGGGGAAGCTTTCCCCTCACATGTTAATGCATAACCAACTGTCTTTCAGGAACTCTTGTGTTAAGTATTAATCCAGTGGTTAACCCCAGCATCCCTGTTGGTAACTTCGTTTTTTGTCTTTTGACCTTAATTATAGGATTGCAATTTTAGTTTTGCAACTGAATTTCCGTTATGGCCCAACTCCTGAACACCGTTGGCTAAAGTGGGGCTGTGGCCCCAATCTGGGTCATTCTTCAGGAAGAAAAAGGCAATTACAGCATTACAGTAGGCTGGGTGGGAAGGGCTTGGTTTTACAAGCCTGATGGGTTAGAAACTGGAACTCTAAATTCCACTGAGCTCACAGCTGATCTCTGCTTCCACCAAAGCCCTCCCCTGTGGCATCTAAAGGACAGAGGTGTGTGTGGCTGTCCCTTCCCAGCATAAGCCTGGTGAGCTGTGGGAGTGGGGAGAGGGCTTGTCCCTCACTGAATGCCTCAGTTAACTCTAATACAGATCAGTGCGTGCGAGGGGAAGAGACAGGGACTAATGAGAATGCTGCCTGTTTTCTTTGGGGGAAACAAAAAGCTGACTTGCAGCTCGCTGACATTTCTATAGTCACGTTGCACTGGCAAGCCAGGCAGCACCAGTGGTTCTTTTGGAGAGGCAGGACAAGGGTATCGAATGTGTTGCCCCCATCTCGGTCCCCCCAGCCTTGCCCTCCATGTGAAAGGAGCTCTTTGAGTGCAGGAGCAGAGTGAGTCAGTGTGGCTCTGCAGGGGGATATAATGGCAGCTTTGTCAGAGCCTCTCCAGGCTTTGGTGCCCTGCACGGTGCAGACACCCTGCTGCAGCCCCTTACCTGAGCACTGCCAGCTCCCTGCCACTTCAGCACACTCAGGTCACTGCTGGGGACAGCAGCCTGTGCCCTGCTGCTGTGCTGCCTTCCAGATCCACCTCCCAGGCCGTGGGAAGGAGTGAGCCAGCAGCCCCTGCAGCCCCTCTGGGGTTTGTTTGTGATGCTTTGGTAACATGCAGTTGTTTGGTTCACAACATGCAGTTGTGTTCCCTCCAGACACACACAGACACAAATGAAGAAGAAAACTGTATTTGGTAGATCTCTGGCAAGTTCTGACATGCCTTAAAGGGTTTAGAATAAGAGTAAATGAGGTGCTTGCTCTCTTACTTTTCCCCTCTGTGACCCACTTTTTGCAGCTGAAATTGGGAAGCCCACTAGGGCACACCTTGGTGGAGAAGAAAAATTTCCACTTTGTTCTTCCTTGTAGTAAAATAATTTTCTCTTAAAATAACTTTTGTTCCCACTTGGTTGCTGGATTTGATCTCTAAATGCCCAATTAAGTGAATGTTTTCATATAATTATTGTCAGCTTTTTGAATAACACTCAACTAGCCACCTCTGCTGAGAAACTCCTCTAAATTCTGCTTTCTTAAAAAAAAAAAAAAAGAAAAGGGGGGGGGAGGGTAAAGTAAAAAGTAACTGCCTGATCATTTTTTGGCAAAATCAGTGTGTTCCCTGGTTTAAGTTGGGGAGTGTTTTAGAAGAGAAATTATTTTCTGCCTGTATTGCTAGTGAGCATATTGTCACCAAATTCTTTTTTTTATGTACCCCAAAACACTGATGCCTGCCAAAAATCTTTTGAAAATTTCTGGAAGAATCTAGTAATCTTCTCATGGCTGGTTTGCTAATCCTGGTAAACTGGTTGTGCAATCCTGTGAGAGCAAATGAGCTGGTTTTCATGCATGTAGGACTCTACCCAAACTTTGGGTGCTGATCCTGGAGCATGTGTGAGCCCATCAAGATCCAGGCTGTGTTATCTGAATGGTACTCCCTTGTGACCTCACTCTGGTCTCTATTCCTGGGACTTTCTTTACATTCCTGTGTCTTCAAATAGATATTTCTTCACCTTCAAATCACAAATAATAAACCTAGAAGCTCTTCAATGTGAGATGTTCTTCAATGTGAGGTGTTCTCTGAAGTGTAGTGATCAATGGGGTGTCTTTACTTACAGCCAGCCTGATAGGACATGGAATATATTTAGCCAGTGATACAGAATTAATAACTGTATATTTCATCAGCTGCTCCTTTTTTACAGGTCTCAAAGACCTGAAAGGGTTTAGCAGAAGAGATTAACATTGATGGTTTTTTACATATGGGGAAGTGAAGGCAGAGAGACTTTAAGCAAGGTGCCAGGAACAGAGCCCGAATTCTGCTACGGGGATTAAACCCTGTGATTTCTGCTGGAATAGACATTCTCTGTGAAAAAACAGGACTCAAATCTTTATCTAAAGACACCCTGCATTTGGAGGGTGGAGTTTTTGTGGATAGAAGTGATGACCAGATGATTTTGCCTTGTGTTTCCAAGCTGTCGCCACGCTGCCATCGCGAAGTACTTTGGCGACGCCACCCCACCTTGCAACAAGTGCTGTGACTTCTGCAAGAACCCAGGGGCAGTGAAAAGGCAACTGGAGGAACTGGAACGCTGCAGCAACAGCTGGAGTAAAACCTCCATCAGGCCCACGGGATCCTCCTGGGATAGCTACGACCCAGAGCTCTACGAGGGCGGGAGGAGAGGCCTCAAAGGCTTCAGCAGGTCTGTACCAGAGAGGTTACCCTCACCTCACAGGAGCCATCAGAGAAAAGAGCATCCACCAGCTGCAGGCCCAGACACTCCTATTTTCAGCACATGTTTCTGTGTGGATGGTGTTCTCCTGTAACTTTCTGGCAGCAGCAGCTGGAATTTCATTTTCCACACACTTTGGCAGCCTCGTTCTCATTCGTGTTCCAGAGAACCAAAAGCTGTTTTGACAGAGCTGAGAATTGCCCTGCACAATGTAATTGGCTCAAGAAACTAGCCTGAAATTTTTGAAAGCAGCAAGTGGGTTCAGCCTGTTCATAGTCACAAGGATCAGAAATGTTTAAACTTGAGACCAAGATGACATGGTCCAGAGTTCATTCCTGATTTAACACAACTGTCTGTGAGCCAGCAGGCCAGGGGCCACTGACAGGACTTAGTCACCACAGAGGATGTTATGAAGTGCCAGTGTCAGATTCTTCTGCAGATTGCTGCGTTTTCCTATGAGGCTGACAGCAAAAGGAAGATGTGCAGTGGAAAACATGATGAATTCTGTAAAATGCTTGGCAGTGTGGAGGTGACAACTTCTCTTTCCCCTTGTTCTCTGGCAGAGTTGCAGTGATTGTCCAGCTGTGTCAGGAGGAAGTTTCTCTGCTGGCACTGCCCATAAAACTGTGCCAGGACACACAGTGCTGTAGGCTGGCCAGGCCCTCTGCTTTACCTTAAAAAGCTTGAGATTGGTACCTTTGTTCTTTGGCCAAGTCCAGCTGAGTCAGAGGAAACCAGGACTGGTGACCTAAGCTGTGTTTGGTCTCAGAACCTGAGAAGCCACAGCTAATGCTATTGTACAGAACAGTGCTTGCCACTTGGCTTATTGAAACTTTCCATGATCTGATTGTAGTTTTGCCTTGGAAGTTGTAATAGTTAGCAGCTCTAAAGCTCAGATTTGTGATACCTGTAACTTTGGCAGCTGTGGGAGGCAGTGAACTCCCGGGCTGCATCTGGTGAGCATCAGCTGCTGCATTTCAGTGTAGTAGAGATGGAGATTTCATTTATTGCAGCAGCCTGTGAACAAGTGAGGCTGAGGAATGGATGTTGTGCCCTTTCTGCCATCTCTGTTCCCAGGGCAGGAGGGACTGACAGATGGGGTACATGACATGAAGCAGTGACTCCTGAACCCCCTGGTAGCATCTGGCAGAGCTGCTGAAATGGAGCCCTCCATTCTCAGGGCACTGGTTACAAGCTCTTTGTTCAAGCCACTGCCTCCTACTTTATGGGATTAACAAATGCTGTGCATTTTTGGAGGACGCTCACTGCTGTCCTGCTTGGGCAATGGCAGAGAAACTCCAAGTGAAGACATGGTCAGGAAGGATGTGGAATGCATCACTGGGGTGGCTTCCCAGACTTGTCCCCCAGTTCATGCTGCAGCTACAGTTCCTCTTGCTTTCCTGCCTTATCCAGGTATGATGAAGAGGGCAGTGGGAATTGGGATGAAGACAACGAGGAGCGTCGGAAACGGGAGTGGGACAACTTCTACAAGAAACAGATGAGCCTGCGCAAAGTGAGTTGGGGTCAGTTTTTAAGGGATGCTCAGAGGGTTTGCTGTGGGCTTGTCTGACAGCCATAAAGGCTTCCTGGCACTGATGACAGTAAATTATTTCATCTTGGTGTTGGTTGTTGTCTTTCACTTCTTGTACCTCTGTTTTGTTGTGTTCTCCACATTCTTGGCCAGTCCCACAATAGGAAGAAATGCAGCTTATTCATGTGCTGGTTTCTCTGCAGTACTAAGCAAGAGGAGCCTGCTGGTTTTAATGCCCATGGTAGTAGTAAAAGCAGACCTTCCCATTCAGCTTCTCTTAAATATTCCTATAGCAGAGGTGAACTTTTGGCTTTGATTCTCATTCTTTGTCTTCTTGGCCCTGTTTTGGCACATATTCAATGCCTTTATAACTTCAGCTTTCATTTTCCCTGGAGCAGGGATATAAAACATGTCTTTTGTGCTTCTAGATCAGCATGTGTGTAGTAGGAATGGAAATGTTTGACTGATCTTTGTTTTCTTCCAGGGCAAAGAACCAGAAAAGGAAGATTTTGTTCCTCCAAGTAAATATCTCTTTGATTTATAATGGGTTTTCTTTGGGAGAAGAAAGTCTTATATTTTGCAGCTGCATGCAATTTGTACAGCATCACCACTGGAGGTATCAGTCCCTAGGCACAGAGTTTAAGCTTTTGGCTGTGAAAACTTGGCTGGAGGAGATGGACCACAGCTTAGCTTTGGTCGGGGTGAAGATATGGAATGCATCTTTCTGAACAACATTTCCAAATAAGCACGAGAGAAGGAAAACTCTGTCTAACCTGACTTTGTAGTGTTGGCTATTTCTGCAGTGATTATGCAGCAATAATAATGATAATAATAATGATAATAATGATAATAATGATAATAATAATAATAATAATAATAATAATAGTAATGCTAGAAGGAAACTGCTGAAAACTTTTGCTGTTTGTAACTGTGCTGCTTGGGGCCCTGTCTGGCACTGTTACTGTTAGTGTTAAAAGAACACTTGATAAGTCAGGTTATTCTATCCAGCCTGATTTTTTTTTTGTTGATATTGTGAGGAGGAGGAAAGATTTGAGTTTCCTAAGAGCCTTAAAGAAAGGTTCTCTGAGGTGGGAAGATTTTGGAAAGCTGTTAGTCCTAAACTCCAAAGTAGATGTTCTCAATCAGAGAAAACATTCTCACTTTGGTTTCTGCCTACTCTTTTGGAGTGTGCAGCTTCTCCTGGTAGAAAGGGTGACCACAGTGTTCCTTGGGGTGACAATGCAGGGAGGAGAAAGCCAGGCAGTCCTGGACCTGCACCTCCCTGTGACAGCTGAGATGTTCTCCATCAGCCCAGCCCTGCCATGGCTCCTTTCCCAAATTCCTCTCCTGTGGCAGGTGCAGACTGTCCCCTGAAGGAGGCTGCCAGCAGGAGGATCTCCAAGCTCACTGTGAAGGTAAGTGATGTTGCAAAGAACAACAAGGCTTCTGCCTGGCCTGTCCTTACTCCTTCAGGGGTGGAAGTCCAAGGGGCAGTGAGACTTCTGTAGAGCATGTCTGAGTATCCCATGTTTCCTAGGGCCGGGAACACTGCCTGAAAATGCTGGAAGAAGCTTTGAGCAACAACCAAAAGACTCCAGCAGCAGAAGGAAAATGGTATGAGATGAGGAAATAGGGGTGCATACTGAGTCCCTTAACACAGGGCCTGCTCTTCCCTGAGCACAATTACCATTGTAATGTTTATTATTTGTGCTCTGGGAAGAGCAGGCCCTGTGTTAACACAATTAATACACAGGGAATGCTTTTTTAAGAATTATTTTGTCCAAGGATGTCGTTTCACTTAGCAGCATCTTTCTGGCTGTGATGTTGAAGACCGGACCTGAGGATTCGTGGCTGATTGCTGGTATCAGCTTGATCCCAGGAGTGGCAGTTCTTCCCTACCCCACAAGATGGGGATAGTGTACTTCTCAAACAGAGAAGTGGGCAAGAATCTTAATGTAAAACCATTTTCATCACCCTTTCCATTCTCGATCAACTCACCACTACATGCCCTAGGACTTAACTGGAAGTTATTACTTATTCTGGTACTGGAGGGAGTGGATTTTTTACTTTCTGGGAGATACTTCAGCATTAGTGTTCCCCTTGCAGACACAGCAGTGTGTCTTGCCAGGAATCACCCCAGCCTGTGTTTCAGGTCAGACCCTGGTGCCTGTGCAGTGGAAATGGAATATGAAGCTTTCCGGACCAGCAAAATGGCAAATTCCTACAAGGCAGCTGTGCTAAAGAAGGTAGGGACAAACTTCTATATCTGCTGCTCCCTGCAACCTGGGAGCTCCAGGGCAAATAGGGCAGAGTTTGTGTGGGAAAGATGATGGACAAGCTCTGTTTTGCCCTGGGTATCTTACAAATCTTTCTTTGTGATTTTGTTTCCAGGAGGGCCCAGAATCACCTCGGGTTCACATCTTTGTTGGCTTTACAGGCTCTGAAAACCTACATAGCAGTGCAGGTTTATCCAGATATGTTGTAACAATACAGGGATTTGGGAATTCCTCAGGCTGCTGCTGACACGGGAGAAGCCTTGGTTTAGGTTATCTGGTTGCCATCATTCTCAATGAAGATATTTCTGTTCCTGAGGCAGGTTCCTCTCCAGGGCAGATATTTGTTTTTTACTACGACTTTCAGAATGTACTAAGGCAGGAATACATAAAGATTTCTGGCCATTAGAGAATATTTCTGTTCTCTTTTCAGGTGGCAGAAATCAATAAAGCCTCCAAACAAGGGGAATTGTTCTCAGTCTTTGGGTCTGGAACAGGTGGTAATAGCAATTTGGAGACAAAATCTGATTCTTTAGCAGAAGGGGAGTTTCTCCCTGCATCCCAGGTTCCCTCGGTGAGTACTGGTGGGATAGACAGGAGGGAATGGTGTTTTTCTGTCTGCCTTTTTATTAATTTGTGTCCTTTCTGTGGCCACAACTGAATATTTCTATTGTAACTGCTTTTTCCTGTCTGTCACGTTGTTATTAGTGAATATAATCTGTGTGCAGGCCACAGCTTAAATAAGTTCTTTCTCATCTTGCTCTATCCAAGGATGCTGCCTTGTTTTCTTACTGCTGGCCTAGGACTTCCACCTAATCCATTTCCCTCATGACTCTGTTGATGGGGGTGGTGATCAGCCAGATTTAGAGCCTCTCCCAGCTTACAGCTGCCCACACTGGTGTATTGTGTGCAGAATCTCAGCTGCTTTATGGTGCTGCACTCAGGGATCTCACATCCAAAATTTCTTCTTCTTCCTGTCTCTCCAGTTCAAACCCAAGCGTGTGGGAGCAGGATTTCCAAAGAAATCCAGCTTGTTCCAAACAGCTTCAGAACTGCTGAAGATCCAGGAGGAGAGTGATGCAAAGCCTGTCAAAAATGACTGTCCAAATGGGCAAGACAACAGCAGCTACAGTCTGGACCTGGACACCAGAAACTCTGTTCTCCAGAGGGAAGAAACTGCAACCAAAGCAGTGGATGAGAGTGGAGGGGTAGAACTACACCCAGAAAAGAAGGGGCAGCAACCCAGTCCAGACACAAAAAGTGCTCTTGGGGAGAGCCCTGCTAAGAAGTCCAAACGTAGCAAGAAGCAGCAAATGCTTGCAGAAGCAGCTAAAAAGGAATCACAGGATATTTCCAAATTCTTCTCCCTCCCCAAAGCTGGCTCTAAAGCCCAGAGCTGCAGTGTAGCAAAGGGAGATGGCTGTTCTGCAAGCACACTACCTCAGGTTTCTTCTCAAAGTGTGTGTCAAGAGAAACCAATGCCTCAGGAAAATAAAGATTGCTCTGGAGACCTGACTGGGCAGTTCCAGGAGGAGAATAAAGAACTGAGAGAAACAGAAGTAACACTGACTGAGAGAGGGAAAAATTCTAAGACCCAGCAGGCTGCTGAATGTGAATTCCTTGAGGAAGAAATGGATGTGAAGTCCAGGTAAAATCTTCACTTCTCTGCTCACTGTGTTGTCCAGAACCCCAGCAGCCCTGTCCTGGAAACCTGTCTGAGGTCTCTGGGTGAGTGAGGGAGACTCTTGCTTTACCATGAAGTCTCAGGGCCACTGACACTGAATGCAGAAATATTTTCACTGTGGAATGATTACAACTGGCCTTCTCTCCACTCTTCCCAGTAGTGTTGCTGAAAATGTTGCAGAAACTGAGCTGCCTGTTGTGGGAGAAGGTGACAGTGGGAAACGGCCAGGATCAGATGAGGTAAGACTTCAATGAATGCTGATTTCCTCTCTTTCTTCTGCTCATCTTGTGCCAAATTTCTCTCTGAGAGTGACACTCCTGCTCTGAGAGTGTCATTTACCCGGGGAAGGCCCAGCTGCAGTTGCAGCAGAAAGGAGAGCCCCAGTTGTGTTGCATTCCTGGTGTTTCCCTGCTGCCCTCTGGGCTGTGCCAGCACCTTGGGCTTTGTTCCTCCTCTGTGCAACTCATGACTGTGCCCTTGCTGGTGACTTGCCTGGAATTAGTGTCCCCACCCCTGAGATCTGTCACTAACTATAATTAGGGAGCTGCTTTCTCAAGGCAAGGGCACAACCACAGGCCAGAGACACACAGGACCATTGGGAAGTGACCCCTGCTCACAGCCTGCCTTGCCATTAATTTTCTGCTTTTGCATTTGGCAGCTGAGACTGCCTGGCAGCTGTCTCTGCAACACTGCACTCTCCTTTCTCTTTCAAACTGAGCAGGAGTGGGGCTTTCCTGGTGTGGCTGATTCTTCCTGAGGGGTGTATTCTGTTCTCAGCAGACATCCTGAGAAATCTTTACAGTCATTTTTCCTCTGTAGGGATAGGGTCTAGCAATTAGCTGCCCCAATATGAGCACAGGGTAGTTCTAAATGTGATATTCTCTAAAGGGATTTTTTCCAAGTCCCTTTGTGTGTGAAGTAGTGTCTGCACAGCAGGTGAAAAGGAGTTACAGAGATTCCTGCTGGGTATTCACTGGAGGCAGAGGCTGCAGGATGCTGCAAAGATTTGTGTTCTTGGAAAGTGGTGGCTGTTTGGAAGGGCAGTGCTGCCACAGGAATTGGTGGGTTTGGTTTTCTGTCCCCTCTCCAGGATGTGGAAAGTCCTGCAAAAAAGCGGCTCCGGACAGTGACAAAATCTTCAATTCTGACCCATCCAGAGGGCAAAAGTGTTGGTCCAACAAAGAAGAAGGTGACTTTTGACTCAAACTTAGCACAGTGTGATAAAGAAGGAAGCAGCAAGACCATACAGCCAGTGACCAAAGGCATGTCCCTTAAAGAGACTGCAGACATCGTTGTCAAGTATTTGACCCCGTTCTACAAGGGGGGCAAATTTGCTTCCAAGGTAGAGTATAGCTCAAGGCCCTCTTTAGCAGAAAGAGAATTCATCTTTCTAGGGATCTGGGGCTCTGTGAAGGCAGAGATGATTTGGATCACCTTTTATTTATGTGCTGTTTTAGTGACTCCAAGTGCAGCAACTCCCCTCTCCCACAAACGAGTTGGTGTCTGTTTGTTCCACACTTCCTTGTGGTTGTTCATATTTTCACATTAAACCCTGGCACGTTTTTAACTCCCACCTGTGAAGTAGGAACAGGTTCAGTGCTGGTGTTTTCTTGCTGTGCCCTGCAAGGCAAGATGTGTGTGCCTGGCCTTCTCCAGCACTGCAGGGCCAACTGTGTGTGTTCAGTCTAGGAGTGGTTTGTGCCAGTCTGTGCTAAGGGCAAGACAAACATGGGAACAGACTGGTGAGGTAACTGTGTCTGCTTTCTGCTCTTCCCCAATGCTGCAGGATCTCTTCAAGGGCTTTGCCAGGCACCTGTCTCACTTACTGACCCAGGAGCAGAGCCCTGCCCGCAAGACAGGTTTGTCTGGGGTTATTGCAATGCCACATTGCTTCATGGCTTTAGAGGGGCAGATGTCTTAAGTATCAACTCAAAAGATGGTGTTTCCTCTGTTGCAGTGAAGGAGGAAGCACAGAGACTCATCAAGGAGTTTTTCAAAACAAGGCTCAGGTGTGAGAGTGAGGCAGACTGGGAGGAGCTGCAGAGCTTGGAGAGCTGATCCTGCTGCTTGTTGGCTCTTCCTTCCTGCAGCAGCACCACCAGGGGATGTGGAAGAACTCAGCCATGGAGGTCTCATGAGACTGCAGAAATGAGATTTATTTTTCTTTTCTCCACTGCATTTTTGCTCACTTGTGCCCTTAGTGACACACATTCAAGGGAACCAGTTTTTGTGAACTCATGGTGAGTTTCCCCAGTAAGTGGGGTGCTGAAACCCTCAAGGACCAAGAGGTGTGAAGTTGTACCTGCTGGCTTTGTTAGGGGCTGCTGCCTTGGATATTCTGCACTCTACTACCTGCAGCAGTCTGGGCAGGGCTCAGACTTTCCAGTTGGGACTCTGCTTTGGGATGGCACCTTGCTTTCTAAATGGCTCTTCCCCTTGCTCCCCCTCTCCTTGTTTCTTATTTCAGTGTCACCAATATGCTACAAGTTCTCATGCTTTGCTCAGGGCTGCCAGTGACAAACTCAACATTTGAGTTTCTGGATGGAATATTTTTGTTTGAAGGGCAGGGGAGGAGCATTTTGTAATTACCATGGAGGCAGTGCTTGCTTTCTAAAGGAGGAGAAACTCAGATTCTTTTTCTTTTAATGTGAACTTCTTTGATTTTGTCCAATTCTGTCTGCCCTTTAATTTAAGTGGTGATACTCCTTCAGTATTAACCCCTGCAACACTTCCAGCCTTTGCTTGTAATCCCTAAAGCCATATTTGCTCCCTGTGCCTCACCAGAAGTCTGCAGTGCAGGGAGCAGTGCTGCTATTACAGCTGGGTAGGGCTCTGCTGTGACCCTCAAATTGACACTGTGGTACCTCTGCTGCTATGTTTATATGGAACCTGAACCTGACTCCCTGGTACAAGTCCTTCCTGTTGGATTTTTGTTGGGTTCTGCCTCTGTTCCTTACCTACAGGGGCTGGTGGCCTCAGGCTCCAGTGCTGCCAGAGGAATGTTCCTCAAAGGCTGCCCAGGGGTTGGGATCACTGCATTCCACAGATGTATTTTTAAGTGTTCTGAAGGGTATATGCAGGACTGACAATAAAGCAATGTTACAACTGCTGTGGATTGTTCCTGGAAGCTTTTTCTTACCACTCAGTCACACAGACTGCTCAGAGGTTCATTAAGCAGCACTCAAAGAGAAGCACCTGCCAGGGAAGATGCTGTCGTTCCCACTGGCATCAGCTCATCAGCAAAAGTCAAACTGTGCATCAGGGCTTGCACTGAGCACTCTCAGATCTGTCCCCCTTCCCTGCCAACAGTGACAACATTTTCCTCAAGCTTTGCCCATTACCTGCAGTTAAGTTTTCCAAGGTTAGATGTAAGATCTAGCATATCATACCTTCAGAACATCTCTGTGATTATTTTATTGCAATTTCCTAAAGGGCAGTTACTCCTCAGGTCATTAGGAGAGCTGTGGCAATAAAAATAAATTAAATATTTTTGTACAACCCAAAACACTTCAGTATAATACAAGTTCTGTTTGAAGATGCTTCCTCCATGGGCACAGAGCCATCATTGAAGTCTGACAGCTGCATGGCCATGACTGACTTCTTTATAGTAGAGGGAAGCATATGCATATAATTATGTCAGTGAGAAATTAATTAACAGTAAACTTCCTTACCATTGCAGCTCAATCTGTGCCCTAGCATATGTGTTAATTGTATGATTAACACTGATCTGCTTTTCAATTAGGATGCTTTCTACAAATTGCTTCACAAATCCTGCTAGAGGATCTCTGCATATCAATTCAGAGACAAATCTGGCTCCTGGAAAGCACCAGCAGCCCCTGCAGGCATTGCACAGCTCAGCTGGGCATTGGGATACACAAATCTCTAGCAAGCACCAGGCTTTGCTCGGGATAATTAATTCAAAACAGAAAGGAGGAGTTGCACAGTGCAAAGCTCGAAGGCAAGTGCTTGCTTTGGGTCAGCTGCTCTTTGTTGGAAGGGGCTGTGGTTTGGAGAGGCCCTTGGGGTTTGTTTAGCCACAGCTTGGATTGTTTCAAGGAAGGGCTTGAGGGCTGAATGGCAGGTCACGATGGTTACGGTCACTCCATCGACAAACGCTGTGGTGGCATTCTTAGAAAGCAGCTGGCTGAGGTCATGGGTGTCTGCTGGAAGAGTTCTCTCCCAAAGACAGGTCAGGGAGCACTGACCAAGTTCAGAGAAAGGAAAACAGTGCTGTTTTCCTTGGCCATTCTCCTCATTTTAGACTTTAGGAGTGCAGCTCTGTTTTATCCAGGATGACAACAATCGTGTGGTACAGTTCTTTGGCCTGGCAAAACACAAACCAGCATCAATCACTCTTTGCCCAGAAAGAGCTGCTTCCCCTAATTAAATATCCCCAATAAATCACTTCCCATAATTAAATATCAGCCACATGCTGGGACCAAGCTGCACTTCAGAGGCTGGAAATACAGTGTCCCCTATAGGAATGTGTCTTCTGTTGAGAGTGTCAAAACTATCCTTTGTCCCCTAAAGAGGAAAGAAGCCCAGAAGGGTCTCTCCTCAATTGGGTAAAAAGACATCTCATAGGCCTAGGGGACTTCACCTCAAACTTAAGGATAGCAAATTGAACAGGAGCCAAAAAGTCCTGCCTGGGCAATTTACTAGAAAAAGAAGAGAACAACAAAACTAATGGCTTTTGTGAGGTGTTTTGCCAGGAGCAAGAGTCCCCCTCCTCCTTTGGGACAGGACACCAGCACCATCACCAGCACCAGGAGCAGCAGCACCATCCCTCAGCAGAGGCTCAGCTGGGCAGGGAAGGGCAGGTTGGGAGGTGCCAGGAGGAGGCTGCAGGCCCAGGCTGATCTCACCTGTGACAGTTCCAGCCACAGGGCCCTGGGGCTCTCGGGGGAGCCGTAGTGGAGCTCCAGGCCGGGAGGGCCCCCGTCAGACATGGGCCTCAGGGTGCGCATCCTCTGCAGCTCCTTCAGGGGAACCACCCGGGACACCTCCTGCACAGGGAACAGCCACTCTCAGGAGCAGTCCCCAAAGGGAAACCATCTCTGATTCTCACCACAAGTCACCTCAAGAGCCTGTGGAAAGCTGAAGGAAGGTCTGGGGCACAGGCTGGATACAGGGCAGCCCAGCACAGCCCTGGAGCTCCCACAGGATTGGGACAGACAGGAATGTGTTCCACATTTAGTTTTGCTGTGGATTGTCCTTGTTAGCATGAACACTGGACCTACAAAAGAGCCCATGGCAATAATGCCTGTTGTACACTCTTGCTCTGGGCCAGTGCTGTTGTCAGAGTGGCTGTGATGTCCAACCTCTTCCTTCACACGTTCTTCTAAAGACACAGTTCATATCTGACAGACAAGTGGGATTGTCTGGCATACCTGGGTGGTGCCATCCACCACAATGATCTCCTCCTTGTTCACACCAAAGAAACAGGGCACAGGGATCGTTTCATCACTGATTCTCTCCACTGTGAAGATGGAGTAGCCAAAGAAAGGCAATTTCATCACGTGCTCTAGGAGAGAGCAGAAAGTGGCCTGAGGACAGCAGCTTTCAGCCAGCAATTTACTGCACCAGCCTGGGGTGGTCAAAGCTGCCAGTGTTCCCAAGATTTACTATATTAAAAAGTAATGTTGACAACTTCTGCCTCCCTCCCTGGCTTCTGAGACTCAATTCTCAGCGGCCTGAGTTGATGCCCTGTCCTTTTCTGACTGGAAAACAGATATGCAGCCAGATTATCAATTAAAACACAGCTTGTACAGAGCTCTGAAAATCCACTGCAGACCCCTACAAGAGATGGAATTTTACCATGATCACCATGCTTGGGAACAAGATCTAATCCACAGTGAGGAGCTGTCAGGGAATTCCATTCTCATGGCTCATTCCAGGCTCCAAGAATCATCAACAACCTTATGAATTGTCCCAAAAGTGCATTCAGAGCAGCTTCCAGAAGCTGAAACAGCATAGGAACTGAGGCAGATGTGGATGTCTCCTCACCTATGAACTGGACTTTTGCATCCTGTGGCTGGAGGGGCTGCCTTGTTCTCAGCAGTGTGGCCATGTGGCTGTGCAGAGCCTTGGGGCTGATGGAGGCCTGCAGGCTCTTGGGAGTGTATTCCTTCAGCTCTTCCCTGTGCCAAAAAACAGATTCTAATTCACCCTTGCCAGATAAAATCAAACATCAGCATGGGGATTAAGGGGAAGGAGGGGATGGGGCAACAATTTTCCATTGTATATCTGGGAATGAGGGTGAAGGGGGAGAGGAAGAGCACAGCAGGTGATGTCTGCTTTGGGTAAGGTGGAAGGAACCATCAGAGACAGTGAGACCACCCTTGTCCACAGAGAATTCAGCTGTGCACCACTGACCAGGGCATGGAGAGAAATCCCTCCTTTCTGGAGGACAGCAGGAGCTCCTCAGTGCCCAGCAGGGTTATGCCATTTCCCTGCTGCTGGTGCTTTAAGGGGATCTGATGGAGGCATTACCTCAACTCCAAGTCAAAATGCATAAGGGAAGGAAGGAGTGGCAAAGTACAGCTTGGAACTGCAGGACTGAAGGTTTCCAGTACCCAGGGACAATTTTGTTTCCTTTGGGCATCTCACTATAGATTTCAGGTGTCCAGGGTTGAAACCTCTGACACTTGTGAGAGAGAACAAAGGAGGATTCACCCAAACCATGAGCTCATGCCCTTCCTTCTTGGTGTTACAAATCCATGGCAATCAAATGAAATGACCATGGCACTGTCATGACCCTCTGTGTTCTCCAGAACTGGATATTTCTTAATTATTCAGAGAGGACTTGCAGGTACCTGCCCCTAACCCCTGTGGTGCCTATGGCCATCACAGAGAGATCCCCTCTGCCACAGACATACCTGGAGGGAGCAGAGCTCTGCTGCTCCACTTTGGCCCAGTGCTGGAGCATTGCCAAAAGGCCCACCTGCATCTCCATTTCTTTATTCTGGTTCAGCAGGATCCTCCCATTCAGGTAATCCCACAGCACCTGAGGGACAGCACAGCAAAGAGGCCTTTGTTAAAGCTGCCAGAGGGTACAGGCAAGTCTGGGCAGTGCCAGGCTGCACAGACCCACATCCTGCCTTGCTGATAATGCAAAACAAAGGCTCTCTGAGCTCAGGAAGAGTCTGGGGAGCTGCACAATGTGAGGAACAGCACTGCTCCAGGCTAAGGCCACAGGCACAGAGCCCTCCTGGCATTCATAGCTTCAGTGCTCAGTCACTCCCAGAAACAGCACACAAAGCCCTCCTGCTTTTTCAGCCCCCTTGGGACATTCCTGTGGGCTGGGACACCACCTCTGTGCCTGCTAGGGAGGGTCCTGCTCTTGCTTACCTGTCCATAATGGACATCTGTGTAAACTTGGTTGTCAAAGTGCAGAGGTGTCCTCCAGATGAGCCTGCGTAAGGTCACAGTGACCAGCTTGTCCTCCAGCAGGTAATCATGGAGATACTCCTCCAGTTTTATTGGCCTCACCATTTTACCTACATGACACAGGGAGAGGTCATCCATCCTTCTTGGAGGAGAGGCTGGGACTGGAGCCTTCCTGAACACCTCAGTTCCACCCTGCCCTGAGACTCCAACCCTCGGCCATTCCAAAGGGACACAGAACCCCACACCTCTTTCAGGAACAAGCAACACAGCCCCCGAGGAGGATCAATCCTTAACCCTAATACAGAGGGAAACTGCTTAAGAGGACCCTCCCAGGAGGCAGCATGGGTGGAGGAACTATTCCAAGCAGGAGCTGTGATGTTCCTTTTTGCAGAGGCTGCTGGAAGAGAGAAGCTCCATGCTGGTCTCTACTTGCCAAGATTTTTGTCGTCAATCCTGACAGCAAAGAGTACAAAGTCCAGTGTTTCTTGCTGTTCACCTATTCCCATCTGCTCACAGATCTCCTGCAAGAGCTCCTTGGCCACCTGAAGCAAGGAGAGAAGGAAATGAATACCCTGACCAGGCAAGCCCAAGAGGAGGCAGACACATTCCTCCTTGTCAGATAAGGGATTTCTCTGCTGTGGCTCAGAGTCCAGACCACTGAAGGAACTCCCAGCTCGAACTCACAGTGAATGTTCTGATCCTGGTGAGGTACTCCAGGCCTCCAGGCATCAGCACCACCAGCCGGCGGGCGCCGTGTCCCTTCTGCAGAGGACAGTGTCAGGCAGGCAGACGTGCAGGGTCCCATCAGCCCCACATGTCTGTCCCTCTCCTTCCCCATCCCTGCTGCCACTGCTTGCCCACAGCACCTGCCTCCTCCCTGCCCACTCCATGGCCTGCACCTCCCAAGCTCCTTCCATGCACACGCTCCATTTCCTCTCCTGAAACACCAACTGCCCCTGTCACACTGCACGTGGCACCTCCAAAGCCTCTTCCCTGTCCTCCTTGCCAGCACCCACCCCACTTCCCTGCCCCCCATACCAGCAGTGCCTCCATCTCCACAGGGAAAGGGAGGTGCCGGCGGCCCCCGTACAGGAAGTTTTTGCGCAGGTTGCTCTGGCAGATCTTGGCTATATCTGCAGGGAAAGGAGAAAGCTCCATGTGCTGAGCCAAACAGAGAACTAAACATGGTGTCCTGTGATGTTGGGTCATCCTGGCTGGGTTGAATTTAACCCCTTGTCTTAGGTTGCAAGATGTGCTGCGGGTGTGTATTCTATCACCATCTGTCAGAGCTGGGGCAGTTCTCTTCTGTTCCTTGGGAGTTTTCTTTATCACAACCAACCCTCCCTCCAGGAGATCTCTGCTGTCCATGGCCACTGAGTGCCCCTGCAGGGCTGATCCAATTCCAGCATCCCATGGGGAGATGCTGCATTGCCCAGGGCAGGAGCCAAGCATTCCTACCTGGATCCAATCTGAGCTTTGGGACAGCCCAGCAGCCTTTGCCCAGTGCATTGCCAGAGGAGCAGCTTCTGCTGCCCTGCATTGCCAGAGGGAGCCCAGGCCCATCTGCAGCAGCCCTGGAGCTGCAGAGGAAAACTCCCCCCTTGTGCAGGATCCCTGCTCCAGCAGAGCCACAGCTGGCACTGCAGGAGGGCTGAGCCCCCATGGGATGGGGCTGTGCCACCCCCTGACACACAGGGGACAGGGCATGGTCTGACTCTGGCAGTGTGGGTTTGTATTACTGCATTTCTATTTTTTCCCTAGTAAAGGACTGTTATTCCTACTCCCTACTCCTATATCTTTGCCTGAGAGCCCTTTATATTCAAAATTATAATAATTCAGAGGGAGGGGGTTTACATTTTCTATTTCAAGGGAGGCTCCTGCCTTCCTTAGCAGATACCTGTCTGTTCAAACCAAGACACCCCTGGTCACTGCTAGGAGAGCAAAGAGACTTGACCTCACCTCCCACCCTGCCAGGACACATCCAAACATGACAGTGTTGGGACAGAAGAATGACAGGATGGGGGGATTAGATCTGGAATATTTGCTTTACAGGACACAGTCTTACCATGGTGGGTGCTGGATGGATCACTGCTGGCCAGCTGCAGGAACTTGGTGGCATAGGGCATGAGGATTTTGGAAGGCAGGAAGTACCCAGTGAGCAGGTTTAGGAGCAACCAGCCCCGCAGCTCGCTCTCCCTGTGGATCAGAAAGGACTGTTGGGCACCTTGGGACAAGACAATTCCTGCTCTGAGCAGCTCAACGTGAGCCTGTGCCCTTCTGAACACCTCTGGCAGCTGGCAGAAAAGGAGGTGTCAGCCCTCGGTCAGAGGTTTCTTGTGCTGAGTAAGAGATTGATTCAGTTATTCCAACAGGAAGCAAAGAAAGGCAACAGTGAAGGCCACTCCGATGCCACTACTGCCACCTCCCAGGGCAGTGTGGGGCCAAGCCAGTCCTTGACTGGTGTTTATCAATTCCCCAAGGCTGGGAGGAGGAAATCAGGGCTCTGAGTACACCACGAGCAGGAGCCACCAGGAATGTTTACTGGTGCCCAGATAGATCAGCAGCCAGAAATATAAGGAAAAATATCTACTAAAGTGAAAATGCCAGACCCAGTGACTGGCAACATTTCCTGAGTGCTCAGCAGGAGCTTCAGCAGGAGCAGCTGGGGACAACCCATCATGAGGGGACACCCTCCCCCCGGCCTGGTGTCCCTGCAGCAGATGGTTCCTCTCCAGCTGTGCACACACAGGAGCTGCCAGGGCTGGTACTCACTGCTGAGGGTTGTGGGTGACCTGTTTGATGACCTGGCAGTAGATCTCATCGTGCAAATTCTCCTTCTCCTTGCACAGCTGCAGCCAGAGAGGAGAAAACAGCATCAGAGAGGGGATGAGAGCATCAGAGACATCCCCAGGTCATCCTTGTGCCTTTCCTCTCCCAGCTTCTGAGCTCTGCCAGTTTGGCTTAAAGTTTGGGCTTTGCAGCCTCTGGTCTCCAGTGCTATTTAGGCTCAAAGGAGGAGAGAGCAGAGGCAGGTTGTGGTCTCATTCAGACAGTGATATCCAGGGAAACCACTTACATGCAAACCCTCCCCACGGTCTGTTTCATCTCCCTTCCTCATGTAGGAGGTGCCATTATGGCTCTCCCTGCTCTTTTCCTTCCCAGCCAAAGGTCTTGGCCCTCCATTCCCGTTGGTGCTTCTGCACTTTTCCCAGGGGAAGCTCACAAACCTGAAGAATTTCATAGATGCATTGGACCTCAGCCTGGTGCTTGTGTTTTGGCTGATCTCCCATGAACCTCATCAGTGCTGCAAAGCAAAGCCTGGCCTTTAGTCTGAGCAGGGGTGGTTCTGCCATGGGGCTGGCAGTGGGCAAGCAAATGTCCTGAAAACTTCTCTGCTGTTACAAGGCTTGCACTGGACAAGAGGAGTCAGCCCAAAGCCCAGGCAGAGTGTTCTGGGACATCTGGCACTCAAGGCAAGGCCCCTTTTGCTGGAAGCTTTCAGCAAGCACACAGGGGATTATGAACTCAGAAATGCCTTGGAAGGGGCCCTCCTCATCCAGTGTCCCCTCCCACTGAGCCCCCCAATGTCTGTGTGTGCCCACCCTGACCACCCCACTCCCCCTCTGCAGTGCTGTGTCCCAGGGAGCTCCTTACTCTGGAAGTTCTTTATAGCCAGCTCATTCAGCTCACTGTCGGAGTACCGGAGCAGAGACGCCTGGATTGGGACCTGCAGGGCCAGAACACGGGGACAGAGCAGGGCTGTGGGTCACACAGGGCTGTGCTCTGCAGGCTGCACCACACACTTGAGCTGCCAGGACCCCACAGGCAGCACCAAAGAGTAGGGGACACCTAAACTTGTCCAGAGACTGCAGCCAAGGACCCTTTCCTTGTTCATGTGGGGACAAAGCCAGAGGCAGGGCTGGAGCTGGGATCTGGCTGGGGCCAGGGGCAGAGGCTGAGCTCACCTTGGTGTGCCGCACCAGCTCAGCCACATTCTTCTTCTCAGCAGATGTCCCCTTCAGGCCCTGCCTAGACAGAGGAGAGGAAACATGTCCAAGAGAGTCCAAGAAACACCCCCAGAAAGAGCCTGGGGTTTGTCAGGCTACCCAGGTCCTGTGTGGGAAGGAGCTCAGGCTACTCACAGGGACTGAGCCTCTCGGAAGTAGGCGGTGGCAAAGTCAGTCATGGTGTAATGGTCACCAGCGGGCACTAACATGGTGCTGGTGGCTTCTGGTGTCAGGCTGAGGACAGAACTCTGCAGGAACACCACCAAACCTACCCTAAAACATCAGCTGAGGAACTGCAGTGTGTATTCTCAGCTGCCAGGCCTCATGTGGGTGTGGTGCCTCCCCTCCAACACTGTGATGGATTTGAGTGTCTCATCTGCAAAGACTAAGCCCTCATCATCTCCCCTGTGCCCTCAGAGGTCAGACACTACCAGAGCCATGGATCCACCCTGGCAGCTCCCACTGAACCCAGCCATGTCCCCTGGGTGTCCCTCCCCAAGGACTGCTCACCTCCCTGCTGGTGTTCCTGCTCTCTGGGGGACCTCTCGTGCTCTTCCTCTGCTCCCCCCGTCTGTCCATGCTGCTGCTGAGGTAGTCAATGGCAGGAGCCAGCTGCACCAGGCTGGTGGGGAAGAGACCACAGCGGCCACCCGTGGAGCCAAACTGCCACCCTGGAAAAGCAACAGAGAAAGGGTCAGGAACCAGGGCAGCTGCCAAGAGAAACAAGCAATGAAGCTCTCTGCTGGCAAAGGAGAGCATGAGACTCACCAGGTTTTCCTGCATCCTAAGGAAAAATATACATACACACACACACACACACACACACACACACACACACACACACATATATATATATATATATATATATATATATATAAAAACATATATTCCTATAACTGAGGCAACAGGGACAAGGCTTGTCTGGCAGAGCTGGAGGCTGATGATGCCAGCCCACCCTGTATTTCTCTGGTTCTGGGCACCATGGATCCAGCAGGCCCTTGGTCCTGGTCCTGCCAATCCCAACACTCCCCCTCACCTGGTTCCACGCCCTGCATGGGCAGCAGCTCGATGAGGTCACCCTTGTTGAAGCTGAGCAGGCTCTTGTCATCCACGATGTAGCTGCGCAGGGCCACCACATAGTTGGTGTCCTGGGGAAAGGCCATGGCCAGGTCAGATCTCATCCTAAGGATCATGGCACCCCCATGGACAATCTCTGTTTCATCTGGAAAACCACCTTCATTCCCTACTGCCCTCCAGCTGCTGCCTCACCTGCCTCAGCTCCTGCATGAAGAGCTCCACCATGGCCTTGATGCACGGAGCCTTCGGAGAGTGCAGGATGAGCTGCTCTGTCTTCAAGGAGAACTCCAGGGAATTGCTGCCTTTCATCTCCACTGACAGTACCTCTGCAAAGCTGTGAACACAAGCCAGCGTGCTCAGGCTCCTTCTGCCAGAGCTTGGGATGCAGAACGTGGGGATGGGAGCCTATTCCAAGGACTGGGAATGGAGACATGCCTCAACATTCTCCATGTTGGCCTTCCTCCTGCTACTCATGGCTTCCACCCTGAGGAGCTCCCTGTGATGGCACACGGAGCTGATTCACCCCCAGCTCTCACTTGTTGCAAGCAAAGCTCAAGGTAGGAAGGAAAAGGAAAAGCCAGACTCATTAAAAAGAGGGTCAGTGAGTCACAGCTGGCCTAGGATAGTCCTAGAGAGCACAGCACAGCTCAGAATCTTCAGCTGCTCCATTCAGTTTGCCTCCAACACCCTGCCAGACACAAACTGTCCTCCTGCAGCAGCCAGGGCCCTTTTGCTCACCAGTAGCTGCGTAGGATCTTGAGGTGCTCAGGATGGTATCCAGCTGCTTTCTCCACCTTCAGCAGCCTCATGCCCCGGTGAGAAACACCCAGGAGCTGCACACCACTTCCCTTTTCACCCTGTAAGGGAAGTGCAGCACAGAGAACCAAAGGCTCCATCCCACCTGCACAGGTGGCACCAGGGAAAGGAGGTGTCACACAAAAGGTGTGAAACCCTGCAGGGTATGGAAGGTACAGAATCACTGCAGTGTGTCCAGGCAGGGGACAGAAAGAGTGAACTGGAGCCACAGCTAAAGCAAGCCCAGGGTCTGGTGAGAGAATCAAGGCTCACCTGAACTGGGAAAAGGCGGGAGAAATAGTTGGCCCAGTTGTCCCGAGCAGCCACTACAATCCTCTTCTTTATCCCCTCCTCCTGGATGGACTGGGCATTGCTGCCAACTCGGAACTCCACTGCAGGGATACAGAACAGTTACTTGTTTAGAAAGACAAAGGTGGCCAAGTCTCCCTCTTCCCAGGGATTCTTTCCCAGCAGTCCCTCTGTGCTCACAGCACAGCAAACTGTGGAAACCCAGGGCACTGGGAATATTTCTTTGTCTGCTCTGGGGTGCCCTGACCCCCAGGGGAGCACTGACTTTGACCCTCATTCATGGAGAAAGTTTCCCAGACTTCAAGATAACTAGAATCCACAAAAGTGTGAAATAGAGAGTAGTGTAGGTGTATCACTTGGTGATAAATTTAGGTTTGGGGATTTTTAGTATGTTGTGGATGGAAGCAAGATGGAGGGCACAGGGTGTCATCCTGGGTTTCTTCTTCATGCTTCTTCCTCCTTCTTCTTCATGGGTTTGGGTGGCATTTTGTAATTGGGCAGAAAAGTCCTCATTGTGGGCTCTGTGGGATCAGTTATTGGGTTAAAAGGGAAAAAAATCCAGGTGTCAATTCTTAATTGGATAGTTTAGTCTTAAAAGACCTTGTACCAAGAGACCATTTTGTGCCTTCTAATGAAAAGCTGCTGAACTCACAGTAATGAGACTGTTTTACTGATAAGAGATAATAAACACCTGAGTCCGAACATAAATTACTGTCTCAAGTGCCTTCAATCCAGACCCAGAAAAACCCAAAAAAGACCCAGACTGGTACCCCCACAGCAAACCATATGCAGAGGGGAAAGGACGCTTGCACCAGTCTACTACTGGTTTCCATCCCTCTCTCCATGAAGATCATGTCAGAGATGACAGTTGAAACAAATCAAAATCCTATTCTTGGCTTCAGTTTCTTCTCCCCACAAAAAACATTTCAGAACTAAGCTTGTCTGGCTCACAGAAATTTCAGGGCCATTTGGAATAAACAAACATTCCTACACTGCACTTTACAAGTGTGCTTTCCTGCTGCAGTGACAAACATTTCTCCTCTGCCCTTAGTACTGACTGAAAGGGTTGGAGGCCAGTTTTTCATTCCAGAGCAGAAGCTGGGATGGGCACAGAGGGGAAGGGGGGGTTAACCAGATGGGGCTGTTAATTACTCAGCAGATCTTTCATCTTGCGCTTCTCCTCCCTGGAGATCCGAAAGTTGGACTCGGAGAAGGTGTCACGGATGATCTGCAGAGCAAGGGAACAGAGAGGCTTCCATTGCAAAGGCCACACCTGGCTCTGCTGGAGCATCTGAGGCTGCTAAACTGAGTCTCAGAGAGGAGTGAACAGGGACTGGATGGATCTGGGGAAGAGACTTGCACTGCTGGGGCTGGAGAAGTGAAGGTGATTCATGCAATGTAATTATGGAGTGTTTTGTCCCCAGAGACACAACTGGCCTTGAGCCACACTCCAGTGCTTACCTGTTCACACAGCAAGTTCAGACAGTAAGGGTGGCTGAAATTTTCTTTGGGGTAAAACACCTGCAAGAGGAGGGCAATAGTGGTGTTACAGATATTGCAGAAGCAGCTCCCAGGGATGTTTTGCAATCCATATGCCCTTCTGCCAGGGAGGAGTGAGTTCATCTCCAGGCACAGGCAGGAAGGAGACGCTGAATGTAAACAGAAGGACCAGGAGTGAAGGACCAAAACCTCGCTGGTCAGGCAGCCCCGTCCCGTTTGTGTCTGTATATAAACTGCTGGCGCACAGTCAGACCAAGGGATGAACCCTGGTGAGTTTAGCACATTCTCCAATACTTGATTTTAAGCACATTTGTACTGTTTTAACAGGAAAGCACCAGGCAACAACAAATTCAGTTCTAGATGTCTCAGTGCTCTACAGAGGGAGGAAAGGACAGGTAGAGAAACTGAGACACAAGTGTCAGTAAGGCAGAGCAGGACCCGGATTCCCCATTACATGATCCCCTGCCTCCAACTCCTGTGTCTGGGATCCCAGAATTATCTTTGTGCTCTTATCTTACACTGAGTGCCTGTGACCAAATAAACCCATTTTAACCAGCTCCCCCCAGCCAATCCTCAGCTCAGGAACTGAACCTCTTTGCGCAGAAAAATTTTCCAGGCAGGGTCGACATAGGAAAAGCTGACACTGGTGGTGAGCTTGTACAACTGGGTCTTGATCCCATCATCACCTGCCACTGTCACAGCAGAGTCTGTGTGGGGAGAAAAAGCAGTGAAGATGGGCTATGAGGGTTACAAGGTCCTTTCCACCCACCGAAGACCTGCCAGGAGAAAGGGGACAGTTCCTGATGGAATATTCCTGTCAGGGAATCTCCTGAAGGTCAGTGACCAGCTCATGTGAGCACAAACCAGTCATTCCCAGAATTTCTGGTAGCATTTACACTTCCACTGTCTAGCCACAAAGTTCATTGCTAAGAACAGAAACACTCCAGGCACGGGGAGCACTCAGCCTCCCACACGAAACACTCCCCCGGCGCTTGAGGTTGGAGACACAGGTGTCACTTTGTGTCATTATAAACAGGCTGCTAAAGCTTTCAGAGGGACATAAAAGTTCTCTCCTGAGCTTGGAGGCTTCAAGGTTCTGGTACAGGGCACCCAAAACGAGCACCAGATTCTCTCTCTGCAGATGTGTTAAAGACAGGCTCAGTCTGAAGGCGACTGCTCAAACTTCTCCCTTTATGAGGTAGTAATGTCTTCATTTAAGCACTTCAAACTTTCAAAACTTCAGAGTTCATAGACAAATAATGTTGTAATTCCCATACTTCAGCTGTTTCTATATCCCTATTCCAAAGCATGAAGAAATTTTTCAGGCTAATCCAGTTACTCTGATTTAGATTTCACAGGACTTCCTCAAGAATAATTTTTGAAGAGAGGAGGAGCTAACAGGGAAATCCTTTTATAGCAGGGAAGTTGCTGCAGGATGGAGTCCTTCAGTAATGTGTTTGACTGACTGTTCCTTGCAGCTTATGAAATGTGATGCTGATGAGAATTTTAAACAGCTTGAAATACCTTGGTACAGGTATCCAATGTATAAAATGAATTCAGGCTCACAGTGAAATTCATTCAGAGGCAAAACTAAGACTGAATAACACTTCCAAACTACTGCTGATAAGTATTAGCTCTACTTTTTTAAAATGGGC
The DNA here is from genome assembly GCF_023055355.1 of Agelaius tricolor. Classification (NCBI taxonomy): domain Eukaryota; kingdom Metazoa; phylum Chordata; class Aves; order Passeriformes; family Icteridae; genus Agelaius; species Agelaius tricolor. The sequence continues at coordinate 5,105,585 of NW_027269295.1, forward strand.
AGCATCCAAACACTCTTTATGTGTCCAAGGTCTCCCAGGCTCAGCCTCCCTCTGAGAAACGTTCCCTACTCCTCAGTCTGTCTCTAAGATCCCTCCAGAGGGAAAGGTGAAAGACCTGGCTTCCCATTGCTCCCTGGTCTAAAGTCCACCCACTAATTGCTCCTTTGATAATTATGCTGCAGGCAAACAATAAAAGTATTGTGGGCTGGACCTTGATAAAGCTGTAGCCCAAGGACCTTTCTATTTTTAGCTGCATTTTTCAGAAGGGAAGAGTTAAGAGCTGGGAAGTGCCACGCTGGTTTCTGGGCCAGGCTGGAACTGTGACATCTCTGATTGCTCAGAGATGAGATTGCAACACTTCCCTGGTGTCACACAGCTCAGTCCCTGCCACACTGCCTGGTGCCAGGACCTGTGCCATGACCCTCCTGGGCTGATTCCAGCCCCATCTCCTCCCTGCCCTGCTACAAATCCCACATGGGTGAAACCAATACTCACCCTTCCCCGGGGGTTCCTGCCTGTCTTGGTCCTCAGGTGTTGGTGAGGGAAGGGGGGGATCATGAGGGGTCTGGGCAGCTGAGGGGGCACCCTCTGGTTTGAAGATGGACAGGAGGGGCAGCTGCTTTTCCTTGATAGAGCTGGAAGCTGGGCCTGGCTTGGGCTTGACAGGTGGAGGTATTTTCTTCTCCTGTGGCACAGGAGATGGCTGCAAGACAAAAAAACCCCTTTGAGCCAGTCTTTCCCTGCATTCCTGGGCTCTGTCCTGACACTGCTGTTCTAAATGATCCTGGGGCAGCAGCCCACCCCAGGGGCAAGATCTGTGTGAACAGCCCACCACTGCCTTTAGATCAACACAAATTCTACAAAGAGATGATCAACCAAACCCAGAGGACCAAGTATTTGACATCAAAGCCTCCAGTTTGGAAAGGAAGAAATGAGGTTAACAAGCCAAAGCCTTGGTGCCAAACACGGAGAACATGAGTTGCTTGCTTCCACATCAGCCTTTAGCATCTGACAATAGGAATTGCTGCTCCAGAGCCTTTTCTTCAAGACCTCAGATGACTTTACAGACTGGAACCAGTCTAGGGTGGGCAAGACTGTGGTGTGAGCTCCCAGCTATCTTACAACCCAACCAGAAATCACCTGGCTGCTACTGCAGCACCAGGGAGATCCCAGCCTGCTGGAAATGGGGTGGACAGGCTCTCTCTGCTGAGCTCCTGAAGTAACCAGAGAGCAAAGAACTCACTGATCGTTGAGGTGAGGGGTTCATCATTCCCAGCTTGGCCAGAGCCTCATTTTTGGGGTCGTTCTTCTTTATAAATGGCCTGGATACTCTCCTGCAAGAGAACATGGAACAGCATTAGGGGGTTTGGGCACAATGGAGCCACTGGCAGAGCTGAGATAGAGAACCCCCATGTCCCTCCTGCCCACAGGGGGATCCCACACTCTCACCTGCTGGGCTGGATGGGCTGGGGCTCAGGGGCTGGTCTGCTCTGGTACATTTTGATGATGTTCCCAATCTCGTGGCTGGGTGCAGGACGCTTCTCAGGGCCTGAAGGCTTCACTACAGGTGGCTCCCTCTTTGGTTTTGGTGTCTCCTTTTTTGGCTTAGGCACAGGAGGTGGCAGAGGGGAAGCAGGAGCTGTTGGGGTGACAGCTTTAATCAAGAGACCAGCAAAGACACGGGAGAAATCCCTTTATCTCACTTGACCTTCCCTTCCTTTCCCTCTGATGCTGACTGGCATGGACATTCCTCTTTCCTCTCCTGTTAAAATGCAGAATCTCAGAAGAGTCAGATCCTTTCCTCCTCTCCCTAAATGCTGGCCTGATGTTCCTGGAAAGGTCTTCCTTGTCAACCTGCTTGAGTCTGCACTGCACAACATCTTACCTGGCTCTGGTTCAGGGACAGGCTTCTCTTCTTTCCCCTTCTCCAGCTCCTCTTTTTTCCTCTTCTCCAGCTCCTCTTTTTTTTCCTCCTCCTCCTCTGTTGGCTGGGGTTTTGCTGGAGGAGTCCAGGTTTTGCTAGGTCTGACTTTCTTCACTCGGATGTGCTGCTCTCCTGCATAGAAAGGGGGACTTGAGCTAATCTAACCCACACCAAAACCTGGCACTGATGGCACAGTTCTCACTCTTGCCTCAGTCAGCAAAAACCTCTTTCCTAGAGTGAGGGAGAGTGTTCCAGTCCCATGCCCAGAGATTTATAGAAAACTGCCCCCACTACAGCTCACAATCTGAATTGGAGCTAGCTGAACACGAACCCCAAACTCCTGCACACACATCGCCAGCAGCTCCTGAACAGGAACCCCAAACTCCTGCACACACATCACCAGCAGCTCCTGCAGGGATTAGCTGGATTCCAGACAGGGAGACAAGAACACCTAGACATGCCAGGAAGGTGTTTTGATGAGTGAAATCCCAGAGTAGCAGACACTCACCCATCTTCTGGAAGTACTCTCTCTTCTGCTGGAAGGTTTCCCGAGGACAATCATCATCCTCACTGCTGGAGAACTCCTCTTCCACATAGTCATAATCCTGCAGACAGTGCACAGCTTGTTTAGTTAGCACCAGCCAGCAGTACCTCTGCAGTGCCCTTCAGCTCAGGAGTGATTTTGTCTCAAACTGTTCTGATCTAGAACCTCTCCACATCCAGGAGTGTCCCAATAAGTCAGTTCCTAACACAAGGAACCCTCAGCCAAGCACAGAGAAGGGGGATTATGTTAGAGGCCCAAAACACCTTGCTGGATGATAAAGATCTCAGAGTAATTAATTCTCCTGTGGAAAAATTCAGCTTAGCTGGAAATGAATTGGCCAACCCTGCAGCCAAACCTCCACAGAGCAAAAGACACTGAGGTTTGATCCTTAGAGACTCAGCAAGCAGAGTTTGAAAGGTCTCAGTATCATCAGGAACCACAAATCTCTGCTCTCCTCTCTGCCAAACCATGGCCACACATGCACGGACACAGAGCAAACACCAAACACAAGTTCAAACCAAATCCACCACTGCTTGTTTCTCATACCAGCTCTTTTGCCTTAGCTGGTGGCTCTGGAGACCTTGATGGCTCTGCAGCAGCCTGGCTGCTGGGAGGCTTCTTGGGTTTTGGGAGAGTGGCTGGGGCTGAGGCTTGTGCTGGGCTGGAGACTCTTGGCCTGGAGTTCTCAAGAGACTTTTGCTGCTTCTGCAGCTCCTGCTGCTGCTGCTGCTGGGAAATGCTCATGGCTTGAAGAGTCATCTGCTGGGCCTGGGGAAGGAATTGCAATGTCCATGAGCTCTAGGCTGCACAAACCCAGCCATCAGTCACAGCCTGTCCTGTTTTTTCACTGTTAATCAATCCCAAAACATCCACATAGGGCATGGCAACTTTCCCAGTGTGTGAACAAGGCATGCCCAGGGAGTCTTCTCTCACCTGGCCAAGGATGCAGAGCTCCTAACACCCCCCAAAGGCTCAGCTGTCAGCTGAGACTGCCCTGCACTCACAGGGCTTTGCACAGAAAGCTGCAGACCTGCATCTGTAGCAAATCCCAGCTTAAAACCCCATGGGAATTACAGCTGAATCTCCTCAGGCCTGCTCCTGTCTCTGCACCTCACTCACTGATGGTGCCTCGGTGTCCCCATGGACACAAAGGGGCAAAAAGAGGGTTCCCAGTTTTGCAGCCTTAAATAATGCCCACTTTATAGTGGGGATTAAAATAGAGTTCACCCCAGCACGTGAGCCCAGAGTGACACAGAGCAGGCCCAAAGAGGAGGAGAGCTGGGCTCCCCCTCAGGCACAAACACCAATGTGGCTCTTCCCCAGTTCCTGGGGCCCTTCCGCTCACCATGAGCATGGCCTGCTGGTTGATAAAGGCTTGCTGCTGTGCTGCCAGCTGGCTGGGATCCACAGCTGGGACCACGGGCTGGGGCATCACCATGGCTGTGGAAGACAACACAGACATCTTCAAAATCCTACAGGTGAACATTCCCCACTGAGCCCCTCACCTGACACTGAAATGCACAAGTGTCACTGACAGCCCCCTTCCACCCCCTCCCCTGTGCAGTTCCAGAAACACTGCTATTACCTGGCATAGGTGCCACCCCACCAACCCCTGGCATCATAGGCATGGCTGCTGGCATCCCCATCATGGAGGGCATGGGCTGGTAAACTGGTGTTTGAGTCATTCCAGACAAGCCTAGAGGGAAAAGACCAAGTGAACAGTGCTTTGGAGAATCCCAAATGAGAATATACTGAGCAACCCCAGAGAGCACTTCTGGTGCTCTCCACATGCACCAACCACAGCAGGACACAGCAAAACTCAGGTGGAAAAAGGAAACCTAAGAAAAATGGGTGGTCTGCCAGATTTTAAACAGCAGTATCCAGACTCTGTTTCTGCAGCCTAGCTTTGGACACCACCATTCTTCATGATTAAGCTTGTAAATAATTCCTGCCTGTGTATGATTACAGAGGTTTTCTCTTGAGGACTGAGCAAAGATCTCTGGGGCTGGGACTGTCACATTGGTATCTTTGCAGTGGGTGGCCGGGCTGGATGAACAAGGAGCCCTGGCCTGGATGCCATTGTGTGTCATGGGGAGGAGCTGTGGGGAGAAAGGGATTCCTCTGCTCCCAGCAGTCAAGTCCCATATGGGGTCACAAACAAACCCCTCTGAGTGTGAAGCCAGCAGAGCAAAGGGTGTGGGGGTCAGACTCAGCTGAGAGGAGTCAGCACCCAGCACAAACCTACTGAATCATTATGTCCTCACCAGTGAGAATGGCCCTGGGATGATCATCAAATACCTCCCTCATCTAAGAAGCCACATAAGTGACAAACTGGCCTCAGGCCAGTGATCTGTAATAGGCCTTGTCATGCCCCAGAGCCTCTCCAATAGCCAGGAGCAGTTGCTGTCTCAGGAATGACTGAACTGGACATTCCTCACCTTTCTGAGACTGCTGGGTGTGTTCCTACCCATGCAGATTCAGATTTGTCAGTGCCATTAATATATTGGTGTTTGACTCCACCCTGCTGCAAATGCCAGAGTCTCAGCTCCACAGAAATGAGGAAAAGCAAAGAAACCAAATACATAAACCAAAACCTCTTGAGGGTTCAGACTTACTAACCCAAGGAATAGCTACAGATGACGGGAAGTTCTGTAAGGAAGTAATAAAAAAGATTAAAACCAGCCCTGATAAAGGCACCAACTGCTCTCTGCAAGCATGGGGTGAATAGAAGGTGAATACATGACTTACAAATATTTGTCAGGGGAAGAGGTGGCCTGGGTCAGAAACAAGCTACCAGCTGCCTTGACCCCAAGGCCAGCTCAGAAGAGAAATTACAAGCACAACAAAGCAGCTCCCTTATCTGATACCTCTGCAAGGCATCTGTCTCACTTGGGAGAAGGAGTGCAGCCTGTGCTAAAGCCCAGTGCTCTGCATGAACCAGCTGAACATGCAATAATTAGCATTTAAGGGGCTCCCTGACTAGTGCTCACTGAAGGTGATGTAGTCCCAGGTGTCCCCATGGCCTTACAGACCTGTAGAAGGAAAGATTCCTCTCTGTGTGGGGCCAATCTTCCCACCTCCTTTCATGCGTCTGGTGAGATTCTCCCTGCTCTCCATCTCCTGCATCAAAATAAACCCAAAACAGTTATCTGAGCCCAGAGGGACAGACTTCCCGGAGGGAAAGACATTCAAAGGTGTGTCTGAGCTGAGCAGGGGCAGTGAATAGGCAAGAAAACCTTGAAGGACTCACAGGGACAGGAGAGCTTCAGAGAGAAGGCAGGAGGGAACAGCAGGGCACTTACAGATGCTCTGGAGCTCTGATGCAGCACAGGACTGAAGAGATCATCCACATAGTGATCCAAGCCCACAGGGACCCTCAGGTCATCTCTAAACCTTGGATCTTGGGAGCAGAGAGAAATCTGGTGACAAGGCAGGTAAGAAACCTTCCCCTGCCTCCAGTCCCTATTAGTCATGGTTCAGAGTGGAGTCTACAACAAGAAGAATCATCTGACTCCCCCTCTGCCCTGATGCCCTGGCTGGGGCCCATCTGGCCCTTCCCAGTGTCAGCCACAGTGCTGGGCTAAAGCTCACCTGGATGGAGACCAATAAGCTCTGGAGGCAGGCTGGGTGGGGGGAAGGCAGGGGCCTGGATACCTGGAGCAGGAGGGATCCTGTTGAAGAGGAAAATGAGATGAGGACCAGAGTGCTGGAAGATGGGCGACAGGGCCACAAGTGGTGGGGCAGGAGGAATAGGTGGCTCACATGTCCAGGTCAGAGGACTGCAGGATGCTCCTGTCCCTTTCTGGGGTGATGGGGTACTCAGTGGGGGCCCGGGAGGAGCTGATGAAGTTGCTGGTGTCCTCCATCTCTCCAATGAGGTCCAGCACAAAGTCACAGCCCAGCAGGTCCTGCCATATGTTGCCAGTGAACATGGAGACAGACCACCCTCGAGTGTTCTTGTCACAGCCCCTGGGAGAGGAAAGGTGTCCAGGCAGGCAGGGGAAAGGGAGAGGAAGGAAAACATTACATTCAATTTCTTCTTGCCTTGTTTATCCTGGCTTAAATCCTTTAGATTTAGGGTGTGAATCAACTATTAAATGCCCAGGGTTAGAAAAAATCTAGAATAATTCAAGATTTGTCCTTTTTATCAATTCTTTTTTCCTCTGAAGCTGCTCTCAGAGATCCCACCAGTGGTTCCTCTGTTCCTAAAGAAGCCCATTGTTTATGGTTGAGGGTTATGTTAAGGGTGAAGAGGGGAGCACAGGCTGGCATGGGCAAGAAGTGAGTATTCTACATGTGACCATATAAATCCCAGCCTGCAGACCAAGCCAGGCTGAACCTAGAGCTGGTGACAGCCTCTCTCACACTCCCAGACCTGCTCCCATCCTCTGCAGTACCTGGCACTCAGGATGCAGGCTGCATACTGCTCCCCAGTCATCCAGGACTCCACCTCAGCTGAGAACTTCTCCTCTGGCACAGAGAGCAAAGTCAGTACCCACAGCCTCCCTGGCAGGACCCAAAGCAACACCCACATTCCATGGGACACAGGCAGAGCCCAGCTGGAAAGTCTCAAACACTCCTGGGTGGGGCCACAGGAAGACTAAAAGCTCATGGAAGCTCATAAAAACTCCCCATGGACAAAATAATATCCAAAATATCTGTTTGATGGCACAGATTGGCATCCCCAAGCAAACCAGGACACTGCAAGGGTTTTCACCTGTTGCAGTGTCCTGGTTTGCTTGGGGATCACTCCACTCACAAGGAGCCAGAGTAGGGATGTTCTGTGTTCAATTCATAGAGCTGCTGGTTGCTCAAGAGGCAACTTCAGGTAATATTTGAGAAGGGCAGAAAGTCCCTGTAACAAAATCCTGCTGCATGGGCTGTAATAGATGGCAGCCCAGGAGAGATAAATAACCCTCTGTTGAGCAGGGCCCAAACCCAGGACAATCTCACCCCTCAGCCTGAGAAGCAGGTCCCACCAGGCCCAGACTTTGCAAGTTTTTGATCTAAATTCAGATGCTTGTTTCCCCTATGGCTGTACTAGCAGTGTTCTGACCCACTTTACTTAGTTGAGGGAATTATTTCCCAAATGCTGATTTCTACACTGGAAAAGACCTTAGAGACTGAAAGACAGCAGGAGGGCAGAAGAGTGAGTTACCATTAAAGGTATGAACATCCAGCACCATCTTCCCTCTCCTCTGGTTTGCTGTCCACTCCAGCTGGGTGGGAGGGTAAGCCCGAGCAGGCACAGCCTCTGTCCCTGTGCACTGAGCTGCCCTCAGCATCTTGCGCTGGCACACAGCGCTGTAGCCCTCCATGCCATAGTCTGACACAAACCTGGGAGAAGGAACTGCATGAAGCACTGCTCATCCCTCCAAACCCCTCTGTAAGCCTGCCTTGGCCTTTTCTCCTCTTACTTCAGCAGTGGCTTCTGCAGTGCTGGTGAGGGGCCAAAGCAGCTGAGCAGAGTGGCCATCAGGAGCCAGCCCCGCCGGCTGCGCTCCGTGTCCGGGTTCCTCCAGCTCTGGGCAACCACCTGGCTGAAGATTTCATCGCGCAGAGCAGCGTCCCTCAAGCCTCTGGCAGCAATGAAGTTGCCCAGCAGGACCTCCTGCCAGCCATGGAGACTCTGGTCAGCGATGAAGCGCAAAATCTGGAAGGATCCAGGGCAAGAGAGAGAGAACTGGAGCTGTAACCCCCTGTCCCAAACTCTGGGGTAAGAGCTGGAGACACCAGGAGCCTCTGTGGCCAACAATCACATTGGGGCCTGTCCTCAGGTTTTTGAGCACCACCAAAGTGCTGGGCAATTTGGGAGGCAACGTTTATAGAGATTGGATCCTGACTAAAAGTCAGGGTGACTTCAGTCTCTTCTGAGGTATGACTCAGAATTTGGTCTAGGGCAAAATATTTCCCCTTGGGCAGGGCTCAGGCACAAAGTAAATTACCATAGGATACTTGCTACTGAGCCCACTGAGTGTTCAAAGCCTTTGGAACAGTTAATATTATACCAAGTACTATGGGATGTGGTGTCTCAACACAGTCACTGAAGTGATTCAGCTTCTTGGCTATGCATATCAACTTCTTCAATGCTTTTCTAGTTTGTATTTCTCACCCTTAGGTACAGAATGATTTCTTTCATCCTCTACACTTCAATATGTCACAAATTAAGTTTTTTTCTAAAATGGACAGCTTTGGAAAGAACATTTAAGCATAACAACACTTCTAAAAACACCTAATGGTACCAAGTGTGTCAGAGATTCACTGAGAAAAACAGGGGATGGTGATTGTTTAGTTCTCATGGAATTCTTTGTAGCAAATCCCTACTTCATTAGCAAGGGAGAAAAACTGCCTTTGATCTTTAGAAAAATAATAGTGTTCTGCTTAAACACAATCCTATTCACAAGATTTTATTGAAGATTATGCTCTTCTATAATTGGGATCACAAGGACAAAACAAGAGACTGTTTTTAGGTATTAAGCCCATTTCTTAATGGGCTTATTTTAATTCCATGTAATTCCCAAAAAGATGACCAGATTTACTTAGAAAGTATCCGGAGTTTCATTTTATTTTCAACCATTTTAAAGAAGAAATATAAAGAAATACCTGTTTCACATCCACAGAGATGAAATAGCACCATCCCCTTCACACAAACACTACAGAGTAAGGGTGTGGTTCCAGGTGTACTTTTCCTGATGACAAAGTCCCTGCCCTTTTCCAGCCTTTAAACAACAGTTCACTGTCCTCTGTGGGTACTGACACATCTGTGAGCCCGAGGTGCAATTGAGATGTTCGCTATAAACCACATCATGGTTTAAACCACATGGAAAAGATCTGGGTTAAATGAAACTTTTTTATGATTGATAGACAAGTAAGTGGTTGAGAAGACAGACTTCCCTTATCATTGCTACTGAGTCTGGAATATTGGGATATTAAAGTTTAGCAGTCCTATTCCTATATGTCCTGCCAAATTCTGAGGCTCCATCATCAGGCAATTCACTTTGATCCCAGTAGTCTGTGGCTGGTCTGTGCCTCCCCAAAAAGAGAGCAACCTTAAGGGGCTGTGTGTGATCTCTGTCAGGCTGCTCCAGGGCCTAGAAGGAGCAATTTATTCTGCTTTTCCAGCCCTCCATGTATTGTAAGAACAGTATCCACCACCAGCAACTTGTTGTATAAAGGCATCAAAACATTGTCTGTGCCCACCTGTTCCCAGCAAGGTCAAGAACAATGTCTCTTACCAGTTTGTTTATCTCAAGTGCACTCTCCTGGTGTTCAGCATCCAGGTGGGTTAAGGGGTGCTGCAGAGGCTGACCAGGGGCAGGGAAATCTGGCTTCTACAATGAAACAAAAAAAAAAAAGACAAATATTTGCTCCTGGTGTTGCTAAAACCAGTGTGTCTGCCCACAGGGGAGGCAGTGAAGAGAGATAAAGAGTTCCCACCTGGAAGTGTGATTTGATGAAGGAGGAGAAGGGATGGCTGTTGATGGTGGGTGGGAGGGAAAGGTCATCCTTGACCTTGACTTCTGGGGGCTGTGTCTCAGTTATCTGGTTGGCCTGTGCTTGGTGTCGACCTGCAAGGGAAGGAGGTCTGCTGTGCTGGCAGGACACAATTCACAGGGCAGCTCCTGCTGACCTGCACCTCACCCTGCTGAGCCCCTGACCCAGCCCTGGCTGCAGGGACACCCAGCCCAGCCCCCAGCAGGCACAGCCTCACCTCCCTGAGAGCTCAAGGACTCCCTTCAGGAGGGAGATTTTACAGCTTTGATCTTTCAGACCATTCTCCCCAGGGAACACCTGGAGATTCAAGGCTGCTCTGCAGCATTTACAGGCAGGAAATGCTGAGCCCATACAGAGATACTGCTGACAACAATCCCCAGTCCACAAGGAAATGAGATGTCTTTGTAATGAAGGATTTCTCATGGGTAAGAGAAGAGCAAACATCACTAAATGAAGGCATTTCTCAGTGCAGCACAGCTCCTGTGCATTCCTCTCTCTCCAGCTGTGTCCCTGATGCTCTCCAATCCTCCCCATTTACATCCCATCAGCTTTCATTTCCAGCAGTTTCACTGTTCCCTGAGCCCCTCTGGCTTACATTGCTCACTAGACCAGCTGATAGTCCCTGCAGGGCTCTGCCATGAAATGTGAGCTATTTGGGAATCCAGCACAGTCTGCTCCAATTCACCAGACTCTTCTGCCTGATTGTCTCCCTTACTGTTCCCCACAGAAGGCCACAGGCACAGCTGGCTTTGGCTTTGACACCACACAGACACAGAAAGGCAAATCCTGCCTCAACCTATTTGCAGCTTAAATATTCACATTGTACAGAGAGCTACAGAGGAAACACAACTGCCCAAAACTTAATGCTCAGGGTCAGATCAACAGCTTGTGAAATTATTGCAGTTAGTGGTATTTTGGTGATTTGAAAACCAATTGGTGCATTCCAAAATTGATAAATTAACACATACTCAATTTGTTACATTGTTACATCCTTAAGTTATTATATTGTTATGTCCTTGGACTGATAAATCGTTATATCTCAAGTTATGACATTGTTCCACAATCAAGCTGTTACCCTGTTTCTCCTTCCTTCTATTTTAAACTTCATTTTGAGGAAATAATTTTTAATGAAACCTAAAAATATTTCTTTGAAATTGTCCAAACTGTTGTTTTCTTCCCCTTCAATTTCCTTAAAGATTTTAGACTAGGTAAAAGATGGGTTTAAGTTTTTCCACCCCAAATACTCATCTCTGCCAGAGACCTGGGTTCATTAAGCAATTTGCTGTCACGTAACTTTGACCAAAGAGTTTTGGACCATCCCTGTCATCAGTTCTACCTGCCCAGTTCAAAAGAAGAGCTGAAAAATTAACAAAGATACTGATTTTCAAGCTGGTGTTCTGCCCCCTGGCCCAAGTTGCTTTTCCTCCCTACCATGTCAGGAAACAACATCCATGGTACCATTTGCCTTTATCATATTTACACTGCAATGATAATGAATCAAAACCAGCCCAGTGACAGGCAGCAGGGAGAACAAAGACACACTTTGATATAAACAAGGAAATACTCAGTGAAACAGTGCAGGAAAGGGAGGGAAGGAGGAGGATTTCTCACCTTCAACAAAGTGCAGGAGGGCTGCGAGCTCTGCAGGGATCTCCAGCAGCCCCACGTCCTGGACACAGAAACAAATCAGTCAAAAACAAATCAGAGAAAAAAAACACATAGAAACCCTGAGCTGAGACTGGGTGAAACTGCCTTGGAAAAGCTGCCAGGACAGGGATGGAGCATCTGAGCCAAAGCAGTGAATTCTGCCTCCACATTCAGAGCCATTGCAGACAGGGAGGTATTGCCTGAACACAGCTTGTGACATGGGTCAGCACAGGAGGGAAAGGGAGCAATTCCTGAATAAAGTATCAACTGCCACAAGGGGAAGGACAGGAAAGTTGGCTTTCTTTGACTCATCCCTCATTCCTATCAAGTGTGGCATATTGCACTGTAGAGATTGCACCTGAAGGGTAAGGGCCATTTCCTCCTGCCCTTTCCTGACAGTTTTCTTTTGATTTTTCTGTATCAAAAAGTGCTACAGCATAAAATGAGACCTGATTCTGATCTTTGATACATATTGGAGGTTCCTAAAAAAGCTCAGATCTCTATCTGGGTAATCCAGAGGAGAATCTGGCCAATGAGTTTCGATTTTTCACTGGTTTGCACCTTGCACTGCTGCAGGGTAGGAAGCAGGTGGGCCAATACAACACAGTGTCAGCCTCACTGCATGTAGAGTCAGCTCAGGGCATTTCAGACAGAACTACTCAGATTAAGGCACTATATAACCAAGCCAAGGTCACAAAACCTGAGTTTGTGGGACTTTTTGGTTTCCTGTTTTTGGGGTTTTTTTTAAGATCTGCATAGTAAAGTGTGTCACCAGCACATTATTCTGACATCTCTCTCCACTTGAAGACACATTCACAGCATTTTTGATCAGTTTGATTTTGCTCATAAGATACTTGACTTCAAGTCTGGCTTTTCAATGGTGTATCCAGGAAGTGGACTGTGAAATTCCACAGTTCTGGATCCACACCTGGGGAAGGAGGTGATACAAGAGCATCCATTTTTTTTCTTGTTGTTACTGACAGATCTATACAGAATTGTGGATAATATCAATTCAGATTCCCTTGATACAGACACTGCAGCAAATGTGTGTCCAGTCAAGACACATCAATAATGGCATTAGTTAGAAGTGTTGATACAGACTAAAAGTGTTGTGAAACCTTTAATACATCCATTTGTCTACATCAGCTTCTGTTAATACATTTATGCAGAAGTGTCTCATTCCCATTCCTCACAATAGAAGATAATTGCCAAAAATAATCTTCCCTCCACCTCTGCAGACCAGGTCAGTGCTGTGAGCAAACACAGTGCTCTGGTTCAGGACTGGCTGACAGTGCCTGGCTGTGCCCAGAGCACGGGAAACACTGAACTGCTGAGATATTTCTCTATTAGAAGGCCCTTGACACCATCTAACCTGCATTCTGTACCAGGTTCCAGACACGTGTGCCCTCTCTAGATGTTCTGCTGTTCCCCAGCAAACCTGGCCTGAGGAGGCACAAGGGAGGGAGAACACCTGGAGAACCTGAGTTTTTTATCTCAGACCATCCCAGACCCTTTGACAACTCACCATTCCTTGGCTGGGACTATTCTCTGTGTCAGCACAGGCCAGGGAGCTCCTTCTTTGTTTCCTTTCCTCTTAATCCTGCTATTAGGAGATGAAAGGGGATAGAGGGTGGGAAGATATGTGGGTGAATTAAATTCCAGCTATTCTGGGGGCAGATGCTGAGGGTGGCCAGGAGATGGTGTCCTGCTCCAGCAGATGAAATGACAGAACAGCTAAGGAGCCTTCCTGGGACCCCAACTCAGTGTATTGAGAAGGGGCTGCCCAGGCAGAGACCTGAGCTTTGCTGGAACACCTCCTGCCCTTCCTGACACAATCCAACAGCAAGAGCTTGCAGCACCTGCCCACCATCCTGCCACACCTTCCCTTGCTGGGCATCTGATGTGGCTCAGGACAAAAGCTCCCAGCAGCTGCCACCTCCTTCAGAAATATTCACCCACCTCCTTCAGCATCAAAGCACCTGATAACAGCCTGAACAGGACAGTTGAACTTGTCCATGGAGAGGAAATCCTTTAGAAAGGTGGGAGGGATACCAAAAACTAAACTCCCTCACAGCTCTGCCCTTTCCCTTCCATTCTATTGCTCCCCAGCCTCATCACTCACCTGAGATGGGGAAGAAGGGTCTCTGGCTCCTTCTCTGCCTCTCTCCTGCCTGTCAGTGGTGCAGAGCACTGAGACTACATGGGAGGTTATGAGGGCTGGGCTGAGAAAGACAGTGCAAGCTAAAGTCCAAAGGGCAGGGCTGTGGGGTGGAGGAAAGGAGGAACTTTGCAGCAGCTGAACTTTGAGACCTTTGCTGCTGCTACTGCATGTACAGAGACCTCAGCAAACAAACACTGAAGGAACAGAAACAGATTCAATAGAGTTGCACTGTTGTGGTTACCTGGGAGAAAGAAAATCTGGATCTTGTCCAAGTGGGAAGGGCAAGAAACAGAATAGAAACTCATGCTGTGCTGGACATGGCAGGAGAGGAGGCACCTCTGCAGGTTTGTATCAACACCATTGTCCTTAACCCTCTGCCCCACCATGCCCTCAGCCATGCCAAGAGCTGTGCTGGGTCCTTCCCTTGTAAAGCTGACAGCTATGAGATGTTACTGCTACTCTAAGGAGGAGTGGTCTGATTTCCTCTTTCCAGATTTATTTTAATAGTAAGGAAATGGATAAGGAAATGGCCCTTACCCTTCAGGTGCAATATTTTAATTTCCCAATTTTATTGTAATAGTTTGTGCACAATACATTATACCCACTGGACAGAACCATGGCTCTCTCCTGTACACTACTTTCCATCTTCTCAAAAACTTGCCATCCTGTTCTCACCCCAGCTGATCTCCAAGAGGCCAAGGGCTTGAGCAGCCTGAGGCAGCTGTAAGGGATCAGGGGAGGTTCATCATGGACTGAAAGAATCTTGCAATTCAGTCACCATCAGTAATTGACCTGGGCAACAAAAAAAGCAAGGTGAATGACTCCTTAGAGTTTGAGCAGAACAGCAGCTCTGAAGAGCACAGATGGAACTGGCTCTTGTCTCATGTAGGGCAGCCCGGAGTGATGCCTGGAGAGGCTGCCTAGAACAGAGGCTAGACTGAGTTAGAGAATAAAGTGGGTATTCATTAAAGGCCTTCAACAGATACACCTTGGGCAGTGCAGGAGCCTGGCAGAGGCTACACCCAAGATGGACAATGGTCATGAATTTTTCAGACAGATACAAGTTTGGTCTATCTGCATATCACGGGTTAATTGTTCAATTACAGCTTCAGGTAATGAAGTAACATTCTCCCAGTTTGCTTCCCCCGATTCACTTTTGTTTATTCTTTTCAGACCTGAGGCTGTGATGGTGACCCTGGTTCTCAGGCCTGGAAGGATTGTTTTGTCTGACCAAACTGTGAAGAGAGCTTACTAACATTCCATATGGAGTTCAGAGTTACACACTAATGCAGTGCAGGATCTGAAAAATATAAAAGCTAAAACTGAAGGCATCATTCCCACCCTGGCTCACACAGCCAGACCCATGAATCAGCTGTGTTTGCAATACCTGTGCCAATTCTGCATGTCATTTAGAGAGAGAAGGCTCCAGCCTCTCTGCTTCCTTCATTTGGCTACATTTATGTCAGACAGAGGGTGAAGGACACCTCCCTGGGTGAGGACACCTCACCTCACTCCCAGCAAACCTTCCAAAGCCATCCCTGCCCTGGCCTCACCCAGTCTCACTCTGCTTAGGGCAGGAACAGCCCCTCCTGTACACCTTGCTCTGCTGTTACCTGGCAGCGCTTCCTCCTCTGAATCAAAGGTCTGGAGATCACAATCATGGTTTTAAATTGCACCAAAGTCTTCTTCAGCCTCCTGTAACGCTTCCTAGAGGATGAGGAAAGAATTGTCTGATGGGGGACACATCAGCCACACAGACACACACGGAGCAGGCCAGGAGCCAACATGAGGAGGGGCCTGGACATCTCCACCTGGCTGTCCCTTGGCAAGGCCAAAGGGCTGTCCCTGGGCTGTCCCCTGGCTCCTGACCTGGCCTGGTAGCCTCGGAAGTGAGCCTGGATCAGTGTGACTTTCTCCTGCAGGACGCGGAGGCGCCGGCGCTGGAGGAGGCGGCGGAATTTCCTCTGCAGGGTGACAACGGCCCAGCTCTGCCTCTGCTGCCATCGCCTCTCCAGCAGCTGCCTGCCCTTCTCCTTCAGAAACACCTGGGCAAAGGCAGCAGCTGCTGACCCACGAGGCAAGCAGCAGCTTCTCCCAGAGCTGATCAATAATAAAAACTGCTGGTTTATCCCTTCGTAGCCTTTAAGCGTTCTTGCTAAGAAGACTGGGGAGGGCAGGAGGCACAGGTGCAAGTGGCAGAGATGGATGCATTTGGGGTGGACAGGGAGTCAGGGAGTGATGAAGGTTAGCAGGCAGCAAAAGTAGAAGCCCAGGAATGCTGGGTATACGAAGGGCTTGGCCATGCTACAATAGCCTGGAGCTGGAGTCTCCTGTTAATCTGAAGTGCTAAAAATACCTCCTTAGTACTTGGGACAAGAGGCAAAGGTGAGAGGGGAAGGTGTGCAAGGCCCTCCCTCTGTGGGCAGAGGCCGAGCTCCTCTCCTGCTTGGCCAGCCTGGGAATGGTGGGTGGGGCTGTGCAATCCGGCTGGGATTCTCAGTAGGCATCACCTTTGTCACCCCAATCTGGTAGAGATCCGAGGGGCTCCCCACCACGTGGGCCAGCACTGCTGCACAGCCTTCTCTCTGCTCCAAGCTGCTGGGCCTGCTCCCTGCCAGGAGCCCGTACCTGGCACAGGAGGAGTGGGTGTGACAAAAACCAGGGCTGTATGTGGAGCCCTCAGAGAACAAATCCTCCAGGGCTGGGGGATCCCAAGCCAGGACAGCCCCGCACCTGGCCAGGAAGCTCTGGAATGGCAGATGGACTGGGAACCCCTCCTTTAGGATGTGGATGGCCTCCAGTATCCCTGAATGTCGCAGCTGACAGTTGACATATTCCACATCAAAGACATTTGAGAGCTGAGAAGATAAAGCAGACAAAAAAAATTAAAAACATGAAATAAAGACAAATTAAAGAAAGGAGACTGAAGGCAGGGAGTTTAGAAAGGGTCTCCTTCTCTTGTCCTGTCCTTGGATTGGATCTTGCTGCGGGCTGTGGGCCATGGAACACAAAGCCCAAGGAATACTTTGGTGTCCAGCTGACCCCGGTTCTGCTCCTGCAGCACAGGATTAACTCACATGGCCACAGGGAAGGGTGGGACACAGAACAATGGGGAAGAAAAGTCTCAGGCTATCAAATGAAACAAAGAAGTTTAAATCCCAGCTGTGAAAGGAGAGCTGTTGGAGGAGAATGAAGGAACTGAGGGACTCCATAAGGAGCTCAGGGTGCTGCCCTACCTTCCTGGGGTTAGGGGTGATGCAGCGGATGAAGAAGGCATGGCTCCTGCAAAACAAAGGAAGAACCTTGGGCCACCCTCCTCTCTGTGCTGACCCTGGAACACTTCACATTCTGTGTGCCAGCAGCATCTCTCACCCTCTCAGCTTGGCTGTGAGGTCCTGCAAAGACTGCTGGAATTTGGACACCAGTGTGGAGGCCTGAGGCCTGAGCCCTCTGCCCCTGCCCCCCAGCTCCCTTCGCTGACCATAGGCAGCTTTAGCCCTCTGGAAAATCTCAGACACCACCTGCAAAAACAAAGAAATTACCAAAACCCGCTGAACTATGTGGAGAGAAGAATCTCTTCTACCTGAAACTTAAGGGGACCATTTTCCCTTGCCCCTGGCAGTGGCAGGAATGCAGCTGCATCCTCAGGCAGTCTCTGTGTTTTATATATAAAGTGCATCAATTGTGGGCAAAGACAATTTGCCCAATTCCCAAGTAAATTCAGTAAAATAAAACTTGTGGCTTCTCTAGGTTCTCCTGACAGCTGTTTAGCACCTTTCTGCTTCTCACATTAAGACAATGAATGGATCATTGGGCACCTGCAGTAGAGATCTTCCTCCTGACCACTTCTGTACCTTGAGGCGGCTCTGGGAAAAGATATCCAGCACCTCTGGCCGCAGCTGGTCACGGTTTTTATGGAGAAATTTGTGGACCTGCAGAGGCAAAATCTGATTTAAAGCACCATTCAGACCACTCAGACAGGCAAACACCCCTGTTACACACACTGGGACTGGGGACAGGCAGCTGGAGAGCTGGAACAAGGGGAAAGCCCTGGAGAATGAGGCTGGTTCTTCCTGCTGCCACCAGGGTAGAGAGGACAATGACTTCTGCTTTGAGAAGGGATTGCTCCATTTCTCCTTCACATCACCCTGCAGGCTTTCACCTCTCTTTTTGTTTGGGTTTTTTTTTTCCCCAGCAGCCAGAGCTTTCCTGCATTTCCAGGGCTCTGAGGCTGTTGTGTCACTGAGGGCAATTCCTATTTTGCTTCTGCCCAGAGGCAGCTTAGTTGGCTCTCTTAATAACAATCTCCTCTCTTCTGATAAACTGGTGCTCTAGAGGGAAGTGCAGTCACAAGGGGAGAGCTTTGGTCACAGAGCTGCTCCATCAGGACACCCACAGCTTGTCCCCAGGGTGGGTTATTTCTCCAGCTGCTCCGAGCCCCTGCCAGCTCACCTGGTAGGTGACAGGGCCAGCATAGTGCTGCACAGTGAACTCTGGCAAAGGCAGCTTGGGCTTGCTGTACCAAGGGCTGTTTCCATGGTGGTAATGACACTTCTGGAGGAAAGTGTGGTCTGTGGCCTGCAAAAGAGATTTCCTGATGCTGCAACACTCTCAGTAGGCTGAAAATTCACTGTTGAACTGAAGGTAAAAACATTGAACACTTGTGCAATCATTCTGGAAAACAGCCTCACCTTAACCATCCTCTGAAAGGGATCCCATGACAGGCTGGGAGCTCCTCACCTGAGTCAGGGATGTCTGGTCATCCAGGATGCACAGGAGGCCGTGGGGCTTTGCAGTAAGGAAATCCAGGCACGACTCACTGCACATCTTGGAAATAGGAATCCAAGCTAACTGCTCCTGGCTGTATTCCTCCTGCATGTTAAAGGCCAAACCCAGACACACAAACAAGGACAAATGAAGAGAATTAACAGAGGGATTTGGGTTGTTTATCAGGAAGTTAGTGTTTCACTGCTGTTAGGAATTTGCCTAGAATTGTCTGGTTTTGTCTCATAAAACTTCTTCTGAAGCCACTAATGATTTTCCTGATTTGAGAGAAGAAAGCTGCTAAACTGAGTGATACAGTGAACTGTAGAAGTCAACAAGTTTGATAAATACACCTTCATCCCCAGGACATAAGTGGCACAGAATGCTACAAAGAAGCCAAACAAGCTTTAAAAGCACCCACTGAGGTCTGGGCTCTGACCCTGACCAACTCACTTCAAAAATCTGAAAAGGGAGCAAGGTGCTGACAAAATCTCCTTCCCTTAATTTACTGTAGAATTAATTAAAGGTATTAAATAAGCAACTCTCTGGGCTAGGATTCCATGGATATTGCCCAAGAAGACCATTCAGTTTCCTGTTCCCTGCTGAGGGACACTCTGAGGATGCCTCAGCTCAGTCCATGTGTGCTGGCTCAAGGTGCTGTGAATTCCACTAAGCTCCACTCACCTCTTCCTGGGCAATGACGGTCTGGCTGAAGAACCACTGGAGGTGCTCATTGGCAAAGTTGATGCAGAGCTGCTCTAAGCTGTTCACCCCCAGATCCTGCAAAGACAAAAATCCATCCCTTCCCAGGCCCAGGGAGCTGTGGCTCCCTCTAAATGCTGCACAGGCCAAGCTGAGCTGAGCTGCTGGTTCTGGCCAGTGTGAATGAACCCCAACAGTTCAAACCACCTTCTGTCTGGTTTGCAAGCTCTCAGCCTGGCTCACTGACTAGGCTGAACAGCCAGAGGTGAGACAAGCTGTGAAGGAGCACAAAGAAGGAAAGATCTACTCTTGGATACACAGCCCACCTCTGTATTCCATGGTTTTCAGCATTCATTGGGACACAGGTTTTAACAGGAGCCCTAAACACTGCAAGGCCTTGGTGGGCACATGCCCTCACTGCTTAGGCTGCAGCAAAAGAACATGGAAAACAACCTCAAAGCCATGGATGTCCACAATGCCCACGGCACAGTCGGACTCCCAGGGAGCCAACCACTCATTGATCCTCAGCAGCAGCCACTCAAAGAGCAGGTAGTACAGAGCCTTGGCAATGGAGTCCCTGAGTGGGAGGGGGGAGAAGAACCAGTTACTGCAAAGACAGCACCTCTGGGTGCATCTCACCCACCTAGACATCAGCAGAAGTCACCTGGCATCAATGGCTCCTTCTACAGACAGAGGGGTGAAGATCCGATCATAAGATGTAACCTGGATACATAAAGAGACAGAATTTACTCTTATTATTTCACAAAAATACCTTTTTTATTTTTTTTAAATTCACAAGGAAGTCAGCCCAGTTAATAAATGGATTTTTTTTTCTATTTGGCTGAGAATTTACCCAGATATCAAAAGAAAAACTTTTTACCTTTAAAACCCAGAATTTTGCTGCCAGAGGTGAGAGTCAACTGGCCAAAGTGATAAACCTGAGGCCACTCATGTCATAAAAGAGCCCCCCTAGATGTGAGCTCTGCCATCTTTACGGAGCTGCCTTGAGGGACTCAGCCCACCCCAACCATTTTATTCCTGCTGTTACCCCCCAGATTTTGAGCCTTCTAAGTTTAGGACAGTGGGGCAGGACATGGGATGCTTCAGGAGGAACGGGAAATCACCAGAAGGGACTCACAGTGACACGGTGAGTGACAGCCCTCTGCAGCAGTTCTGCTGACACATGCAACAGATTGGCCACAATCTGAATTTCAGCCTCACTGGCGATGGCTGCGTGTTCAAAGGAGTCTTTCTAAATAACAAAGTGTTCTTTATTATATATGTTATAAATATATATTATAATATTGGCTTTTCACAAATATTAAAATAGATTTTATATGTGTAGTGTTAAAGTAACTTTGTTATAAAGATACAGTTTTTAGTTCTGTTGTTAATTAAGCTTAGTGAAATAGCTGCTTGTGCTAAAATGCCAGCTTGGATGGGATAACATCCAATGAACACAGGATGAGGACACCTGTACAGATCTGCCAGCTATCAGCAATCACACTCTGAAGGCAGTGTGGGCCAGGTCCCAAAACTGAAGATGATGGTAAAAATGGACTAAAACCACAACCAAGGAATCTGCATGCTCTAAAAAGGCAGACCCAAGGAGGGGCCATGTAAAAATAAGTCAACTAGTTTGGGAAAAAGTTTACTATGCATAAGGGTCTATGAATATGCAACAGGCTGATGTAAGGGAAAAGGTATTTAAGGGGTATCTCTGAAGATAACAGGGTGCTCTTAGCTGAATGCCAAGATGCACCCAGCCTTAATAACCTTTGCTCTATGGTCCTTGTCTCTTATTATCACTTATTAAACTTTTTAAATTTTCACAGGAGAGTGAATGTGTTTATCACATATATTACTGTACACAAATTACTATCTATATTACTATATATTATAGATAGGAACAATGGATGGGATACAAGGTCCCTCTTGTATTAATATTCTCAACAGCACCTCAGCTGCACAGAGCTGGTCACAGCCTGGGCAGAGCACCAGGTTCATTTTGGCTCCTTAAAAAGCCACCCAAGCTGCAGTGACCTTTGGTTGTCTCCCTGCCTAGACCAGTCTAGAGCCCAGCACTGAAAGGACAGAAAGGTCTTCGAAGGATGTCATCCTCAGTCAGGAATCATGTCCTCAGTCCCACCACATGGCACAACAGCAATATCCAGCACAAATATCCTATTCCCAAACTGCTGGGGTTACTGTACCTCATAGGAGGTAAAGCAGATGTTCCCCAGCTGCAGAATGGCAGCCAGGACAGCCCAGGTGGAGCTCAGCTGATCATCTGAGAGGCCGATTCCCTCCAGAGCTTGCACCAAGACCAGAAAATCCTGACTGTCCTCCTTCCCCAGGACTTCACATGCTCTGCCCTGAGAGAAAAGGGGGGATAATCGTGATCAGCCCCTTCAGCCTCAGGCAGGGCTTAATCCACCATCAGGAATCTTCAGTGAAGTAGTTCAATCTTCTAAAGACTGGAGGAATCTGAAGAGATGAAAGACAGCACTAGTGGAAACTCAGCATTTGTGAGGGGCCAGTGTCTTTACCCTGTGGAGTTTTGAGATTAAGATCTCTCTTACCCACACCTGCCAAGTTTCTGCTGGAATTGCAGTACAAGCTCCCCAGGATGCCGGGGTGGAATTTGAGGAGAGGAGAAGTGGTGCCTGAGTGGAGTCCCAGGTAAATCATGGCAGAGCAGCTCCCCAGATGGTACCAGATGGGTTCTGTAAAGCCAGGGAGCCTCCCGGGGTTACAGCCTGTCTCACCTTGGCTACGGAGCTCCAACACAACACGGGTTCATCACTCCTTCTTTTCCTCTCTACGGGAGGACACTCCTAGCAGCTGCCTGTGACCCTGAAGGTCACAGAAATCCTGGGTCAGGGGTTCTGCAGAACCTGTTTGTGCTCAAGGGCATTCTTTGACCACAGTTCCCAGCTCTCAGCAGATTTTGGTGAGACAAGGATGAGGTTCAGGCAGTCCTTGGGCTCCTTCTTGCCAAGATCCAAGATAGATTTTTTTCAATCTCTGCTAACTCTTTTGTGCATAATCTGATCTTCCCTTCCCTTCTCTGCAGCAGGCTGGGATATTCCTGTTAATTTTCACCTTGAAGATTTTGCTTTACAATGCTTTGCCAGCCAGGTACCATTAATCACCCATTAGGGGCTGGGCCCTTCATTGCCCTCCATCCTAGAGCCATTCCTCGCCCGAAGGCGAGGTGATAGCAATCGCTATCGAGGATTCCTCCTGCCCGCGGCTGCTGGGAGGAATTTGAATTTGTCACCTGGGAAAGCTGACTCACGCTGAGATAGTAAAAATTTCTTGCTGTTGTTGTGACCTCCTTGATTATGGAAAACAATCTTTTAAAAACTCAAACAAAACCAAACAAACAAACAAAAAACCAACCAACCAAACAAACAAACAAAAAAAAGTGTTCCAAGATTGCGACTTTGTGACTTGATGTAAGTCTGACAAACAAATTCAATTTAAATAATTGCAATCAGCAGTATATTTCAGTGGTTTAAAATCTGCACTCACTGACAATAAAGGAAGTGTTTTGCAGAAGATAGAAAGAAATTCTCCCTGCTTTTGGCAGTCCCACGGTAATGAGAGGCAATGAGAAAAGGGGTTTTACACCACACGATGGAGCCATGAGTCTACACAATGACTCCTCGTTAACGCCCGTCCTTTCAGAGCAGAAGGGGCCTGAGAAGTGAGAAAATGATCACGAAAGAGACAAAGATGTTGATTCTTAGATCAGGGATGAGAAGGAGCAGAGCTGACTTTCTGCAGGGGAGCAGAGTGATTTGGTGCCTCTCTAAGCAAACAGAAGGGATGCCTGGACCATTTCTCTGTGCCAGCTGCTGCAGAGCACCCTCAGCTCACTCACCTGGTTCAGGTAGAAGTAGGACTCTGCCTCCTGCAAGTACAACTCCTCTTTCTGCTCCACGGGCAACCCTGCCAGCAGCTCGTAAAACACGTGGTAGTTCCTCTCACCGTGGGCCTGATGGGGACACATCCATGGAGCTGATCCATATCCAGCTCCAGAAACCCCCAGAACACACTCACAGAGCAGGACCAGGGTTCCCACTGACACCTCAAGAACAATCCCTCTGGGAGAAGTCCTTTTCACACAGCTCTAATATTTGACCATTCCCACACTCCAGACATTAAGAAAAACTAATTGAGGGAAGATTCAACTTTCAGTAATCCCTAATAAGTGGCTTAATTCAACCTGTTTGAGACAGAGAAACCTCCTGTTTTATTCAAATAAAAGAAGTGGTCACCCTGTACCTCATGGAGGGGACATAGTTCTTGCTGGTAGAAGAAATGGAAAACAATTCTCATACTAATTCCCACCCCCGTTATTTAACAGTAAATTTAAGTCTAAATGTTAATAAGGGAGAGAGGGGGCCACTGGTCCTCACCTGAAACACCACACGGGACTTCTCCAGCAGGTACTGGGAGATGGATGTTCCCACCACAACGCCCCTGAGCAGAAGACAACAGATCCTGTCAGAACCTGGAGACAGGTTTTCTGCAGATTTGTGCAGATAAGAACAATCTTAGGGACATAATCTACAGGAATCTCCAAATTGTTTTGACAAAATTGTGGGATTTTCATGGAAACCAAGCAAGCACAGAATAAGAAGGAAAGTCATAATGTGGGTAGGAATAAAGGTCAATTCTCTTAACAGTCTGAAACAACCATCAGAGTTCCACAAAATGTCTGTACCTGACCTGTGAGGGTTTGATAAGTGACCTAGAAGAGGAGCTGAACAGCAATGGGACAAAGCTTCCTGCTTGTATGAAATTGTTCAGAGTAGTGAGGATGAAGGCCAACTGTGAATAAATGCAGACAGACCTTAGAGTGCAGAGTGAGTGAGCAAGAAAATGGCACATGAAGCCCACTGTAGATAAATGTGAAGTGATGGGTACAGACCCAGCGTCACATATAAACAGACAGGCTCAAATTTAACCATTGTTCCTTAGGACTGAGACCTGAGGGTTATGATAGACAGTTCCATGAAACAATCAGCTCAGGGCTTGGCAACAGTCAGGAAAAATCCCCAAACAAACCAACCAAATCCAGAAGTTAGAAAGGAGGCAGGCTCAAAACAGAAAGGTGTTTTTCACAGAACTGGTTAGACCTGTGGAACACTTGAAGGCTGTTGCAGAAACATCAAGTTTGTATGAGCCCAAGAGGAAACTGGAATACCTCAGGAGACTGAGGAAAACTCCTGAGCTGCTGCAAATGTTAAAGAGCTCAAGGGGTTTTAGGGAAAAGCATTGCTTGTATTTGGGCTGTTCTTGCATCAGGCAGTGCTTGAGGTCAGTGCTGAGGACACTGCAGGGTATCAGATGGGTCCTTGGTATAAACCAGTTCAGCCATTCTTATGTTCTCATTTTAACTCATCTTGACAAACAAGATCTGTTCTTTTGGGAGGAAACACAAAAAAAGCAAAATAGGAGTTTAAACTCACCCTCTTCCTACCCTGATAATAGCAAGAGGGAAAGGGAGGGAGGGTTTATGTGTGAGCTCTCAGCACTGCTCCACCTGGTCTCACCCAAACACCCCTTGGCAGCTGGAGGGACCCGAGGGGATTCTCCAACACTCACTGTCGCAGGTGGACACTCAGCAGCTTTCCAAAACGGCTGGAGTTGTCATTGAGGATGGTTCTCGCATTTCCAAAACTCTCAAGGATGGGTAGGACATTGCAGGGCTGTAGAGAAAAGAGGAGGGAACACTTCAGTAGCAATCACAGGGTTTTAAACACAAAAGGGTTTATGCACCTGTCAGTTTGAAAAGATAAACAAAAAACGGGACTTCACTGATATAATTCTCACATGAGTAAAAGATGTCTTTTAAAATGTATCATTATCTCTAGCCAGTGGTGAGTTGCTCTGTGAGCTCTTTACTCTCACTGCTATAATCCTTCACTTTACTTCTGCTCTGTGCTTGTTCTGATTCACCTCCCAGACTGCTAAAAGCTCTCCTTGGCAGCAACCAGCTCTCTGTTCAAACAGATCCAGCACTTTTCACAGCATCAGGTCTCCCAGGTTTTAAAATACAGAACTACAAATACACCAGCTCTCCTTGAGTCTTTATGGGAGCTTCACCTTGGACCACAAACCCTCCCAAGTCCAGCCAAAGGAACACCAGCAGCAGCAGCCTCCCTGCCCTGGCTTTGGCTTCCTTTCCCTGCCCAACCCTCACGGCCTCCAGCCAAGCTCACTTGCCTGTTACCTGTCTGATCCTGTGGCTGTCAGATCCCTGGTACAGCATGGTCAGGTATTGCACAATGGCTTTGGCAGCTTCTGTTTTACCTGATCCACTGTGCCCACTGCAGGAGCAAGAGGTGGAGAAGTTGGCATCAAAACAGAGGTACCTGGTCTAGGCACATCAGAGGCCCTGCTGCAGCAAGTCAGAGGGGGTGTGCTGATTTACAGCTGAAGATCTATCACCCATTCCTTGAAACACTGAGACAACCTGACAAAATGGGCCCACAAAGGATTCCCCAGGGGAATATCAGACTCCTTCTCTCCCACTCCTCTGAAGTGAAACTAAATTCAAACTGTTACTTGCAAAGAGTGAAATAAAAATCCATCTTACTCAGGTTCTCCACAGGCAGCCCTCATGTACAAGTCAGAAGGATCAACTTACAGGCAGTGAAATACAAAAGTGGAACTTTTACATCATGAAATCAAAGGGCCTTCAAAAAAGTCCTTCAGTTCCTACCTGATGAGGACACACTGCTCCTGCCCTGATGACTGGGACAGCGTGTAGGCCCTCTCTGCTATGGCAAAGATGTGTCTGCATGGACAGAAAGGAACCCCCATTAACTGACCCCACACTTCACCCCACAAGTGCAGCACCAACAGGGTCCTCACCAGGGATCTACATCAGAGATGGGCCAGTGTCTTCACCCAGGAAACTTGACCTAAAAATCACAGAATGATTTGGGTTGGAGGGACCTTAAAGACCATTTCATTCCTCTGCCATGGACAGGGACAACTTCCACTAGACCTGATTTTTTCGAGCCCTGTCCAGCCTGGCCTTGGACACTTCTGGGATGAACTTTAGCTCTGTAGGATTATAGACCCAAGCAACTACAGCTTTGCCAAATGGGCTGTTCACTTCCTGTGACATTCATCCTGCTCTACCAGAGAACTGGAGGAAAATAAAATACTTTCTGGAATAATAAAATACTTTACAAACAGAACAGGGTTTAGAGAGTTATTTGAGAAAGGAAAACATACGGGGCACTTTTTGAGAGAGTCCCTTGCTGGTACTCGGTAGCCACATCTTCAGAGTAGATATTGAGGTCTTTGAAAGGATTCACAGAAATCAAAATTTGCCCAATGTAAGTCTAGGACAAAAATAAGAAAGAGGAAAAAAAAATCTGGGGGCTTCTTAGAATTTTCTGAATAAGGATTGCAGCTGAATGCATATATTAAAACAAATATACAAATTCCCTTTAAAGGAATATTATTTATTCTGACTATACTGCCAAGTTATTGAGGACACAGATTTTCAGTGGTCATTTTCAAATCTCTGTCATTAATAATTTGGGATAAGTGAGCATTCCCTGGTCTGTGGTCATCTTCTCTAGTCACTATCTATTCTCTACATCAAATTACAGGCACAGGTTTGAGCACTTGAGCCAGTAAATGGAAAAGAGAACAATTAACCATCCACAACCAGATCTGGACTGCAACACTGTGAAATGTTTGCAGAAACTCTGAGGTTTCTTCTCAAGATCCACAATTTTTAACTCAGAACTTCTCTGCTAAAATAGGAGATTCCCACTAGGAGCAGCTGAGGCTAAAAAGGAGCCCAAGTATGCTCACAGGTTGGCACCAAATACCAAAATTACAGAGAAACTCTAGAACTTCCAGATTTTGCCCCAAATATTTCATGCTACCTGATTTCTGAGCAAAACTGTGGGAGTATAGTTTTTATCATTGTTCCCAGTAATGAGTGAGATACTTGGTGCATTATTAAAGCTTGATGGCATAATATAAATTACTTTCTCTAAAAGCTCATTGCTCAGAGTGAATAAGCACCAAACCAAACCAAACCAAACCAAACCAAACATAATTATCCATACATAAATGAGATTGCAATGGAACCTCCTCTTCAGGCACAGCAGGACTGAGCTCTCAGAGACTTCCCTACAAACAGAGGAAAGGACTTGTCAGCCATAAGCTTCACTTGCATGTGTTAATATTAAATATTAACCTTTCTGCCCTCCCAAGGATCACAGAATATTGTGAATTGGAAGGGACCCACAAGGATCATGGAGTCCAGCTCTTAACTGAAGGGCCTATATGGGGATCAAAGATTTTGTAAGGAGCTGGGACTAAAACTCTCCACTGCCTTCCTGTGGTTCCAGCATCCTCAGGATTAAACAGGCCAGAGAATGGAGCATTCAAAGCTCAGAATTTCCTCTCAGTGACCCCAGCCCCTTGCACAGCCTTTACAGGTGTTTATCTCAGCAGGACTGCAGGAGGGGAGGATGGTGAGGAGCAGTGTCAGGGGCTTATCTTTCAATAACAGCAGTGAACCAAGGGTTTATCAGCTCTTAGAGATGTAGAACATTATTTTTCACAGCTGAAGGCAACAGGAGTCACTAAAGCCACAGATGCCAATATCAGTAAGCAAAGAACATAGAAATCTGCTTCTCATCCTGCAAGCTGTCTTTTCTTAGCACTCACTTCATACAATAAGAAAGGCATGTTAAATTCCTAATTCTGTCCTTCTGCTACATCACAGAACTCACATCAGCCTCTAAACCTAATTTCCCCTACCCATTAAGTGTTTTGGGCCTTTATTAGAACCCATTTCAGGACTGGGAACCATTTTACAGGAGAGGCAGAGTTCCAGGGATGCAGCTGTACAGAAGTGTGTTAACCAGGCTGGGCTGCTGGCTCTGGGCTGTGACTGCAGAGGTTCAATGTGCCCTCCTGTGCAGCAGAGCCTGGGGACACGCTCTACATAACAGCCAGGAGCTCCTTCTGCACCTCTGCTCCTCCCCAGTGGTTCAGTGTAGGTCCATAACTTCACTACTAAAATTCAGTCTTTTACTCAGCTTTTCAGCAGAGCATCAGTTACTCAGCTATGATACACATCCAATCCATTCTATTTTCTCCCACAGAGAAAAAATTTTATTTTCTCCTATCTAGCTAAGGATCTAGCTAATCTATCTAGCTAATGTGTTTTCTATTTTTGAGCCACTTTTGCAGGAAAACAAGCAAGCCCTTGTGACCTGAATAAGCTGCAGACACTGAGGACACCTACTCCAGTCTGGTCAGATCTTCAATCTCCTCAACTTCTGCACAGTGCTCTTCACACATGTACACCTGAAATGCACAGATACATGAGTGAAAATCAGGGGAAGTTCAGTTCCATTCCAGTACTGGGGACAACACCCGTACCTGTTTCTGCATGAACTCCAGCTCATTGTCAGCAATATCATCTGCCTCCCACAGGTCCTTGCAGACCCTCCCACTGCTGTTGGCCAGCTGGGGCTCCTTGGAGGTGGCCCATTTGCTCAGGTTCTCCATGGTTGGCCGTGGCAGCAGCAGCTCAGAGTTCAGCCACGCTGCAGGGTCCCATCCTTGCCCCTGCTGCTGGGACCAGTGCACGCCAGGAGTGACCATGGATCCTGCAGTCTGGAGGACACCTGAACCCTCCTTGCTCCCCACCTCACTGCAATAATCTGAGGTAGGGATTGGCTCCTCTTCTTGGCGTGGGAGGAAGCCCTGCTTGCTGTTTCTCTGGCTTGGATCCATCAGAGGTCTGGGAAGGTCACATTTGAATCTGCAAGCCTGTTGCACAGGAGGGACAGATTTTATCTCTGATGGAGATTTCAGTTTCTGTAGGGAATAACCATTGCCAGAACCCCTGGACAAGGAGTTCTTGGCCTTAACCAAGCTGTGGACTCTGGGGAACACTACAGCAAACTTGGCATCAGTAGCACTGTTCTTCTCATCCGAGCATGGAAAGGAACTGGTTCCATGAAGAGGGGAATCACCAGGAGGCAAATCACTGTGTCCCACTTCCTCTACCATTTTGGGACCACCTTTCTCCTCCACTAATGAAGCAGAAGATTCTTTGTCCCTCGGCTTAGCCCTCTCCAGCTGTCCAGGGAAGGCTTTGCCAGACTGACCAACCCACCCAGCAGTGCTCAGAATCCTGATTGCCATTCTACTTCTGAATCCAAAAGGTTTGCTGCTCCTCTTCTTCTTCCCAAATTTCTTCAAGAGCCATCTGGAGATACCAATTGCACGTGCCACACTCAGCAGTCGAGCTTTCAGCCTTGCTTTCTTGGCAGGTTTTTGGCCAAGCCAGCTGGTGACTTTTCTAAAAGCAGAGCGGGTGTGCAGGTGCTTGGATCCTTCCCCACCATGCACAGGTTCTGTTTCAGAAGGTGCCTCTGCAACCACTTCTTCTGCTTTCTCTTTTTTTGCCTTTGTAGACTGGCCTGAACTCTGTTTAACTTTTCCAATAACTTTTCCAACTTTTTTCTTCTTTCCATGGAGCTGCTTATCAGATGATTTTTTTGTAATCATGGAGCAGCTTGAAGTATTTAACCTTTTCTCTCCAAAACTCTGAGCTGTGTTGGGTTCTCTTTGTTTACTGGGAGTTTCTAGAGTGATGGCTTTTGAACAGATGCTTTCAACACTGTTCAGGTCTGAGCTGGTTCCCAAAGCCATCTGGGCAGGATTTGGTTTCTGGCTTGGTGACAGTTCGGTCTCAGCATTTTTATGTTGGTTTTCCAGACTGAGGGGGATTTGGGATTGAGAAGAATATTTCTTTGGAAGCATCAGTGCTGGTAGGTCCTGCCTGCTGCAGTCTGAACTGTCCCTCTGTCCATTTCCACCCTCTTCACCTTTTTCTGGGATCTCACACTTCCCAGGTTTCTCCTTCAATGTCCTCTGCTGCTTGGAGAGGAAGGAGCCATCTTCCAGCTCTCTGCCTTCATCATTCACCTTCTCTTCCAGTTCATATTTGCTAAGGTGAACGTGGAGTTTTGCTTTCCCAGCAGTTGGGAGTGGTTCAGGTTTGTTTTCTTTTACTTCATCAATGTTCTCTGCAGTGCTGCTCTCCCCCCTGCTGTCAGAATTCATGTGTCCATCTTTTGACATATCTTCAACTCCGTCATTTTCTAGTATATTTTCTTTGTCTATTTCCTTGTCTATTTCAATATTTTCCCTGTTCTTAACCCTCTTAACTTGGATTCCTGAAGTGCTTAACAGATCATCTGCCTCACTGCTCTCTGCTGGAGCACATTCTGGTTGTCTCAGCATGTTGTCTGGCTTCCTCATCTTCTCCTCTGCTTCCAATCCTGCAAATTCAGTGCCTTCAGCCTCAGATTCAATTTTTCCACCTGTGGTCATCAGCTCCTTTTCAGGTTCCATAGATGCTTCCTTGCTTTCATCATCCAGTTCCTTGTAGCCTTTTCCTTCACCCACAGGAGGATCTTTGAGCACAACTTCTTTCTCACTGTTGCCATCTAACTCAGAAGAGCTGCTCCTCTCCTCAGAAGAGCTGCTCCTCTCCTCACTGCAGGAAGTGCTGCCCACCACAGCCTCCTTTGTAGCCTTTCTGTGGGTTCCACGGCCTTCACTGCTGGAGTCAGAGCAGGAGTTTCCTGAGGTTTCCTGAATATTTTCATCCTCACTTTCAGTGATGACAATCCTGGTAAGATTTTCAGCTTGCTTTTTCCCAGTCCTCTCACCTTTTTCCTGCGCTGTACTGCCTTGGGATTGAGAACCTGATTTCTGTTCAGAAGCCTTCTTGAAGTCCTGGTTCCCTCTGTGCCTTCCCCTGGGGTTCTGTGCCTTTTCTGCCAAGTTCTGTTTCTGAAAAGAGCCTTCAGCACCTTGCTCTGTGATTGCCTTCACAGCCCCCAGCTCAGTGCCAGTTTCACCGGCACCGAGTCTCTTTCCACATCTCTTTTTAAAATTCTGTTTCCTTCTATTTGTGGTGGCTTTTCCCTCCTTGTCACTGCTGTCCTCACTCTCCTGCCCTGATGTCACTTCCCATTGCTTGCAGGCCTTTCCTTTCTTCCCCTTCAACCTGGACTCTCTGTGTTTTCTCCCCAGACCAGATTCACTTTTATAATTTCTCCTGCAGGCTCTTTTTCTCCGGAACAACTTCTTGTGGTCATTATCTTTGCTTTCCTGAGGCCTCCCCAGCCTCTGGATTTTTAAGAGCTCTTCTCCAAGGCTGTCACCTTGTGCAGGAAGTGACTCTTTGCCCTTCCCTTGGCCTCTGCTCTTACCTTCCCTCTTCCCACAGCAGATCTTTGAGTCTCCTGCAGAGTTTTGCTCACAATTGAGCACCTTCTCCTTCCCAGCCTTTTTCTGCCGAGTCTTGGATCGGGCAGGAGGCATTTCCTCAGTGTTCAGGAATATGTGAGGGCTTATCTTGACTCATCTGTGAAAGGAAACATTGTGCATTTTGCTGTGAAATAAATTACAAAAGGAAGCCAGATGCTCCTGAGCACTAATTTGCCTCAGTTCTGTGGAGCCAAATAAACATTTACAGAGCCTCGCTTGTGCAGTGCCAAACAGACTGCCCTGTTCCAGGTTAATCTCTGGCTTATTTTGTCACAAATCACGATTTTCTGATTTTCTTCTTTTATTAGAATCATACCATCATAGAATATGATGACCTGGAAGGGACCCACCAGGATCATCCAAGTCTGACTCCTGGGCCTGCACAGGACACCCCAAGAATCCCTCATTAGGCCATGTGTCCATGACTTCGTAGAGCTGAGAAGGGTTTGGACACATTGTAGCTCAAGATAGAATGATTATTTTATTTCAGTTTCTGCTTCTCCACTATCCTTCTTTGTGCTGCAGAAGAGAGGAACACATCCAGTGATGTATGTGAAATAAACATCAGCAGCAAACCCTGCTGCAGTGTCAGAACATCTCCACTCAGCTGCCCCTGAGTGCCCTGGCACTCCCTGGCACTGTGGGAAATGGTCAGCATCCCAGCTGTTCACCCCTTCATCTCTTTATCTTTCCTCTAATGATATGCATGGAATAAAAGATGTAAAAGTGTCCAAAGGATTGGTCCTGATCTTTCAGGCTGATGCAAAATATCACTTCTGCCCTTTCCAGCTCTCCAGACTCTTTATTTTATGAGTGAACTTTGTGCTGCCTCAGGCATCCTCTGGGGCCCCTGGGAGTGAATGAAGTCCTGATGGCAGAGCCTGGGTTTGGGTCCCCAGCACCAAACACTGCAAGGAAAGGCTCCAAACCACAAAACAGTAAGAGCACAACTGAAAGGAAATGATGGATCAGAGAAAGGAAAACTTGGAGGTGAGTGGATGAGGAGAATGGGACTAAGGGAAAAATCTTACAGCAAGGAAAGCCATCAATCTGCAACATCTTCCCAAAGAAAACAGATTAAAAGGCTCTTGTTGGGGCTATTTGGGACTATCTTGGAAATTCCACTACCCAGGGATGGACGGGGAACAAACCAGCACATGGAACAGGGAAATTCCATTATATATTTTGTCCTCTCATCTCTTTCTCTGTTAAAGTCTTCTCTCCATTTTCTCCTTTTTCTTTCTCTTTGTTTTTCAGCCAATTCTGTGGATTCTCCACAGGCAGAAGAGAAACTTCCAGCCATTACAAATTTACAAATTCTGTCAGCGGGTAACAGAGGATGGAGCAGTCGAGATTTTGTTACAGATTCCTCCTAACTCCACCAAGTGTTACTTTATTTAAAGGCTGAAATCCAGCATCTGGAAGCCTCCGGTCACTTGTTAGACTATTATGGGATGCTGGCAATGTATTTACCTGTCTGACACTCTGAACCTGCACCCCAGTGGCCATGGTTGCAATGTCTGTACACAAGCTACAAGCCCAAAAGAGCTTTGGCTGAGGTTTCCTGGAACTTCCATCCACAGACATTTCCCTGCCCCAGGGAAGGGGCAAAACCACAGTCAAGATTGCAATTCAGCAAGCTTTAGAAGCTTTAAACCTTTACAGCTGCTATAAAGTCTGACAAGGAATGAGAGATTTTAGCACTTAGTACCTCAGCAAAGATGGAAATTCAGCCACTCTCCATAATATCTTATGACCTAATTGCAGACTGAAAATTGTCCAAGTGTATTTACAAGTTATTAAAATAAATGTTGAAAAAAGGCCATTAAAAAGTGCATTCCAGTACTCTGGGAGCAACTCTGTAAGAAACCACTCAGTGAATCAAAAAGTTTGTCTCACCTCAGTCACTCCAAGGAGGGCAGCAAAACCACATTTGAGATTTCCACAGCTCAGCAAGGATGATGCTCTAACAAAAGCACATTTGGTGTGTGCAAAGCACAGGGGTTTACTGCAAATGTTGGTTCCTTTTCTGTGCCACCTATTTTGTGCTGTTCTGCACCACAGAACAATCTGCAATAGGGAAGAACAGCATCTCCCTTTACCCCAGCTGCAACTCTGATACTGAACCAAAAAGCTGCTGCCCTGAAAGCAGTTACATACAACAATGTGTTCTTAGGGGTCCCTCTAAACTTGCTTTTTTTTGTTCTGGTCTAGAGCTGACTCTGTTGAAACCCTCCTGGACACTCTGCCCAGAGCAGAGTTCATCTCTGAACACCAATCCTATTCCCTCCCTCTCTCTGAACAGGACTGTCATACTCAGGTGTCTGGTCACCTCATTCCAGCCCCCCCTCCCCACTTAATACCCCAATACTCCTGGCCTAGATCTCTAAATCCTGCAACAAGACTTTTGTTACTGAGATTAATGGCAGCTGAATTAGACCCTAAATCCTCAGTACAGAATAGTTAATGTTCTGTCCTCCTGGGGGCTTAAAGTTGATTCAGCTTCTCTACAGTGCCAAATGCAGGAGAAAATAATAAATAAAGGTCTGCTTTTATGTGCTGTTGCTAGATAGTCATGTGTCTAAAGCCTTCCATAAAACAAAAATGCTGAAATTCTTGGATGAGGAGGAAGGTCAGGAACACTGATTTGTCAGGAGCTTAGACACCGGAGTTTGGTTTGACTCACTGTAAAGACAGGACCCCAGAGTGAATCTGGGTTAGAAAGTGAAAAACTGGAGTTGACAATTCTTCAGAGACAGGGCTTTAGAGGAGATTGGTTTGTATCACCACTGTTATTACTGGGAATGGGAAGCTGAATCACTGCTTATATAAACAACTCCTTTGACATCAGACCTGCTCTGATTAACTGCCCTGGACCATCTGCCTGCTGGGCACACTGCAGCAGGTGAAAGATGCTGCTTATCAGGTTTTCAGCTCCCCTCACCACACCAACTTCATCTAAATCACTACAGGAAAAAGAACAATTCCATGGCATTCTCTCTTTTTAGAAGAAATGAGAATAACTCACATCAGAGAAAGAAGATCCTCAGTGCTGTCAAGAATCACAGCATGAACCTACAGATAAAAAGAAGAGCAGAAAGCTCACACTGCTATTTTAAGACCAATAGGGAATTGTCTGTCTTCCCTGAGCACACTGGATTCTCCCAACTCATACAGAGGAAAGTACAATCATTAATATTAAAGGAACCTGCCTGGAACTTAGTTCTTAAGTTCCTATTTTCATTCACTCTAAAAATGGCTCTAACCCCTTCTTTTATCACTCTGCACAGTAATTTTTTGTAACATACCTACACTGATTCCAGCTAGCTGTCCCTTACCTGGATCACAGGCCCCATCCATGCAATGGTAACATATTCCCTCTCCCATGCCTTGTTCCCTGCAGCCCAGGGTCTGTTCCAGAGTTCTTGCAAGCCTGTGGAGTCTAACAGGGATTCTGGCTGGGCTGTGCCCCAAGAGCAGATAATTACATGTATATGGAAGGAGAGTGGCATCAATAATTCAAGCTTTCTCATGGTATCTTTTGAACTTTTCAACCAGCAATATCAGCAGCTGGCTTGCAGAGTTTGAGATAAAAGAAGAGGTGGGATTTCACCTAGGTCAGGGTCAGGTGTGGTATGATTAGGTGCACCCCCAAAGAAAGACTGAAAGGGTCAATTCCAAAACCAAAACACATCCACAATAATGCAAGAGGCTACCAGACAAGGCACAGTAAAAACTACCTAAAAAAAAAAGCTTAGGCCAGTGAAAAGAATTAAATCATAGGCCCCTTTCTTTTGCAGCCCTGGAGTTTTATTGCAGAGAGCCAAGCACGGGTAGCTCAGCCTCTGCTCCCTCCTTGCCAATACCAAGCTCTCTGCTGAAACAGGAAAGCAGTTTCCAGCTCAGCACTGAAAAAGACAGCAAAACTGGCACCATTTTTGCCCTCATTATGCCTAAATCTCAGTCCAAATCAAGCAGAATGACTAAATCTCCTTTCAACTCGAATTTGCAAATGAAGTTGTTCTCTTATTGCAGACATGCTGAGGTTACTCACAGCAGTGTTTATGTCCATGAAATTCTATTTAATTCAGGGATGGTTTTGCCCTGCCTGGGCTGTTCTCAAGAAATCAGGTAACAGAGCAGGCACAAATGCTCAGTGTGAGCCTCCCCCTGCTCTCCCCAGGCTGCAAAGGGACAGCACAGGGAGACCAGGATTTAACAGCTCTGAGGGTGTCACTGGCTCTGTAAGGTTTCCTGCCCCCTCCCAAAAAGCCTTTCCAGAGGAGCTGGAGATTAAACAAAATGAACTCAGGTCTGGCCAGCCACCAGAACAAGTGACCCAAACATGAAATGTGATAAGATTTTAGACGCTTTGCAGCATTAGTTCGGGTGGGACCTGTTTGTCCACCTCCTTCCAAGAGCCCCTGGCTGTTCCGTTCCGTACCTTGAGGATTCCTCCATTAAGAAGCAAAGATAAAAACTGAGGGTTGAGCTGGAGAACTCAAGAGTTTTACCTGAGCTTTCTGTCCCTGGATGCTCCACTTCTCTTAGTTCACAAGAATGAGGCTGTAGAGCAACAGTGTAGTTAATTATTTTATTTCATCACTTTCTTTTATTAACTGTCCACAAGTCACTCTCTATTCCTCTCTGCAGAAAAGAGAAATCTCTCCTGTAAAGCCCAGAATGACTGATGGCATGTGGAGCATCAATTCCTTAACGACTCTTGGAGAAAAGCCCCGGGGCTCTCAGGTCTAAGCTTCTAATGTGTGTGGCAAGGAGGAGAAACTGCTCTGAAAAATTCAACTCCTGAGGAGGAAATGGCTCTAACAAACTCCATCAGCATCAGCGGGAGCCTCTTCAAGGCTCTGCATAACCCAGGCAGCACTGGAGCTGCTGCTTTGATTTCTGTGATTTGTCAGAAGCCTCAGACATTTGGATTTCATCCTGGGAGGGCTGAGATGAAGCCACTGCTCACATTCACTTCAGACTCCTGTCTGCTCTGAGCTACCTGAGAGGAGAAAGGCTAAACTGGTGCTGTCAGATACTCCCTCCCCACCCCAGTCTCCAGCCTGGCTGTCCCAGCACCTCTAACCTGAACTCTGCACAGACTGAACACATTTGTTTGCCTTTTAAAGTGCTCCTGGCAAGATGCTGGCAGTTGGTTCATATCTCACTAAGGGAGAGGCAGATAAGCACCAGGAAAGATGAAACCCTTCCAGATTTCAGCTCCAGATCCCCAAGTAGACTGGATAGTGGAGTTTCCTAAAGATTTTCTTCATTTATGCAAAATTCCAGGTCCTTTCAGCCAGAATTCAGCCACTATGATTTTAAAAAGTTATTAGTGAGTGATAAAACATCAGAATCACCTTTTCACTGAAAATTCTTAAGTAAATTATATAAAAGAAAAGCTTTTGATGCTATTGTGTGAGACATGAAAAGTAACTCAATTTTTTAAAATTACTAAATCACACAAATAAAAAAGTAGAAACTGGCTGTGATTGATCAGAGAAATCACACTTTGCATAAATTCCCAACCGCCTTGTTTGCTTGGTAATAGCTCAGGTAAAGAGATTGGCCAAAGCTATTCTTAAGAACATCTGTTTTTAAGATAAACACCCTAAACATATAAATAGGGTCTCCTCTTGGTTTGACTCCACTGCAAGTAGAATTGACAATCCAGGCAGGACCCTGAAGCCTCTAAGACTTGTTTAAAAATATATCTTTTTTATCTATCTCTCCTCATTTCCCCCATCCCCCATTACATTAATATAAAATATCTCCACTCTTGCTTCCATATCAATATGCTTCCTCATATTGACAGCAAATATTCTCCTTTGATCCTGTACCCCAGGCTACTGAGGGAGAATTCCTGACCTCTCATTCCTGACCTCTGGCTGTTTCAAACTGGGCTCTGCTGCTTTCTTCCAGCTATTTTAGGACAAGCCCAAAGGTCTCCAAGGGCCTCTTCCCCAGCCATAACCCGAGGAAGCCAAATAAAATATTCATTGCAAGGAGAAACCAAAACAATTAAGTTACACAGGTTTGAAAACAGCCCCCTTAAATATTTCAGGAGCACTTTGTTGCCCAATTGTCTGCCGTGCAGCAGGGCTGGATGATCCTGTTACACTGCAAGGCAATGGCCCCAGCCCAGGGGTCAGACAGCCCCAGGCTCTGGGCAGGGATGGACCTGAGCTGGGTGAGCTGAAGGACTCTGTGCTAAGACAGGGCTCAGACTTCTCCCTTCTAATCCCCTGAGTGACCTCTGTGGTTGTGTCTAAAAGGAGCAAACTGAGGAGGAAAGGCCAGGCAAGCCTCCACTAAATCCAGTCCTGGTTTGGTAGCACTGGTTTGGTAACACCAGTGAGCTCCTGGAGAGCAGTGCCAGCAGCAGCCAGAAACAGGCCCAAGGCTCAGCCCACTGCTCCTTCACTGCTGCTGTGCCCTGTGCTGCTCTTGGATGTGCTGTTTGTACTTTATTTTTACTGGGCACACCAAGGAACCTGGCCCCAAATGAGCTGTCCCTGCTCTCCTTCCCTGTTTGTGCATAGCTGGGAACCCTGGGTTTGATAGAGAATTCCTCTGAGTCAGTGAAATCCCCTGGATTTAAACCGGGTTTCAACCCAATTATACATGAAAGTAAGAGGCTTTTTAATAGTGGGGGGTGGGCTACAGCCCCAGGGCTGCTCTCCCGTGGGAAATGAGTGCTCTGCAGAAAGCAGCTGAGCCCCCAAAGCACAAATCAAAGGCTCAAAGTAGAATGTCAGATTGTGCAGACTGAAATGATTACACCCAGGTAGTTGAAAATCCCCAGCAGTTTCTAATAAGCTTGCAGAGATAAAGGTAGAAGGAACCATGCAGCTAAGGATGAGGTCTCACATTACAGCCACACTGACTTCGTGGGGCCACTCCTTCCTTCCAGTGCCTTCTGTATTCCCCAGCTGTTTCCTTTGCTCCAGTGCTGGTGGTCACCTCAGTGCAATTTGATCTTACAGGTAAGTTGAGCTTCCTCATGCTGAGCTTCCTCCTAAATGAGAGGCCTGTTTGCCTGGAATTGCCCTTGCTGGTTATTCCCTTATTCCAGATCATAAGGCATTAGTTAGTTAAAAATTAAATTTAAAAGCGCACATGTGCACCAAGAGAAGAAAGGGAGCAGGAACAAGCAACACAGGAGGGCAGGACAGACCTTGGCCACAAAGGTGAAACTCTCTGGAGCTCCTGAACTCTGGGAGGGAAAGAGGGGGAGGGTACAGGAAGGCCACTGTTCCTGGAAGAAAGTTTGGTTTGGAAACTTGGCCAGAGGCTCTGTTAAAAGCACATTGTCCTATACTGGAAGTTTGTTAACTTTCATGAGATGTTGGGCCACTCACATTTTTTATGCCCTGTGATACTGTCTTTACAGTTTTGAGGCACAGACACTGTTATTATGCTGTTACTGAAGATCTGAAACAGACTGGGAGTTGTTTGCTCAGCCAGGCATTTGAAGACACTCAAAGACTCTTCTCAAGGTGATTGCTTCCAAAACTTGACATTTATTTTATAGGATGACAAACATTTTCTCTCATTTCATATTAACTACCCTGTATCTTATGCTCTGTTCCACTGCAGATATTTAACTCCCTTAATCTTCTGTAAATCCTTCTTCATTTTATGAGAGGTCTCACCTCTCCCTATGCACAGGAGAGATCCTCACATAAATCTCTCACCAGATATCACTGTGACAAGGAAATTGTTTATAGAATTTGAGCCACTTCCATGCAGGACACATTCCAATGGAAAACTCTTTCTGTGCACAAGCAGATCCAGAACAAGCACTTCAGTGAGAAAGTGCAGAACCAAGCCTGGTCAGTCTTCTGAAACAGAAAGTGATCACAGCTACTTTCTGTTCCTTCTCCTCAAAGAAAATCTAGCAGGTTAATGGTACCTGCGTGCCATGTTATTAATTAATGAGGCACATGGAGTTCTGATACATTAATTCATGCCTCTGAATTGAGTTCCTGAGAAATGGGCACTTTTCTTGTGCACTAAAAATTACTAGTTGAAGCTCTTACCCTCAAACAGGATTTTTTAGTGGTTTAAACAAACCTCTAAGGAAGAGATGAATGGGCAGAGAACTGTCAGGAGGAATCTGCCTGTGCAACATCAGCTGACAGAGATGAATTGGAGCAGGAGTGGTTTCTATCCAATCCAAGGCCTGAGGCTTTAAAAGGGCAAAGCACTTCAGAGAGATGACATGATATTATTTCACTTTGAAATTCTCATGTATCACTAACCAATTTCAAAACAGGGTGTTTTAAGGCTGGACCTTGGATGCTGCACAACAGGAATCCCAGTGCCTGGACTGACACTGCTCTTAGCAAAGGGCTTCAGGAGCCTTTAGGGCTGAGGTACTGCCACCTGCTCTGGAGCTTCAGTAATTTAAGTATAAAATTAAATCCATCTTTTTTAAAGGTTAAATCCATAGTAAGTAACTATCACTTAATGCTTAAATTTTATTATTTCCATAAACTGTGCCTCATGGATCTACCTTGACAGAGCTGAATTTCCTTGAGATGGATTTTTTTTTCACATCCTCCTTACTGTTAATTTACATTTTAAACATCTTCCTGTAATGAAAGTACAGGCAAATATCACCAGCTGTGAACTATGAGCAAACTGTCACAGCACTGACAAGATCACAGGTAATCAAACCAATTAAGGACTCTGATACCTCCTTTGGTCACAGCCTGCATTTTATGTGCTCTTAACTGTGTCACAATAAAGTCAGGAGGATGTGTTTGTCTACAGAACAATCACACCCTTGAAAAACACCTCTCCCAAATTCCATTCCTGTGGCTAACTTGCAGTTTGGAATAAAGCTCCCCCAGCTATAGCTGAAGCCACTTTTGTCTCAATTTACTGCCTAAGAAATAACACCAAGCCTTTTCTTATCCTGCCACATTCTCTGCTTCCTTGGACTCTTACCCCATCAGAGCTTCAGCTGCAGTATCTGATGTTTGGGGTGATGTTCAGCAACTCAGAGATGTCCTTGTGTTGCCAATTAGGTTTTTTTAGGAGCTCAGCCTGCTTTTCAAGGGCTCAGCACAGCAATCTGATACAGGTAAATTCCCTTCAAGGAAGGAGAGTGTGAGCAGAATCCAAGGTTCATTTCTTGAAGACCCTGCCTTAAGCATAAGCAGAGATTGGCTTTAAACAAATGACCAATATGCAGAGGCAGAAGGAATAAGCACACAGTGCACAGACTCATCTGGCAGAGGAGCAAACAGGAGGAAGAGATCTGTGTCTTTTGAAGGGCAAGAGTCAGGGACAGGCTGGGCTCTGCCCTTGGAGGTACAGGTCCTTCCAGCCTCGGGTGACTGCCTGATGCTGTCAGCACATGCTCAGGACCATCCATCTTTAAGAGGGCTCCCTTGCCAAAAACTCTTTTAAAATATAACTTAGCTCTGCATACAAGAGCTGTGCCCAAGGAGCTGGAGAGATCAGTTTCTACTCATTTAGCTGGGGAAGAGGTAAGCAGAGGGAAGAGCCTCAAAGTACCTTTTAATCTGTTTTCCTCCCTACTGAAACAGGCCACAAGGGCAAGGAGCCTTTTAGCTCTCCTGTCTTGGTTGTGTTCCCAGCAAACTCATCCCTCCATCCCCATGGATCAGCCATCATGCATAAAAGGCGTGAGAGGCAAGATGGAAATGAGGAGTTTGGTCATACATCAGTTTCATTACAAGAAAATCTCACCTGGGAGAGGCCATTTCTGCCTGGGCAGCAGCTGGGACAGATTAATCAATGCCAGGATGATCTCAAGGACCATCCTACTGCTACAGCAGCCTTTTCACACAGGGATTTGCTGGTCCTATGGGAAGCTGCATCTAACCCAGAAAGCTAATCAGACACCCCCATCATCATCATGTTGGAGAAAGAGGCTGAGGAATAACCCAAGCACTTGGGGCTTGTGGCTGTGAGTGAAGGTGCTGAGTTTCCTTCCTGTGACCAAGGGCTTGTGGCAGATATTGGAGGAATTTTTCCACCTTGCTTCCCCCAGGGAATCAGCTACAGCTGCAACAAACCTTGGGCTTTGCTTGAAAGAGACAACAAAGTCTAATATGGCTTAGCAAGGACTGCTGGGTTTTAGAAGCAATTTTACACTAAAGTCTGTCTCATCTTTCAGCCATACCAATTCCTGCTCCTTTTAAAGACATCCCAATCCATGAGGCCACATAGGCAGTGGTTTGGAGGCTGAATTCAGGACCACAGTCCAGGCATGAAATCCTTTGAGCTGCCACAGACACAAACCATATTCTAAGAAACAGACCAATTAAGCTGTAAAAAAAAAAAAAAATTTAAAAAAAAAAATCATTCTCTCACTAACCAGACAGGCCTCAGGCTTCAAGACCAAGATGAAAATTACTTTTCCTTCCAACATTATGTTCTTCTAATAGAACTGTTAGACAAATTCTGCAAATATTCAACTCCTAAACATCTGAGGAAAGCTTGAATTACTATTGAAAAGTAAAAAAAAAAAAAAAAGAGCTCCAGGCCAAGCTTTTCTAGGAGTAGAGAATTTTGGCAGCAAACACACCACCCCATAAAAGAGCTCACATTACCAGAAAGCATTTGACCTAAAACTCAGGCCACTATAAAACAGCATCCCATATTAGGGACCCAATGTGTACTCAGATGGGGAAAATTTGTTCTTTAGTTGTGATCCAAGACTGTCCCCTCTGCAGAGCAGCAGGTCTGTGGGGGTCAGGGAACGCTGTGCCAGCATTGCTGGAAGGATTTTTTCAAGTCAGTGTTAACAGCAACTCTGGTCCTGCAGCCAAGGGACACTTCCCAGTGCCAGAGCCCTGTGAGGCTGCACAAAGCAGGAGAAGGGGGAAGCACTGCCAAAGCCTGACTGGCAATAACCTTAATAAGGGCCAATGAGCCCTCAGAGTGCTTCCAAGCATTAAAGCATTAGCTCTTGGAGAGGGCCAGCAAACTCCTATCAGATCCCAGACAAGGAGTTCAAGTGAAAAGTAGAGGTAGGCACAAAATTCGAGGGGTTTGGCAGCAGCTGAGTCCTCTGATCAGAAGCAGGCCATTATTTTTAGTGTCAGCTGAGGGGCAGGCTAAGAGTAACCACAAGGCTCAGAAGGCAGTTCCTGAAAGGGAGAGATGAAAAGGGATTTTTTTCCCCCCCACAACATTCAAAAGCTGCTTACATTCATTCATTGAAGGCTCCACCCCTCATGATCATCTCATCCCATCACCAATTTTACTTGCTGTTTGTTTTCTGACAGCACAAAAAATACACCCTAATTCTGTCACAAGCCTTTCCATCCCTTCCTGCTCAACTCAGAACACAACTGAAAGCACAATTCATGAGCTTCAGCCTTGCCCTGTTTTGTCCCTTTGCAATTTCTCCTGAATTTTAGGCATAGGAGCTCTAAAAAGATTCTTAATGTGTCTGCCCACAACAAGCCAAGGATCTCATTCCAGTAAATCCTTCAGTTCCAAAGCTCTGCTTGAAAAAAAAAATCTGCCATAGCACATATCCTAAATGACTCAATCCCATTTGTAGTCTGGCTTGTCCTCTGAAGAAAATAAGAAGCCTGGATTTTTTTTTTGGCTGTTGGTTTTGAATCTAAATGTACTTTAGAGTTTACAAAAAATTGTACCATTTTTGTGAATCTCTCACTCTTCCGGGAGTTCTCAAGTTATGTGGGTGAAAACAGGGAGAAGATAATAAATTTCTTCTGCCCTTTCTGAGTAAGACTGTCACATCTCTTCCCCCAAGCCTGCCAACAAATAAATACTCAGAAAAGGCTTTAGAATGAGTCCATCTGTAAGGAGCAGAAAGAAGCAGCTGGGTGCACCAGGATGATGCACATGCACAGAGTGACAGCAGCTCAGAAGTTGCTGATTAAACCATAATTTCCTGTAAATTTGCAGCATCAATGCCTGGCACAAGAGGTGGAAACAGCAGGACACCTCCCTGCCAGCTTCAGTCCTGCAGCAAGAGACAAGGAAATAATGAAGCAAACAGAAATAAGGAAGTGAAAACTACTTTAGAAATGGAAACTGAAAGAGAAGGCTCTCTAAAACCTCATGAGCCATAAATTAGGTCTCAAAGGAGGTATTAATAGTTTTAGAAGGAAGGGTGCCTGCAGTACCAGCAGAGCAACTCTACAAGCATTTTTTCCTGCAGAACAGATTGTGCCATCCTAGTGCTGTAGGTAAGAAAGGATTCCTCAGCCTTGCTTGGGAAGATCTAGAGGGCTCCCAAGGAGAGGCAGAAACAAGAGGGCTTCCAAGGAGAAGTTTCCAAAGTGTGCCAAGGACAGCAACTCAGCTCCATTCCAGGAGGATTTAGTTCTTCCTCACTGGCTGTCACAGTGCTACAAGCAAGTTACAGTAGAGAAATTTCAGAATACTTTGTTCTTTTTCTTAGCTGTTAGGTGAGGGATAAAGGAAAGAAATTTTAAAGAGGACCAAACTGCTCTCTGCAGAGCTTCACCAGCTTCAATTCCAAATCCACTGGCAGACAGCACAGCAGCACTGCCAGATCAATCCTGTCTCCCTCCAGTGTTATCATGCATGTTTATTCAGGACAAACCAGCAATGACCTTCCAGGGACTATGATGTGAAGCAGTGCCC
The DNA here is from genome assembly GCF_023055355.1 of Agelaius tricolor. NCBI lineage: Eukaryota > Metazoa > Chordata > Aves > Passeriformes > Icteridae > Agelaius > Agelaius tricolor. The sequence continues at coordinate 5,149,799 of NW_027269295.1, forward strand.
TTTCCTGGCATTCCCATCCCACATGGATTGCAGGATGGTGACACAATCCCTTTGCTCCTCCCACCCACCACCTTGCTTCCCTCCAGGAGTGCTCTTTGCCCCCCTCAGCTCAGAGGGCAGCTCCACCTTCTCCCAGGCATCTGTGGGCAATATAAAAGAAGCTTTTGAAGGACAGAATAGATATGAGAGGAGACAAGGATCACAAAAGGGAATTCAGAATTTTATTGCCAAAAAAAAAGCAATGTAGTGTTGAAACAAAAATCAAATTCAATTAGTTTTCCTCCAATTTGAATGGCTACAAAAATAGATTCTACCCAAATCCATAAAGCCAGTTAACAGTACCATAACAAACAAACCCCAAAATTACTCATTCAGATACCACGTACAGCAGTCACAGGAATCTAGTATATATTACTTAATGTTTTTTTCTTAAAGTAAATTTCTAAATGTTTCTGTTAAAACTGAAATACCCATAAGATTTTAAAAAAATGTACAAAAAATAATTGTTGGAGGTAACAGTGTGCGTTTATTAAAATCCTGCACCGAGGCAGTAAAACATTTATAATTTAAAACCCAGCCCAGTAGAAAAGAGAAATGTGCAAACATTTGAATGTTAGGTGTACTCAGAGGCTTGTGGTGCATCAGAGCTGGCATCCACTGCTGTCCTAAAGCAAGGCAGGCTCCAGCAGGAGAGGTCTCCAAGAGGCACTAAAGGGGAGGCAGAGGCAGAAGCACTGAGCTGCAGCTCCCCAGCCTGGCTGCTGGGAGCTCTGGTGCCTTCTCCCCAGGGACGGTTTGCCCAGTCAGTAGTGTTATGGCACTCAGTCCAATGCCACGAGGTCCTCCATGAGTTCTGGTCAATCTGCTGCAGGAGAGAAGAATGCAAAAGCTATTTGAAAAGGCAGGCAGTAAAAGCTAATGAGAGCTAATGAGCTGATACACTCAGATTGCTGCTGGGAGCTCTGGCTACCTCACCAGCTCACTTTGTGATAAGGGAGCCTTCAAAGGATTTTTAGCTCTTCCTTTACCACTGGTGTAGCATGTAAGGTGCTGAACAGTGCTCACACACCACTCAGCCAGCAGATTCCCACCCCAAAAACTGAGGTCAGAGTTCTGCACAGAGCATTGAAATAAGCTGGAGCTTATTAAGAAATTTCATTCTACTTTCTGCTTCCTTTGGCTACTTCAAATATCTTTAGCCTCACCTACCTCCTCCATTACTTAGTCCGTGTCCTAGTGGACTTCTTGCCGAATTTTTTTCTGCATAGCTCCTGCAATGACACAAGAAGACATTCCTTATTGCAGTGCAGTCTCATCCCATCCACTCCCAGATGCCGACAGAAGACCAGGATGAGGTAGTGTCCAGAGGAAGTGCACAGAGCAGAGCATGTCAGGCAGTCACTGATCCTTCCACACCAGCAGTTACCAATCCCACCAAGCCTCCTGTTGCAGAGTAGTCCTTTGCCTACACTTGGTAGCCCCTGACCATCCTAGGGAGATGAGTAAAGCCCCGCAGCCGTGGTGGTAGCTCAGCTCTATTGTACAGACAGAATGGGAGCAGAGACACTGAACACATCCAAGGGACAGTGTCAAGCCAGGATTAAAACTCCAGAGTCCCATCCTTGACCAACTTAGCCCGTGTGGCCTGCCCTTAGATCAGCATGGGTTGACACAAATAGAAACCTGTATGCGAATACTCAGAGTCCTGTTCCTTGGGGAGGTGGGAATGTGATCTCTCCTGCTTTTCGGAGAGAAAGAGACAAAGCATTATTCATAAAAAACGCCAAGGGACAGCATGTGAAAGAGAACCTGCCTCTCATTATTGCCCTTTGGTAGCTTGTGGGATGCACATGTGACCAGATTCCAGCAGAAGGATCCCTGCCATCAAGTGGGCATCCCCCTGCTGTCACCTCAAGCTGCCCTCCCCTGCCAGCCCCAGGCATCAAGAAGAGAAGTTGGTTGATACTCACCCTCTGCGCCCCTCCAGAGTACTCTGGATCTCCTTCAGCACTTCTGGAAAGCAGAGAGTTAAAGCAGTGAGCCAAAGCAGGGGAATCTGCTTTCAGGCAGCTGCCTGAGCACATTCCACCTCCCCAGTGAACAGCCTCCAGAACCTGCCTCCCACACTCAGAGGTCAGTCCGTGGATCATCACTGCCTCTTTAACCAGGTTTTTACTGGGCAGGCTGGCACACAGGACTGAAGCAGTCAGTTGCCAGAGGAAATGTTGCCAATCCCTGTGTACCAGAGCCCCAAAGGAACTGTCTGTTCCAGCTGTCATCTTACACAAGTCCTATTGGAAATAAAGATCCTTCTCTTATCTCAGCAGGGAATGCAGCTCTGCAGAACAACCCCTGCCCAAGGGCATGGCTATCTGTCCAACCCCTCATTTCCGGGGATTCAAGAAAACTCAGCATTTCTGACAGTAATTACAGATCCCTTAGAACTGGAATCCACAAAATTCCCAGCAGCTTTCTTCTTTTCCCACCCAGAAAGGCACCTTCCCCCTCAGCAGCAAGACTTCATCTCACTCACTTTCATCATTGAGTAAGGCATGTTCCATCAGCCTCCCAGACTTCCTTTCTAAAGAAGAGTAAGAAAACTTGTTTTAGCTAACAATATTTTCCCCTCTTCCTGAAATAAGTACAGTTTTGGAGAAATGCACAATGGAATGGATTTTTTTCCCCACTTCAAGTACTTTTTGACTTTATTGAATGCTTCACAACTAATCCTTAAAGTTTCTCACGCACTGAACTGTTTCTTTCAGCAATACTAGTTTGGATAACAGAAGATCTAAATAAGTTCAGACCTTCCCTCCAGCAAACTCTGTTCTACCCTTTAAGAGAATCTTCCACGTACAACTTACTTCAGAGCTATCAACTAAAATACAATCCAGGCAGATCACAATATTTCCCCCACATCCTTCCTTATTTTTCCCTATCTCAGGTAGAAAATATCAACTGTAGCAATAGGAAAGACATTTTGAGGTTTACACACACCATGCTACCCGCAGTACACTTTTTTTTTTTTCACTTACCATCTTCTCCACAGTCACCTGGACTATTTCCTGGTCCCCTAAAAAAGGAGAGGAGGCAGAAAACAATTACTGACGCTGAAGAAGAGGAGTGCAGAGAATTCCTCTGTGTTCTTAGCAGTTACAAGAGGCTCCAGTGCACATCAACTAAATGGTTTGCTGAGTGTGGGAAGGGCTTCACCACATGCTGGCGATGCAGAAGTCTGCAGGCACCAGAGAACACTTCTTAACTCTTGGAATAAAAATCCTGTAGGATCTCTGTGAGGGTCAGATCTACTGTTACTCACTGATGTTCCAAGAGGAGAGGAGGAACACTGGATTTCCTTTCACAGAGACACAGCTCAGCCTCAGCACATGGGAACAAGCAAAGCAAGCCAGGGTTTTCTCTGAGTTTGTGACTCCAGCTTAGGGATGTTCCAAAGCTTCCTGCTCTATCCTACCAAATGTACTCCAAGTAGGAAAACCACCAAGGGGAAGGTTACATTTCCTGATGCCACCCCCTCTGTGGATGTTAACTTCAAAGGGGTTTTCTTTCCTCCCTACTCAGACACAGCCAGTGTGCAAGAGTGTTACAGACATTACCTGGATATCCTTGCAGCATTCTCTGTGCCAGGCTTGTGCACGTGGTTGTTGGTTGTCACTTCTGGCATGTCCACGATGCACCGGGGCTCCACCAACCATTTGGTGGAAAGGGAAAACCTCTCAAACTCCGATGGCGAGATCAGATAGAAACCTGCAGGGGATTGGGAATTGATAAGGACAACTCTCAGCAAACAGTTCCAGAACCAAAGGTGATCCTAAAAAACAACAGATCTAGGCATGATCTGTGTTTGGCAGAAAGGGTTTGCTTTTCCTTCTATCTAAGCAAGGAGGGACCATTGAGGAAGAAATTACCCCAGCTCCCCTCTGGTTAGCCTAGAGACTGTGCAATTTAAGGTTATGCTGAGACATAATTTTGTTGTCCTGTGCTGACATTTGGAGAAAACAGCACAGAAAGATGCAAAAAATGAACTGGAAAGCAGCAATCCATCTTCAGCAGCCACAGGATCCCAGTTTTGCAATGTGAGTGCTCAGACACAGGCATGTACAGGAGGCTCAATGGAGCCATTTCCCAGAGCCTGCTGCTTAGAGAGCTATTCCCCCACACCAGACAAGAGGAGAGTGGTCAGGTGGAAGTTATCTAAGGGGCAGAACCAAGCTGAAAACCTCTATTCACTCCTGTATTCATTAACAGTAATGGAATAAAACTCACTCCTAACTCATGTGTTGGTACCTGCTGGCAGCTGGTACTGCCCAGAAACACACAATGAACACATTTCTGAAACAGTCTCATATGGAGGGACTTGACAGCTGGCTTGTAAGCAAAGCTGAGTTAATAGAACAAATAATAATTGATGATTTTTGAGTGTATTTATAGCAAAAAGGAAGACAAGGGTCTTAGCATAGAAACAGATTAGAAAAGATATATGAAAATTTTTGTAAGCTAGACTACATGCATGAGTAGATGTATATATGTGCTTTATTAAATTTCTGTAAAACTTTTGCTAATTATATTGACACTAATTGCTTTCCATTAATATAATAAATTATTGTGATGTTAATAACTTAAGATTATGCTTTGTTAAAAGTATGTAAGTTAGAAAACATGCAAAATAAAACCTTTTTTTTAAACCCTAATCACATATATATATATATGTCATGTCCAACCTAACAATAACAGCCTCACATGTGTACACAGCCAGCTAAAAACACTGAGCTGTTTCCCATTGTCTCAAGCACACAACAAGAGGGATGATCTGGGAGAAGCCCACCTCACCTTGGCCATATTTGGTGAAGACACAGGAGGCAATGCCACTGACATCCTCCTTGCGGATGCAGGGGTAGCGGATCTGCAGCTTGAGGAAGGGCAGGGAGATGATCTGGATGTCTCCCAGGTTGGTCAGCACTGCCAGGTCATTCTCACTGTAATCATCAGTCTTGCAGCTACCGAAGTTGGCAACCGTCACCTTCCGTACCCTGCAGCCCTCCAGGGCTGTCAGCTTGAGCTTCAGTTTGGAGCTGACCTTGGGCAACGTGAAGACCTGTCACAGAAATGAGACACTGACACCTCTTCCTGCACAAAGGCAGCAGCAGCTCCCCAGGACATCTGCTGCTCCCTCCCTGGATAATGTTTCCATTCACAGGGAATGCACACAGGTGTAACCAGAGCCAATCCCCTGCTCATAGCATGAGAACCAATCAGCCACAGGCAGTGTGAAAATGTCTTTCTGTTCTGACATCAGTTTTACCCTTCAGGCTGTAACCACACTTCTCCCACATTTTTTCAAAACTCTTCCCTATTTGGCTACAAATTAACACAGAAAGAGAACAGGGTTTAAGTTAGTGTGCAAAACAAGAAACTTTTAAGCTACTTCCCAAAAACACCAACGAAATTCCTGCTTCTGCACTAACAACAGAAAAGCTCTTACCCAAAAGCAGAAGCAGCTTTGTCCAAAGAATATAATGTAATATATTTAATGTAATATATGTAATGTATAATGTAATGTAATATAATGTAATATATGTAATATAGGCATAACATTTCTATATTCAGCATGTGCAGCACTATGCTGAACACCAGTTTGCCAGCACACATCTGATTTATGGACTGTACCAACCAGAAGTGCTGTCCCAAGGCTGTTCCTGAGGCACAGGAGAACAAGCACTCCCAAGAGTTCTGCTAAAGCACTGGGCACTGCTCAGTGGAGAGAGATTTCATGCACAATTCATAGGCACCTCCCTCCCTCAATAGGTGACACTCACCTTAAATTGCTCTTCAGACACCACCAGCAGCTGGTGGCTGCCTTGCATATCAGGACTCTTGGAAAGGTCATGTGCTACTTCTAGAGGTTCTGGGAGGGGAGTGCTGCGTCCATCCAACACAAGTATTCCCACAACAGGAGCCCTGTGCATCAGCTGAATTTCTTTGGCTAGACAGGTGAGATAAGGAGGAAAAACAAACAGAAAAAACAAACAGGAGTCTAGTCAGAAACACTGTTAGAAACTCCTTCACACCCTCTCAGCACTGGAGACCTATATACTGTGGATATAGAAATGCTGCCTAAAAAGATTTGGTAGTTGAGGGGCATTAGGGCATTCAGACTGGACTGATGTGTGTTGGACAGAAACCATTGTTACATAAAGACAACAGGCCCAGCTGCCAGAACAAGGGACACGTGCAGCGAGGGTTGATGGCAAACTTCAGGGACAGCTGACACAAATTTACATTTCTGAAGTGAGTAGGAAATGAGGCTGAGGCACATCAAGCAGTGCTGGAGCTCCAGTTCAGCTGCTGCAGTGAGCATTGCTTAGCTCAGACAGTGCCACACTTGGCTCCAATCACTGATAAGCAGCACTAACTGAGTGACCCTGCTTTTCTGGCTATAACTCAACAGAACCCTGTTTTCACAAGGCACTTACCCTGCTCTGCCCTCACAGGCTCATCCATCCTCCTCTCAGCTGGAGGAACACGTAAACAGAAAGCGTAGACTGTCCCTCCATTGGTGCCAGCCCACAGGGACGGGCAGTGCCGGGAGCCTGGAGTGACAAAAAAGCCCATGAGCAAGGCACCCTCCATGACATAACAGCTTTCCTTGGCTACATAAAACCTCCCTCTGTTTGCACCCTAAATATCTTTATAATAGGGGAGACCTGCCAGGCACAACATTCTTTTCCCAATACACATCCACCAGCAGCCCTTAGAAAGGGCACTGCACCTGAGCAAAGGCAAAAGTACCACCATATGTATATCACAGATGAGCAGAGTAAACTTGTGCATGCTATCAGTTTGGGCTCTGATGCACAACCAGCCACCACCTTCACTAAAATTAAAAGGCTTTGCTGGAGACAGGGATGAACTTCAAAGGAATGAAAGAAGGAAAAGTTTATACTAGAAAGTCAAATGCCAATACAGCACATTTGAAAATCATACATAAAGACCTGATTCAAAGATGAATGGCCACTTGCCTTGGATTAGCCAGCAGCCCAGAATGGCTAAGTAACAATTCTACATGACAACATATGCTCTTGTTCTATATCAGTTTTTCAGCACAGCACAAAGTAGGACACAGGAGGTGCCGAGTTTTCCTGGCAGTAAATCCTAATACGCTCCTTGGCAGAAGCAGTAAAAACCCCTTTGGAAGAAGAGAGAGATGTTTTTCCTACTCACTGTCTCTCAGGAAGGTATCAGCAAAATACAGGGTTCGCACAAAGCCAGTGAAAGAATCTTCTGCCGAGCGTGCTTCGATCTTGCGCTGGACTGGAGCCAGCTCCATCTCCTGCAACACGTCCTGGTCAAACTTGGCATTTGCTTCTTGCACCTTCACAGGTGAGGAGACACTGTCAGTCAGGGATAGACACAGCAGGGAGAGAGAGGGAGTGTGGCAGCAATAGAAAGGCACACCAGTGAACTTGTCCTCTGAACTGATCTCTTCTAAAAATGTGCCTGTTTTTATCTAACAGAGCATCAGAAATTGCCATTTTCCCTCATACCAATAGCTATTGATTTGATAGCAGGGCTGAGACCACCTCCTGCTCTCGGCGGTCTTAGCATGCTCCAAGCTGTAAACAGACAGACCCCAAAAAGGTGAAGCCCTCACCTCTGAGGCATTCCCACCACCTCCTCTCCGCTTCCTACTGGACACACGGCTTCTTCTGATCCGCCGGAACGACTGACGGAGGGACTTCTTCAAGGATTTCACCCGAGACAGGGGACCTTCTAAGGCCAGCTGGTCACTGGGATGCAGTGTGCACCTGGAAGAGGGAGACAGTAGCCACGTGGTCACTTTCTACTGGGTGGCAATCACTCCCAAGAGTCCAACAGGATACACACAAATGTTGGAACACAGTTATATATTCTGGAAGATCTTCAAGGGTGGAGAAAAAAGAAGCAGAGCTTCTTGCTACAGTGACAGCTCTTGGGAAATCACTTATCACACCTTGCTTTGTTAGTAATTCCAGGTCATCATTAACATAAGGATTACTACAGACCCCCTGGAAAGATGACACTTACTTGACAAAGACCAGTCGCTTCTGCTGATGGTCAAAAAGCCCAAACCCATGACTGGTGCCAAAGGCCACAAGCCTCCACTCCGAGTGCAGGGCCAAAGAGGTGACCACAGCTGGTGGCTGACACTGGACAAGGACAAATGGCTGAAAACCAGCTTCAAATCTAACAGGCCCATCTCGAGTTTTGAGCTTCTCATGACCTTTCCATCGATAGCCCTCTTGGTCCTGCAGGAGATCTGCTTCAGCATGGTCCACCACATGTTCTGCATCCTCATCATTCAGTTCCATCACCAGCACCTGAAAGGAAGAGAACAACCTTTGCTGCAGCTTTTGCTGTGCAGGCAGATCTCCAAGCTGCAGCCCTTCCCTACAGCTGCTAAACTACAGCATCTCTCAGGGCAGATAAATAACAGTAGATAATGTCTAAAACCAACTAGAGAAAGCAGAAAATCCCAGAATGGTTTGGGTTGGAAGGCACCTTAAAGATCACCTAGTTCTAGCCTCTGCCATGCACAGGGACACCTTTTCTGGTCAGAGCTCCATCCAACCTGACCTTAAACACCTTCAGGGATGGGGCATCCTGAACTTCTCCAGGCAACCTGCTACAGGGCCTTACCACCCTCACAGCAAAGAAGTTCTTCCTATCTAATATCTAATCTAAAGCTACTCTCTGTTTGAAGCCACTCCCCCTTGTTCTGTCATTCCAGTACCTTTTAAGTAGTCTCTATCCATGCTTCTTGTAGGTTCTTTCAGGTATCAAGGTGAAATTAGGTGACCCCAAACCTTCCCTTCTCCAGGCTGAACAATCCCAGTTCTCTCAGCCTTTCCTTGCAGCACAGCTGCTCTATCCCTCTAATGACCTTTGTGGCCTTCTCTGGACTCACTCCATCTCCATGTCCTCTCTGTGCTGGATGCATTGCTCAAAGTGGGGCCTCACCAGAGCAGGGTCCCATGAATCATTCCAGAAAACAGATCAATTTACCATAACAGAAATGAACATTTTGAATTTTAGCAGATCTCCAGATTACCCTGAAATCTGCCCTGAAAACAATGTTTATGTTGATTGTTCATATTCCAATACCTGTCCTGCTGTACCAGCTACAGCCAAGTATCCACTGTATTTACACAGGTAGATCTTCTGGATCCCAAGTCTTGGATCATCACTGTAAGGATCGAAGGTACCAACCTAGGCAAGAGAACAGATAGGGGCTGGTCTTGAACTGGGGCAGGAATCAGAGCTCCCCAGGTTTTCAGGAAGTTTCTACCAGCAGCAGCTCTCTCACCTTGCGGAGTGGAGGCCATTCGTCCTCCCCCAGGGTGTTCATGTTGTCATTGGGATCAGCATCTGTGAGGAACACTCTCACTGTGCTCAGCTTATAAAGGAGGTGCAAGCAGACACCAGAGGCATCCCAAAACCTCACTGTGCCATCTTCATGCCTGGGGGGGAGGATACAGGAGCACACATCACACAGGAGAACAGCACATGGAGGGTAAAACAGAGGGGAAAATACAGAATTTTAAAAAAAAAAACACAAAGAGAAAGTTTTTTGGCTTCTTGTGTATTTTTTGTTTTAGGTTGTTGGGTTTCTTTAATTCAGGTTCTTGGTGATCTGATACCATTACACTAATTTAAGATTATGCCAAAAAGATATGGAAAAGGCAAAAAGCTTAGCATATAGAAGGAAAAACTCATCCAGGCAAAAATACTGTTACAGGGAGGGAAGGGGGAATTTTTTTGCAACAGTCTCCCAACAAAAGGGTAGAAGCTTCTAACATGCTCCATCAAGAATGCAATCTGAGAATCAGCCCCCTGAAACTCTCTAAAGTGCTTTGAAAAGAAAATGGCAGATTTTTATGCAATGAGACAATTTCTTGCTAGCTACTTCCAACTCTTAGCTAGATCTGTTCGTGCTGATCAAAGCAGACAGGAGTCCATGCTAACCTCTATTTTAAGATTCAAAGTGTAAGGTAGAGGGGAAAACGCTTCAAAACATGAAAGATTAAGCTTTAATTTAACACTTCTGCCTTTGAACCAGGCTGGATTAGTGCCTGCACTCCTACACACTTTGAGAGTAGGGGCAATGGAAAACACATCAAAACTAAAAATCAGCCACTTTCTGGGTTATCTGTGGACATCATGACCTGTTTGCTCAGAAGCAGCAAAATAAATTGGCTTTACAAAGCCAGCAGCACAGCTCTGAGAAGCTGCACTGTAAAGCTGCAGTCTCTGCCCTAAAAGATGAGCAGACTAACTCCATAGGAAAATCTCAGTCAGTTGAAAAAGGGGAACTGGAAAGGGCTCCCTGATGGTTCTCAGGTCAGCACCTACCCTGTTAGCAGCAAGTCCCTCTGTGGAGGATCTGGAGCGATGTTGGTGCCACCATCAATCGGCCACGGCTACAAACAGAGTAAGAGAAGTGTGTGACTGCCTAGGCAGTGACAGTGTGGAGAGTACAAAGTCAGCAGGAGGGCATGAACTCCAGTGCAAGTAGCAGTGAAACAGTCCATGCTGTCAGCTTTTGTTGGGATTAGATGTCCTCATTCTGACACCAACTGTGCCTTTTAGAAGGCATTCTACACATTTCCCCGAGAAGCTTCATGGTTTTACATGAGAACTTTGTTACCACCAACAGCTGGGAACACTCAGACCTCCCCTCTGGCTTGTCAAAGCTTAAAAAATATCACATTTTAATTCCCCAGTGTAACTGTACTGCTTTGGGAAAAGGCCTCTCTCCACCCTGTTAAGAGGCAGGACAGTGTCTGCTGGGGCTGAACCCTCTGCAGATCATCAGCAACACAGACCACCCACACCATGGGCAGTCACACTGACCTGAACACGTAGGGACACAGGGGGGGACACAGCTGCCATACCATACTGGAGTAGTGAATGTTCTGCTTGCTCCCAGCGCTGATAATCCGCTCCCAGAGCTTCAGTGGGATGTTGGAGACGTGGTGAGAGCAGGTGATGGCTGAGCAGTGCAGGGAGGCCAGGTATGGAGGGTGCACTGCTGGCCAGCCTGCACTTTTCAAATCTATGACCACGAGCTCTTCTTCTGCCAGCACCACCAGGGCAGAAGGGTCATCAAACTCTGCAGAAACAACATTCATTGAGGCTGACAAAACTGACCAGCCAAGGTGCAAACAATGCAGTGCAAACAAGCTTCCTGTAAGGCTGCTTTAAAAACTGTAATCACACACCTCCACATCAACATTTTTCTTGAAAAAAACCTTAAATGCTTCTGTGTTAACTGGGCCTATTGAGTATGAATGGATCTGAAGACACTCACAGATTTACTGCAAATTCGTGTTTCTTTACATCACTCCTGGGACTGTGACAGTGACTTTTAATAGATTCCATTGCAGAGTGTAAAATTTGTTAACAACAATGACTGAATAACACAATGTTCATACTTACTACTGTAACAGCCAGAATTCCAAGACTTTACCTGCAGCTAATTAACAGCACTGGGTAGAAAGACATGTATACACCCCAGCAGTGACCCATTTAGTGCTGTTAGGACCACAGTCCATCCAGGCTAAGCTGCTTAAACATGCTAATGCCTTGGGTTCTGCAGAATGCTTCTCTGCTTGAACTGACAAGTATTTACAATTCAGCTCTTTTACTTTTCATTTTCTCTTCTTCTCATATGTTGTGACACATCCTCCAGACTTTCTTTTTAAAGATGTATACATCATCTAATAATTCTTATGTGTATTAGGAACAATTACAAAAGAAATACGTTAATGTAACTTGACTGGTGACATCTGACACAAACAAGAATTATAACTCAGGTTACAATGTACAATCTTGAGTGAAAAAAATTTAGTCTATGAGGACATTATTGCAGCAAGGTTGACAAGTCAGCCACAGCAGCAAAATGGTGGGGAAAACCAAAACCACAGACCAGTTCACAGCAGTGAAAATTAACACAGCTCCAGAAATCTGAGTGAATACGAAGCTGGATTGGGGTTGATTAACACTGAGCCATTAGCAAACTACCTAACATCTTTTCCCTGACCTTCCCTCCTAAACTGTACTTTTACTTCCCTCCTTTACTTGGTTGATTAACCTGGTGTACACTTGCAAGAAGGGACATACCAACACTGTTCATTCAGCAAAATTAAATGCAAGTAATTAGTACTTGGCATCACTATTGAGGCACCCCAAGTTTCACCTCTGACTAGGCCCAGCCACAACACATCACTAATTAGTTCAGTTTCATCATGAAAACAATGTTTTCTATTCAGTTTTACTTCGCTTTCCTATGTGTCATCATTTGCAGTTGCCACAGGACTTCACAATAAAACTAATAATATCATCCCTGTACTGTAACAGCCCTGCAGTTTACTGTTGGCAGCATTAACCAAAAGTGTTCTGTTTTAACAATTTTTTTCTCTGCAAAAACACACATCTGAGCTCATTTCTTGTGGCAAGAATCTATTTTAAGTTGCTGAAGCAGCATGCACAGTAAGATTTGTCATGATTGCCACACACTCACCCACCTAACTAAAAAAAAAAAAAAAAAAAAAAAAAAAGAAACAGGAAGGGCTGGCCTTTTTAAGCAGTTTCCACAGCATATTCAGGGTGGTGAAAAGTCACCAGCTACGACCACGCTGCAATGCATGAGCTTTGTGCTTATTAAATTAAGTGGCTTTGGTATACAATTAATACCTTGGTATTGCCATTGCAGGGAAGACTGCTTAAGGGCAAACAAGGCAAGCTATGTAGATCCACTAAGCTTAGGCAATCAGCCACAAGGAAGCTTGTCAACCACAGAAACCTCATTTTATTGTAAAAAACTTCCTCATCTGAGTGCAACAGTTTCAGTTTCCTGTAGTAGCTCCTGTCTGAACCCACCGGCAGTGGCGTTAACTGGATAATTCAATTATTGGTAAGTAGAAATATAAAGCCTGTTTGTTCAGTTATTTCATCCTAAAGGATTTCTAATCATATCCAGAACCTGAACTCTAAGCAGTCCAACTCTGACCTAAAAAACTCAGGTTTCTTTCATTGTTAATACTTTTGTTCCATCATCCAGAATCTCCACTCTTGACAATTTCATAGAAAGCAAAAGATTCTCCTTCCTTAATACCAAAAGGTATTGAACTCAAAGTATGAAACAGTACCCCAAGTTTATCAGCACTGTGAGCTTGAAGATTTAGACCTGTAGGTTCTGCACACTTGGAAGATGCTTAGAAAAGACAGTGTTGTGCAGGGAAAATCAGTAACAGACACACACAGGTACTTCTGCTCAGTTACACTCTGATTTCTCTGCTCTCTTTTCAGTGACCTGAGAGGGTCTGCTAAGATCTAGGAAGACAGGCAAGAGGGAATCCAAAAGTTGGTTTTTTTCTGCCTCTTTTCCCAAGATATTCCTCCCCTGGATCTGTGTTCTGCTTCCCAGAACAGGCCGGAGCGATTCTGCACTGACAGACCAGGATGTGGAGCTGTGGCTGTCACCACCTTCCCTGGCAGGACACAGGACAAATTGGGTTGGAAACCAGTCTAGCAGGCAAATCAGAGACTAGAAAGCCTGAGAAGATCCAGTAACAGAAGATTTACTTGCAAGCTCCTAAACAATTTGCAGTTTAGTCTGATCCTGCACATTTTTGGAGCTTGAAATTGCATTTTATACTCAGTTACTCCAAGTTAACCAGAAACAAGAACTACACCAGCATTAAACTAAGAGTTATTGGGGAAAACCCTTTACAGTTTCATGAAAAGGAAGAATGTACAGTTACTGCTGAAGTAAGGACAAGAAAGCTCTTCAACAGAAGCAAGAATCTGACAAGCTCTACACAATTCAAGAATGAGAACTATTCAGTTTACATTCATGTTCACCAGCAGTAAGGAAATTAAGTTCTCCATATAATGACCCTTGGTTCTATGTCACCCTTTGCTGATTTGTTACCCAAAGCTCCAGACACAAATCCAGGTACTAATTAAAAGAATCAGTGTCTCAGTGGGAGTAAATTCTGGTTTTAATTATTAGCCTCCTTTGAAGTGCTGTTTCCAAACAACAATATTCAGATCCTCATTTCACGACCTGGTTACGTCCAATGTCCAGCTTAAACAGATATAGGCTTAAGAGATCTTTTCTCATTAACAGAGTAGCCTAATTTTTTTGAGGAATGTATGGCATTTGTAACCAGCCCTGTCTTTTTATACCAGTATTTCACATTTCACTTTTAAATGGGAATCTTTCACAGCTGCACTCAATCTTAAGGGTCTTTGTGAAACGAAATGATTCTGTGATTCTCTGCTGAAGTCTCAGAAACTCCCCAAACAACTGACCTCCTTATCACATTTCATATGCTATTTATACCAGGCAGATTGCCACACACGTACACAGCTACCCTAATTCCTCAGTAATGCCCTTCCACCACATACCTGCAGCAGGATCTGAACTGAAGATTATGAAGAAGTCTATCACCCGTGAGGTAAAGTCAAAGGCTGTTTGCTGGCTGCCGTGGATAACAGAGATACTGTGCCGGTCCCCATAGCTAGCCCGGGGCATTCCTCCTTGGAATATTATGTAAGGAAGCCTTGAGAGAAAGAAAGAGTTAAACTAAGTGCTGAAGTAAGGAGCAAGAAAAAATTTAAAGAAATGTCAAAGAAAGCTTGACAACAAGTTCTTATAATGTTACTCTAAAGGGTTCATATGGCATTGCACACTGCACCCTTCAAATAGGTGAGACTGAAGGGATACACCACAAACTCACCCATTTTTTGTTGTCTGCCAGTAGATCTTGGAGATGGCCTTGCAAGGAAAAGGACCTGAGAAAGCAGAGTTATTTGCTACAATTCAAGAAGTGCATCTTTACATCAGAAGCTGCTGATTCTGCTTCAGCCAGGTCACCTCACCCTCCACCCCAAGGGGAGCCACCTAAATTAGTAGGAGCCAGCACCACCTCCCCAGACCAAGCCACATCAGACAAGTCTTCTGGGACACAACGACCACAGACCTCCACAGCAAAACACAGCTTAGGCTCAGTTCCAAACCATGCTCCTGATGGCTACCAGGGAGTAGAAGTGCTGCTGGAGGAGCTGATTAACTAGAAAGGATTGCTAAAATCATAGCCATTCCTGAAACTAATATAGAGTGATAGAGCTTTAAAAGCTTCTCTGCACTCAAAAGGTGAGGTCATCCCCATTTGATGGTTTCCAGCAAATCAGAAGCTTCATTTAATCATTGCTCAGGTCAACAAAAAATACACTCAGCTCACTATTAATTACACAGGATCCAAGCAACTCCTGCTGAACAGGACACCAGCTAAAACAAAGAGCTGAATCACCAACACCCTTCTTCATAAGGGGCACTAATATTGTCAAGACTTGCTCTCCATGTTCAGGACAGATTTCAACAATGCAAAGGAGTTTCAAATCCAAGAGAAAATCTGGGCTGAAATCCCTTAGTTGAGGCTTATAAGCCATTCAAGAGGCAGCTCTGCATTCTGCCATTAAACACTAGGGAGAATTGTGACTTGAATATCCTACACAAGCTCAGAATTAGTTTGAGTTTGGACAAATAGACAACAGTTAAACCTCACTTACTGACCATAAGGCACAGTGTTCTCCAGAGGCTCTGACTGCCTGCTGTCACTGGATACTGGCCACTGGCTGTAACTTCCATCGTAGTGACAACTAATGAATTTGCTGCCATCCCTCTGCCAGTAGAGGTTCTCCAGTTGCTGAAAAGAAAGCCATAATGACTGTTCTCCAGAGAGCTGTTATCTCCCCAACACAACCTGTTCTTACTGAAAAAGCAGCTTTGTCAGGCTGTCCCTGCACCTGATTTGTCTTCAGAGTGCCAGTGAGAGCCCTTCCTGCCCTGCTGAACTGACTCTGGACTGAATCAATACCTGGCTGCCCAGGAAATGGTGTGTTGCTTTGTTATTCTGTAGGTCCCAGAGGACAATCAAGCCCCTGCTGTATCCAATTAGGATCTGGTCAGGGTTCTTAGGATGCTCCCGAAGGGCTTCCACCAGTTCACAGGATCGCCTGTTGCAGTTATCTTCTGGTATCCTGCAGGAGCAGAAGAGAAAAGAGAAGCTGAATCCAAGTGCAAACTCAAAGGACTGTAATAAAAGGTGTAAGAATGAGAAATTAAGCAACAAAGTTGAAACAGCTGATCCCACAAATCCTTCAAGCAGCAGAAATATCTTATGGGAGACACCACATCAGGCCTACCAAATGGACATGCACCTAGTCTTGCTTTCTTCAAGGAAAGGCCATGGTTTACAATGAATTCCAGGACTGCATCCCAAGACTGTAAAGACAGTTTGAACCACCCACCCTATTCTCTTACAGAATAAAGGTAAGATGGAAATGTCAGTAGGAGAAGTGAAGTAGGACAATTTTCAGCAGCACTCAGCAGAGTGATAAAAACTCCATTTGAACAAAGCAGCACCAGCTGTTCTGCCAGTGGTTGAAAAAAATAAATGTGTAATTACAGCTAAACAAAATACATTTTTTTCCTAAAACTAAACACAAGGGCTAGGGCACAAGGTTTGCAGATTCACCCCAAGTGAACATGCTCTATCTCCACAGTGACAACACCAGTCTGGACCAGGACAGATATTGTTACTTAACACACACCACGACCAAAAGTTACTTTCATGAGAGTCAGACACCTATGGACAATGCTTAACACAACAGTGAGGCCCCAGTACATAATCTGGGGTGACATTTTAACAAAGGATGTGTCTGGTAATGGGATTCCACATCTTGTTTGCTCACTCACTCACTCACCGCTGCAGCACGGCCTCGGGGGTGATGGTCCTGTCCTCCAGCACTCGGAACGAGGGCAGCTCCACCACGAAGATGTTGCCACTCTCTGTGCCCAGGTACAGCACTTCCCGTGAGGAATGGGGAAGCACAGCTGTTACCTGGGTGGCACTTGGTGGAGAGCTGGGGATGCAAAGAGACTCTTGTTACTGAATTTGGTGAGTTAACAACATAAGAGGGACATTTATCAGTGTCACTTGTTTTGGAGGCATGATATTTTTTTTTAAAGAAAACATCAGCTTTAAGACAAATTATGTAAGAAATTTTGACAAGTGCACGGGGAAAGAACCAGACATCTTTTTTACAGAACCCTCTCTAAGTGTTCCTAAAAATAGCTCACTTAAATCTGGCAAGATCAAGTCAAACTAAAACCACAACAGCATTTCAAAGCCTGACTTAAGGCATGGTTAGATTTACCTAACCTTAACAGCTCCTGTACTCACAGCAGTGAATGCACAATATTTTAAAATATGTCACCCTTTGCATTGGTTGAGCACATTTAAAAGCTGGTCTCCCATGCCCCAGCCAGCTCTTGGCTGGTTTCCATGGATGCCCTTTCAATGGATTCAGAGGAGTGGCAGGCTGTAAGAACTGGACAGGCTCTAGCTTAAACAACAGCAGAATTTTCTGGCTTGCCTCTCCCGAGACCAGCTGCAAGCCCCTGCTGTGCCTTACCCAGGTGGCCCTTTGAGGGTGAAGCGATGCTCCTCCCGCAGCTCGGATGTTCCTCCGTGCTGCTTCAGGCTCCAGAGGTGCAAGCTGTTATCATCCAGCAGTGTCACCAGCTGGCACTGCAAAATCACACAACTTGCTTTTTTCAGAATGCCAGTATTAAATATAACACAGTAAATTTAGCAGTAGATTTGCTGCTGTTCATAATTCCCTGCTAAAACAGGACTGGGGAGCTGCTTCAGTTTTTTATGGCAGTGGACAATCACTGCAGCAATGGGATTTGGGGGGTGGAGGAAGATAAGAACTAGCCTAGAGGCTAAAAACCCTGTTATAAAGGCACAGGTTATCACTGAGGGGGATGACAAGGATTTAGGCTCCTGAAGAAAATCAGCCTGTGCTGTAAAGCCCAGCCATGCAGCTGCAGGCTGTATCTCACCTCCTCCTGGCTCAGCACAGGTTTGCTGAACACACCCCAGCTTTGGGTGGGGCTGATATACTCTGCTACACCACAGTCCTCACATTCTTCATGTCCAACCTCATTCTGAGGGTTGTGTCAGAATCCTTTTATGAGCCCAGCCCTGCTGGCTGGATGTTCAAATTGAAGCATTTTACCTGCTGCAGCCACACCTGGTGCAACACTCCCCATGGGAGTTTCAGTTTATACCATTAGTTAAGCAAACAGACACCCAAAACCGCCTCAAGAATTAAATCCCTCTCATAAAGAGGCCACTTGTGCTACACTGGGGGCATCAGGGAACAAAGTCTGCAACTAAGACAGCAGTCTGGACAGTCAAGGGAAAGTGGTTAGACAGCCACCAGACATTTGGAAAATTCTGCTTTCCTATTTTTAGAGCGTGGCAATAACTGTTCAGCAATCCCCAGGAGCAAGAGTCAATACCCCCAAACACAAAGGCAACAAACTTAGCAGCAAATGAGGTTAGCAGTGCTGTTTTGAGCTCCTGAAAATAATTAAATCAGCTCAGCAGCAGCTCCTGTTCTGTCTGTTGTGCAGAGGAAAGACTACTCAGTCCTACTGAAAAAATAAGGGCTGCAAAAGGAAAAGGAAGTTCTTGCTTCTGCAGCAGATTGCCTGAACTATCCTGGCCTTATTACCATTCCCAGGATGTTACTGGAGATAAATGAGTAACAGTTATGAACAATAAAGCTACTCTTTAGTTTAAAGCTTCTCTTCTAGTTTTACTGAGCATCTCCACAGCAACAAGCATTGCTGAGAGCACAAAATACACTGGGATAAACATTCCAAACCAAGCAGCATTTGAATATACTTGGTAATAGGAGCCCAGATCCCTGGAATAAAATCAACACCTGTTTAGGAGAGATCTACATAAGTCACAGAGATACTGAAAACACACTTACCTGATCAGGTATAAAGTGAATCTGCATTACAGTGTTGTTTTCTTCATGTAAACCCATGAACTCCACCCCAGGAGCACCATATCTGATGAGTTTGTTGAGGATCTACAGTATTTAAGGTGACCCACAGCTACAATTAATTGATAAGAAGCTTGCTAGCAAGCAAGACAAAAAGAGATTAGTTTGAAACCATGTTTTACTGTTGGTGAGCTGGCCTGCAAAGAATCAATGCAAATCTACTTTTCATTTTACATGCTTGTAAAATTTGCAGGCTGTGCTCACTGTGGAGAACAGGGAAGTTCACTTCTTCCTTCAGTATATGCAGAAGAGGTGCCTGGACCCTGTTTTTTCTCAGGGATGTTCAGTGGTTTCCCAGACACTACAATCCTGCTTAACTAATTTGTAACCAGGAGACAGATGGCAACTGCCTGCATGTGGAGTCCAGCCCCTGAGCACAAACAACACTAGCAATGAATGATTAAGCTGGCAGAGACAGCACCAACTTTTCCTTTCTGGGCTGGGTGACATGCCTGTTTTACAGCTCATCTAACTGGTCTCTGCCATGAGAATTATCTCACACAAAAAATCAGACTGGACATCATTAGCTACAAAAAATAAATTACCATCTTCAATGTTTAGGTCTTTAATTCCTGGATGGTCAAAAACTCAGGAAGTAGAAAGCATTTCTGACTCCAGCTTTAACCTTTGAAATAGAATTGCTTTAAGAAAAAAAAAAAAAAGAAAAAGGAACCCTGCCCCAAATATTTAAACAACCCTGGAATTTACAATGTGAAGGATTGCTAAACTTAGGCCAGATCTAGTCTGACCTTCTGCATAGCAAGAGCAGAGTCTTGTTTAATATCTACATCAGCTCAGCCCCTGTTGGAGCTGTAGCTCAGCTCTTGGAAAGATAACCCCATGCTGATCAGACCAAAATCACTCCAAACCCTGGCAAACTGTTTCAGTGTTCCAACAACCCTTGCTTGCAAATTCATAGTTAATCTAACTTTTGAAGTGTCTTCAAAGCTGCACTAATTCTGTTGAGGTTAGAGAACTCTCACCCAAGGTGTTCAAAGGATACAATTTGATGGCTCCTGATCGTGTCCCAATGGCCATGAGACGGAGAAATGGGCTGTAGCCCAGAGCACTGGGCTGGTGGGGAAATCCATGTTCCACAGTCTGGGGGAGAGAAGGAAAAATTATAATCAGCAGCTTGTTTCATGGGCATTGTTGGGCAGAAATTCAACATCGCATGGCAGTCTGAAAAACAGCACTTAATGGCAGCTTCTTCTGCTGAAAGGTGTTAGAACCTTTTTGATTTGCTGAACAACAGCCTAATGATGAATGTGTGCCAAGAATGCCTGGCTCCACAGCCAGGATATCCAGAAGTGTAACAGAAATGAAAGAGAAATATTCTTAAAACAGTAGCCTGAGCAGCTCTTGATGTTAAGATTATAAATAACTCTGCATAAGCACAGCTTAGTCAGTCAATACAGCACACTCCATCATTCCACATCAGCTGCACTTCTGTAAACCAACTGCTCAGCACAATTTCAAAGTCTGACACAAATACTGTGCACTGTAAGACCAGCTTTATCTGCCAAATTCCACAGAGGTCAGCCTTCCTGACCTCTTTTTGGTGACTGACATGAAGAAATAGTGCAAAGCAATGCAGAGCTATGAGTGAACATCAGTGCTCATCAAGGAAACTAAACAGGTTTCCTATGAGCATCCAGGAAAAATAATGTAATCCATATCCATTTTCCAGAAGGAACATGGGAACACTGGAATTTAATGCCTGCTAGGCCACCTCAGAGTAATTCAAAGCCATTTGGGACTAAAAATGTCACTGTCATGGGGAGCAGTGTGGCTTGGCCTTGGTGGCTTCCCTGAAGTACAACTTACAACTGCTCCAGGAGGGAGATTTGGAGCATCTGTACACACCACACTGATGCATTTACACACCAGGGAATAATATCCTGCCATATTTACAGGATGCCACCAAGCTGCTTAGAAAACAGCTCACTGAGGTTTTCAGAAGTGCTAATGCACAGCTCTTATCCTGGTTTAGGCAAAATCAGTATGCACCAACACACAGGTAAAGAGAACTGGTGTGCCCATAGATTAATAGGGAAGATTAAGAGGGATGCTTCCTGGAAAATATTGATCCTTAAAGGCCCAACTTCTGGAAAATACCTTCTTCTAAGGCAAGCTGGCCAGCTACAGAATAGGAACTCATTACACTCACTACTGAAAAAAAAAAAAAAAAAGGACAAAGAAAAAAAACTGAGAACGCTCCATCTGCAGCACTTACACCTCACTCCCATCCTCATTTCCATCATGTCTGAAGCAAAGCTACCACATCACTTAAGTTTTATGCTTTATTCAGCCTAAAAGTAACACCTGGACTTTATTTCCTGCACAGTGATTTCCCAACTTAATCCCCTGCACGAGAATCAAATGGAGCTGGTTTCATTTCCGTGGTCAGGCCATAGCCCGAGGTGCCCCAGCTGCTGCAGAGCACTTTAATGTCCTGCTCAAAGACACAGCATAGGAGGATCCAGCTGACTCCAAAGTCTGCCAGTTCACTTTGGCTTTACCCGTTTGATCACAATTCCTAAGCTGCAAGAAAAGACCTCCCTCCTCTAAAATACTGGGTATCCCAGCCTGAGGTTCTCTTAAGGGAAGATGAGCCTCTTTAGAAGATGAAACTGAAAATATTGGAGAATTTCCCAATTTTCTGCTTGCCAACTCATTAGGCTGGGCAAAAGAGTGATAGTAATTTTTTTACCTTTCATAGGTAGTAAGCCAAGATTAGTACTACAACCTCCAAGACCACTGAGTTTACTTCCTTTTTTGATAACTTAATGTCCAGCCTTAGACCTTTATATTCTAAGAAGATGATTTAAGTGTTAGGTTTGCATTATTAAAAACAAATCTTGAGAAGTCAATCTTTTTACTGTCACCCTTGATGCTACTGCTAACCAACCTTTGCATAGCTACATATATAAAACTTCCTAGAGAAGGCTTTATGAAATTAGGAATTTTTCAATGGACTCAGAATTCAAACAGGGCAGTTTCCTAACCCAGCACAGGCAAAGAGGAATTTCTCTGCACTGTGATAGCTACTGAGGCAACACAGAAAAGCTTCCTAATTGTCAAAGTTGTGGGAGTATAAAGCTGTGGTGTAAAATTCTGGGAAGAAGATCCAAGGTAACGTTATCTTAACAATAAATCAGACATTTAAATGAATCAGGTGTAGCACAGGCAATAAACACCACTCCACTCTCACCCAAAACAAAGTGAGGAACTTGTTAGGGAGACACCAGTGTAACTCCCCCAGATA
This sequence comes from Agelaius tricolor, assembly GCF_023055355.1. Lineage (NCBI taxonomy): Eukaryota > Metazoa > Chordata > Aves > Passeriformes > Icteridae > Agelaius > Agelaius tricolor. Next base: position 5,172,057 of record NW_027269295.1, read on the forward strand.
GTTTTAGTTTCAACTTGTTCACAGTCACTGCACTGTCATGATATCAGCACAACCAGGTGCAATTTTCAGTGACACATCAATTAGAAACTGTGATTATTCTAAGATTTCATCCAGCCCAAAAGATAAAGCTTTAGCCACAACTCTCAGAAAACCATGACTTATACAATACTGCACTGCCTGTTAGGAAGCTGTCAACACCAGCCTTAATACTGGCCTAATTAGATCCTGGGTTTGATGTGTTAATTTGTAAACACATTAGACAAGTCAATAAAAGCTTTAATTTTCAAGTATGAGACCTATGAACTGCACAACCAAGTGTGTATGATTCAGTAATAATAACAGGAGGATGATTTTTTCTCCTCCAGGTTTTCATTCAACCAAAAATTTTAAGCACCTCCCATTCCACAGACAAATTTCCAAAAGACAAATATCAATAACAGCCACAGTGTGCTACACAACTGCTCATGGAGAGCAGTAAATGTACTAAAGGTTTCTGGTAGCTCTGAATCTTCAACCAAGATGCCCATAAGATGCAACAAAGATAACTCTCCCTTATGTCATTTGTTTCCACAGCTGGGCAGTAAAGGCTTCAGGGTGGCTTTTGGGCTGCATTTGACACCACCAGAGTCAGGCATTCACATTCACTGTCCTGATTACCCAGATCTCTTCCTTGTACTTATTTGCACCCAGTTGTTAAATCACATCAAGGCAGCTTTGGGCTGCCCTCCCTCCCCTCGACAGCTTTCATCAGCCAATCCTTTCACCTGCCCAGCAGGTAAACGCAGCAAGGGGGAGAGAGGGGGGCAGGAGGCAGCAGAGGTTACAATGGAGCCTTTCAGCAGAGCTGAAATAAGAAACCGGAGTGCCCACAATGTGCCCTCCTTCTCAAAAGGGCCTTTGTTTCTATGGGGAAAGGTAGGAGCTTTTTCTTGTCCTCTACAGATTTGTCAGACTCAAGCAAGCCTGGTGTCAGCAGCACTGACAGAAATGCTTCGTGTCAGTCGTATTTACTGCAGGAAAAACGTGGCCAAACTGAACAGTTGTTCCCAGCCCACACTAAAGCTGTGCCGATGAAATTCAGCTCTGTCTTCCTCCTTTCACTTGTCTCTGCTCCTCCTCTCAGATTGTTTTATGACAGAGCAGAGACAAACCCAACCACAGGCAATACAAGCCCTGTCCCTTTGTTAATTCAGCTTCTGAAGAAACAATGAAGCCTGCATGTGCTAACTCCACTTTGCTTAGACACTAATTCAGATTTCAGGTAAGGTCTCCATCACACCCATCAGCAAAGGGGCAGGAAAGCTGAAAACAGGGGAAAAACCATGAAGCCATAAATTAAATGCAATGCTCCCAGTTGGGTAACATTCAGCTGTAAGACAGGCTGGTTCACCTGTGTGTTACCCATCATCTAGTCTGACAATGCCAGCCTGAACATGTTTCTTCTGCAGGGCTTGGACTGAGCCAAAGGCATCCAAATACTACTTCCAAAAGCAGGATAAACTCAAAGAAGTAGACTGCCAAGTCCACATACCTTATCCTTCATTCTATCCATTGAGCTAAAAACAGATTCTTGCAACAGGTACACACAAGTATGGGAAGTTCTTACTCATACAGAGAAACAGATATGCAAAGCTAAGTGACTAGCAGAATTTAGGAAGGTGTTTTTTGAAACAAACACAACTTTGAAGACAGTTTGAAGTGCTAGTCCAGTCATCAATCAATCCTTTAAAACCATCTGGACCACCCTTTATGCAAAACAGAAATGCAAGAGAGAAGCAGTAAGAAGATCACAACCTATTTATACCTGACAGAGTAAACAAACAAACAAAAATCCACCACCAATTAAACAGACTTTCTAAATTGAAGTCCATTCTAGGTCAGCATGGTCAAATACATTCCACTACACTAACACTAAATCTGTGAGGCACCATGCATTTATGCATTTATGTTCAACTTCAGTGTAAAATGAGGGCAGGAATCCCCAGCACTTTAAGGTGCAGACCTTTGCCTTTAGTCATGGCCTGCATCACACACTGAAGAGGTGCAAATCCAGTGTGCAATTTCTCTGATCAGCAACTTTAAAGGCCCACAAAATATTTCCCAAGCAGGTTCTTAACCAGGAGTCTTTCAAAGACCTCAAATAACAAGTGTTTAAAAACCTGCTTACCAGCACTAATGTGCTTGCTCTAATAGCACATTAGACCAGGACAGCCTTGGCACACAAAGCACTATGATTCTTGGCTCCTTGAAGCCATAACCTTCAACAGCTCAGAATTAAGGTCTGACTTTCCCAGATTTTCTCAGTCTACCTGGCTGTGAGTAGATGTTTACTGGATCAAAGGGTAGAAGCTTTCAAATGACCCATTATCTCTAGAAATACTGGAATGGGAGACACAAGACTTGGGAAAAAAATCCCCTCACTTTTATGCAAGAAAAAAGTAGAGTGTAAAAGATTCTGGTATAATGTTCATTCCCTTCTGATTCTTATTAGAAAAGAACAAGTTACTGTGGCTAAAAGGTGCAAATGAATTTTACAAGGCCTTTAATTACCAAGCTGTTAATGAGAGTAAACATTAGGAAGTGTCCAAAGTAGTTGTCTCCCTAGAAACAAGACGTCATATTTACCTTCAGGACTGAATCAAATGGAGTCACAAATGCTGATGTCAGCTTCTAATATATTTGGAAGTTTCCCTCTGCTGCAAAAGCTACCTCTTTCAACCCTGTTTTGCATTATCCAAATTAGTTTGTCTCTGGCAGGTAAAGCTTAGCCAAACATTCTCATAAGAGAAAGGCATATACAAGGAAGAGCCATCCCTAAAATAACAGAGTTTTTCCAAGGTATATACAATTTTAAATGCTTATAAGCAACTCTGACCCATCCCTGGGACATCTTTTCTGAAGCTGACATTGCATTTAGCCAGATGCAAACAACTCAAACCTGGTCTGCATTCACTGATTTTTCTACTGCATCTGCACTAGGATTTCCTGATGGTAGCAGGCAGAAAACAGACCCGAAGCACTCTTGAGTTCCCTTGTCTCCCCAATGGCAGGGAGGTATGCACGGAATTGGTGTGCTTAGTACCAATTACATTAAATCATTTATCTCAAATATCCACAGTTCCACTTCAAGTATCCATCTACAGTACAATTACAATGAATCAAGGAGGTTACTTCCTAGGCTGATTTCATTTATCCATTACACTTTTCAGCAAAATTCCATTTAAACCTTGGAAACACAAAACCTACAAATATATTTCTGCTCCCCAAAGAAAGTGTAAGTAGCCATTAGCCTAGCCATGATTTAATACTAGGCATTTTCAAAGATAAAAGCATTATGCTCCTGGCCAGAGCTCAAAAGAAAAAGTGTTGGACAGATAGCACAGCCATTGTACTTTCTTCTTCACAGAGGGAAGGAAAAAAATCTAGAAACAGATTCAGACTAAGATAATAGTAAATTGATTATTAATGGCCATTGTGCTGCCTAGGTGATATCCCAGCCTTTTAAATGCACATTTAAAAGCAGGGGTACACTTGTAAATCCAAAGGATAATCAGGGACAAAGAACTCTGGCTTCAGCTGCACCACAAGCTGTGGCTCATGTGTATCTTTAGAAAAATGTTTATTTTCCTAACAAGGACTACCTATAACAGAAACAGTCGCAGCACATAGCAGGACAAGTGACAGACCACTCAGAGGATAGAAAAGTTGCTGTGAAGACCTCTTCTTTCAGCAAGTGCCACTCAACAGCATCACAATATCCTTCCTCTTAAAAAAGGAGAGAAAATTGAGAACATGCCCAGGACCTTAAAGGAAACTACTCAGGCACATTGGGGGAGAAAAAGGCAGAACTAAAAAGAGAACAAACCAGCACCTCTCCTATATTTAACTTTTCCACCCACACTCAAGTGGTTTTTCCCTCCTTTTGCAGGATGCAGTGGCTCAGGACAGATTTGCCCTGCAGCCTGAGGAAAGCCCCGTACCTTGTTGAACTGGAAAAGGTCGCGCTTGAGCCTCTCTCGCACTGGATCGTGTCCGGGTCTTAAGAACCTTCTCATCTTCCTCGCTGTAGTATCTTGGCAACAAAAATCCTAACAAAATAGAAAAGAAGAGCCCATATAAACAAAAGCAGCCTGAGCAGAAAGCAGGCAGAAGTAGGTTATTTATTTTGGTATAGCAGGTAACAAATCAGCCAGAGCAGACTGAGACAACATCACTATCGAGTGACTAAAACCTGATACCAGTCTAGCACGGCTCTCTGCTGCAGCACTTCACAATTCTATTTTCACATTGATTAAGCAAACTAGTACAGATAAAACAAGAGGATTCTAAAAAGGATTTTGCACTTGGCCATTTTGCAATCCCTTGAGTTGACCTTATCCAAAGAAAAGGCAAAACTGCAGCATTTGCATAAACATTCAGACAAACCCAACCTAAAGGCCAACTCCCAGGCTCAGGCATTATTGACTAGCATCAGTTTTCACCCCAGGTAACCCTCCAGCTATTGAGCCAAAGAGAGAAAGAATCCCATTTTCAGGTCTCTCCACGGGCACAGCAGAAAGGGCGCTGTGCTGCCTGCAGGGGAGCTGCATTAATTATTAACTTGCTTTTGTAAAATATCAAGCCGAACTCCCTGCTCGAGGTGGGGGTAGGGAAGGGAATTTCACACCTGCAATTCACTGTGCAGCTGAAGCACAAAGCAGTGTCCTAGTGCCTGGCCTCTCAGAGGAGGATCCAAGCGGGACAAATCAGACCTGACTGGCCAGCCAGCAATCACACGGGGAATACCAGGCTCCAGCTTCCTGCTCTCTACAGCTCAGGAGGCTGTCACATCTCCCCTCTGCACAGGGACTAAGTGACAAGTAAACCTTGCCAATCCAAGAGCAAAGGCTTGAATTCACATGCTGACAGCTTACCCTGGTGTTAGTGCTCCTGCCTGCCCTGGCCAACTCTCACAAGCTGCAGTTTACAGACACTGCACTCAGTATTTTATTTTAATTTGCTGGACAGGGAGCAATTTGCCAGCTACTCTGTACATGACACACGTGTGCAGTGGAGGCCAGAACTTCTGAGGTGCAATGAAGGGTCAGAATGGATATCATACATGGTCAGAAGAGGTTCATACACACTACAGCAAGGTGGGGACCAGGGGGCCAACGCTGCATGAGAAAGAGAGGGATCAGGAGCACCAAAGGAACTGGTATGTGAACAGAGGGGTTTGAACCCTTCAAACAGTGAGGCTGGAGGTGAGTGACTGAGGGGACAAGCTTTCACACCTGCAGAGATAGGAACAGCACAGCTGGAAACAGGGTGGCTGCTTCTGTGCTCCTTCCAGCAACAATGGCCTTTGGATAATGACCTAAAGCAGCCACTCCTGAAGAGCTTGAGCTGTTTTTCAAAGAGTTCCTAGCAAGGCCTTGCACCAGCTGTGAAGGTCCAAAAGAAGGAAATGGTGTGATAAACAGGATGCTCCACAGGCATATTTTGAGAACTCCCTTAGAAACTCCCTGAGCTTGAACTTGTACCTCTTTGTTGCACTACTGCCCTTTTACCTTTCCTGCTCTAACTCCAACATCTCCAGCCACCTGTGCACCACTGCCCTGAGCTCACCAAAGGCCTGCAATGCATCCCTGGTTCAGAGGACCAGAGGATCACACAAGGATCAATCACCCAAGTCACTTCTTCTGAAATATTACTAGGATCTACATGACTGGAATATGTCACCTACCTGACATTCCAGTCACCTAGAATAACTGGCAGCACCAACTACCACAGAAAAACTGGCTCTGAGTAGGGCAGCTACAGCTGTCTGTGTTGGTGGGCCACCAGCACATGCAGGGGTGAAGAATGTGCACAGAAACATATGAGGACCTCAGAAAAGAGAGGAAGAATAAAAGTGTACTTTACTTGGAAAGTAAATCCTTCTACAATGATTTAGCACCTCAACTGAAATTTCAAAAATAGTGTCAGATTTTAAGACTTCTTTTACTAGATATGCCTGAGAGAGGGACATATTTTCACAAAGCTACATTCACTTTAAGTTAGCAAAAGTTACAGAGCAGTGACAAGGTGCTGTGCAATGAAAGGACAGCACATCATGCCCATGTATAACACACAACTTGCCCTGAGCCAGACAAGGAAAGGAAAGTGCCAAGGAGACGCACCCTTTCCCACTGTCAATCAATATCCTGGACCTGTTAAACGAGGCAAAACCACAGAGAAACTCTACTAATTACCCTCCCCACTTTAGAACAAAAGACCTCAGCTATGCCAGCAGAGACAAACTCAGTGTTAGGAGCAAAGAACAGGGGGCTTGTTTTGAGAGAGACACAACTTTACATTTTAAAACTTGCTAGAAAGTTTTATCCTAAAATATTAATGGCATCCTGAAGCATGCTGTTTGAGCCTGCTTATGCAAGAGCTCCAACATTCACGCTCCAGCCCACAATAACTTGTTCAACAGGCTAAGAAGTGTAGTAGTTCTGAACTGAGCAGTAACTCACTTGAAGAACCATCACCCTGAAGGGCTGAGAGGATCAGAGAAGGCAAGCTACAAAAGTCACCTCTCATAGACTCATATCAGAGTTTCTTTCTGACCAAAGAACCTTTGAGTGTCACAGTATGGGAGAGGATGAAAGGACAAGCAGTTTTGAACAAAGGCAAAGAAGGAATAGCATCCACTGCAGCACAGGTTGTCCAAGAGTTATCATTACAAGTTTACTAGACACTTATCAAAGAGAAGAATTTTGGTTTTAGTACAATAAGCAAGTATCTCTTCCAATTCTAGAAATAGATTCCACAATCTGTATAATCTTATCTTCCAGATGCACATTTACATTTTAGCAGTTTAGTTTCTCTCCCACACACCTTTGGAGTCTTACATAAAACTCGAGCCCCATGTGCTCTGCAGTTGTCTGCCAGTCAGCATTTACAACCATCTGGTAACAGTTGTGGCTACCAGTAGCCAGAGAGGAATTCTCCAGTAGCCTCTGAAGCTATGCCAGGTCTGCATGTATCTAATGTTCTCATTTTCCAGGGAAACAATTCTTTAGGCTTTCAAAGACAAGTCTTTTACCAGAAACTATGTGCAACATTCTCTTCTTTTAAGATGCACTCCCAGCAGCTGTTTAGAGGCAACAATAGCCCAAGGCTGAGCCAACCCAAGTCTTGCTGGTACTCAGGACATGGACACCTGACAGCAGAGGTCAGAGTGCCCTGAACATCCATCTCCTGCTGCTTCCTTACCTGAATGCTCAGCTAAATACAGTAAAGTCCCCTTTTTCACCCCATTGGATTAGATGCAGACACAAAGCAAAATCTCCTCACTATTCATATGGAAAGGCAATGAAAGCATCAGTGGCAAGACAATCCTGTTTCCAATCAGACGCTAAGGAGCAGTTTAACATCACAACCAGATTTCACTCCATCCTCCTTGCTCAGCTCCACTCATTTCAGATGCCGTGAGAGTGGCATGTGAACCCACATTCAACAGAAGGACAAAAGCTCCCTCCCAGGAGCAGCATTAATTGTTCCTCACTGCTGAGTGTAACCAGTCCAGAGTTCCACGTTTTCCTTTGGCTTCCTTGCTTCTGCACACAGCAATGCATCTTGGTGCCCGTGCACAGCTTGCTGAGATACTCTCCATCATTTTCTACATCAGCTTGGCATAGGCTGGCAGGGAACTACCCTGTGCAGAAATTGGTTGCGATTTTTCCTTATGTCCTCTCATGAGAGTGGAATTTCCAGCCAAAATGTTGTAAGTCCCAATCACACAAGTTAATCCAGTCTTGCAAGAAGAGGAAGCCCAGGTCAGAAGTTTTTATTACGTAGACAGTTTTAAGTGTGGATGCAGTCTCAAGTGAACCCCACAACAAAAACATACCCATAATGAGTTTGTTTTGCTCGCATAGCAGAGTTGCAAGGTACCATCTGTGTGCCTCTTTGGCAACCTTTACTCAGCTTGAACAGGTTTTCAATGGGATACAGTCCAAGAGCTTTCTTTCCAAAATGCCAGCAAGTATCTCAAGAACTCTTAAATCCTGCCTTGATTTCGGTTTCCTTCTCATTCCTTCCTCAGCACTCCTTCCTGCTTACAGGTCCTTAAAGGGAGAACATCTACCTATGCAGCTGATAACACTTTATCAACCCTGCTAAAATAAAAGAGGCCTTATCGGACAGCTTTGTTTGAACTCCAGGCAGTTGGTGCTGCTGTAACAAACAGTCACTCCCATGGCCTTGTCTGAACCAGGTTCTCTCCTCACCCAGGAGTTTTTGCCTTGTTGCTGTTACCAACACAGCAGCAAGACAACAGAGGCTGGCTCAGCTGCACAGCAAAAAGCTCTTCCTTAGCACCAGTGATCTCACACCAACAGAACTGAGCAAAGTATCACTTAAACACCAGATTTATCACATTTATCGATTACAGGTGCCATGACTCACCGTGAAAGGACAAGTTTAAGAACAATTTTAGCTTGAAATCAATGAAACGAGCCTGAGCTATTCTTTAACTGTTCATCTCTACCACCCTGCTTGGCTGTGACACACTGTCAAGGCAGATACTCAAGAAGAAAGCACAAGCCAAGCAGAACAGCTAAAGCAAGGGAAGGAGCAGTTGCAGTACACAGAGAAGAGTAAGACAACACCTCCTTTTCCCAGGAGAAGGAAGATGCTCTAACATTATTCTCACTTTAATGAGACCATGCAGAGATCTCCCTTACACAACTGCTGAGCCACTGCTACCACCCCCCACCACTTGCAGTTTCATAAACAGCAGAGTGTTCATGTGCACCTTGCATACAGTAGTCAGAGAGGAAAACCAAAAGATCCTCTAAAAAGGATTTATTTCAGTGAACCTGGAGAGACAGACAGTGAAATGAACAACTGAACAGACTGTGGCAACACTATGTGCAGGTGGCTGCCCTCCTAAAACACAAACAATATTGAACAAAGTATCTGACATCGATTCTCCGAGAACTCTTTGAAAAGAATCGAGAACTAATCACACAACTCAGGCGAGTTCGTGTACTGCCAACAGCCTTGTACTTGGAGTTACCAGGAACCGCCCACCTGCAATGAATTTGGGAATTGTGCAAACCTTGTGTGTCATTAGGACTCCTATTGTGTTCTCCTTGGCATGGGGGCATGACAACACAAAGTTTCAAAATACTACAGCAGAACAAAGTCTTTACACTGTACAACATTATTGCCCGTGATGCAAAACCTTTTGTAGGCTTTGCTAAGGAGCGTGAATCAAACAGAAAAGTGGCTTGTAACTTTGGAGCAGCACTTTACAAACAGTGGGTCGATGCAACAAACCACAAAAGCATTTGCTTCATAAAGCAACACAAAGAGATCCAGCTATGAGAAATGTTTATATAAGAACTGGAGTTTTCACACAATTTCTGCACAGAAATCAAACCAGTGCCTCCTTTGGTATTTTAAAGAAAGATGAGGGTACTGAGAGTATCACATTCTCTTACTGCCGTGTATTAACTGCAAGACATATGTTTAAAACTTCCCTTGCTCTTTGACATTTCTCAAGCTTCTGTGTCAGCCAAGAAAAGACACACCTCTTCCATAAGCAATTCCCAGGAACAATTATGTTACCATACCAGAAGGCCACTGGAAGATAAAGGGCTCTCAACTGGTTTAACTCCTCCAGTACTTTTCTTCGGTCAGCTGTTATAGCAGATGTAATTTGTTCAAAACCAAATAAAAGACGTTTCTCAGCACCATCCTATGAAGTCGTTTGAGAACTCTTCTCCCTCTCCAAAACCACGAACTATAAAGAGCCCCTTGGCAGGCTACAAGCAGCACTGAGCAGGATTAGGGACTGCTCACTACTGGCACGGATCATCCTCGTCTCCTCCACGGGCCAGTCTATCCCTACAAGGAACGTGCCAGGACTCATGGAGGAGCCTTGGGACGTACCAGCACTTTGCATCCCACTTGCCAGAAGCACCAGCTTCCCGATTCAAAGCTCAGATCACCAGGCAGCTGCTCTGGGCACACAGCTTCAGCTGGGACTTGGTAAAGCCAGATATTCCAGTTGACTGAAGTGCTCTCAGATGACTTCTGAGCATTCCCCATCAAGTAAGACATGACAATGGACAACTCTTACTTCTACCATGTCAGTGGAGCTGTCCCCCTGTCCTGTCACTACCCCCACACCAACACACGGCTTTGTGCCATTGCCTGCAGAAAGACAGACCCGGGAGCCTGAGTCAACTGCACTACACCATCAACAAAACTAAGCACAAACAGGCAAAGCTTTCTCCAACACCAAGGTTAAGCCTCAGCTCCAGGAGGGGAGATACCAGCAAGAGCCTGTTCCCACGGGACAATGAAGGGCAACCTGAGACAAAGGCTGAACAACTTCCTTCACCGGTTTATTACACCTGTTTGCTGCCTGCTGGAAGTAACGTGCTCCTTCATTCAGCAAGTTCTCGCAACTTTGGGGAGGGGAAAGAAAAACTACCAATAGTGACAAGATGCATTTAATACAGGCATAGGAAAAAAAAAAAAAAAAGAGAGAAAATGCTAACAGAATATCCCGAGGGAGTCAGAGTCACTGCAGTTCTTGCTCTTGTCTTCTCCAAGACCCGCTGCGTGGAGCCAGCGGCAGCACTGGAGACTTGCGGACCGGGCTGCGGGCAGGGGCATCTCCGACCGCAGCACCGGGCGGGAGCGGTTCCCGCAGCCCCCGGGAGCGGCCCCGGCCCGGACCCGCTGGAGGGCCCGGCAGGAAGTCCCGGAGCGGCCACTGCCGCCACCACCCCAGGGAATCCCGGGATGCGGAGCGGCCGCGCGGTACCCGCGGGGCTGCGCGCTCCGGCCGGGACCGACACAGCGCAGCGAGCCCGGGAGCGGACACAGCAGCAAACAAAACCCCACCAGCCCTCAGCGCCGCGGCTGCAAGTTCCAGGGGAGACACTGCCGGAGTCCCCGGGTGCGCCAGGGCTTCACGTGTGGGCAGCCCCGACACGGCCGGCGCAGGCAGCGCGGAGAGCCTGGGCACCGGCGAAGGGAACCCACTCGAGGGCGGGGACACCGGCGAGCACCTGCCGGCCCCGCCGCGCAGCCCAGCACGGGCGGGCATGGGGGGGGCCGCCTCGGCGAGCTCTGCCGGGGCCGTGCCGGCCGGACGCCCCGCCGGCTCCCCTCCCGGGAGCCCCTCCCGGGAGCCCCTCCCGCCTCCCCGCGCGGCCCCAGCGAGCGGCGCTCACCTGCGGGGGCTGGGGCCGGGCCGCCCCGGCCGCGCTCCGCTCCGCGCCCGCTCCCCCTCAGCTGCGCGGCGGCCTCGCTCCGCGGGCACCTCTGGGCGGGTCGCGGTGGGCGGGGCCTGGACCGGGACCGCCCAGTAGGCGGGGCCACACTATCCAAACCGCATGCATGGGCGTGGCCTCGCATGCAAATAAGGCCGGACCGCGGCTCCGCCTCCCTTTCAGCCAGCGCGCTCATGAATAATTCAGCAACGTGCTTGCTGTAGCCAATCAGAGAGCGGCACCGCACGGCTCGGGAGCGCGGGCACCCGGCACCGGGAAAAGGCCGGGAAAGGCGGCCCAGAAAAGGGCGGCGGGGAAAGCCGGGGCCGGACTTCAGGGCCCTTCCTCCCGGCTCCAGCCCCGCCAGGGAGCTCCCAGCTTTCACAGACTTGCCTGTGAAAATTGGTAGATTTTGCAAAAAGTCGAAGCCTTCGCTGGAGAGAGGAATACAAAGTCCCACCGCACAGTCCCGCAGCAGCCATCCCCTGTCCTGCTGCAGGAAACAGCAGATAGACAAGGATGCTGTATTTATGTAAAGGGCAATGGCGGGTGAAGCTCTGCCCACTCTGCATCCATCAAAAGCTTGAAATTACCTCTGACAAGAGTCCAGTAACAGTATTTCACCCATTTTCCAAAAGTCATGTTTTTCAATTAAACATTCAGTTCTCTCATCCTGCAATGCTCAGCCGATCTGCATCACAGGCCAAAGTGGAGCAGTGGTATCAGTCTGGATCATGCCCCTGTTCTGGGGTGGGTAAAGGCACCATCAGATGTTACAGTGCTGAGCAAGGCAGCCACAGTTTCTCAATCCTCCCTGCAGTGGTTATTAAATTGTAATTGTCTTGTGCTGAATCAGGGAGTCTCTGCCCCAGTGAAACTCACTGGGTGGCTCTTGTAGAGTTCATCGATACAATTTCACCTCGGCATAAAGAGATGAGACTGATTGAAATCAACAGGAGTGAGTTTGACCTAATTCCAGGACAAACATGAGCCTTGTGGGTCAGGCTGGAATTCTCCTGGCTGTGCCTGTTCTTAGAAACTCCCTTCCCACTGCCTTTAATCTGTAAAACAGTCTGGGAGAATGCTGAGGGCAGCTGGGGCTGCCAACCCCGGCTTTAGCGAAACTATCGGAGCCAAAGCCCTGCTGGAAGGAGGAAGAGGAAGGGGAGGGAGCGTGGGAGGAGCCGCCAGACCCCTCACCTCAGGAGAGCCGCGCCGACTTCCACCATCTGATAAGTGGGGCGTGTGTGTGAAACAGGAGCCGGCGCTGGCAGCAGAGCCCCGGCACCCTGGGCTACGATACCTCTGACCACGCAGGAGGAAGATGAACGAGGAAGAGGTGTCGTGTGCCGACAGGAACTGCACGCGGATGTAGGGACACCTCCAGGCTCTGAGTCACGCTGCCCTCCCCGGGAACAGCCGGCGTAGGAGCAGGGTTACCAGGGTTACACAGCCACAGTATGACCTTGAGCAGGCATTCACCAGCTGCTGCTCGAGTCCCAGTAGCCTCCACAGTCTCCCTCTGCATAACTTAACATTTCTAGGGGAATTAAGAAATACACCGAGGAGCTTGAATCGTTGGAAAAGGATTTTTTTATTGCTTCGCCTTCTCCACATCTCCAAAAGGAACTAAAAAAATACCAAATAAAACACATCTAAACCAGTTGCTACTACAGTTCTGAAAACTTTGATATCTAACACAGCCATGCTTAGCTCACTTCCACCCACTGAGCAGACCTTCTGGCACCTGGCACTTTTGGCATAGAGGCTAAAGCAAATTTGGTACCTAGATATCCTGGTGGAGAGCAGACTGGAAAGCTCATGAGGAATTTGTAGGTTTTCTCTTTACTCAGGGACCTCCCATGTGCAAGAGAAATAACAAGGATCCACAGCCAGATAGGAGAATGTTGGGCTGAAAGAGAGGGGCTGCAGCTCAGCCCCGCTGAGACTGCCAGATGCAGTGTGCTGATAGTGGTGGTCAAGTTTTAGTATGGCTTAACACTGCATGGCCAAAATGCATCTCAGCACAGCTGCTGCAGGAGGCCAAGCTGCTGTCTGAAATGCTCTGGGGCTTTCTGTGGCCTCTGGCTGATGAAATTGTGTTCAAGGCACAGTTTTCTGTTCTCAAGTGTCTGGAAATTTTCTTCCAGGTAAACGAGTTTATGGCTGTGCCCTTTCCAGACCAGAATCTGATCTGATGGCACAGCTGAATGACAGAGGCTCAGGCCACCAGCACTGATCAGCTTTTCTGTCCCTGATTGACCTCAGTGACACTCCAACCATTCCATCGGTGTAGCACAGTGTTCTTTACATGTGACAAAAGGATCACCAGCAATGTGTTTTCTAATGGTCCACAGTCAGCAAAAGATGACTCAGGAAAGGCAGGCTGGTGGTCCATGAGGTGAGAAAGCTGGAGAGCCAGTGGCTTCAAGAACAAAGCAGTGTGTACTCCAGCCCAGAAAAGCCCAGCTAAGCCAAACAGACTCGTGTGCTGTAAATCACACATTATGCCTGAGCCATTTGGGTGGGTGAAGTCTGTAACAGCCAATAAAATGGCCAACTTCCCACGGTTCCAGTTATCACAGGCTCTGTTTTCTGTAATATTTCATTAATCAGGAAAACAACTCTTGAGTAAAACTCTTCCCTTTATCCCATCCCATTTCTGCAAGTGACAGCAACTTCAGTGATAAACATCAACGGGCAGCTTGAACTCCTTCAGTGAATAGAAGGTGATTTCTCCATGATCCACCAGTGCAAAGACCAGAGGGACGTCCCCACTCAGATACGTCACCTGCTTCAAAGCCCGCAGGGAGGGGATCTGCTCATCAAAGCTACAGAGAGAAAAAAACATCCTATTTGTTCTCCAAGCTAGAAGAACACAGAGGCAAAGCTGTCCTGGCCAGCCATCACAACAGCTCCCTTTGGCCTGAGGAGCTGGTAGGGATTCTCCCCACCCACTGCAGTCCTGCCAGCCCTGAGAGTGACTACCCAGCATGCCTGGAACTGGGAGCTGTTGAATCCTTTGCCAAAAACAAGGATAACTACACACTGCTCCACGCTGTGCCGGTCAGATGTGGCTCACAGGGATACTGGCACATGGTCAATCCACTGCAATCTTAATGCCTTTGTGCTGGGAAGATCTTTAGGTTGCTGGGATCAACATCTGACCTGCTTTTCCCTCCTTTTAATTCTGCAGAGTCTGTTTGCTCATCAGTGAAAATATTTAGGCAACAAGGATCATCCTACTGGCTGATGATATACCTTGGTAAAACTGCATTACCACCTTCCTTGCTCTGTCTACTACAGCTGCAGAGAGCAGAGGGACAGTTTCAATAAAGCAAAATGAGAAAAGGCAGAAGCTGAACTTTGTACCTAGCTACAGACTTCTAGTATCAGGTTCTGGATCCAGCAAGAAAGGGGACACATACCCTCTGTTCTTAGTGATTTTAACATTACACTCGACAAAGATCAAAATACTGAACCTATGGCTCAGAGCCTGTAGCAAGTTCTGGGGAGGTTCATGTCTGCAGAATTCCACAGTGATCTGCACTGACTGAGGATTCAGCTCCCATAGCACTGGGTTCTACCTGAATTTCACAAGCATTGCATAAAAGCTGTGGCTTCTTTCTCCTGACTCCCAGTGATACTCAGACATGAGCAGCAACCACATGACCAAACAGTGTGGGTTGAAAGCAAGGGCAGGGGGTAGAGGGGGGAACTGTCGGCCACAGCCTCCAACAAAGGATGAGGAACTGAAAAAAAAAAATCCTGGGCAGGACCACCCTCAAGGGAGACATTCTGATGATCTGTAAAGCTCACAAGATGTTGGGTCATTCACAGATAATTAGGACTTCGTTTCCACAACAACTGCAAAGTTTCAGAAACAGCACAAGATTCGAGGGTACCTCCGAACACACATCCTGACATGGGGCTTCCCAGGGTTTGTCTTCTTAAACTTGGACACAGCGTCTGCTTGGTACACGTTGAAGTCTATCTTCATGGCCTCTCGGTCCTCCTGCAGCCTGCAGGGGAACACACCCACACAGGTATGGGATCAGAACACGGCAGGGTATGGGTACAACAGAGAAAAGAGGGAGCAAAAACTCCCTTTAGTTTGGGTCTAGTTTTGACTAGTTTGGGTCCCTTGAAAGGCTTCACTCCTCAAAGGGCTGACCCTGCAACTGTATCAATTACTTTCCAGAGCTTTCCTGTGATCAGACCAGAGCAAGATCCTGGCTCACATCTACCCCACACCCTCACAAGATGCAGCACTAACAAAGATAGGACCAAAGCACTGCAGGAACTGCTCACAAGCACCACACAGACTCTGAGGCAGGAGCAGAACCCAAAGTCCCAAAACCAAGGTTTCATAACCACTGAAGCAGGGATGGCAGCACATTCCAGGGATGAGGCACAGGTGAAACCCAATCAAACCTCTGGCTGGGGGCAGAGAAGAAAGGGCAGGATAAAAGAGGAACCCTGCTGTTTTAATTGGCCTGGAAAGCCCTGGCTCTGTTGCTGCAGGACCTGCTACTTCATGGAAATGTCACCCCCTCTCTAGAGATGCAAGGGGGTCATGGAGCAGAGCACTGGCTTCTCTTGGCAGCCTGGATATGCAGCAGCTCCCAAACTGCTGCTGGGAGCACCTCACAGACCTCACAAGCAGGGACAGTCACAAGACACTCCCGCTCCCCAACAGCTCCAAGCCGACTGGCTGGATACTAACCAGGAGGCTCCATCCAGGATGTGGGAGGGCTGCAGCACACTGATCTGCTGGAGGAGCTCAGCTGGAGGGAGAAGGAACGGGAAAGGATCAGACCAGCAATTTCCCTCCCAGGGCACTCCACACCACCCACGAGCCTTCCTCCTCTGACAATGGCTGGCAGCTCCACAGTCACCACTGGCTACTTCAAAGACCTCAACTTCCTCATCTCCTCCCAGCACACAGCCCAGACACTCTGCAGTTGCTTTGCATCTTGCTGGCCCTGGCTGCACATGCCTAACAGCCCAGCAGGAAGGACTGCAATACAGCAGGACATGGGGAATGGATTAGAAGCCCTCCCAAGGCCTTGTTTATCCTGGCACTTGAGTGGGCTATAGAAAGATTCTCCTGCTCAAACTACTGTCCCCAGAACTGATGTCAGCTTCTCCATGTCATCCCTTTTGCTGCTGCATAACAGACACTCTTTCTCAGAGCTGGGGGGGGAGAGAATGGTCCCTGTCAAGTTCCCAGAGCCACTACCTGGCGAGGTCACTTCTTCTGGCCGCAGCAGTGGTGTGACAGCTTGGTTCCAGAGGTGTGACGGTCGCTTCCAAGCCCTCTGCTGCCTCCTCTGCTCCAAGAGGGCTTTGTACTCCTGCCAGTTGGAGCAGCACCTCACCTCCTGGTCGGCATTGACACTGCTCTTGTACCTGCTCTCCCTCTCGCGCTGCTTCCTCTCCTTCCGCGTCAGCTTCTCCTGTTTCTGGTTGATCTGTGTGCACCAGGAAGCTGCATCCACCTCCCTGCCTGGCACGTTCTCTGGCAGGAGCCTGCTGTCAGGGGAGGGCAGATGTGTGCATGGCTGGTCTGAGGCTATGTTGGGAAAGGTGATGGTGGTAAAATCCCAGCGGGGTGCATGGGTGCCAGTGCTGTTGTCCTTGTGGTCTCCAGCCTGCCTGCTGGAGAAGCTCAGAGAGTCCTTTTGTCCTGTATCAAGAGGAACTGGCATTGACTCCCCCTCTGCACTGCCATCATCTGATTCCTTTGGCTGCACTGACAAGGGCTTTTCATCCACAGGAATGGAGTCTCCATAGTCATCTCCATCTTTGCTGGAGGTCCCGTCAGCTTCTGGAAGGTCCTCATCTACTTTATGTTTCTTCTCATGCAACCTAAAGACAAAGATACAGTAAAAATTTCAGGGAGAGCATGTGGTAGAGCTTGCTTTCCTTTAAATTCTGCCTGCTCCCTGCTAACAGGAAGAATGCAGTCTGCCAAGCCTGAAGGAAGGACAGCAAAAGTGGCAGGAACACCCAGATAGGTCTGCAAATCCTACAGAACAATTTCTTTGTGAGACAAATGAGAAAAGAAAAAAAGCAGGCAAAACTAAAGAGTGAATGCCAAAGGCAGATTAAACTTCTGAGAAGTCCTGCACAAGGTTTGACTTCAACGCCCAAGAGAATCTCAGCCTTGATTTGTATAGACAATGTTCCCAACCTGCCATGCCAGGTCCACACCCCAGACACTGACCCAAACACCTCCATGCAAACACTATGGACTTCAGCCAAAGCAGCACAGGCCAGGCAGAAACCTGCCTGCCAGCACCTCTTATGGTGTGAGATTCAGACTTTGATTCCAGAGGAGATTGGGCAGTTCTTAGACCAGCAGTTTAATCTCTCAGTTCCTACAATTCCAAACTCCTCAGGCACTGATTTACTGTCAACAGAGACTCTCCAGCCTCATCCTCCCTGTTTCTGAAAGGCTGACGCCACCTCCTGGGAACTGTCAGAATATGAGAATTGCTCATTGTCAGGTTGTGGGGATGTTTTGGACATGTGCAAGCCCTAGGACACAAGTCTGCTCTCTGCTGTTGAGTCTTGGCAGGTAAGTTGGACTGAGGAGGTGGATAAATGGAAGATGTGCACTGTGGTAGCTGCGCTCCTGCTAAAAAAGAGTAGGAGGAGGTGCCTGACATGTGTTCCTTTTGCAATGGCCTCCTTTTGCACTTGGGGGCAATTTGCCCCTCTTAGCCCTGGCATGACACACACCTGTGACAAAAGGGAACACTGCAAAGTGTTCAGGAAAAGTGCTGCACTGCCTGGGAACAGCCAAGAGCAAGGTGCCATACAAGGTCACCCCCAGCAGGAGAGCCTGAGGACACTGCAGCAAAGCAGCTGTTCCTGAGCAAGCGTGGCCTCAAGAGGATGGGAGAAGGCTTTGGGCCACATCCTTACCGGGGGCTGGAACTCCTCCTCCTCTTGCAATGGTGCTTCCCAGAGCTCTTGCAGTGACCTTCCAAGTTCAGCTGCCTCTCATAGGGAGACAGGACAGTGCTGGAAGGAGAGACCAACACAGAGGCTGAGAGCAGGGTGATGTAGAGGAGCTACCTTCTGCCCAGCCCCCAGAATATAGCAACCGAAGACACAAAAAATGCCCAAATGGGACCAGGATGGCCCTCAGTTTATGCCCCATTTCATGTTCCAAATCACCTCCTCAGGAGGGAGGAGCAAGGAAGGGTAGAGTGGCACTCTTAGCCTTAAATCCTTCCAAGAGATGGAATGCAGGGCCAAAGTCCTCTTCTCTGGTCCCGTTCCCTGGGGCCAGGCAGTGGGTACAGAGAGTCTCAGGGTCTTCAGGAAGGAGAAAGCAGCACGGGAAGGAAAAGTTGGTTACCTGGGATCGAATCTCAGTACAATATAACCCAGTTGCTTCAAGTGGCTGAACACCTTAGAGCAAAGGAAAGCAAGAAGGTTAAATGACAGCTCTAAACACAAACTATTTACTTCGGTTCCACTATGACTGAATGATGTCCTGGGGTGACTTTATGATGCTTGTATCCCTATTTATCTGTTTAGCCCAGAAATAAGTTTTGCACCTTTAAGATTGGTTTTGAGAGCGAAGGTGGGGGAGAAGAAGTGTGCAGTTGGTTTTCAGACACTGCACTCACTCCTACACATTCCTGCTCCTGGACTGTGCTGTCTGCGGACAGACAGACAGTGGGACAGAGCTCTCCTTTGCTTTTAGTTAGTTTTTAGCTAGCTGAGGCAGAGAAGTTCCCTGGACTGTGGGTTTTCATTTTCTTTGGACCTGTCTAAGCCTGCTCTGGACCGAATACCAGAAGAGCACTGGCAGCTCACACCTGCGGCCCACCAGGCTGAGCCTGGACCTGTGGCATTTCCAGCATCGGAAGGACTGATAAGAGACTGAGTGAGTCGAGCTACAGCCCACTAAGGGGACTTTTCTGAGTTTGTCATCTCTCTTGGAGGGGCAAGAGGTTTTATTGTTTAATATTGGGGGGTTTTCTTCTGTGCTGGTGAATGCTTTGCCTGTTAAATGAACAGTTTTTTCCACTTTTCTCCAAGGAAATCTTTTTCCCAAACCAGTTGTGGGAGGGGCTGCATGAATTTACTTTCTAGAGGAAACCTCTTTAGAGGTTTTTCTCCCAAAATTGCCCTAAACCAGGACAGTGAACACAGTGTGGCACTGGCAGAGAAGCAAATGCCAGGGTTAGGACCCAAAGCAAAGGTGGAGAAACAGGAACTGAACATCTGGAAGAAGGTGAGTGGGAACAACTGAGAATGACTTCCCTTCCCTCCCCAATCAGCCTACCCTGCTTCCAGCCACTGGAAGAGCTTGTGTGGCAGAGGCTGGGCTTTCTGCCTTCATCCTCCTCCAACAGCTGGAGGTCCCAACACACCTGGTAATGTGACAGGCTCATTGCCTCCTGGCACAACAGGGTCTCGTAGGCTTCCTGGATTGACAGGGGCACATCTCTGTAAAAGAGCTGGACAGAGCCCTGCAGGGCAGAAGCTTGGTGTGAGTCACAGGAACAAATCTATACAAGCTCACACTCTGTCCTTTCCCACTGCTCCTGATAGCTGGTCCCAGCACTCTCCCTGACAGGATATCCATCTCTCCCCATATGCCACCTGGACTACCTACAGTCCCTTTCTCATACCCAGTTCCCCCATACCCTGGTTTAATCAGCCAAGTAAGAAGTTCCCACCCACAGCTCTCAGCTCCTGCTCCAGCTCCTGCATCTGTTCAGAGGATGCACCTGGGAGCAAAATGCTCAGCTGATAAAATAACCACTGCTTGGACAGATAAATTAACTTTGATGATCTGAGTGATTCAGGATACAGCACAACAACAAAAGCACTTATACCAGCATAACTGAGAACTGGAGCAGAGGAATGAACAACAGCTTCAGGTGGCATCAATTGGTGCCTCCTCAGAAGCATTTACTTCCTTTACAGACCCAGAGATCCCATAGGTAACTTCCCCTGGGAACAGCAAATGACCTCCAGGAGGCTGTTTTAGGCTACACCTTTTTCTTCCTTTCTGTCTTTTTAAATAGTGTTTACTCATAAAAAAAACAAAACCCTAGGAATCACACCTTTTCCATTACATAGGCTGGAGGCATCTCCCTGGTCTTTTCTGCTTTTGGGGGATTTTGTACTCAGCATCTGACTAAACCATTTTATTGCCATCAATTTGTTTACAAACTATTTGTCAGAATGCCAGGGGTAAAAAAGCCCCACCTTTGCTTTAGGATTTAAGAGATGGCATCAGACACTCACAAGCTGTTTGTTTTGCTGAGGGATAAAAGTTCCCTTTAGATCAATGCACCAATTCTACTGATAACAGGTTTTGGTGGAGAGACCAAAAATCCCCCTTTCTACAGCAAAGAAATCCAGCTGAGCCCTAAGCAGCATTTCTGCAAGCAGAGGAGCACTGAACACAACGTGGTCTCACTACTCTGTCTGCCACATTTAAATTTCTTTCTGCCATATATACTGGGAAGAAATCCCAAGCAGCAACCCCAAAGATCTCTGTTTAAGCTGAATGAACTGGCCACAGATCCAACTGACACACTCTGTCAGTGACACAGAGGCTGCTTTAGAGTAGAAGGAAAGACCCCACAGCCTGGTGACAAACAGGTCCATCAGCAACACACTAAAAGAGACAATTCTTTGAGAACCAGCTGTTTATCAGTTATTATAGCTCCCCCAATCAGTGAGGACCCAGTGCTCTCATCCTACTTACACACTCCAGCAGGTACAGAGCTTCCTCGGGCAGCAGACATTGTTTGCCTCGTTCTGAGAACCCCATGGTGTGCCAGAACTTTCCCTGGAACAGGAGCACAAATCCCTGATTGGTTCTGGCTGCTCCCTGCTGACAGCCAGGCTCCTTTCCATTGCAAGAAGCAAATTAAGGAATCTGTGAGGCAGCAGGAGATGATGGCACTGAGCACACTCTGTAGCACTCACCGCAGGGGACTTCAGCTCCACGATGCCCTGTTCTGGTTTCCACTCAGCCTTCACCAGATTCCCCCTGAGAAGAATAAAGATTCATTTGTTACTGCTAGGGTGGCTACAATCAGCTCCTGGTGTAGCAGCACAAAACAAGCTCAGGAAGGTGTCAAAGGCAGGAAGTTTCCAGGTGGCGTTTTTACAAGGCATCAGAAAGCCATCATCCCCTGGCTCTAGCAGCACCACTTTATCACCACCAAAAAGTTAAAAGTGTCTTCAGTCAGCACCACAGAGACATGTCCACAGGCTACAGCAGCTTGCTGGAGATGCAGGGCCTATTGCAGGATATGTGGATATTGAGGGACTAACACCTCTGAGGTGTTAGTTAACTAACCTTCTCTGAGGTTGCCCAGAGAGGCTGTGGCTGCCACGTCCCTGTAAGCATTCACTGCCAGGTTGGATGGGGCTCTGAGCAGCCTGGTCTAGTGGAAGGTGTCTTTGCCTATGGCAGGGAGTCCAATGGGGTGATATTTAAGGTCCCTTCCAACCCAAACCATTCAGTGATTCTGTATCATACAGAACTCAGCTGCTGCCAAGACATCTTCTAATCACTGTACCCCACCCACGGGGACTCACGGGGACTCAATAGCTGCAGGCCAAGCAGAGAAGGTTTGTGTTGAGAGGTGGGTGTGAATGCCTCCCAAGTGATAAACACCAAAATCTGGCAGCACTGTTGAAAGCACCAAGACTAATAAATCAGGGACACTGACACCTGGTCAAATCTTCACAAGGCCACACAGGAGCATCAAGAAGACACTCTGTAACTTGTATCATGCCCAAGAAGGCTGTAGCTGCTACCTGCAAAGGCCACAGGATTACACACGCACCTGTGAAAACCAAGAGCTCTGTGAGGGACTTTCTGAAGCCACAGGTGTGCCAGCATGTCCCTGTGCTCCTTCAGGGACAGCCAGGCTGTGTCGCACTGCTGCTGCTCCAGCACGGGCACTGAGTGCAGGTGAACTGCGGGGGGTTTACTGCGCTGACCAACACCTGCTGCCAACAGGATCGCACCCGTAACCCCCGAGCTGTGCTCTGCCCGCCGGCATCACCCCTTCCACGGGGAAAGCCATTCCCAGCGCCGCTCCAGGGATGGACTTACGGCCGCTCCGGGCGCTCCTCGCAGAGCAGCCGCCACTGCTCCTCGCCGCAGCGCCGCAGCCTCTCGGCCTGCCCGGCCGAGCCGTCGGGGAGGAAATGCTTCTGCCCGCGGGGGCTCCGCGGGGCCTGGCGCTCCGGCTGCTCCGCCGTGCTGCGGGCGACAGCGGGGTGGTGAGGGACGGGAGAGCGGCCGCCAGCCCCGGCACCCCGGACAGCCCCGGACTGCAGTGCCCCCGGGGCCTCCCGGTCCTGCCGTGCTTCGGCAGCCCCTCCAGATCCCCGTACCGGGCGTTCCCGCGGTGCTTCCCCAGGCCCCGTACCGCGGGTCCCCCGGTACCTCCTCGGCCCCCTCATCGGTGGCTCCCGCCAGTGCCTCCTTTTCCCCGGTACCGCGCGTTCCGCCGGTGCCTCCCGGGTCCCCAACAGTGCAGACTCCCCCAGTGCTCCCGCGGCTTCCCGTAGTGCGGTTGTCTGCGGTTCCCCTCAGCACCTTCCCAGCCCCCTCACAGCGGATTCCCCCGCCGCCTCCCGCTTTCCCCCCTTCCGCCCCACCTGAGGCAGCGGGACCCGCCGGCCTCCATGGACACGTGCCGGACCAGCGTCCTTCCGCCGCCGGGCACGAGCGCCGCCAAGAGCGGCGGGCTCCGACAACGCGCCCCCTGGCGGCTCGGAGGACTGCGAGCGGCGGGGACCGGGCACCGGGAGGGAGCTGAGAGGGCACCTAGGGATGGGCACCGGGGAAGGGACGGAGCACCAGGGATGGGCACCGGGGAGGGGACGGAGCACCCAGGGATGGGCACCGGGGAGGGGACGGAGCACCGAGACGGGCACTGCTGAGGGACAGGGCCGGGCACCGGGTTTTGCCCAGGATATGACCCAGGTCCGCCGTGCTGAGCTGCCCCCGATCAACACCCGCCGCTCCCTCACGCCCCGTCCGCAGCCGGGATGGGAGAAGGGAGGTGAAACGAATCATGGGAGTAAAGGGCAGGAAGATCATGCACCGGTAAATTATACGGGTAAACAGGATGGGTTTAAGATTAAAAAAAAACAAACAAAACCCCCAAAAATTATTGCTAATTAATATGATCCCAGGCTTGGATATCTGCTCTGTCTGGGCTTCTGGGGAGCAGTGCAGCACCTGGGCCACCTGTCCTTCCCCTCTTTCCCCCAGCCATGCTGCTCACAGGACCTTCTATCATGCTTTCCCTCTCTCTCCTCACTGCATTTTGCCCTTTCTTAAATACATTTCTCCAAAGGAAAATACTTTCTTAAATAATAAATTCTTAGTAATTATAATATAAATAATTCTTAAATGCTCACAAATTCTTAAAATCTTATCAGCTCAATAAATTCTTCAGTACATGTCCCCTGCATCACTGACAGGCTGTTCCCTACCATGGGGCTGTCAGAACCATGTGGGACCAGCCAGACCAGTGTGGAAGTGGCTGTGTCCTGCCCCTGGGGCAGGAGGATTGTCCCTTCAATGGTGTCACTATTTCTCCTGGCCTCCAGCAGTGGCTGGTGCCTTTGCCTGGAGCATGCAGCGATCCAGCAGGGCCTCACACCTCTGCCAGCATGGCTGGACTGGCTGCCAGGGAAGGCATGGACAGGTCTGATGGGAAAACACACCAAAAGTTCAAGTTTCACCTCAAACCTGTCTCCTGTTGCTGTGGGATATCTCACAGGAGGCACTGAGCCTCAAGTAGGAAAAACACAGCTTTTCTCCCCACCAGAGTCCCTGGGTCCAACTGTGGTTTCCCAATAAAAGCCCTTTGACAAGATGCCAACAAAAGGAGATGAATGTAAAAACCATTCCCTTCCATTTTCCACTGAAATGATTTAATTTTCGCTTCCTGCCTCATTATTTCCTTCTCCTGAACTGAGCCTTCACCTTGTGAGGAGGTCAAGAGATTTTGGCCAGCAGTGCCTCTCCATGGCATGTGAGAGGACAAGAACCCACAGATGGGGTGAGGGGAACAAGGCTGGGCAGGGGCAGTGCTTTTTCACCCTGATTTCCAAAAAGTATATGTAGTTCGGAGACTGTTTGGACTGCCTGATTATCACATAATCCCAGGACCCCACATCCTGTGGCTTTCAACTTTTGGGCTGTCACCCCTTTGTTTAGCTCAGTCTTCTTAAAATAGCTGTGTTTAAATTGCTCAGGGAAAAGCTCTGATCCAGAATTTGCTTTTGTCACCCACTATGATTACAAGACCCAGAAATGTCAAGACTAATCTCGGTTCATGTTTCTTTTCAATACTGGGATTTTAGCTGTCATGTGGTGGGGGGACATCCTGTTCCTCTCAGGGGCACCAGCAGAGCCCTGGCAGGATGGGACTCATGTTCTCCCCAGCTGAATCCTCTTATCAGCCCTAATTCTGAGTGTCACCAGCTGGGTGTGGGTGGTCCTGTGGTCTGCACTTACAAATGGAGGGTGAGGTGGCTCTCTTTTTTCACTTTAGATATTCTGGGTTTGAATTAGGATTTTTAACATTGGGTTTCTGTCCTCTGCTTTAGAACTGTGCTTGTGGTGGGGTTTTTTAATGGGTTTCTTTCCTTAAATTTGGTGTCTTTTTACCTTTGTTCAGGGTGGAACTTGAATGCATTTTGAGTGGAGCATGGCTGTCCTGGGTTCTCTTTGTGCACAGGGCTGTGGAAAGAAGCTGAACTAATGGTCCTTGAGCTGAGCAGTGGTGAAAGCTGGCACTGTGAGTGAATGGTTCACTCGGGAGGTCCTAGGAGCTCAGCTAATGATGGATGTGGGACTGGGAGGTCCCCCAGGAAGACTGTGGGTGTGTGGCACCAGGGAGCAGAGCAGGATCGAGCCCTCGCTGTCTGGGTGGCAGGGGAAGCCATGGAGGATGCTGATGGTGGAGGCCAGAACTGCTCCTGATTCCCCTGTGGGACACTGCCATCATCCCAACTGAGAAAGGGCTTGATTTGCCTGGAGAGACACCACACTGAATAAACCAGAGCAGTGCATGTGGGCTCTTGGAGCTGGTGAGTGTGGTGCATTTGCCCACTTTGCTGTGGTGGGGTTTTTGTCTGATTGGGAAAAATGTTAATAAAGTGTAAGAAAAGTGGGGGCTGGCTGCCTCTTCTGAACAGGACAGCCTGTCCCTGGTTCTCCCTCCTGTTTCTGACTCTTCTCCAGGGGGGAGCAGAGCAGAGCTGTGGTGTCTGAGGATGGGTATGAGTCCTTCCAGTTCTTTCCTGTTGTGCTGAAGTCGTGTTTATGCAGTCCCTGTATTCACAAGCTCCTTGTGGTTAACTCCTGGATGAACTTGATGTAAATAGACTCAGTGTTTTTTGAAAAAACAGGAGAAGGTTTGGCCTTAGGATTGTTTTTCTAGTTTCATGTAGCACAGCCAGGTGGGAATTGTATGCTCTGTGCTGGAGCAGAGCAGCTCTGCCAGGTACAGCTACCTGCTTTAATCCCTGTGTTAACAACTCCTGCAGTTCCTGGCAGGGTGTTTGGAAATATTTTAGTAATTCTGCAAAAACCAGCTGTGCCTCAGACTTTACAAATGGTAACACTTGGAAAACAGTGTCTGAGATGGATAACATTGCCCATCCTCTTGCCTTCATTGCAACTCTTGGAGTTTGTTCTGATACCAGGAGGTTTCTGTGATTTGGGACAGAAAAGGATGGTACAAATGTTCAAGACCAAGATAGAGGGGGGCTCTGAGCAGCCTGGTCTAGTGGAAGGTGTCCCTGCTCATGGCAGGGTCTGGAAAGGGATGAGCTTTAAGGTCCCTCCCAACCCAAAACATTCTGTGAATCTATGAAACTCCGTAAAACTGGCAAGTCCTTTAATTCCTGTGTGTGTTGCAATACCTGTAGTGTTATCACAGTTGCCCTGAGCTATGCCCAACAAAGTTGTAATCATGGATTAGCTGTAGTTCAGCAATCCGTTGTCTGATTTTTATTATACTTTGTTATATTCTAGTGGAAAATCTCAATTCTGAGCTTCCAGAGCATCATTGAGACAGCTTAAACTTCTTAGAGTAGGCCATGAGAAGGGGTGGTTTGGCAGTCTGTTCCAGCAGGATTTGGCAGACCTTGAGCCTACACTGAAGTATTTGGGTTTGGATGCAAAGCAGGTGATGGTGTCAGGTGTTACAGCTTGTCTGGGAGGTGTGGGATCTGTTTTCTAGCCTCTCCTGGGAGTCTTTTGGCAAATTCCTTACTGCTTTAGGATGCCTGTGATCATTCCCACAGCATGTTACAGCTGGGAGTTTGGGCAGGGCAATGGAAAGAGACTTTTATCCAAACAGGAGATTACTGAAGAGGGTTTCTGGGCTAAACCTCTGTTGTCACTCATCAGGGCTGGGCTTAGAAGATAGAAGGAGATTTTTAACAAAAAAACCCAACAAACATGTCTTTGAGAACAGGACTCTGGGGATTAAGCAGTTAATACCTCTCCATAACCACTACTGCTCTGGTTTGCTGACAGCTACCACTGCCTCTTGATGGCTGAGAAATGGCAAGAGCTTAAATTTCACACTGTCTTCTAAATTTGTGGTAGAAATTGCCTTTGTGTAACTTTCCATACTGGAGGACAATTCTTGGGGCTCTGCTTGGTGGCAGGAAAACATAGTGTTGTTATGCAGAGCTGTGGTACACAATCAGCCACTGGAAACCCCAGTACTGATCTGAATCTGGGCTTTCTAGTGTCACTGTGTGACTTTCTGGAGCTGTTGTCTGTTGAGCACCTAAGGATTTATTTGCAATCACTTACTGGAAACTGCACTTTGCTAATTGTTTGTAAAAACCAAGGAACCACTGACTGAGTGCAGCAAGACTGATTGAAATGGTCAGGAGCCTTTCTTACCTCAGTGATGTGCTGGGAGAATTGCTGAGTTATTTCTGTCTGGAGAGAATGGCTGAAATTTCCTCATTTCCCCAACGTGCCTTGGCACCCTGCTCATGGTTCAGCTGGACAGACTGACACTGCAGTGCCTGCCTGGGGTGAAGGAGTCTCACTGCACAGAGTTTGAGGCTACAGATTATGCTCCTTGCTCAATTTTCATAACTTCTGCAATGTGTTTGTGCTCACCAGGTAGTTGGAAATGTCTTCCCTGGCTTTGGTCTGGAGAAGCACTCAAAATCCTGCTGCTTCTTGCTGAGTATTCCATGAAAGGAGATGCCTGGCAGGGAAATGCCTTTAGGTGGGAGACAAGTGACTGAGTCAGGACACCCAGGGTGCCTTTGGCTTGTGCTGGAGACTGAGAGAGAGGATATATTGTTTAAGGCAAGGAATTGTGAGATTAAGGATCTGCTCTGCAGTGTCTCATCAGCTTGTGAAGCTTCAGGCTATTCCTTACCTGTTCTGTACAGCCAGGCTTTAAACCAAATGGAATGAACAGTTCCTGCTGTGCTTGTGTGGTGAGTCCATAAGCAGAGTGAGATGTGGAGCAGCAGGTGATGGTGTGCTCAGAAAGGGTGAGGAGCTGTTCAGTGTCTGCACCAGCAGCCCAAGGACCACTGAACTCTCTTCTGTGTCTATGTTTCAAAGGTCTCTGCTTAGTTTATTTGGAATGCTCTCTGAGCTCTTGAGTTTAATTCAAGTGCTACAGCAAGAATTTAGAATAATGATGGTGTTTTAACAGCTCCAACAAACAAATCAGCCTTGTGAACACCGAGTGCCATCTGCAACTCTGTGACAGGCTGAGACAGCTTCAGTTCCAGCACTAGAGCAGGTTGATTTGTTCTTGGTACGCAAGGCTAAAGAAGATGTTGCTTGCTTCCTTTTCTTATGGGGAGCAAACTGCCAGCAGAGTTATGGATGGAGTGGGAAGGGATGAGTCTCCAGCTGGCAACTGGTGTGAAGCAGGCACTGAGGGGTGGGAAGTAAGGCTGTGAAGTAAGGTTGTGATTATGCTCTGTGCTATTTGAAAACTGGGCTGCTGCTTGAAAGCTGGCCCTTGGCAACACTTGTGGGGTGGGCCGGAGGAGCTGGCATGCCCTGCTCTGATGAGGAAGGTGGGAGGAGGCTTCATGTGATGATTGTTGACTCCTTTGTCTCATCCTTCTGTTCTTTCTCCACCAGCTGTCACTCCACAGCAGCTCTTCAATGCTGGGAGAAGGTTTGCCACTACATGACACTTGCAACCCCTTTAATATCCTCTCTGGTCTCCCTCCCTCCTGGGTGTGTGGCTTCAGGAGTCAAGCTGGGAGCCTGGTGGGGTTAATATCAAGGACTTTGATCCCAAGTGTCCCACTGGCTGTGGGATCCTGCAGAGTGCCCTGTCTTTGGGGCCATTAAATAGATGTTAAAGACTCTGATCCCTGCACAGAGCTGGCCTTGACTGGACACTTCCCAGCCAAGTGCTGCTTCTTGCATTTGAAGCTGAACACAGCTTTCAGAGCCAACACCAAGGCTGTTTTGTGGCTACAACTCCCTTTTGCTTTAAACTTATAACCTGAGAATTTTCTCTCCAATGTGTGCATGGTATTTGTGTGATTGGATTATATCTGGAGTAAAAAGGCAGGTTTGTAGGAGTGGTGCATTTTGCACTGAAAGAACTGTGTAAATTGAAAACCACTCAGTGCCTGAGGGCTGTTATCTTTCTGCCAGTCACATGTGGGTCTGGGTGCAGATTGTAAAGGCAGTTGTCTGCTTTTTGCTTTTCAACAAGGTTTTATGCTGAAGAATAGAGTAATTTTCACCTGACACAGCAAAGGTATTTTTTTAAGTTCTCTAAAACCACACTGGGAGCTGATGTGTTCGATGGAGCACTTGGGGGAGGTGTGGAGTCCAGTCTGTGTGTGCAGCAGCCCTGGGACATTTGGATGAATATTGCATGTGGCAGCTCCTGCCACACGTGCAGAGACTGTCCCATAAATCTTTCCCATTAACCAAGCTGCCTTCCCCCTCGTCTCCCATTAATTTGTTGCTAAAAATTGAACTAATTTGAAAACCTGAATCCATGCTGGGCCCTACTGCCTGTGCTTGCCTCAGAGAAGTTGGTAGAGCTCCTGGCTGTTTTGGTGAGTGGTTTATGTCCTGACAGTGCTGCTGTTGGTCATCCTGGGAGCACTGAGCTTCACAAGAGCACTTGGGTGCGAGGGCTGTGCCTCTCATTGCAAACCTCTGTACAACTGAGCCATGCTTCACTTGTGGTTCCAGAGCAGCTCTCATTAGTGTGCAGCTAATTTAATGTTTTTATTTAGTTTATTTCAGTTGGGAGCACAGAGAACTGGTGTCAGGAATCTCTCAATATCCATCTATGAGGTTTTAAAAGGTGTGCTCAAGCTGAGCTTGGGGGACAGGCTGGGATGCAAACTTTGTATGTAGTACTCTGAACAATGACTTGGAAAAGTGAGGCTGATGCCACTGAAGTGAACAGCCATGCTCCTTTCTCCTGAAAGCCTCATTTTCCTTTTTCAGGCAGTGCTGGGAGCTGTCAGGAGCTGTAGGGATGGGTGGATTTAATCAAGAAGCTGTTCCAGCAGAAATGGCTGCATGGTGTCAACTTGAGCCAGGTATAACTTTATCCTAATGCAACTGGAGAGGCTTTTTTTTTTATTTTTCCTTGGTACACTCCTAAAAGGAGATGGAATTTATTCTGAAATACCTAGCAGCAAGCTGCCCTGCATGCAGGGGACAGCATGAGGATGGTGTTTAGGTGGAATTGATCTGCAATGTGTGTGAGCAATGATCCCACCAGCCCAGCAGGATTTGGGGTGGGAACAGGCAAGGTTAAACCCTCTGGCTACACCTCCCCATGCAGAGGTAACCCTGGATACAGAAACCCTTCTGTTATCAGTGTGCAATGCTGTAACAGGATGCCTGCCCTGGCTGACAGTACCAGAGGGCAGCTCTGCTATCAGTGGGTGAAATGCAGGCGCCTCCAAGGGGGGAGGATGGGGAAGGTCCCCCTGCCTTTGCTGCTGGGTGGGAAGGAGGTTTGGTGTCAGGTGGGAGGCAAGGGCAGGGAGGTGATCTGTTCCCCTCTTTGGACCAGAAATGCTAAAGTGACTCCTACAACTTTTATACTAGGGGTTTTAAAAGGATACTGAAAGCTTGGAAGGCATGTGGAGGGAAAGAATGCAAGAACTCAGTCGGCTTAGTCCTTATCAAATGAAGGACTGGGTGACTTAATTACACTTAAGTACTGTGCAAGATAACAAAGAGCACTTTAATAGTACAAAAAAAGGCACAATGAGAGCTTGTCTGAAGGATAAAATCAGACCAATTGCAGCTAGAAGTACTGTGCAATCTGCTAATGACTTCCACCCCAAAGGGGGAAATGCTGTCTCCTGTTGAGATGGCATGAATTGGCCAGGCTTGTCTTGCATATTGACTAAACCAAGCACCTCATTTGGCTGAAAAAGACAGGCATGTCAGGTGGGAAGGGAAGTATTTCCCACCATGAAATGAGGGCAGTGGGCTCTGTTTTCAGCACTGTGAGGCTGCAGGGTCCAAGTTCTGGGAGTTTGGACATCTGGCCAACATCTTTGTACTGGCTGTGACAAAGCAGCTGTGCAGATAAATGGGATGATGGTCCTGCCTTGGTCTCGACAGCCACAAACATCCAGAGCATGTTCAGTGGGCCAGAGGCAGACCTGGTGTTCCTGAGCTTGCTGGAGGCAGTGGGTGGAAAGCAGTCTGTGCTCATATGAGAGCAGAGAAATTGCTTCTGCTGGCTCCGTTTCTGCTCTTTTAATGCTGCTGTTGGCATTAGAGGGGCATTGTATCCAGATTATTCATGCACTGTTAATAACTCCAGAGTGCTGTGTGCTGGATCTTGCTTTCAGCTGCACCCAGCACCTCAGCTATGCTGAAGCCAAGGGAGCTGTGCTGACAGATCTGAGAAAAGTCAGAATTTGATATTAAATAAATCTGTATCCATTTCCAAAGCATTGCTATAGAACAGGAACAGCGTGATCCCTGCTGCTGGCATAATTCCATTTAAATTATATATCTGCAGATGGAAAAGCTGCTGGTGGATCTGCCTAGTGGTGTAGAGAGAAATGGAGCACCAGGCTTAGAACACCTGGCAATATAAGTCTTTGTCTTTTCTTTATGGACTGGAGATGAAAGTTTTGTGGGTCAAGCAGCTCTCCTGCTGCAAGGAGGCACCAGGGATTCCAAGGATGATACAGGAGTGTGGAAGAGTCCACCTCCAATGCTGCTGCCCTTGTGCTTGCCCTGCTGCTGGAGAGACACCAGATCTGAGCCCTGTGCATGGAGGTGAAATGGGATGGTGCAGCACTGGGCTGTGGCACCACTCTGGGATGGAAAACCTCCAGGGAAGCATTGCTCTTGATGAGATCCATTTGCAAGAAAATGGAGTGCCTTTCTCTGGCATTGGATATTCCACCTGCAATTGCAGCCCTGGGGCTGAAGGCTGCTTAGTTCCTCCTTCAGCTCTAGCAAGGCTCCAGAA
Organism: Agelaius tricolor; assembly: GCF_023055355.1. Taxonomy (NCBI): domain Eukaryota; kingdom Metazoa; phylum Chordata; class Aves; order Passeriformes; family Icteridae; genus Agelaius; species Agelaius tricolor. The sequence continues at coordinate 5,203,822 of NW_027269295.1, forward strand.
ATCTGATGGTGCCTTTGAGGAAGGATCCTGGTTTAATTAAGCTGTAACTGTTGGGAGGCCAGTGAGTAATTTCCTTTGTTAGCTGCTGCCTTGCTTGGGGAATGGCTCACCTTGTAATTAATGAAACCTCTCCCTTCTGCGGTGCATGGAAAATTGTCTGGAGACTGATGAGGGCCCAGACCCTTCCAGAGGTGCCCCTGCTGCTTAGGGACACCAAAGATGGAATTGTTTTTTGTGGGGAACAGGCCATCTAGCAGCAAAGTAACCAGCTCCCAGGCAAGCAGGTAAATAAACTGCATGTGTCAGCCCAAAGGGTCAGTAATTCCTAGAGGAGAACAGAGAGGTCTCCAAGAGGTGTTGGAGGCCCAGGAGCAGGATTGCAGGTCTTGGACCTCACCATGTGCTCAGCTTTGAGTGTTGCAGGGTCCTGGTGCTGCTGAGCTGCTCCTCTGCACAGCATGGGTGACTGTCTTGATCCTACTTGTGAAAACTTGTGTAAAACTGAGAATCAGAACATACCCACCCACTGCAGCTGGTGGGGTAAAAAGCAAGAAACCTCACACAGAGTCACAGGGGGAAGAGCCAAAGGCTCCAGTGTTGCAAGGTGAGGCTGAAACTCCCCACAGCAGGATGGAGAGGCTGGCTGGAACCCTGGGCAGTTTCTGTGGTCCCCAGGGTGATGGGCCTGTGGCTCCAGCTGTGCAATCTGATGTTGATAAGGATTAAGCGCTGCAGGCACTCACATTGACTTCGGGCATGGAGCATGGAAAGCTCCTTTCTTTCATTGCTAATAATTCTCCAACCTGATTTCTCTTTCTCTGGACAAACCAACACGTTTCCCAGCAGCTGCCTGCTAAATCCCAAGCAGGTTTTGTAATTGGCCCAATTTCCCTGGAAGCTCTGCCACAGCAAAGCAGATTTTGTCATCTTTTCATTCCTCAGGAAAGTTTTCTTTCTCAGTGAAGAATGAACTTTTTTCATTCTGCCTTCAGTCCTTCCAGGTGTGGGCTGTGGGGCTTTCTGGGGCTGGAGGAACAGCTTATCTCTGCCCCCTCACCTGCATTGCTAAATTCCTGATAATGCAGATAATCAAGAATCATAAATATGAATTTGAGCTTCCCATATTTTCTTTTTTGTTTTTGTAGGCAGAGCTGCATTTGGGGTTCTTGCTGGTTTGCTGGGATAGGGCCCTTTGGGTTGAGACCCCTGGATGCTGCCAGGGGCTGCTATGGGGTCTTGGACAAATCCAGATTCTCTGGTGGAGAGACCATGTACACAGCAAATCCTTATCCAAGAGTGTCCAGTGCATCAGGGACCTGCTGCTGCCAAAAAGCTGCATTTGGGAGTTAAAGGGAAAGAATGTGATGGAAACCCTGCAGTTGTGGGCTGCAATGGCTGCAGGACTTTAATGTTGGCCTGTTTTCACCCTGAAGAAGGATCCTGGTGATCCTGATGTGCCTCTGAGTGTGTTGTCAAAGGCAGCTGGAGCTCTGTGCTTCCTCTGCCTGCTAGGTCTGCCTCAGGACAAGAATTTACTGGGAAACACTGGGGAGTCATGAACCTAACCCTATTGCAGCTTCAGGCAAGGGAGGCTTGCTGCCAGAGCCCTGTTTGCAGGGATGGGGTGTGTAAATGGGGGCTGCAGGCACCTGTGCCAGGCAAATGTGCTGCTTTTTCTTGGTGCATCCCATGCAGGCAGGGGTGCAGCCTGTGGGGGATCCCCCCCCATTACCTTGGGGTGCCAGGGGCTCCTGGTTTTCCCTGGCAGGTCTCCATGGCTGAGAGCACAGGGAGCACAGTGTCAGGTAAGAGCATCTCCTCCTGGGAGCCCAAAGGCTCACTCTGGATAAATTGGCAGTATCAGCCCTTCTGTTGCTGATCAACTCTGTGGGCAGCTGGCAGTGAAGGAGGGAGCTGTGAATTAGGGAAGGATCCACATCTGCTGGCTCTAATCAAGGTCCTGGCCCTGGATGCAGACTGCAGCCTGGTTTGGCCACTTGTCTTAACTCTGGATGAGCTCTGGATGAGTGTTCATGGTGCTGTAAGTGTTTGCATTTGTTCCTAGTACTTTGATCATGGTAATAAATCCCAGATCCTTTGGCAAATTGAATCTCACCCAGTAGTCTGTGAGAGCTGTTAACATTGATGGGCTGAGGTGCTTTGCTATTTCCCAGCTTCCTCCAGCTCTGCAGGATGCTGCCACCTTTCCCCAGCCCATTTTGGGATCATGTCCAAGCAGGTGAGAAGGTTTCCCTCCCTCTGCCTCTTGGACTGCTGTCTCAGCAGTGCTGCTGCTGTGCTGACAGGGAGTCCTTGGGCTCCAAGGAAGAGTGTCCTGAGGTGGGAGTGCTGGTGCTGTGGAGGGGGACATCCTACAGGTGGGCCCTGAGGGTGGCAAACTGCTCCCTAAGGCTTGAGCCCTTCTACAGTGAAAAAATACCTTCTAAACTTGCCTTGTTTCCCATTTGTCCTGTCTTAGGAAAGATAACACACTTGGGCTTGCTATTCTAAAGCTATTTCTAGCCTCGGCTGCCCCACAGCTTGGACTTTAATTATTAAGCTGGAAGCCTGGTTCCTCTGAAGGGAGGTTCCCAAACAGAACCAAAGCCTGCCACTGCTGGACAGTGAAGCTTCCAAAAGCAAAGGGGAATTTCTCCATGGGTTTGTGAGAATTGCAGTGAGGTCAGAAACTCACCTGTTACTGCTCTGCTGCTGTCAGAAAGGAGCCACCTGGGGCAGCCACTGTGGTGGCAGGAGGCTGGTTCAGACCTTCCCTGCTGAGGGTGAGAGGGGCACTGTGTGTCAGTGCTCGTGAGAGAACCCAGCTGTTCCCTGGCCAGGGGTGGGACACAGCTGGGGAATCATTGCTTGTGTGCCCCAAAGTCCCAGAGCACTCACCCTGCCCCAGGCCTGGGATCAGCAGGTCACTGAGATCTGCTGCAGCCCAAGGAGGCTGCAAGGGAAAAGCTGCCAGAAGGGAATTCTTGGCAGGACAGGGTGTGAAGTGATGCTTCTGAAATCCAGGCTTGTGGCAGCCAGAGAGCTTCATGTGCTGCAGCCTCCCTGTGGTTTGAAGGTCACTCACCCTGAGCTCTGTCCATGCTGATCCTCACCTGGGGCTGGGGCTGTCCTGACCACTGCCCCATCTCCCAGATCTGCTGGCCCAGCTCTACCTGCAAGAAACCCCAGCAGCTTCCACCATAATTTGCTGCTCCCTGAAAATCTTGTGTTGGTTTTGCATGTTGTTCCTGAAGGCTGATTTGAATGTTTTTAAGCGTTTTGGTCTCTGGTTTTGTTTGCCACCCACTCCCCTGACCTGCTTTGCACTGTGACTTTCTTCTGCTGGCTGCAGCCTGCAGTTCCCCAACATTAGTCTCCATTAGATGACACCTCTTTACCAACATTTACATGCTCAGTGTACAATCAGTTAATTGCTGTGCAATTTCTCACCCAGGTGATTTATTACAAGCTCAACCAGTCACAGGCTATAATAATTAATCTGCAAATTGAGCTTGCCTTTAAATTAAGCCATACATTATAGCAGCATGATGGGTAAATGCCAGGTCTTTGGATTTAGAAGGCAGTGTCACTTGTCCCACCAAAACAAACTATGGTGGCTTTAATGTGGCTTTCCTGGGTCCCATCATCCCCAAGCACTGGGAAGCCAAAGGAAAAATTAATCTTGGAGCACTGAGAGCAAAGGATGAGTTCATTCAATTTATTGGGAGCCATCAGCGCCAGAAACCAGCTTGCCATGTGAAGCAGAGCAGCTCATGCACCAGGCTGAAAACTAATCCTAATCCCAAACTTTGCCTCTAATCCCCTGATGTTGGACTTGGCTTAAAATAGCTTGAGAATAAGGGAAAAAGAAGATTTAATTTTTCCTTGTTTTGCAGTTTCCACAGGGCTGCATCTCTCTGATCCAGCTGGGAGAGTCAATAGGTCTCAAATGAGCAATGCTTGGTATAAATGCCTCAGTAAACACCAAATGCCTTTTTGGTTTTCTGAATCTTTTAAGACTTGGGGAGGAAACTACTGCTGTGTGGGTGGGTCCATCATTTAAAGAGGACAAAAGCTGCTGGGAACTGAGTGGTGTCAGCAGCTGGAAGTTCAGTGTTTCTGTAAAAACAGCCCTTCCGATGCCATGTGTGGTTGATCTAAACTTTAAACCCTTCCTACCTTTCCTTTTGCTTGATTTTCCCTTAAGTGAATCCTTTCAGAGATGAATATTAATCCGTCCGCATTTGAGCAGGGGGTCCCAGGGATGGATGTCTGTGGTGCTGAGCACTGGCCATGCTGGTTCTCTCCCCCTGGGAGTCCCACTGTGTGAGTGTGCCCCCCTTCTCCCTGCAGCTGGGAGCCAGCTCCCACCCATTCATTCATTAATCCCTTTCATTCCCTACTCGTTTGTTCACATCCTCTGCAGCGTGGGGAGAAAATTGCAATCCTGAAAACAAATAGGAATTCATCTTCTCTTTGGAAATAAAAGCTGGTCCATTTAAATACTTTGTTCTCTTTGAGGTTTGCCTGTGTGCAGATGAGGCTGAGGTCTCCTGTAATGGAGTGGAAGCCTCAGTGCGGGGCAGGGACAAAGCAGGGATCCCATCCCTCCTCCTTTTTTATCACTCAGTCCCTGTGCCTCCCGTGCTGAAGGGGATGAGATGTATTTTCCAGGGCAGATAGGTCAGTTTTAATGAGACACCTCTGTGCTGCTCTGGCCTCCAGTGCACATGATTAAAGCAAAGAGATTTGCTGATTAGTTTGGGTTTTTCTGAAGGTTGGGAAGGTATTGTGTGGCTCCTGCCAGTGATGTTTGTTCCAGCCTGTGCTCAGGGGAGCTGCTGGGCTGTGGGTCCATGTGATTACAAATTTGCCTGCCAGGACAATGAATCTTTTCCTGACTCTGTGGGAGCCCTGTCAGCTCTGGAGGGGCCAGGATCCAAACCCAAGAAGCTGCTCCCTTCCTAGAGGCATGGGAGAGGCTCCTTGGATTCCTGGGAGGAAAAGGTGGCAGTGGCATCTCTCTGTCTGCTGCCTCATTCAATCTGATCCCTTCTCTTACACTTGTCCTTATGGAAATCACAAGCTTTGCCTGTAACTTTGCTGGAAGAGCAGATTTAATTCCAAGCAAAAGAGGCACTGAAGCTCAGCCTGCCCAGCTTCCCATCACAGCTGGGTGGGTCCCAGTGTGTGTCCATGGCTCAACAGGGTTTTCCTGAGCCAGGTGAGCTGCTGTGACCTGAGCAAGGATGACTGTGAGCCCGAAGCTCCTGCTCTGTGGTGGGGGCATGGCTCCCTGAGGGCAAGGGACTCTGAGTCAGGCTCCTGGTGTGGTGGGACAAGGTTTGGGGAACTTGCTTTGTTGTGTGTGAGTGGAAGCTGATGGTTTTTTTTTTCCCTCACAGAAAGTGGAATGATTCTGTTGCAGAAGTGGAATGGAATAAGTCCTTCCAGGTTGGATGTGAACAAGCTATTTAGCTCCTGCATTAAGTATCCTGAAAATGTAAGTTTCCCAGTTTACAGAGATGTTGAGGTGCTCTGGAAGTGGTTTCTGCCTTCTGAAGTGCCTCAGTTTAAAGTGAGCAGATCCTTGAATGGCTTCTCCCTGTCTCATACAAGGAATTTCTTTTCCATCTTGAATAGGCTATGTTTCCTGAAAGAAGAGTTTGTGAGAGTAATGAACTCTGGAAACTGCTTATCTGCCTTTTGAAATAAAAATGCTTTTGGCCTGGAAGCCAAATGATGTCTTGCACTTAGGAAAAATAACTAAAACATGCTCCATCTCACATATCATCTGCTCACAAAACTACTCTTGATCCACCTACAAAGCTGGAATTGTTTACTCTGTGACTGACAGGGTTTAGTTATATCAGTTTCTGGAGGGCAGTGTAGTGAATTAAATCTTGCAAAGTGAGCTCAGGAGTCTTTGCTTTGGATGAGCCCATTTTACCCTCATCCTGTCCAAGTGAAATAGTGCTGTTACTTCCCTAGGATGTAGCTTGCCTAATAGGATAAGGGATCCTGTTACCCAGTGCTGGCAGTCTGTCACTGCCTTCATCCTCCAGTGTGCTTGGAAAGCTGGATAATTTCCCTGCCAGCCTGGGAACAGTTTGTCTACCACAGTGCCAGAGCGGGAAGACCTCCAGAACCCTGTCCCACCTCACTGGCACTGATGTGCTGGCGAGTCACCACTCCATGGTGACAGAGCCACTGTGACCCCCGCAGGGGTCATGAGCCACTGCCTGCCTGCACAGCTGCTGGGAAGAGCACTGCTGGCTTTTTCCTTAGTCAGAACTTCTTGGGTTTGCTTTTTGCCCCTTTAGTTCCCTGTAGGCAGAAGTGAGGGTCTCCAGCTCACTCTGCTTGGGTGAAGTGAGCTGTTGTGAGCAGCCAGAGCTGGAGGCTGCAGCAATGGGGCTGGGCTGGCCCCAGCAGCAAAAGGCATCCCCCAAGTTGTGCATTACTCTGCCAGCTGGAGGCTAAAGTTCCTCCAAGCCTCACTGCTCTGCCTGATTCATCCCTTTGGACTCTGCATCACTCATGACTGCTTAAGGCAACAGCCCCTGCTGTGCAACCACGGTCAGTGCATGGGGGAAAGTGCCATTTCTTGTTTAGAAAACACCAGCTGCACTAAAAATACCTCTGTCCCTGTGAGCCAGAGGGTGGGTGGAGGAGCTGTGGGCTGCAGGGGCCAGCAGCTGCCAGAGTGACCCTGCATCAACACTGGTCCATGAGCAAGGGTGGGTGGCTGGTGACTCACACCTGAGCCATGAGGCTTCTGGCTGTGGGGAAGTGTTTCCCCCCATTTGGAGCAGGGGGAGAGGGCTGAATTGAACTTTAAATTTTAAATCATTTGGCCATTTGGGTGTCCTTCCACAGAGGTGTCAGCAGGTGCTGCTGAGGTGTATCCAGTATCCTTCTTGTGTGGCTGCTCAGCCACAGGGTGGTTAAAACAAAATAATCCTATAGGAACAGGATGGGCATAAACTGATTCCTTGGGTTTAAGTTTTTCTGCTCTATTTTTCTGTTCAGCTTTGTATTGGGAAATACTGGGACCTTTTCATAGGGTGGGAAAGACAAAATCCTATAGGAATGGGATGGGACCAACCAATTCCTTGGGGGTTTTCTGCTCAGCTTTATATTAATGTCACTGGGATCTTTTCACAGGGTGGAGAAGATAAAACCACATAGGAGTGGGATGGGAATCAACTGATACCTTGGGGTTTTTCTGTTGTGTTTTTCTGTTTAGCTTTATATTAATGTCACTAGGATCTTTTTATAGGGAAGGGACTGGCCTGGGTTGGGTTCAGCATGTGCTAATTAATATTTAGCTTTAACCACTACACAAATGCAGCTCTGTTGCCCAATCTTTTATGCAGGATGACCTGGTCCTGTTCAGCTGTGAATGACTTTCCAGTTTTGCAGCTCTTTAAGGATAAAGAACATGAAAGGTTGAGCTTTAATTGTGCCTTTAAGTGCATTTAAGTCTCTTGAAAAAGCTGCAGGTTGAAGTAGAGATTTGGGAGGATGAAGTGCCTTGCTGCAGGGACAGCTGGTTTGGTAGGCTGGTGCTTAGAGTTTCTACAGAGATCAGAGCTTGTTGCCTTGCAAGGTTAAAATTGGCTGAGGAGCTACAGCTGGGCAGGGTCTTTATTTCAGCTGGAAGGTGGAAATAGCTGCTGAGGCCATCTCCCTCCTCCACTGGTCTGCAGCAGCACTACCAGGCTGCTTCTCCTCCGACTTTAACTCACAAGAGAAATTAATTTCTGGAGCTGTTGCTTGCTGTTTCTTCTGAGAAGTGCAAAAATGCTAATGGGAAAATACAACATTTCCCCTCACCTGTCCTCTTAATTTTGAGTTAAAATGCATTCAGACTCCTGGGAGGAAGAGCCTCTGCTGTGGTAGTCTGTCTTGGTATTTAATTTAATGCAATTTCATGGCCTGTCTCAAAAGGTCTTATTAACAAGGTGGGTGTGAATTCAGTGTGAAGACACTGGAGCAGCACTGCCTCCAGCAGCAGCGTGCCTGGCCATGTGGTCCTAGTCCTGGTCTAGCTGTCTGGTTTGATTTTAAGCTGCTGCTGCCTTGTTCTTCAGAGGCAGCTTCCCTCTCGAGGTGGAGAAAATGATATGAGATCCAGGGGAGAGATTTGTCATGCCCAGCACATGCCCCACCAATGCTGAACCTGTTATGGCAGAGCTGAATTGCCAGGGGTTTAAAATCCCATCACACCAGCACCAAGAGTCAAGGAAAAGAGCCCAAAATGACTGGTGGTTGTAGGGTGGTGGGTGGGTGGAAGAGACCACACAGGCACCCTCCAGGGATCTGGAGAGCTGGGAACTTGCTGGTGTTTATCCTTGTAGCCCCTAAAGGCTGAGCTCCTGCACTGGGGAGAGCTGTGGAGGAGGAAGGATGCTGCCTGTGTTATTGGGTTATAGCTGGTGTCAAGGCTGATGTTTCTGAATCCTTGGGGTCTGCAGCACTGCAAGCATTTACTGGAACAAGTCATGTATTGATACTGTAATCATGCCCAAAAGGCCAGAACAGAGGATCCAGGATGGGAATTGTGTCTGACACACCCATAAAATATAATGATCCTCTGGGCTGCCAGCCTTTGCTGTTTAGGAAAAGGAGAAGAGGGAAAAAACAAACCCCAGGTGTCTGTATTAAACCAGCAAATGTGCAGGGGCTGCTTCTTGGGCAGGGTGGGGGCACTTGGCACTGAGGTGAGCTTGCTCAGCCCTTCTTGTGGAGCTGAGCTGCCTCCCAGCCAGGGAGGAGGAGTGGATGCACAGAGGGTGTCACTGGCAGGGGATCCAGGCTGGGGAACACTTCAGCTGTGGGCTGGAGGCGTGGGAAGCAGTGTGACCAAACCCCAGCACCTCACAGCTGTGTTTGCTGAATGCAACAGAAACGGCCGCTTGCTGCCCTGGCTTTGTGTGAAACCCCGGCTCCTGGGAAGAGATAAAAATTGATAACAGCATCCAAAGGGAGCTTTATTCTCTGCTGTAATGACTCACTGGTGCAGCCATGGGCTCGTTACTGCTCTGCCTAAAAGGATGGTTAATATGCTCTGTGCAGGCACTACTAGTTTGCATCCCTTACCCACTTTGTTATTGCTGTAACTGCACCCAGCTGCAAATTAATTGGGACTTCATTGTCCCAGAGCAAATTGCTTGCAGATGTATCATAAATTTGAAGACAGTGAACTATACTGGGGTGGTGCTGGGTGTGCTTTACACCACTCTGCATCAAACTGATTGACAGTGCTGGGAGAGAGGGAGGGAGGTGTGCTCCAGAGCAAAGTTATCCCAGCCCTGGGTGCTTACAGCCTTGCTCAGGGAGCCTGAGAGGAAGTCAAAATAGGAAAAGAGTGGTGCTGGCTAAGCTTTGAAATGAGCAGCTCTTTGTGGAAGTATCTTGGTATCGTTTGTCATCTCTTTCTGCTGCACTGGGGTCTGTGATGCTGGGGTGCCATGGGCAGGGGTGAGCTCTGGAAGCTGAGGTTGATCCCTGTTCCTGGGCTGGAAGTGCTTTGTCCTGCACATGCAGGCTGGTTCTGGAGCTGGCTTTATCTTCACCCAGCACAAGCATAGGATGTGTGAAGTATTCCCTCTTTTCACAGTATCGACGACAGCATAACATCAGCAATCTCAAATTAATGATATGTTGAAAGCTCAAGGCTAAGGCAGCAGGAATTAATATTCTTGAGACCTGTCTAGTTCTGCCTCTTCTGACACCTCCTAATTTTCCATGTAAATTGGCTTATGGATCTCTGGCTCTGAGGCTGTGTTGTGTGCTGGGGGAGTCTGGCGTGTCTGCTAGGAAATTATCCAGAGTAATGGTAGGGTTGTAATTGTGCTGTAGCTATTCAGATCTGCCTCCCCTGTGTGGACACCCTCTCTGTGGCTATCTGAATAATCACTCATTTAGAGCAGTTTCACATGCATTTCAGGTTTGTTAAATACTCCATGCCAGCGTGTGATGGGCCTGTGTGTGCACAGTTGTGCTCATAATAAAACATCATATTTAATCCTTCTCTTATATTGACCCAACCGTGCATGAACAGCAGGGACAGTTCTTACATACACACCTAGAAGAATAAGCCTAGGCTTCAGCTTATCCAAGCAAAGTAAATAAACCCAGACTTGTGGAGGAAGTAAATAAAGGTGTGAGCACAGCTGCAGGCAAATCCATTCAAAAGGTATTGATTTACTCCATTCTGGATCTGTTACTGTACACCAGAACAGGCTGAAATCTGTTTCTGACTTCACAGGAAATCAAATGTGGGAGTTGCTTTTTTAAAACTAATGTTGCAATAGGGATAAAAAGCTGTACAAGTCATTTGTTCAGCAGAAATTCATTCAGCTTTTAAATTAAAAAAAGGTTTATTGACTGGTGTGTTTTAAGCACTGATAATTTGAGAACTGTGCAGCACAACGAGAACCTGTCCCTCCACACAAATATAATAAATAAAAACAAAGTGTGTTTTTATATAGAGAGTTCCTTTTGCTATAGGTTTGCAATTGGAAAATTCTCTCAATTTGCACACTGCAGTGCTGCTTACTTTTGAGGCCTGAGCTGAAGATGGGAACCATAGAAACATCAATAATAAATCCCCAGAAGAAAAGGAAACTTTGCTGAAACAATGTCCCGCTTGACCCTGGAAGATGTTATAGAAACAAACCTGTGGGAAGCTGGAGTCACAGCCAGGTGTGTGCCAGCCCTCAGTGGAAGCTCAGGGGATGCAGATGTCCCTTTCAGGTTCAGCCCAAAAAAGGCTGGCAACTGCTTTTAGGTAGATGTGTATGAGGGCAGGGACTTCTCCTAAATCCAGGACAGAGAATGAAGTGTTCATGCAGTTCAAGCACCCAATTTCTGCAGTGTCTCAGCAGAAATGCTCTAAGCACCAGCTTCACTCTGACCAGTTAAAGTGTTTTTGTCTGTCAGGGAGGAAATGAAAATGTGCAGACCAGACACTCTTACAGGCTCAGGAAGGATGTTCCATTCCTATGCTAGATGGTTGTGTTGCCAGCATCCCCTTGCTGACATTTTGTGCTTTGTTGGGTTTACTTTGCTGTGTGGGGTGTTTTGGCAGCAGCATGGCCAGGGAATGCCTGGTGGGGGAGCCTGGACAGGTGCTGAAGCCCCCGTGCCAGTTGGATTGAAGAATATAAACAGCCAAAATCAACTGTCCTGACAGAGCCACTAACAAGGCAATCAGAGTGCAATAGATTTTGGTAAAATTTGCTTCTGGTTTTAAACAGCTCAATAATTCTCTTCTCAGAGTGTGCTTGGAGGACTTGGAATTGACTGTGAGGGTTTTTTAATTTTGTTCTCTAAGAGGAAGTAGCAGGAGCTAACTTCTGGAGATGGTATATTTAGAAAGGAGAAACCCAACAAAGTCTTTCTTTCATAAAGAACAACAAGTTTGTTTCCCTTTGGCTACCCTTCAGTGCTGAAATTGTCTTGTCTCTGAATGTCTAGTCCCCATTGCTCCTTCTGGAGCTTAGAACAATCCTACCAGGAGTGCTGCTCACTTCTCTTGACTATTTCCACTCTCCAAGTGGCACAAACAGTGCTGCCTCTTCTCTTTGCCAAGTCCTTAGATCTTCCCTGCATCTGTTTTCCTTCCCACTGCCTGTATCATCACCCTTGGCCATGGATCTTGTTTAAAGATATCTCACTCCCTGTTATTTGATGAAAACTGTCCAACTTTTTCCAGATGACCCAGCCAGGTGCCAGCTCTTGTCCCCTCACTGCTGTCAGTGCTACCCCAGATTCTTCCTGCGCAGGATTTCCAAGTCAAACCCAGTTTGAGTAACACAACCCTTTTCTACTCGTCATCAAGGCAAGGAAGGAGCAGACTAAAGGAGCTGTGGAATTTGCTTGGAACTTGATATCCTCAGAAGTTATCCCGTTCCTCTTTAAAGAAGGGATTAAACACTCCTGGAAAACACAGATCTGGCAGATCTAGGTACCCCAGCTCTTCACTGGCTCCTGAAATCTCTTTTCTGTGAGCAATTCTGTACATCAGCTGTGTGCTACCCTGTCTTGTACTCATCTGAAGCAACACTCACTGCTGGGCCATCTCCCCCAGCCCATGGGATGTATCTGAGCTCTTTGCAGCTTTTAAATCAGCATATTTTAAAGAATCAGGACCATGAGGTGATTTGGGGAGATGAGAGGAATGGAGGTTGTGCTGTGTTTAACACATCAAGGCTCAGCTGCTCTGCCTGGTCCCTGGTGCTGCAGCTCCTCAGCAGCTCTGTCTGTCACTGGTGGCTTTGTCTTTCCTTGAGGCACCCACTGCTCTCTCCTGTTTTCCTTTCCTCTACTAAGGGACAGTCAAGATAAGCAGTTGCTTTTCTCAGCAGTACTATAGATTTTATCTGAGACAACAGCCCACACTTTCCAAGGATAAAAAATGATCCTCATTATTCTCCTGTCTCCAGCCTTCATCTGAGGTTTGGGTCATAAATACTTGTAAAACATCTGAAGTTTTTAGACTCAGGAACTAGAGGACAGCAACATGTCAGCTTTCCTTCTTAGCAGCTCATTTTGGTGGTGAAATCAGAGCCCTGAGTCTTAGGCAGCCAGAAGAAGCTTTTGGCATGACTCAGACCTTGTTTGGCTTGGCTTTTCTCTAATCCCATGTCATTAATTCAGAGGAAGCAGCGGTGAGTGAGAGGATGCTCTGGATTTCCCTGTGGCCAAGGGGCCTGAGGCTGCCCATGCCCCATTTCCTTGTGCCCCTGGGAGCTGGGCAGTGCTGCCACTGCCTCCTGGATGACTTGTGGAGGGTGCCATCCCCTTTTGGGACAGGTACCCAACCCCTTGGGAGGGGTGGTTTGGTCCCAGAGCATGTTCAAGGCAGGTTCCCTGGTTAACTGCTGTTGAGGGTGTGAGGGTGAGTTTGGAGATAAAGGTGTCTCCAGTGTGTTTAGGTCCTTATGCTGTTCTTCTTCTGAGAGATAACTACCCAGCTCAGCCTCTCCTTCCATCCTGTAGCCTTCAGAGCTGCAGGAGAGCTGGTAGGGCCGGAGGGAAAGGCAGAACCTGACTGTATCCAGCACAGCCCTTTTCCCAGCTGCACACAAAGCTGGTCTGCTCCTCTCCCCACTAAAGCCAGGAGTAATTAGCTGTGCTGTGGCAATATAATGAACAGTGGGGCTGGATTTGCTGGGTAAAGCCTCCCTCAGCACACAGGAGACATCTTAATTAGCCTGATTGGGCCACTACATGGTTGATGGGGAGGTGCTGGAATGTTGTTTTTCTTTTTTTCCTTTTACCCTGAGCCTGAGAGTGTCAGGAAAAGAGGGGGGAGGTTTCATTAAAATCCTCCCAAGAAAGACACATGATTTATTTCTCACGGAACAATCAATGTTTCCCATGCTGCAGAAAGGCTGAATATTAATTACAGCAAATGAGCCCTTTCTCATTGAGCTGTTCTTAGACCTGAGCCCCCCAGAACTGACTGGGGGCTGTGGCTGGCACAGCCTGGGAGCAAATGTTCATGTGCTTTCTTCAGTGGCAGCAGTTGGCTGAGGAAAAATATCTGGATCTGAATGAAAGCAAAGGACTTGTTCTCACTCTCAGAGGTGACATTTTACTCTTTTCTTTTTCTTCTCAAATAGTTTCTGTGTTGATAACATAACAAATGCACAAGTCCAGAGCACTTGAAGGTCTAAGCTGAAATCCTAGCTGGGGTCTAGGTGGTTGTAACATGTTGACCTTTAAGGAAAGCAAAAGTGGGAGGGAGTTAAGTCCCCAAAATGTTTTGTGCAAATTGAAATTTAGCTCTTAATTCACGAGCTGAGAGGAAGGAGGACAGGGAGGCCTGATGTGAACAGTCAGCTCCTTTCACAATCTCTTGCAATTTCATGATGGGAGGGACCTGGCTGCTGGAGAAGATGCACCTCCAAGAGCAAAGTTCCTAAAAGAGTAAGTCAAAAAGAACTTTTAGAAATTCTCATCAGGGATAACTTCAGCCACTCTTTCCATCCCACTGCTTAACCCTATTAACTCCTCTGTGCCAAAATGTGCATGAAAATGTTAGAATTTGGCTTTCTGTGTTCAAGCCCCATGGGAGGAGGGGGTAGAGGATTGGAGCCTGGAGTAGGATGTGGGTGTGAGATGCTCCTGGAGGCTGTGGTTGCCTAAGGAGAGCTCTGCTCTCTGCCCTGAAGTGTCTGGGGGGGCAGGGAATGGCAGCCTGCTGCTTCTGAGCTGCTGTGCTTACAGCAGCATGTGTAGGAAGATAATTGTAAGAGCTCCTTCAGACTTAGCAAAGACAACTGAGTAGTAACTAAACACCAGAATAATTAAAATGATGTCACTGACTCTCAGGCTGCCTACTCTGTGAGTGGAAACCTGCAGGGGAAACAAGAGCACAGGTTGGAGGGAAGGGCTGACTCATCTGTTAACTCAGTTTCAGGTGGAGAAATAAGGTTTAAAGCTTAAACAGGGACATGCTCCAGTTTTGGTTTAACTAAAGCTTGGAAAAATCATTGCCCCAAATGCATTTCTGTGGATCCAGACCCTGCAGATCCTATTGCAATGCAGTGCTGAACAATGAGCAATTGGTGCCTGGGGTAGGATCTGGTCCCTGGTGTGCTAAAAACTTCCTCAGTGCTGTGGTGTCAATTCACCCCTGGTGTGATGGGCAGAGCCTGGCTCTCATTTCCAAAGGACTGACCCTGTGTGGACCTGCAGGACGAGGCCTTGAGCCCTCAGTGGTGCTTGTGCTGTTCAGCTGCTCTGGGGAGGGGAGGCTGATGCAGTGACTTGGCTTTGGAGGAGCAGAGGAGGGAGGGCTTCCTGCAAAGGCTGGACCTGACTCCAGTAGTGTTTAGGGATGGTGAGAGGTACTGAGGTGACACCCTGATGGCCTCTCTGGGATGTTTGTCCTCAGCACTCCTGAAGTGCCTCTGGCAGCACTGCTCTGTGCACTGCCATGCTGGAGCCACTTCTCAAGGGTGACTGCAGTTGTTGAAGCCTAGCTCTACCCTTTGGGAGGAACCAGTGCTGTTGCTCTCCCTGAACCAGACTGGGACAGCAGGAGTGGTGCTTTCCATAGCCAAGGCAGTTCTATTGGTAGAAAGATGTGAGAGGAACAATTATTGTGTCCTATATGATCATAGGGGCTGTTTCCCAAAGGACATATGGATAGGGACAAAGGCTCTCAGAGCTGGTATCCTCTCCAATGCCCTTCTGCAATTGTGGTCCACATCTCTTAGCAAAGTTTTTTCCCCAGTGGTGCAGTGAGTTCCCTGTTCAATGCAGAGGCTGGAGACTGGAGGAGCCCTTCACTGGGAGATGGGGGCTGTAGATGAGACATCCTTCCCCCTTTACTTCTCCCCTGTAGTTGTGTTTCCTTTTTGCTGCCCCTCCCCAGCCCCACAGCAGGGATGGAGCCAGTGGAAAGGCTATGGGGGTTTGGCTGAGCTGCTTTGCTAGCAGGAGGTGAGCAGGGCAGGGCATTGCTGTGTGGTCCCTGCATCTGGCAGGAGGATTTAGGAGAAGTGAGTTTAGTGCTGGGAACGTATCCGTACCTGCCACGTGGCTCCTCTCCCCACCAGTGAGTCTGCTGAATGAAATGCATTCAATTAGCAGCCCAGGAGGGCTGAGGAAACAGGATTAGTCAGGCTCTGGCTGTGTCCCAGGGGCCAGTGAGTCACCCCACCTTTCCCTCCTCCCCACCCCGCAGCCTCCAGCCGTGTGCTCCATCACGGCTGAAGTTTTCTCCTGGGCAGGTTTACCTGTGCAGAGACTTCAGGTGGAGAGGGATGTCCAGGGAAGGATGTCACCAGCTGGGCTCCAGGGAGCTCAGCTCCGGGGATGGCTTGGCAGAGCTGTGACTGGGGGAAGGCAGGAGTTTATTTTGCTGCCTGAGGGACACAGGGAGGTGGAGAGTGAAATAGAGGTAACTGAGAAGGTTGAGCTGGGGACTGAATCCTGCCACGACCAGCCAAGGATGGCTTTGTCACTAGGAGGGAAAGTAGGAGTAAAAGTAACTGGACCATCTGCCCTTTTGTGGGAGTTTATCCAGAGCAGAGCTGTGACATGTGGCTTCACTTGCACCTCTGAGGACAATGAGGGGAAGAGGAGGGGCTGGAGAGTGAACCCATCTGTCGCCCTGCTGTCTGACAAGGCAGCTCACAAACACATGGGATAAGTGCTGGCAAAATGAGCAGAGGAAATTTGTCTCCTCAAGCATAGTAGGCTGTTGATCTGACAAAACAGATTGAATAGTTTTTCTATCACCCTTTGGTTTTGAGGGTGTTTTCCCCCTGTTTTTTCAGCTGGATTCCCTTTGATTTCTCTCAAGATAGAAAATGGACTGTGTTTGGGAAGCAGGACTGCTGGGAAATGAGCTGCCTTATCTCTGTGCCCTTCTCACGGCGCCTCTCGGGCAGCCCTCGCAGCACTCCGGGCTCCCCATCCCTGCACGAGGAGCTGGGCCCTTCCCTACTTTGCAATTCCCTTTATTCAGGCTCTGCCCTTGGTAACCAAGGCACTGAGACAGGAGATCACATAATAAATACAAAGAGCAGAGGGACAAAGAGGTAAAGCTGAACACAAACCAGAATGTCAATGGACTCTCTGGCTGAATAAAGCCAGCTCTGAAAAAGTTGGAAAAGGGATAGGATGTTTGGAGGAGGTCACACCAAGGTGCACAGAGACTGTTTAGCTCCTGGAAGGCCTTGCCTTATTATCTTAGTAGAGTGACACCTCTAAAGGCATTTGATCAGTAGGTTTGCTCTTAAGGACAGGCTTTTGTTCATCTTGCCCTGTGCTTTGGGGTGATTTTGGGAAGCTGACAAAAGTTATATGCTGGCTGTGTTAATTGCTAGCTTGCTTCCTGTCTGTGCCTTTCTTCCCAGCCTCTCCATACATACACAGGTGTCCACATCCTTGTCTTCTCAGGGAGTATTTGTGACACTTTTATGGATGTACATGGAAAGGGAAGGACCCCACGGCCAGTATTTAAACATTTGGACTAGGAAACCCCTTTACGACAGGCAGGAGAAACATGAGGGAATGGAAACCAGAGCCTTTGCAGGGTAGTGGGAAGAAGCACATGCTTCTCCTGGGACACTGGCATTGGAAGCTTTCTCCATGGTGTTGGGACCAGTCTCTCCAGTAAGGATTTCCACCTCACACAGATGAGATCTACAGGACTTTGGGCTGGGAAGGTGCCTGTGTTGTGGTCAGTGTTGGACTGGTGTATTGACTTCAGTGTGATGAGATCTGGGAAAGGTCTGCCCCACAAAACCCCTCCTGAGTGCTGCACCAATTGGTGCTGGGGTGGCCTCCCTTCGTGGTTAGCCCATTTGCCCCTGTGGTTTTTAGCACATGGCTTGGCCACATGGGTCAGATGGACTCACTTCAGATGGGAACAGACTTGTTCAACCATAAACACCTTTACTGTGTAAGCGAGATAGTATCTTCAATGTGCTGCTCTCTGAGAGAGCCCTGATAACTCGGGCTGTTTTTGCTTCTCATACTTTCCTTATGGCTGGCACTAGAGGAAGAAACACCCACCCAGTCATTACCACCTCCTTTCCCAGAAAAGTGTGCCAGCTCTTGCCTTCCCTGCCTCATGGGAGAAAGGTAACACAATAGCTTCCCTTGTCCCGAGGGCAAGTCTGGCTGGCACAGCACACATCCTCCTCGACCTTCGCTCCATGAGCCCTTCAGGGAGAGTACTGACCAAAGAGCAAAGCAGCTCCATGAAAAACAGCAGGTGAAAATTCCTGGCAGTTAAAACGGAGCAAAGACTTTTGAGCCATAAAGCTTGAAACTTCTGCAGGTGTCTGGCTTTGTTGGCTGAGGAAACACGGGCGAAACATCCACAAGATAATCTCAGCCACGGTCTGGATGTGCTGGTTTTGACAGAGCCTGGAAGAAAATACAGAGAAACCCTGTCCTGAGGTTTGTACAATGATTCAGAAAGCAATGTGCTGCATGTGATGGTGTCAGAGGTGCTGGTGTTGCACACCTGGCTGCTTTGATCCCCAGAGGTGAGTGAATGGCTGTGTGCTCTCTACAGGGTGTAGCCTGGAATATTGGCTGTACTTGAATGCACTTACAAGTGCAATGTGGGTGCATTAGGGGCACCTGTGAGTGTGTGTATGGCTTAGGACATCCTGTGCAGGTCACAGTTTTGCTTTGGAGCTGAGTAAGGGTGAAATTCTGTTCTCAGCATATCGTGGGTGGCTGGTGGCATGAAACCGTAAGTGTGGAATAACAAATTCCTTTGGACTGTTTGATCTTTTTAATTCTTTAAATTAAATCCATCTACAGTAACCAGTCCCTCCATGTCTGACAAAGTGCTGAACAATGCCTGCGTGGTCCCTGTGGAGCCCAGCACAGGCTGTCGGTGTAATCCCTGCTTTGAGCTGATCTCTGCTGTCTTTTCTCTACTTTATAATGAGCAGAGTTACTTCCTAACCTCCAACTGTTAAAGCTGCATATACAACACACAGACATTTAATTTTCCCTCTTTCAACTTTGTGAAAAGCATTTGTTATTTTTGAGGAAGCTGCATAAGCAACTCTGCTTCCCCTGAGCTGCTTTTTCCATCTTCTCGCTCCACAGATTGTGATTTTTAGTCCTGCTTAAAACCCTCTGCCAGGGGTTCCCCAATGGCCATGCAGACCATGAGGCAGAAGAGCAGCATGAAGAACTAGCACTGTGAAAGTCTGCTCATTGGCATGAAAAACCACAAAGCTGGTGTTAGCAGCAACAGTTTTGAGAATTCTTTGCAGTCCCTTGAAGCAGTGTGATTATTATGTGTCTTATTTTGCTTGAGATATTTAGGATTAGCATCAAAATGAGCCAGTTCTTGAAATGTTTTGGTTGCCAAACAATACAGCCCACTGGAGGCAGATGGGGCTGGACTGAAAAGCCAAGCAACAGGGCTGAGTGAGACTTCTGTCCCCAAGATCTCTCTGCTGTGTGCTTCTAGGATATCAGCACAGCCAGCAAAGTCTGCAGATTACTTATTAAAAAAAAAAATCATATATGACATTGTGGTTCAAAGGTTCAAGGTTTGAATGAAGAAGATCTATGTTGACAAGCTGCTTAGAACTCTTAGGCCAAGAGGTGAGGAATTATTGGGCAGTGTTGATGGAGGTTTTGCTCTTGTAGGGTAAATATTCCCCCCAGAAATCCTCTTTCTGTCCTTTCTCTCTTTTCCATTCATCCTCTTTGGAAGCCCAGTGGTGGCAGGGTCCTCCTGTGCAGGGTGAAAAGCAGCAGGACACAGCATCTCATGGGCTGGGAGCAGTGCAGAAACAGAGTAACGGAAAAAGGAGGCACCTGCATTTTGGAGGTGGAAGTTTGTAGTCCATAGGCAGCTCCAAGACCTGTCTGAAGCTGCTGCTCCTCCATCAAATCACAGATCCAGAGGCTTTCTGCTGCCCTAGTGAACAGCCACAGTCACCGGCAGTGAGCGTGGGGAAAAGTCCTCCTGGAACTGAGTCTGCTGGGTGGATTCTGGCGCCAGCTTCAGGCACACGCTGGCCTCTGTCATGCTGTTGTTGTTGGCAGAGCTGCTGTTGCGACAGGGCTCTTTGGCGGGGCGAATGGCCACCAAGAACTGGCGCTTGAAGGTCTCACTGAGGGCGATGTAGAGGAAGGGGTTGAGGCAGCTGTTGGCGTAGCCCAAGCTAATGGCAAAGTTGTAGGCATAAAAGAAGGCCATGGATGGGGTGTCGATGCCCAGGTGAACAAGCTGGAGGATGTAGAAGGGAGCCCAGCAAATAAAAAAGGCGGAACAGATGGCGACTGCCATTCGGGTGACCTTCTTGGTACGCACCCGGAGACTCCTCTGGGGCAGCGGCACCACGGCGGTGGCCATGTGCTGGAGGATCTTGAAATAGACCACGCAGATGATGACCAAGGGCACAGCAAAGGCCAGCATGAACTGGTAGAGGGTGAACCAGTAGATGTCGGTCTCTGGGTTGGGGAGCAGGAGAGCACAGCGCACGGTCCCGTCCTCCAGGGGCATGAGGCCTGCGTACATCCACACGGGGATGATGGTCAGGAAGGACAGGAGCCACACCAGGCAGATGACGAGAGCAGCAACACATGGCGTCCGGACGTAGGTGGACTTGAGGGGGTACACGGTGGCCAGGTAACGGTCCAGTGTCATCACTGTGAGGATGTTGGTGCTGGTGATCTGGCTGTTTGTGTCCAGGGCGGTGATGATGGTGCACAGGGGAGCTCCAAAGTACCATGAGCCATTGCCTAAGAGCTGGTGGATGAGGAAGGGCATGCCCAAGAGGAAGAGGAGGTCCACGATGGAGAGGTTGAAGATGAAAATATCAGGCACGGTCTGCTTGCATCTCAGCTTCTTCTTCTTGACGATAGTGAAGATCACAATGAGGTTCCCCATGATGCCCAGGAAGCAAATGATGCTGAAGAGACTGGGCATGATCACATTGGTGTGTGGTGCTGGCTTCTCTGCTACTGCCAAAACAAACCAAAGCAGTGAGTGCAACCCAGAGACAACCTCTTTACAATTCGGTGTGCTTGCCCTGTCCTGCAGATGGACCCATCCCCATCAAAGACATAGATTGGAATGATTTTAACACCCTTTCCAGCACTTGGAGAGGCTAAGCTGGGGATTTGGCACTTCCTTTTCTGCCTCTCAGTACGTGCAGCATGCCCAAACCTGACTATGTGCAGGCATCTTTCCTCAGCTCTCCTGATGTGCTTCTGTCCTGCTCTGCAACTCCCCAGCCCTTTTTTGAGGGACTAACCTCTGGCTGGTGTGCCTCTGCATTCACCAGCACCTGACAGAGTTGAGAGTAACTTTTACTCCATGGAGTGAAGTGTTTCTGAGGGGAGTGGGTGAGGCAGCTTGTGCTTCCCACACTGGAGAAGTAAAGCCTTTCTGTGGGTGCCAAAATCTGGATAAAGTCTATACTCAAGCTGCTGTCAGAAAGCTTCAGTTCATCTGTTGGGTAGTTTATCTATTGTATGGTGTGAGACACAGAGTTCATTGACCATGCAGGCAGACACCTCATGCTTATTTGTATTGTGAGATCTGGGACTGTACCCTGGCTGTGTCCCTGTTCTCTTACCAAGGTTAGGCCAGAGAGCATTCTCCTTTCCCTCTTCCTTCCCTGCCTCTCTCACTTTCTCCAATTTTTTTCCTAATAAGAAATCCAAGTATGTGGTCAGACAAGGATTGGGAGTATGTTTCAGAGGGGCCCTTCAACAGGGATTGTCCTAGGAGAAAAACAGCTCAAAGCTGCTGTCTTAGAGTTCTGGATGTGATTGGATTTCCAAGGCAAAATTCTTGCCTGATAATACTTAGCTTATCCACACCAACGCTTGACTGTTGCTCTTTGGGGTGGGACCCCCAAACATAATCAAATTCACATTGGCCTTGTCCCTCACCAGGGTGTAAAATCACATTTTGAAGCCACAAGCTCTTGGGCACAGGAGGTGGTGCTGAAGGCAGTGATGGTGGTGCTCTCTGTTCTGCAGGGTTCCCCTGTGCTGAAGTCTAAGACAGCCTTTCTTAGCTGAGGCAAATCTCATTTCATCTCATTACTCCTCTCCTATGGGACCTGGTGGGTTTTTTTTTCTAGGAAATGGTTTTGTGTGAGTTATTTATGTGGCTGTACAAGGACTGTTCGTGACAGCCCCTCAGCCCAGGCTGCCTTTCATTGAATTGCAGATGATTCAATGTGCTGCTAATTGGAAATGCTTTCAGGCACTGAACTGTTCCATCTCCTTAGCAGCAGAAGTGGGGAAGCCTCCTCCAACAGAACCTAGGGAAATCTTGACAATTAGATTAAGTGGAATAAGACATACTTGCAGGTGTAGTCTTTGCCAAAGCAGTGTCTGCTGAAGTGGTATTTGCTAACTTTTACCTCTGGAATTCTTGAGTACAAATTTCTCCACATTTCCTTCGGTGTGAAGAGAAGTTTGATGGAATTAGCAAGATAACTGGGGCTGGCCTGTGGCTGGAAATGTGTGTGCCGTATTTCAGTGCTCTTAGAAGTGGCCATGATGAGCTGCCACTGGCTCAGTCCTTTTGGCATTAGGAAGCATCCAGCTTAGGCATGAATAAGTCCAAGGACTTAAAGCAGTCCCTGCACTATTTTATTGGGAAGCCTCTCTGCAGGTGTTGGAAAGCAGCCAGTGAGGCACAGAAGACCTAGCAGGGGGCCTGAAGGTGGAAGCCAGGCTTGGCTGACAAGACAAAAAAGCCTTGTCCAGACTGTTTGTGGGGGTTCAAGTGCTCCCTGTTCCTCCTGGTGACCCGTTAATGCAAGAACATATCCCCTGTTATGTGACTTTTAGCAGATAACCTACAGCCATCAGCATCCTCTTGAAATCTGACACTCTTGAGCATCCAAAGATATCTCAAGCCTCCTTAATGCTCGAAGATGGAGGACCAGAAACTGGAAGATGATGATTCTGGTCCTGCTGTTCTGCATGGAGCTGTTATGAATTCTGATCTCCCTTCTTTTAACTGCAAACCTTATGAGTGTGGTGGGAAAGGATTGTTTGAGTGAAACATAAATGCCACATGGTTAATGCCAGCTGGAAATTGGGACAAAATGTCCCTTTCCTGCTGTGTAATCGATGCAGTGTTCATGGTGATTCCGTAACATTTGGAATGAGCTCAGCCAGCCTCAGAGCAGGATGTGTGCAGGCCCAAAGGCTTTGTGTGAGGGTGGGCTGTGCAGTGCTGTAGCACCTGTCCTGCTGATGCTGTCTGTACAAGCAGGACTTGCATGAATGATCAGCTGCACTAATTTGGAGCTGTAGTTCATGTGTGTTTTATGGGCTGGAGTCACAAGAGCACATCTATCAAATACTCAAAAGTTCTGTCTTTTCTAAAGTCTCTTTCATCTTGAGACATCATTGAATCTGAATTTTCAGTGCTGCTTTTGTGCATATCCAAGTGAATATATTTTGTTTTTAAGCAGCTGCTTCAGGCATTGATTTGTCCTTGTTTGTAGGTCTGTGGCTGCCCTGATAGTTTTTCTTAAAGTCCCAAAGGGGCTGCTCTATGCGAACTGAATGCGGACTGGGCTAATTTTTTTTCTCTAAGGTGGTTGTTGTACTAAGCCATACTCTGATATGTAATAGACTTCATCTTCACTGCATTTCATAAGGAAGTACCTAAGGCACACTTTTGGTTTCTAAAGGACTGTGCTGGTGCAGAAAGAGTCAAAGACCACGTATAAAGCACATTCTGTTGAAGAGTTTCACCAACCTGAGCCATTGAGAACTATATTGCCCGACCCTAAACTATTGATTTGAAAACAGGGTCGGAATGGAGCAAACGGGAGGCTGGTAAGGACCTTTGCATCCCTCTCCAGCGCTGTCTCATCTTTTCTGTGCTTCCCTCCCTGTCTAGCTTGGCTGGTTCCTCCCTTCCCAGCAGCCAGGACCTGCGGGCTGCTGGAGTTTGCTGCCTGGCAGCCAACAGGTAGCGGCTGGCCCGGGGCCGGGCGGTGTTTCAGCGCTGTGCGGTGCCGGGGGGTCCCGCAGCCCCGGGGCGCCCAGCCCGTCCCTCCGCCCGCCCGGCGCTGTCCGGCCGCGGGTGCTGAAGGCGGCACGGCCCGGGCAGGGTGGGGGTCCCTGTCCCAGCCCCCATCACCCGCAGCCCCTCCGAGCCCCGCTCACCTGAGCCGTTCTGAGCCTCCGGTGCCGAGAAGTTGCGGGAAGAGTTGCCGGGGGCCATGGCAGCGAGTGCCGGGAGCCGGGACGGAGAAAGTTGGGCGAGTTCCCCGCGTTGGGACGGGCCGCGCTTTCCCCCGCGCTGTCCCGGCGGAACGCGGGAGGAGGAGGAGGGAGCCCTCCCTCCCTGCCAGAGCCGGCGAGCGGCGGCTGAGCTCGGCTGCGCTCGGTGCCGCTCCCGCCCCGCCGAGCCCGAGCAGGTTCTGACATCAAGGAGCAGCTGACTCGGGCAGACACGCCGGGGGCGAGCATCCCTCGCCGCTGCCGGTGGGAGGAACGCGGGTGCGGAGCGGGGCCGACAGCGGGGCTGGGCAGTGCCCCCGCACATCACACCCGAGGGCATGGCTGGATCCGCGCCCTCCCGGGGCCTGCGCTCGCCGGCGTCAGGAGTACCAATTTTTTTAAATTTTTTTAAGTAGCTCTGATCTGCCTTCAGTGTGTATTTTTCTCTTTACAGACACATGCACTTTTAGTCCCTGAGCCATAGGCACAGCCCCAGTGGGGCTGAAGGATGTTAAGAAAGCAAATTACCCACTGAAAACTGTTGCTTTCACCCTCTGATGCCTCTAACTGCAATTCTAACCTGAGACACTTCACTTGTAATTAATTCTCTGCTGTTTTCTGCTGTTCTGCTTCTTGCCACAGCTCATTTGCTTCCTAGCTCCAGAAATTAGCTCTGTTGCTAGCTCAGATTTTATTTGTCTTCTATTTGCCTTAAAAATACTAGGCAAGGACTCCCTTGGGTTTTGAGAAGCTGTTTTACTCCTTTTCTTTGCATTGCCAGAGCTGTAGCTTGTGCTTTTCTGTGGCTTTGAGCTGATGATTGTCTTGTGCTCCTAGCCACTGTTTATACATGAGATGGATTCCTCCATTACAGTTTGATAAATCACATGTTACCAAGGCAAACAGATCGTTCTGTACCTCAGAGCACTTCCTGGACTGAAAAAAACCCATGGTATCATGTCAGAAGCCTGTGAGAAATCCTTCTGCCTATGAGCAGCAACAGGCAGGGTTCTCTCTGTGGCAGAGCACAGTGCAGTGGATATGGTTTGCTTTATAAAAATGACATATGTCTGCCTGGAAATCTCCCTTGTTTCTGTCTCTTTCTTTCTGTAGTTGCAAAGGTTAGCATCAACTGCAGGAGAAATTTTTTGGAGCTTCATAATTTTGTAGGAATCAATCTGTACCTATAAAAGGAAGGTGAACACACAGAGCAGCAATCCCAGCCAGATTTGGCAGCAGCAGTTTCAGTATGGGCCATTTTTGTGTAACCCAAAGGAGTTCATCATTATTAGGTTGTCCTCTAGTGGACCAGCAGCAGACAGAAACCTGGTGCACATTTTGCCCTGGCATTGAAGCTCTTAGAAATCAGAGACAGGATGAAGCCAATTTGTCTGCTCTGCTGTAAGGTTTTTGTTGAGTCTCTGGAGTTGCCTCAGTCAGTGATTTGCCTGTGAGTTTTTTTCCATGGCAGGTATCTGTGGCATCTAAGTTTTGAACATGTACAATTTGTAGAAAACTGATGTTTCTCAGTTAATACTTTCTTTAAAAACTGTTTCCTTCATATCTTGGATGAATGTTAGTGTTCATCTCTATGGGGTTACTACTGCAAAGCAAGCACTGGTATGTGTGTAGGTGTTCGAGTGTTGTGAGCAGGGTGCTGTTCTCTGCAGAGTGCCTTCAGATAATTTAGTTTTATCCAGGTTTGAAGTATGGATTAGGAGTATTTGCATAGGAAACTGGTAGGCAGTTGCTATTGCAAACATTTTCCCTGCATAGACAGGCTCCTACTCACTTTCCCTGGAGAGGAATGTGGTATCTTATAGCTTTCAAAGAAAAAGTCTGACATTTAAATATAGCAGTTATTCCAAAGCACACATTTAGTTTTACTTTGCAATCTCAGCTATTGCTGTTCACTTAGAAAAGCCTCACACACGAGGAAGCTGTAATTCCTTCTTCTCAGCTGTAGAGGCATAAAAACCCACAGCAGCTCTGTTCCTGACATGACAAAGCCATGCTCAGCGTCTGAGATCTGCCTCACCACCATTTCTGTGTCACTGTTTCATTACTGGGCTTTTATATGCAGGCTTTGACAAGGTTTGTTTTTCCCTTTTTTTGCTCTGTCAATAATCTGGAAATTCTTGCCCTGGGGAGGGACTGGTTGTGCAGAGTTTTGCCGAGTTTGAAGGGGTAGAGAGACGGGAGGAATTGGAACTGCAGCAACTGGTGATGCACAGCCTGTCTGTGCACAGAGCTCGCCGTCGGCAGCAGGAGCAGGCACTGTAATCGGCTCATTATCTGCCTGAACACTTGGAGACAGCAGCTCTCTGAAGGACTGGTTCTGTGAGTGTTCATCTACTGGAAACTGCAGCAGGGATGAGCTCTCAGGGGACCTTGGGATATAGCCGATGAGTTGTGCTAACCACTGCATGTAATTACAAGGAAGATTGAGGCACTAACCCCTTGAAAACACCTCTTAAGAGAGAGATATAGTAATTAACATTTAGACAGGGAACTGTCATCTCGACAGCCTAATGATGTAGATAAAAGTGAGGAAATGGAGCTCAGCCCTTGAACATAAAAGAAAGAAAAATTACTTCTTCCTACAAACTTGGCATCACCACTACACTTAGACCATCCTGTCTGCAACATCGCTGTTATGAAGAAAGATAGTAATCATCCAAAGCTGCTGCTGGGCAAATTCTGCAACCGGAGAATGAATCGGGCTGGTCTAACACCAGTTTAACCCTGAAAGGCTCTTGCATTTCAGTAATGAGTTATATTTCCTGTGCCTGTCCCAGCTGGAGATCCTGACTTACGCAACATGAGTGGAACCACAGCATCCCATGGGGCAGAGAGCAGCGCCGGCTTCTGTTACCGTGCTACTGAAACCATTTCCCCTGCTGGTTTCACCAAATAATTTCTCACTAAATGGAGACTTTCTCATTTGCTAAATATTTATTTAGCACCTGGCTGCTGCTCTGATTTGCACTCTGGAGAGAGAAGCCTTCACTAAGAGCCAGGTTGCAAATCCTCCCTGCTAACTCATTGCTCTCCTTACTCACAACTCCAGACTAAAGAATGGGCCTCTGCATTTTTATTGCTTAGCTCTTTGACTGTGATTACATTGACCAAGTAGCCTAATGGGTGAAGTTTTGTCCTTGTAGTGGCCTTAGGGATAGGGATGATCTCACTCAGGATGTGTTAGACATGGTGCATCAACCTTCCATGCTGACTGAGTGCTGTCTTTGTCTGATAGCTGCATATCAGTCTCCCTTCTTTCCAGGCCAGATCAATAAAACAGTTTCCAACTGCTGTTTCATTTTATCTCGTTTGATGAAAGTGGGTCTTTGCCACATAACATTTTCCTTCCCTGTAGATGAGAAGTGATAGCAAACTTAAACAATTTCCCTAAAGCCACATGCTGAGCTTGAGGTCAAAAATTGACAGCAATTCTCTCTACAACAGCCCTGGTTGCAGCGTCTTATCCCTCCTCCTGCAATGTCTATCTCAGCACAACTTTTTTATCTTCACAGAGGGATGTGTACTGAATGTAATGATCTGATTTAAAAACTAAACACAGAAAACTCGTATGTTTGGAGGAGTAGGTTTGTGAAGGCAGCTTGGTGGTGACTCAGGTGCTACTGTCATTGATCCAGATGTGCACAGCTGTATGTATGGTCTGGCAGGTTGGAAAGAAGCTGATGTTGCCTTGGTGCCTTATTTGATTCAGGTCGGTGCTACAGTGTGATCCAGTTGTTCTGCCCTGAGCTGCTATTTATGAACAAGGAGCTTGAGCCATGAGCAAACTCCTGATTTCCCAACTCCTAGGCTCTGCTTTCTCTTAGACATGAGCATCTCTAATGAAAGCAGCAGGTGAATTCCCTTTCTCAGCTGCTCAAAAGCCACATGTGGCTTTACAGGAATTCTTCAGCTAAATGGTCATCTAAACTCTTCTGTTATCTGTGCTGAATTTCTAATTAGTTAGCACAAAGTGGGCATTTATCTGAAACCAGATGATGACCTCCTCTCTCCCTACTGGTTCCTGCCCTTGAAATGACAGGTCCAGGCTGCCTGGCTCATTCCAGTCCCACACTGCTAATTTGAGGTTTAAGCCCTCAGCCTTTGGCCGTCCCACTGCTCTCAGCAAGCCAAAGGCCAGGGCAGCACCTTCTGTGGTTTTGTTTTCATTGCTAAAGGTTAGTGGATCCCAGAGACAAAGGCACAGCCAAAAATAACAAGGGGCTAAGCAGGACTTGCCCTGTGAGAGGCTGTCGGGCTCCAGGGCCGGGTCAGCCGATGTGCTGAGGTCAGGGATGTGGATGTGTGCTTGGTGAAATGGGCAGATCCCCCGTGTCCTTGTCAGAGATAAGAAGCTGCCAGCACATCTTGACTTTGGACAGGAACAGCCAGGAGCCCTCAGGGAGACAAATCCTGCCTCAGGGTATGTATTTGTTGTTAGTCACCGATTCCCTTTTACAAGAGCAGGCATTAGCACAAGGAGAAGGCAGCTGGAACCTGAATTCCTCCTGAGTCTGAACTGAGGGGAAGAAAGTTTTGGCTTGGGTCTGTGGCTTGTGGATAACTGTTCATGAAGCTCAAGAGGAAACAGAACATGAGGGTTGATGTGGAAGGTTGATGATCAAGAATTGGTGTCTGCCCAACCCAAAATGAGTGCTATGCCATCCTTCTTTTCAATGAGAATTAGGATGTTGTTAAGCTTGGAAATGGAAATGGAAATTACAGATCCAAGATGAAGCAAAAGGGAAAATCCTGAGAGGTTCAAGTCAGGGAAACAAGATAAACTCCATTCAAAGTCTGGAAAGAGCTGTCACATGAAATTGCAAATCCAAGTGTAAGGATTTATGACAGAGCTAATAAAAAAAGTGGTGTTTTATAACCAGAGACAGCAATCCTGCTGCCTAGTCCTGAGAAGGGGCAGGCGGGGGGAAGAAAGCAGTAATAGTTGATTTTTTAAATCTACCTGAAGTCCAGTAAAACATTTGATACAGCATGTCACAGGAAATTTTTAGTTTGCAGAAGATGTGAACAAGCACAAAATCTGTAAAATTAATAAGGCATTAAATCCCAAGTGAGACCGAAGTCTTGTGTCAAGAGGGCCATTAGCAGTGGTAGCATGGGATGGGAAACCCTCCTGACACAAACCTGCAGGCCCCTGCAGGAAAAGCTCTGCTCACCTCAGCAGCTGGGTTGCTGGAGCAGCCAGATGTTCCTTTCCTCTCCACTTCCCCCCAGGGAAAACAACCATATGTTCCCTGTGCCACAGCAGGGCACAGTGGCATCTGCTGGGGTTGGAGGCAGTGGCTCAGGGCAGTGGAAGAGGTGGGAACCTTTTAAAATGATAATGAAAAAGTAAAATGATGCTCACTTATGAAAACAATAATCAGTAAAGTGCTTTGCCTCTTGGGCTGTTAAACATGAGCAGAGGCAGATGCTCCAGCAGCAGCAGCCAGCATTTGTTATCAGCTGGGAGTTCATTAGCTGGAAAGATGGGAGAGGAGCAGGATGTGGGTTCAGTGTGAGCTCCCTGTTTAACATGGCTCAGAAAAAGGCAAATGTGGTTCTCAGAGGGACCTGCTGAGATGTTTCTCTGGCAGGAGTTGTTGTGTAAACTGGGGGTGAGGCTTCCTCTGGAAACCTGCATGGATTCTTCATCTTTCATGTCCAGATCTGCACAGAAAGTTGAGCTGCAGGAACACTGAGTGAGTCAGGACAGAGTTAGGGCACAGGGAAGTGACCAGGGTAATGCTGGGGACGAACAGGCCTGGTACCACATCCAGTTCTGCAGGTCAGGCTCACAGAAAAGGCGCTTTCTCCAATGGTGCATTCTTTCAGAACCAGTGCAGGTTCCAGAAGAAGGGTTAAACAAGCAGAAGCTGGCCATTTTGCTGGTTGCCTTAAAATATTTGGAGACAGTTCATCTGGATAAAAATCAGCTCCAAATGTTATTTTTGATTGACTCAGTTCCTGGAGGTTTTGCGGCAGTGGAAGATGCAAATACATCACTGCGATGCTTTCTAAATGTCCCAGTTTGCCACTGGGTGTCTTTCTCTCCTCTCTCCCTGATTTTTCCTGTTGTGTGAGAAGGGCTGTTGGTCTGGAAGGCAACAGAGATATTTCTACTGCCTCCTGCCCTGGGTTATTACTCTGTGCAAAAGGCCCCTTCCCACATCTTGAGCCACCATAGCCCCATGGTTCAGCGCACTCAGATCATCTTTCCACTGGCACCGTGCACAGTGGCCTGCTAATGCCTGGGGTTTTTTCCTCTGATCCTTATTTTCCAGACTGGGGTGACAGTCAGTGCCTTTGCAAAGCCATTTTAAATGTGCTAAGTTTTGTGTAACACCATGTGTGTGTGTACAAATCTGGGCTGCTGAGGTTGCAGCTGAGGTTGTCAGTAGACCCAAGAAGCCAGACCTATCTCTAGGTCCAGGATTTATTCCCATCATAAATCATAGTTAATTAAAGCCGTCTTCTGAAAGGAATTTCTTAGCCACACTAGAGGGATAACAAAGTGAAAGCCGTGTCCTTAATCCTGCCCTTTCATCTCCTAGAAATTCCTTCCTCTCCTGTCTCTTTCTCTCCATCCTGATTGTTAAAAGAAATGAGAAATAATTTCCACTTGGAAAAAACCCAAGACAACAAAACTTCAGCCCAGCTGATCACAGCAGAAGCCGAGGAGACGGAGCTGAAAGGAGGGAGCTGTTAATGAAGCATCAGCAGCGAGCCAGGGGCAGGAGCTGGAGCCCATCCAGATGGCACCGCTAATTCCCTGCATCCACTAAACACGTGCGTCCTCCCGGGAAGGGCTCGGCCAAGCCTCTCCACAGCCCTGGTCAGCTGCAGCCTCGCCCCCACCCCAGGAGGAGATTTGACTGGGTTATTCCAGGCCTCCAAATCAACTCATCTGAATTCCCTCTATGGATAGGGAATGACATCTTCCCTGCTGACCCATCGAGGGAAAATGGAGCCCCAGTCTTTGGTTTCCATGCATTCTTGCATGGATGCATCAGTGCTCCAATTGCTGCTCTCCTTCCTGTCAGCATGGCTGGGAAGGGCCAGAAGGAGGAGGAGAGGAGCAGTGGGACGGAGGGATCAATAGGAATGGAGAGCAGAGCTGGCAGCATGGGGAGCAGAGGTGCAGCAGCATGGCCCCATGGCAGAGCGAGCTGTGGCTGTGCTGGCCCTGCCCTGTCTGCTCCTGAGCTCCCACAGCTTCCCTCCATCCACAGGCAGGCCGGATCCTCGTGTTTCCTGGCCTGGCAGATAAGGCGGCCTCGCCATTAATCAGGAGGCCTGGAGAATGGGATCAACGCAAGGCAGGCGTGCTGCACAGTTAATCTCCTTTACTCCCTGATGATGGATGGAGCTCATTGCAGACATTAATCAAGTCTGTGAGTGTGCACCAGGCAAAATGGATTAGACACTGTGCTGAGGCACTTGGCAGAGGCACGTCCTGAGTCCCTGGGCAGTCCTGAAGGAAGCCCAGCGTGGTGGCAGTGCCAGGGCTGCAGCACAGTGATGTGGTGTGGGTGACAGGGATTACAGCAGCCAGAGCCCCAGAATTGCCAAGGTGCGTCCCCACTTCCACTCTGCTGGTGCTGGCTGTGACTCCCCATGGGGCTCAGGGCTCTGAGGTGGATTCTGGTCATGGATGGATTGTGCTCATCCATGGAGCTGCTCTTCTAAACAATGTGCAGAAGGTCCTGGGATGGTTTCAGGGATATTGGAACATCTCCAGTTATGCAGCCCCCAGATCTGCCTGTTACCCAGAGGAGACACAGCTGCCTGTGAAGGGAAGGTCTGGTGGGAATGGAGACGGAGTATCAGGAAGCAGAAGCCACCTGTGAGGCTCTGGAGACCGTGGATTGTCCTGGATAAGCAGGAATAGCATCCAATGACACATCCCAGCCCTGGCCATGGCTCTGCAGAATCCCTTGTGAAAGGCACTTTTCTGGTGTGAGATTCTGTTCCAGCTGTGTGTGAACTGTGTCACTTTGGACATCACGGATTTGAGGAGTGGTGTCTTGGAAGCAAAGCAAAATGTCTTCAGGCAACATGAGAAAAATGTTCTTCATCTGCTTCGTACTAGCATTGGAAGGACCAGCAGTAAGAACAACCCCAAACCCTTATCTTCCAAAGGGGGAGAAGTTCAGGCCTGAGGAAGCAGAGGGAAATGCCCTGGAAAGTTATGGACTGTGCCTCTGCACAAATGTCACACCCCAGGATGTGGATTTCCAGCACAGCCACCCTGCAGCAGCAGCTCGGGATATTCCCGGCGGGCAGCCCCAGCCCCGATCCCTTGGAGCGATGCCGGTGGCCCACGTGCTCCCTGCTGCACGGCAGCTGGAGCTTGCAATATCCACTGACAGCCAACGAGTTGTGGTTTTCTGATGATTAATGACACCTCCCTCCTCATGGGAGCCATTCAGCCTCCACGCAGCTGGATGATAACGAAGCCAGAGTGAAATTTGGGTGTTTCCAGGGAATGAGGTCCACACGCTGTGAGTGCGGTGCTGCAGTTGTGAGTTGGTTTATTCCCCCCACATTAGTCCTAGAAGGGGGCTCAGTTTCTGCAGGTAAATGTGCCTGACCTTCATTTCCAGGATGGATACAAGAGGGTGGGTGGAATCCAAGAGGTTTGTTAACAGACATTTTCTTTCCCCCCTCTGCCTTAAGTGCAAAGCCCAAATGACATCAAAGCAACAGAAAGTCTAATCCCATTTTGAATCAGTGCAAGCACATGCAGCGAATGTTAAACAGGGAATCCGGCTGCAAAAAAAGGGAGGATTATCTTTAATTTCCTGAGTAAGGGACTAAGCAAGGGAGACAGAGAGAAAAGAAAGGCACAAGAGCAGAAAGAAGCGACTGTCAGCACAGGGAGGCTGGAGGGGGACAAGAAGAGGAAGGCAGGGCAAGGAGGACAGTGAGAGCAGCAGCTCACGTGTACCTGGAGGGGTGAGTCCAGCAGGAGCCAGGAACTGGCACGTGGGAAGGAGCCCCATGCCAGCACCTGCCCAAGTTCCCACAGGGATTCAGGGGAAGGATTTGGGTTTGCTGTGCCAGGGCAGGGGCTGGTGCAGGCTGTAACTCCTGGCTTGCACGTCTTCCAGCCAGGGCTGAGGAGTTGCTTTTCAAGGGAGCTCAGAGCTGGACTGCCAGCCTGGAATGACGTAGCAAGGTGTTGGTTACCTCATTACTTTTGTGAGGGGAAACTATTGTTGCAAAAAATACTACCAGAGCTTCCTAACCCACCAAGCCCTGCTACCTGTCTGAGAGCTGACTCTGGATGGGTTTCTGTAGCTCTTTGCCACCAGCAAGTCCCACCAGCTCTGCTAAGGTCAGTCACTGCTGCATTTCACACTAAGGCTGATGTTCAGCTTCACAGGGCATGAGTTCATGGAGCTGTGTCCAAGTTCTGGCTTGGGCCTGGGATGTATCCTGGCATTGAAGCCCTCCTGGTGGCAGTGGCCAGCTGCAGGTAGCAGCTGTGCTGTGGCATGGCAGGAGATGTCTGGGGCCAAACCAGCCCAAAGCTCTGTCTGCCAGAGCCTGGTCTCTGGGAGGGAGCTGTGATCCTCTTCCTCCTCCTTGTGGGCAGTGCATCTCTCTCTTGATCAAGCTCCCTAATTCATCTCCTTGGACTGCTTCCAGCAGCAGCTCTTGCCAGGAGGGTGTGTAAGAGGCAATGGAGTAAATACCTACGTAAGCACCTTTGTGTGCAGATCCTCTGTCCTGCTCTCACTTTGCCCTTCACACTGGTGCCTGTGAGGTGGAGTGCTGAGCAGGGTGGGAAATGCCTGGCCTGGATGAAATGTGGGAGATGGATCCTGGTACAGGAAAGGCTCCATGGGGACGTGATGTGACTTCTGAGGATCAGGAATGAGACAGAGACTTGCTGGGCTGCTTAAGGACATGAGCAAAGCCCAGCAGTGGGGCACCCATCACCCCTCAGTGCTCAGGGAGCCAGGTGATGTGTGAAGAAATGTCAGGAGCTGCAGGAAGGGCTCCTGTGGGTGGCTTTAAATCTGGGCAATAACCTGCTTTCTGGCATGGCCTGATTTGGTGCAGGAGAGGCCCTTCCCCACCCTGCTTCATCTTCAGCCTGCACCCTCCTCCTTGCAGGACAGATCCTGTGGTCCAACGCAGCCTCTGCCATGGTGGTGCTGCCCTTGTGCAGGTGCCAGACACCAGCCCTGTGCTGACCCTGAACTGGGAGTGTTTGGACAGCGGTGTCTGCACACCCACCCAGGGAATCGACCCTTGCCATGGGCATCAGACTGCCATTGCTCCCTTGTCTGAGATGCAGCCCTGGGATTGCAGCAAGGCCTGGGGTCAAGATGGGCACACCTTTAAAAACCAGCACTGTTTTTTTAAAAAGGAAAAGAGAAAGAGAAGCCTGAGCCACTGCTGAAAGGGGAGAAGTGTATTTCCATCCAGTTGGTTCATAACATACTTTAAATGTTTTGGATGTCTGGTATGGGCCCTTGCAGATCTCCTGCCCATTCAGTGAGGATGAAATGGCCATGAACTTCCAAGTTTGGTTTTCATGGGTGAGATTTG
This sequence comes from Agelaius tricolor, assembly GCF_023055355.1. Classification (NCBI taxonomy): domain Eukaryota; kingdom Metazoa; phylum Chordata; class Aves; order Passeriformes; family Icteridae; genus Agelaius; species Agelaius tricolor. The sequence goes on from NW_027269295.1 coordinate 5,238,121, forward strand.
GGACTGGGAGTCTTGCACTCCAAAATTTGGAGCCATGTTTGTCAGCCTCACCTGGAGCCAGCGCTGGCCATGAAGCTGCTGTGGATACCACTGTGTGTATTGCTTCTGCCAGTGTGGCTGCTTCCATGCCGGGCAGCAAATGCACAGCTTTGAGAGTTTTACCCCATCTCAAAATAAAGTCAGAGTAGAGAGGAGGGGTTTGCACAGCTGCAGGGGCTGTGAGACAAGCCAGGATGAGCTGCAGCTACCCAAGACACGGGCGAACCTAAAAAACTGCTTTGAATTGTTGTATTGAATTTGAAAAAACCCCAACAACCTCCTTCCCAGTACTTTACAAGGAGACGATCGCCGTAGCAGGGACCTCTAGATGGCAACATCGACCTGAGGAGCTGCAAGCAGGAACCGGGGCCCCGCAGAACTGAGCAGCCCGACCCAGCTGGAGCCCCCAGGCCCCTCACAAAGTGGGGAACACAAGTCAGTGCTGCCTTGGGCACCTTTCTGCAGAGGCTGAGGGCAGAGCTGGCCACACAACTGTGCCTGCACCTTGAAACCCCCTAGACTCTAAAACATCTTGTACTGCTGCATAGAATTGTTAAAGGACTTTCTCTGCAGTGAAAACTCAATTGATGCTGTCAGCACCTGCAGGCACAGGGGAATAAATGTCATGGGGGGGGGTCTGTCAGCTCTGCAAGGTGGGCACGGCTGAAGCCACTGGCAGCTCTTTTGCTGGTGTCACCAACCAGCTGTTCAACCTTCAGGGGTGGCTGGAAAACTGGGATTCATAGGGGGAAATGGGGTCTGCTGCCTGCTCCTCCCAGCTGCACTCCCTGCAGGCAGGGCTGTAGAGGGAAGGCACTGGTGCAGTGTCAGGACTGCCAATATGTGGTTAAATGTTTGAGGCTGCACTAGAAATTGTTGATTTCTAGTAAAGCTCTCCAATAACACCCTCCATTCAAAAGGCTTGTGTGACACCAGAGATTAAAGTATGAATTACCCAGCTTTAGCCACACGAGTGTGGCTGCAGCAGCACAGACTTTGGCTGGGGATGTCAGGGCGCTGTGCCCTTACTGCGGTGTAACAGCGTGTGCTGAAGGTCGTTGGGGTGAAAAAGTCCTTCCCCTGCCTGAAATGGGACACACGTTTTATACCAAACAGGACCTGGGCTCCTCTTTTGCAAAGTGGGTTTTTCTCTGTGCTCAGGAAGCTGCAAAGCTTAATTAAGATCCTTAGAAGGACCAAAGGTGCCATATAAATTCAGGAGATTATTATAAATGTCACTGCGCTTTACAAGCTCTGGAAAAACTCAGAGGAGGAATAACAAGACCTTTCACTTCACAGCCCTTTTAGCAGGGCTACTTAGAGCTTCGTGCTTCAGCACAGCAGCCATAAAATGTTGACATTTATAATTAGATGTGCATAATAATCTCTTTATTCCCGAGCTGAAAAGACAGGGTGTGTCTGGAGACGTCAGTCCCTCCTCCTTGCCAAGGATCCCCCTCATTGGGGTTGCTCATGAAACCATCAGTTGGTGAAATGTCTCAGGGGCCTGGTTTGAAGAGGTGTGGGATCATTGCAACTCCCCCAGGGAGCCGTGGGCTGGCCATTTAGTGAATAAAACCAAAGCCTCCGTGTGTTTTTAATCTGATTAGTTGATGATAATCCAGCGGTATCATGCAACAAAAACTGTCCAGCTTTATTAGGCAATCTCTTGTTTTAAAATAACTGTGCTCGAGGGAGCACTTGCCTCTGCTGCTTCTGCTGAAGATTGGCAGAAATAGGTGATTTTTGGTGGTTTTAGTGCTTTGTGAGAGTAGGATTAATCTGGGGCTTGGATAGCTGGGAATCGGATTTTGGTCCCATGGGTGCCATCAGTGGCATTATGCAGCCCCTCTGCCAAAGGGGCTGGGGGCTGGGCAAAGGGCTGAGGGGGAGGGCTGGGGCTGAAAGGGGGGGAAGGCTGGTTCCCAGAGCACCGTGTTGCTCCTGGATCGATGGTGGGGGATCTCTCTCCGAGGCCCGTCCTGTACCAATCCCGGATCAAGCACTGGGTCGGTCCCGTACGATGCCAGTCCCTGAACACCGGCTCGGAGCTGGATTGAGGAGGATGGAGGATTCCCAAGGGAGCCGGTCCCGAACCACTGGCTCGGTCCTGGATCGAGAATGGGGAATCTCCCACCAGCTCGGTTCCGAACCCCGCCGGTCCCGAAGCACCGGGTCGGTCGCGTACCACGCCGGTCCCGCTCCCTATCGCCGGTCCCGGACCGCGCTGCGCGTCCAGCCGGACCCCCTTCAAAGCGAGCCGATGCTCGGGAGCCCGGGGCAGCCCGACCGAGGGCGGAGCGGTGCCGGTGCGGCGGGATGGGCGGCCCGGCCCCTGCCCCGCTCGACGCCGCATCACGGTGAGTGACAGCCGCCCCGGCCCGGCCCCGCCGCACAACCCGCCGGGCTTTTCCAATCAGGCCGGGCCGGGGAGGGATTTCCTGCCGGGACGGGGCCGGCCCGAGCGGGACTTTGCAGAGTGCCGCGCCGCCTGCGAGCCGGGACCCGCGGCTGCGCTCCGGTACCGGCCCCGCTCCCGCCCTGCGCGGCTCGGGAAGTTGCGGCCGGGCCGGGCCGGGCTCGGCACTGCTCGGTGCGCCGCGCTCCGGAGCGGCTCCGCACGGCGCGGGCGGGTCCGCTCCGGTGCCGTCGGTTCGCTCCGGCGCGGTTCGGTTCGCCCCGGTGCGGCGGGCTGGGAGCGCCGCCAGGTGAGTGGGGCCGGCGGAGCAACTCGCCCCCGGATCCGCGGAACAACTCGCCTCGGTGGGGGCAGAAATCCCCCCGAGCTCCCCGGAGGAAGGAGCCGCCCCGCGCGGGGGTCTCGGGGAGGCGGAGGCGCGGCCGGGCGGGCAGCGAGGGGGGTCCGGGCGCGCCCGCAGCGGGGCTGGAGCCTCCCGGGGGAACCGCGCTGCCCCCACCGCCCCTCGGGACCCGGCCGGGTGCCTGCAGCTCCTTTGCATCTTTCCTCCGCCACTTACGTAACTGGTTTGGGTTTGTTTGGGGTTTTTTTCCCCCCCTCTTCTCCCTCCTTTTTTCCCCCGGCGCTGCCGTTGGCTGCGGGAATGTTTAGGATACTTTGATTCTCCAGGTGGATTCCTGGGCTGGAGGCTCAGCTCTGCTCGTGTGGGAGGGATGTTTTGCTGTTGCTTTTCCAGCTTTGAATTTTTCTTGAATTATACCTTCGCTGCTCCTCTCTGGGGAGGCTGAGGAGGTGCAGGTCGGCATTCGGAGCTCTCGGTCCCTCCGAGTTGCCCGCTGAGCCCCGCGTGTTCCGGGAGCCGAAGCAGCAGCACCGGGGCTGTTTTCCAAGAGAGCGGACAGACTTTTCAAATACAAAGTCGTCTCACCGCCTCACGTTCGCTTCTTGTGAGCGCTCTTGAGGAGCAGCAGAGAGTTGGATGCAGTGCACAGGTTTAAACGAAATAGTTCTGAAGACGGTGCGACACAGGAGGTTTCGGGAGGGGATTTGTTTGCAGCGAGAGGTTAGTGTGAGTCAAGTGGCTGAAACTTTGTTGTAAGGTAGATAAGCTTGTGCATGTGCCCCAGGACGAGGAGAGGTGACGGCTGACCCCGAGGGGGACCAGCTTCAGTGCCGAGGGATTCATCAGCTGAATGAGTGTCGGTGGAGGGAGAACCCCCCAGCCTGGTGTGGGAATCACACACCCCCTTGTTCCAGAAGCCAAGGCAGTACCTGAGGATCATCTTTTCATCTGCCCTGTGCTGCTGCACCCTGGGGAGTGCAGGAACACGGGGAAGCCGTGAGGGGTCCATGTTTATGTGAAGCTGCAGCTCCCGGCTGAGCAATGCTATGCCATGGGATTCTCCTTCTGGTTTTGCCCCCACCCCAACAGGACCTGTCATTGTTGCCTTGTCTCGCCTGTGATTTCCATGCTCTGAACAGTGACCTCGATTGCTTGGAGGAAGCAACACCCGCTGTTACATAAACTGTGGAGAGCGAGTGCTCTAGGAAGGGAGACTCCACCGAGCCACCAGCTGGTTCTGATCCCTTCTGGATGGGCAGAGGGGAAGCTGTGGGGTGATCTGGCGATAGCCTCGCAGCTGGCACGGTGTGTGCTCCCTGCTCTCCTGCACGCACGCTCCTCCCCAGCGTTGGAGCAGCCTGCCAGGTGCATGGCCCTGAACTAGGAGAGATTTTCTTGCCACACAGTTTGGGCAGCCCGGGTGCACTGTGGGAGCACAGGCTGGGACATGTGAACTGCTTCTGCAGGACCCTATGCCCTGTCCAGGGTACCCTGGCTGGCCAGGATATGGCTTTGATCCTGTTCTGAGCACAGTTGTCTTGCTGAATTACACCCAGCTCCTCACTGGGGCCGGAGAGAGCTCCTGAACCTGTGAGGTGTCTTGGGTCCCAGGGCATGGAGCGTCCCGGGAAGTTTGGAGGGTGAGGGTTTATCCTTGCACAGGAGGAGAAGAGTGTGAGCAGGCTGACCCACTCCCATGGGCTGCAGAGAGCTGTGGTTAAACCTTCCCAGCTCCATTCCTTGTGTACTGCCACCGGGAAAGGAGAGGGGGAGACGTCGTGTGCCCTAAGCCCCGTGTGCTGCCCTCAGGGAGGACGTGGTGTGTGTCTGGTCCCAGGAGGGCAGGGAAGGAGCATTGTCCTGTCCCGCTCCGGGGGCAGCACCCTCGGGAGGTTTCCTCCACAGGTTCTTCCCTCTCCGTTTAACATAAGGACGAGCCAAGTCCCTACAGGACTAAATATAGTCAAAGTATTCGTTCTTCAGCACGGATACAAAAGCTGTCGCGACGGAGCCGGGAGGTAAATGGCCTTTGGGGGCTGACTCTGCTCTTCCCTCCGCAGGTCCCGGGCTGCCGTGCCGGGGCTCGGCTTGCACGGGGCTCCCCAGCGTGCCTGCAGTGCCGTCACCGAGAGGAATGCCGAAACGAAGGGGCTAATGAGCACCAGAGAGGGAGGATCTATAACTTCCAGATGGCAACGAGCCCGTAATCCCTTTGGGATGAATTAGGGACTCGTCAACGCAGCAGAGCCTGCTGAAGGGAGCAAAGCACACCACCTCTGGCTCCAGGAGTGCTGTGAGAGGCTGAGGGCATCCCAATGCTGCCAGCGCTGGACACCCTGCCTCGAGCTGCCTGGCTTTGTCTCACAGAGCTCTTGTGTTGCTGGGAGCCTGCCCCCGAGCACTGAAGTAATTTTTGTTTTAACTGATTGCATGTTCTCCAACCAAACCCCATCTGGGTCCTGCTCCTCCTGATGCAGAAGGGGACTTCTGCCCTTAACAGAAAGACTTCTTCCTTCTGGTTTTTATGCCCTGTGGGATTGTAAAGTGTCTTTCTTCCTGGATTTCATCTCTCATCAAAGTGTGTTTTGAGGAATTAGGGGCTTATTCCCATGGCTTTATAAACCTCTGGGATCTGAGGGTTTCTCCGTTGCTGCTGCTCCCACCTGCCTGCGATGGGGCGCGAGCAGGAGCTGATCCAGGCCGTGAAGAACGGGGACGTACCTGGAGTGCAGAAGCTGGTGGCCAAGATCAAGGCGTCCAAGAGCAGTGAGTACCTGGGCAGAGAGCCCTGGGCTCCCTCCCCCTGGCTGGGCACTCCTGCCAGTCCTGGGGTGTGAGTCTCAGTGCTGGCCAAGCCGGGGTGCAAGTGCTGGCTCTGACCCCCGGCTCATGAGTTATGCTGCGGCCGGAGGCAGGAGCGCAAGCACAGCCCGTGCGGATGAATGACTGGGCTGTAAGCAATCCTACAGCTGAGCTGGGGTTCCCCTTGGGCTCGGGGCCAGGGGCCCTGCAGTGTGGGCCACTGAGCAGGGATGGGTGAAGGGAAGCAGCCGTGGCGGGGGGAAGTGAACCGCTTTGGGGGGGACGCTGCTACAAAGGGTCTTTAGCGGTTGCTGCTCACTCCCAGCCGTATTTATCTTGTGAAAAATTATCATCCCAGCCAGTCGACTGGAACCAATCGTCAAGCCTTGAATTTCAGTCTGGTAATGTTTAACCCTTCAGCAGGGCTGTTTTCTTGCTTGTGCTCTTGGAAAGGTCAGCAGCAAGCAGAGCTTGGAGTGAGCAGAGGGCTTGGGGGGGTCCCCAAGGGCACCGGGGTCCTGCAGACGCTGCACAGCATCTGGAGGAGATGGGGAGGGTGGAAAGGTGGATGAGATTGTGGCCACTGCCACGGAGCCTGTGTATAGAGCTGAGCTCCTGGCCGTTTCTCCTGACAGACCAAGAGAAGGAAACTGGGAAAAGTAAATAAAAGGGCTCTTGATGCCATGTCTGGCTGGGGGAAGGTGCACCCTGGCTGCCCAGGCTGTGGGAGTGTGGATACCTCTGCCAAGGCTGCTCATCGTGGGGGGTCTCATGGGGGTGGGTGGAAAAGCTGAAGGGGAATAAGCTGTCCGGAGGAGGGAGAGAGGAAACTCAGGCAAGAGAAGGCTTCTTAGGAGCAGCTCAGAGCAGAGAGACTGGCACGAAGAAACCCGACTTAGGCTGAGGATTATAAATGTGAGGAGGGGATCAGCTCCCCTGGGTCATCTACTGGAAAGCTTTGATTGGGCCAGAACTTTGCAAATCTCAACTGCTGAGCTTTCAGAAGGGCTGGGAGCCACCTCCTCCCCAGAACAGGGGCATCTGGTGCCCCTTCCCTGGGTGAAGGTACTGGGTGCCATTGCCTCTACTGCTCAGGGACTGTGCCTGTACAGGGTCCCTGAGCTGAACAAGAGCAGTCTGCCCATGTGGATGGGTTGAAGGACACCCCCAAGGCAATAAATAATGTCAGGACATGAGTGTCCTGCTGGCTGACGCAGCCCTAATCTGGTGTCCCATGGCCGGGCAGTGTGTGCGGGCTGGGGTGCTCATGGCTCTCCTCCTCCTGCACACCCAGAGGGGTGAAGTCACACTTGTTTTCTCCTGTACCCTCCAGTAACTCTCTCACAGTTCAATCCTGTCTGTTTTCTCTCTGGAGTCTTCCCCTCCCTGCAGCCGTGGGGCACCCACGTGAACATGTGTGTTTAACTCCCCCGCTGCAGCGGCATCAGCGGCTCCCTCAGCTTATTTTCATTTTATTCCTTTATAAGGAGGGGCCAAAAACCCCTGACCCCTCCAAGGCCACTGCTGCAAGCCCTCAGTGGGGCTCCTGTGCTTGAGCTGCTGTGGGGCTTGCCTTGTGCTGGAGGCTCATCCCTGGCATGGAGGGCACCACTCCTCCCCGTCCCTTATGGTTCCCTTTCCCTCTTCTCACCGATGCCATGTGAGCCAAGCATTTGCTGCCTTTGCTGCTCATTAAAGTGCCTTTTCCATATGACAGGCTGAGATGCTGGTTTGTTTTTTTTTTTTTTTTTATTATATATTTTTTTAAATCCCTCTAAGAGTCCTTCTGCTGTCTCAGTGGATTGGGAGCTCGATCGCTGTGATCAGCCCTCTGGGGCTTCCTGTGCCTAAAAAAGTCACCGCACGTAAGCAAAATCCAAGCGCCAGTCCCGGCAGCGGGAACTTCAGGGACACGTTTAATATTCTCCGTGCGCAGCCTCCTCCCCGCGCAAGCGCCGCCGCACAAGTGGGTCACAGCACCTCTCATTCCGAGGTGCTGGGGCGGGCAGGGACAAGATTTTTGGGGGCAGGAGCCAGGAGGGAAAGGGCAGGCAAGGGCAGTTGTCCTGCCTGCGGGAAGGGGACGGCGCGACGCCGTGGTCACTCCTGCAGCCAGGGAGGGGGTTCTGGTCTGGGAGAGCCAGGCTGCTCCTGCCGGGCCAGCCGTGCTTTGCTCAGGCTCCCTGGCAATGGAAACATCCCGCTTTTTATTTTCCTTCTACCTCTCCCCTCCCCTCTGCCTCGGGAGCGTTGCAGAGTTTAATTGAAATTGTTAAACGACCCATCACGGCTTTGGCCTCTCTCCCCCGCGATCAATCACGTCCCTGGGCGGCTGCCCTCGCCAACAATGCACCAGTTGGCCCGGCTAGGGCCAGCACCGAGGGGCTGGGGCTCCCGGGGGAGGTGAGAGGCAGAGCCCCTCTGGCCAGGGATCTCTGGGGCAACAGCTTCTGGAGCTGGACGGTGCCCAGCAAAGTTTGGATGTCCTCATCCCTGAATGCAGGATCCAGGGACAGGGGATGGGGGGATGCCAGGGTGATGCCGGGAGAGGGGGAGCCCCTGTGATAGTGGGGGCTGGAGGAGCTGTGAAAGGCGATGGGAGCTGGACTCACTGTTTGCCTTCCTCAAGGGAGTGGTGAAGGTTTTTGTTTAAACGTATGCAAAGTACAAAGAAAGGGCAGCAGCTGAGCAAACTGGTGTGAAACTCTCAAGGACAGGGAGCAAAGCCCTGCTGGGGTTCAGCTTCTGCCTTGAGGAGGTTCGGTCAGCCACTTGCCCCATTTCACCAGCTATGTTGGTGCTTTCCAGACCATAGATATTAAGGACTGGGGTGGGCTCACGGGACATGGCTGTGTCTGGGCCATGACCTAGCAAGTCGTTAAATGTTAGCAAAGCTTGCAGAGGGGTCTTGGCTTTATCTCCACGCCTGTGTTGGAGCCTCTCACCACTGCACCCCAGCAGGACAAAGCATGTTAAGGTTTTCTCAAGAGCTGTGCCAGCCCTCAGATGCTGCTGCCACCATCCAGTTTGGCAGGAGAAGGGCAATGTTGCTCCACGTGCTGTGAGACTGTAGCAGGCAGATGTGGGATAAATCGCTCCTTCTCTCCCCCTTGAATTTCCTCCTAATCCCTAGTAGCTGTATCAGCTTAAGCCTCAAAGCATGAGGTTTAATATCTCTCCTGTGATTTGTTAGCCGTTGCCACTGGCACCCTGTGTCCCTGTCCTCTGCAGAAACATCTGCCCTCCTTTTATGACCTGCTGGGATTTATACTTCTCCCAACACCAGCAGGTCTGTAGTTGTTTGGGGGAGAAGTTGCTTCTTTTTTGCAATCTTAGTAATTTTGTAATAGTGTTGGATGTGCCTTTGTGCTAGGCAGCATCCCCCCTTACAGAGGAGGACTATCCTCTTCTTTGCTGCTGCTATTGAGCGAGGCTTGTCCGGGGGTACTCCAGGTGCAATTCCTGGTCTGGCTGGAGAGCAAAGCTCAGACTGGCCTTGGGCAGGATCCTTATCGTGTCAGGCTCTGTTACACCCGATGGCTTTCCCTGGTGGCAGTGGTGCAGGGGTGTCTGGGCACCTTTCCTGCTCCACTCCTGCCCTGGGCAGTGCAGGCGGCTGCACCCGGCTCTGCCACCGAGCACAAGTGTGGCTCTGGCCACATTCCCTGGAGCCCAAGTTTCGAGGACGAGTTCCCAAAGCGTCCTTGGCTGTGTCCTCCCCTCCTCTCCCCGCACGCTCTAGGTCTGACGGGCTGGACCGGCTCCGCAGCCGCGCTCCGACTTGGAAAGGCTGTGGGCACGCCTGCGGAGAGACGCTGAGAAACTCTGCCGAAACGGGCAAAACTCCCTCTTCCTCCAGGACTGAGCCAGGAGCGGGGTGAGGCACCGTGCCCAGGGAGCTGGGCTGGTGGTGGCCTCGTGCCGGGGACCCCACCACCCCACAGCGTGCCCAGACCTGCTCCTGAACCAGCCTGTGGTGGGTGGGTGGGGGGAGCGGGAGAAAAGAGCCTTCAAAGGCTCTGGAGAGTGCGGCAGCCACGAGGCTGGATGGTGGTGGGGCTGCAGCTCCATGGCAGGGTGGGGGTCAATCCTTTCTTCCTCTTCCTGTGGCTCCTGACCTCCCTGTAAAGGGGGGTCTCCTCTGGTAGCCTGATGTTTGCTGGGTGGGTTTTCCCATCCTGGCGTTCGCACCTCTCCAGCTAGGAAGGAAAGGCCCCACACAGGCAGCAGAAGGAGTGAAGGGATAGTTGGTTTTCAAAGCTGGGCTCCAACGGGTGTTGTGTTTGGAAAGGGGCCCGGCTGCCACTGGAGTGCCCGAAGCCAGGGAAAGAGTCGCTGTGCCAGTGCAGGAGATAAGGGACGAGGAAACAGCATCACACAGGGAGATGGAGGAGGCTGTGCTGGGCATCAGCTGGCCCAGCCCCTGCCCCCCATTTCCCTGTGTTCACAGCTCCACATCTCCCCCTGTCCCAGGTCTGTATTTCTGTCCTCAGCCTTTGGACGCCCATTGGCAGGGCAGCCTGTGGTCCCTGCTGTCAGCCTGGGCCACTGCAGCTGACTTTTTCTTGTCTTTGTAAAAGAGTGGGGGGAAAACCAGGCTAACCCTTCTGGGGAAGGGGATGAATGTGGAGACTTTTGAGTCTGCTCCAGGTCATGCTGCCATCCTTTGGAGATGGTCAGACAGCACTAGGGTATGCCAGGGAATCTGGGATCTCCTGGAAATGTGGAGGTCCCTCAGGGCCATGGATGGAGCCAGGCTGGCAGCCATCCCCAGTGTCACAGGCAGGAGGCTGAGGTTTGGGACAGGAGGGGAATTTCCATCCCTTGGGCATTTCCTGGTGACTCAGCCCAGACCAGGGGGCTCAGCTGCCCCTCCCCAAGGGCTGCAGAGGCCGTTTTGGCTGTCTGACCCAGAAACACATGATAATTCAGATGACGACGGCTCGAAGGCAGACAGGGAGGGCAGCCCCAGCCCTGGGACACCGTGTGCCCGGCTGCTAGCAGCACACAGGCACGGTAACCAGGACAGTGCTCCCCAGGGCTGCAGAGAAGGGGATGTGGCAAGGACACTGCCAGCACTGGCATTCCATCCTCTGGCTTGGCTGGTTCCAGGACCACGAAAATGACCAGCATCACTTCTGCCACCTCTCTGTCAGGATCCCAGTGCCACAAAGAGGTTTTTCTGGGAAGGTGGGAGGTGAATTGTTGGATCCCAGTGGCAATGGACCGTGTGTAAAATGGTTTCCTGCTGGAAATGGATGCTTCCACCAGCATTGCTCCGGCAAGAGTTAAAAGCGGGGTTGGATGCCGTGCGTGTATGTGTGCATGCACGCGCCCTGCTTTGTTTTTAAAAGCGCCTCGGCTGTCCTGGATCCCTGCCAGACCCGGGGCCTGCCGCTGGCAAAAACTCCGGCAAAGGAGTATGAAAGGGGCAAGAAACTAAATAACAATAAACCACCTTTTTTTTCTGGCTGCTCTAGCAAGTGAGAGGGTGGGGAGGAGCTGCGAGCATTCTGGCTCCCCCTAAATCCCATCCTGGCTTCCCTAAAAATTGTGCCTGGGATGGAGAGGGAGGGATCTGTTTGAACCTTGGGGCTGTAATATCACCCAAGCCTTGCCGAGGTGTCATAGTGAGTCACAGACCTGTCTGGAGATGCCCAAACTGCTTGGAAATGGCTCTGTTGGTATGATCTCTACCCTCCCAGGGAAGGAAGGGCTGGATACTCTGGCCCATCCCTCGCTCCTGCGGGATGCTGCCCAGGGTAGGTGCACAGCCACCCTGAGCCGTTTGCAACCCCAGGGAGAAAGGCCGGAGCTGCAAGGGAGCGGGGCTGCGATGGTGAGATAAGGAAGCAGGGAGAACCTGCGTGAGGCAGGCATGCGGCTCCCGCAGCATCCCAGGCCTGGTGCAACACGTCCGGTGCTGCTTCCGTCAAGCCCTGCCAGCGCCGCTCCCTGCGGGCCCAGCCAAGGCTGTGCAGGGAGCACGTGGCCCCCAGCGTTGATGCCATGCCCAGACCCCTGCCCTGTCCTCCTTGGTGCCATCCCAGGAGCTGGGTCTGGCTCAGCCACCTGAGGTGGGCGGCTGTGCTGGGAGGGGTGAAAATCCTGGGATTTCATAATGCTGGGCACGGCTGGTTGTGTAAGGCCCTGTCTGCTTGGAAAGGAGTTGGTGAGCATGGCAAGGGCATCTGGTGCCTGTCACTGAGGTGTCCCCAGCAGCGAGATTGGCTCAGGCTCTGCCACCCACTCTGCAGGTGCCTCTTGCACCCACAGAACATCTATCCTGGTGCTGCCTGCCTCACTCTCCCCCTCCAGCAGCCCCTTGTGGAGCGTTGCCTTGTTTCTTTGCCAGGACAGGCGTGGATAAGCCTGAAGGGGGTTTCAGCTGGAGGTGAACTGGATGCAAATAGCAGTATGGAAACTGGGGACTGGGAGCCCCACCAATCTTCCCCTTCCATGGGTGTCCTGTCTCCCTGGGCAGGACACCCAAGTCACAGCCTGTGCAGCCTCTCAGGGACCTGGGATGTGTCCCTACCATGGCAAGGCCACGTGAGAACCACTGGCCTCAGCGGCCTCCAAAGGGGGCCAGAGTCCTCCCTGGTGGCTAATCATTGCCTACACAGGGAACATGGGGACACGGTCAGTCTGGCCAGCAGTGTGGGGTCCTGCACAGCCATGGTCCAGGGACTGCTTTGGGCTGCAACTCAGGCTGCTCTGATTGGTCTGAAGCAGCTCTGGTTTGGTTTTGTGGGGCTGACACAGATGGGAAGGGCTGACACAGATGGGAAGGGCTTCATGAGCCTTCCTGGCTTCCCTGAACCAGTACCTGCTAATCCTGCTGGCTTAAAAAAAAGGGAGACACTCCTTAGAGGGAAGGAGGCTCCTGCACAGAATGAGGTGCTGCCTCTGACCCTGCTCTGTGTCTCCAAACCTCAAGAGCTACTAAAGCAATGGGAGAGCCCTCAGTTTCCTGCTCAACAGTGCTAAGGTGCAGGTAACTCCCTGTCTTGCAGGGAACATCTGTCCCAGTGGTTATATTTAGCAGCACATGAATATCCTGGAGCTGCTTCTCTGTTCCTTTCAACCCGAACCTGGTGTGGATGAGCAGGTGTCCAGCTCCAAGTCCCTAAAGTCATGAGTCTGTCCCACTGCAGCCTGCTCCAAATGTCTGTGGCTTTGTGAGACTGAATTCACACCAGGTGAGCAGTCCTGGATGAACATCTCCTCCCAGGAGCAGTGCAGCTGGGTGCCTCTTCTCAGCCCCAGCTGGGTACAACCCAGACCCTGGAACAGGGACCAGCATGTGGCCATCAGTCCCCTGCACCCACACATGTTGCTGGCTATGTTTGCAAAAACAGTACCTTGTTTTCCAGGAAGGGATGAGCCTTCCAGGGCCTTCCAGGGCTAGTTGGCTCTCCCAGTGCTTTCCCAGAAGGATTGCCACTGCTCAGAAAGCCGTTCCCTGCCAAGCCTGGGGATAGAGCAACCCACCATGGTCTCATGGCCAGGGTAGGGGGCAATGGATGCCACAGGAGGGGTAGCACAGAGCAAGAAGTGGTGCCTTTTCCTACAAAAAGGAGCAGATGGAGGCAGGAGGGTCCCATATTTCCCTGTGCTCCTCCACGTTCTCCCCACACCCGCCCTGGGATGCTGCGGGGCAGCAGGTGGGGTTTCAGGGCTTGCTCCCACGTCCTGCCTGCGCCGCCAAGTCGGGCTTGCCGGGGCCGTTCCCGACACGCACCCGCTGTGCTGGGAAGGCGTAAACAGATCGGGTTCCCGGCAGGGGTCCAGGGAGCAGGCAGGCCTTGGCTTGTGTCCCACCACTGCTCCGTCGGGATGGGGTGTGGGGAGCGCCCAGGCAGGGCTGGGGTGGAGGGGGCTGACCCGGCAGAGGGGTGACAAGGAGCCAAGGGTGTTGCCTCTGCTTCTGTTTACCTCTGGTGCTGAGGTGGGCCTGTTCTTTGGGGGGTGGGAAGTTTTGATATACTGCCCCCCAACCCCTTCCTGATCCCTTTATGGGGAGCTGCTGACCAGAGCTCAGCCCATGGACTGGGGGTCCTCAGATCCAGCTCCTTTTCTATTGGAGCTGTATTGTGATGCCTCAGATCCAGCTCCTTCTTTTCTGTTGGAGTTGTATTGTGATGCCTTTGACCTTGCTGTAACTAACTCAGCCCTTGTCCCTTCCAAGGTATATGGGGGGATGGGGCTGCTCCGTGTTGCCTTTGTCCCCAGCTGGTCCCCAAGCAGCTGCTGCCTAGCTCTGGCGTCCGGGCTGGGCAATGGGAGGAACCTGCTGCCCTCCCTGCTGGCCCTGGAGCAGCTGGGATGAGGGGAGGGGGTCAGGAACGCAGTGCCCAGAATAACTCAGCAGTCACCAAGGGCCCCAAAGGGATGGGAAGGTGGGTGTGGGTCCTGGGGCGGGTTCCTGCTTCCAGAACACGGTGATGCCTCTCCCCAGGACACAGACTGTCCTTAACTGCTAAGTGATTGCTGCTTCCATGTGGGGATATGCAGGGTGGTGCAGGACATCCTGGTCATGTAGCTGTCATGTCCCTCTCCTGTCCACTGCATATGGAACCCCACTGTAGATCAGGATCCCAGACAAATCCTTCACTGCCACAGCTGCACAAAAATATCCAAATCCAGCTAAGGCAGTGGGCAAGATTTTGGCAATGGCTTCTCCCACTTTGGAATGGTCCAGCCAGAAACGCAGGCGGGCAGTTGGAGGGTCTGGTCCATCTGGGAAAGAAGCTCTCACTCTGGGCATGGACAACACCATGCCATGGGATGCTATTGAAAGGACAACACTTTTCCCCGCCTTGGGAGTGAAAGGAGAGTGGCAGTGGGACCATCTCTCTCAGGCTGCTTGTCTCAGGCTGGAGAGAGCTTGTCCTGCACCTGCTAGTGATGGATCCATCCCTCTCCCATTCCCACTTGCCAGCAGCATGGAGCAGCCAGTCAGTTCTCACGAGTTTTGGTAGGTGACCTTTGCACAGGGAATGGGAACAGCAAGGTGCCCTGTGTGCCCTCACCATAAGGGGCACACACAATAAGGGATTTGGAGAAGGATCCCTCCCATCCATCATGGCTTGGGAGCTGAGTGGCCACTGCTGAGTGAGAACCTTACACTCTTTCCCAATGCAGATGCCACAAATGGCTGCAGCACCATGAAACCTGCAGGAGCAGTCACCCATCCAGCATCCCTTGAGACTAACAGGAACCAGAGGCCACGTTTTGACTCTGTCTCGGAGGGAAGGAGACATTTTGCTGAAGCTGCTGAAATCCAGGCTGCAGTTCAGAGGGAGCTGGACAGTGAAGGCATCACTTGCTGGAAGGAAGCTTTAGGAAGCTGACCCCCTTATTTCAGTTTGGCAATAGAGAATATAGTCAGCAGCCCCCCAGAAGTGGAAATCCTTGGTTCTTAGGAAAACGCAGTCCCCAGGCAGCAGCTGCCACAGCCTGCTGTCCCTGCACAGCCCAGGCTGTGACTGTCCCAGGGGACCCCACCAGCACGTCCCTGAGCAGGGCTGGCAGCAGCACCGGCTCACGGGGTCAGAGTTGAGGAAAAGCATCCACAAGGTATTTTTAACCGTGTGACTCCAAACTGGCCGCCAGCAGCCGTCTGAGGTTAGTCCGGGGCTGCCGACAGCTGATTGCCCACGGGCTGCTGGCAAGAGGGGGGAGTTTTGAGTAAAATTCAGTTCCCAGCCGTGTGGCAGCCTTGGGAAGGAGTGGCGGCACTTGAACCATCGACCTTCTGGGTGACCTCGAGCGAACAGCTTCACCTCCCGCTGCCTCCCCTCCCATCCTGTGTGTGCCTTGCCCAGATTAGCGCAGCCAGGGTGGGGACAGCCGCTCTGTCCGCCCTGGCAGCGCCTGCTCCAGGTGCACGGCAGCTTCCCTGGGGCCAAAGGAGGAGGATGTCACAGGATTTCCAGCCTCCGCATCGCTGTGTGCTTTGAGTACTGGCTCCACCGGCTGGAGCAGCTCCTGGGTGCCAAGCTGCCATGTGCGGGCACGGGGCTGATGGCGACATGGTGCCATAGGGCTGCGGCAGCCCCGTCCTCCAGCCTCAGCCTTGCCCTGCTTCCCCTGGAAGCTGCAGGGTTGCTGCAACCTCCAAGCAATGTAGGGGCTGTATCTTTGTTTCACTCCCTTGAGCCCACAGGGTTTTGTTGGCCACTGTTGGCTGCTCTAATTTTTATCTGGGGCTCATTGTTAGAACCATAAAATAAATAGGTACGTGCTGCTCTGGAGCGTCAAACCCCTCCAGGTGTAGGTGGGTTGCTGGGTTGCTGCGTCCCTGCTCGCCCTCCCTAATTAACTGTTGCTCAGCTAATCCAGACTTACTGACCTGCCCTAATCTTCCCATGCAAAGCCAGCCCTTCACTGCTGCCTCCTGTCACTCATCTCTCATGTTCCCTGTGAGCCTCTCTCATGTTCACAGCCCCAGGTATGTGATGGACGATTGTACCCCAGAAAGCAACAGAATACACGGTGGGAGATGGTGCCCTGGGAAGCAGCATCCCCCCGTGCAGGGCTGCCAAGGTTGCTTTTCTGACCAGCAGGTCCCTCTGTGCCCACGCTCACACTGCTCCTCTCACCGTCCCCCCACATCCTGCTTCCCCTCTTTCTTCCTCCCATTGACCTGCTGCCGGTTGGATTATTTCTCCCCAGATGCTGCAATCTGCATTTTTCCCAGGTTGAATCTGCCTGGGTTTGTTCTCCTAATCTCTCTAAGTCCTTTTTGTGTTATTTCTGCCCTTGTCAATCTGTAGCACATCCACCACAGATTATGTTAATGCACCATTTACTGGGTATGGTATTAATGACAATACTGAGTGTCTATAGGTGCAGCCCCTTTGCCAGGGTATCTGGGATAGCCCTTCCTTGGCTTCCAGGGAACCAGCTGGACATGAGCTGAGATGCATTGTTAATGAGCTGATGCTCTGCTGGTCCCATGTCCCATAGCCCAGGCATGCCCGCTCCAGGTTCAGGCAGTGCTGGCACTTGGCCGCTGGCCCCCACCGCTATCGGCCCATCTCTTCCCGCTCAGGAGGCGTCCTGTCCTTTCGGAAGGATGGGGGAAATGGAAAAGGCTCCACCTCTTCCCTGGGCAAATACAGCTCCTCTGAGTTCATATCCTGGAGAGCGGAATAGCCAGGTCCCAGCAGGGACGGTGACTTCACCTCCCGGTAACGCGTTTCCCCGGCCAGCTGGGAAAGGAGCCCCTGTATCTCCGAAGGAGCTGCCTGGCTTCCCCCACCCAAAGCCTTTCCCAGCTGTTTCCATCCTGGATGGGGCTGGGGTATGCAATTTCAGCTCTGTGGGGAAGGGGTGTTACCACTTCTCCCAACCAGGGGAGCTGGGCTGGGCTGCATCACTTTGGGGTAGGCAGCCACTACAAACCCACAAATTATTGTGGAGAAGGGGAGCAAGCACCATCCATCTCACCCTATCTGAAATCCTCCTGTGGGCCTGAAACTCAGAGCAGGATCATATGTTTGGCTTTTGCAAGGGGTGAATCCATCCCCAAAGGATTCCTGTGATGCTCTTTTCCCTGCTTGGCATTTGTCCCCTCTGTCCCCTGTGGCCATCAAACCTTGGGGTCGAGAGCTGAGAGCTGCACCTTCTTCCCAGCTGTGTGGATGGAGACAGGGTTTCCGATTCTGCTTTTCCTTTCATTGTTCTGGGAGCCTTCACTTTGAACAAACTGCCTGTTTTTTCCTGCTTTGCTTGTGAGGGGAAGCAGCAGGGGGGAATTGGGGGTTTGGATGGGGGTCCTGGAGTAGCTGGGTTGGGGGTGAGTGATCAATGTCTGTGCTGTATGGGGATGCTGCCCAATGTCTCACCTGTTGCCAGCCTCTTAAAAAACCTTAGAAGTTTGATTTACCCTGGAAAAAATATTCCCAGACTTCTCTAAAGAAGGAAAAAGGCTCCCAGTTGACTCCCATTGCCCTATCCCTCTTTTCCCTATGGCCTCCAGCCCAGCCCAGGATGGAAAGCAGATCCCTGGACCTCTCAAACTCCTCTGCCATCACCCACCTTCACCATCATCTACAATCATATCTGAACATGCTGCAGGATAGTATTGCTTAAAGAAGGAGGCCAAGCTGCCAGAGGAGACTCAGACATGCCATCAGCAGAGACAAGTTGGTGACAGGAACAGCTTGTGCTCTGTGTGGCTGTAAGCCCTAAGATTGGGGGCTCCAGACAGGGGTAAATGGTGACTTTTGCTGAGGTTAGAAATGAGCATTAGGTGCAGGGATACTCATAGCACAGGGGTGCTGTGTCCAGCCTCAGGATGCCGTGAGAAGCTGCCCAGAGCTCAGCTCCTGGAAGGTTATTGCACTTGCTGGGATTATTCCAGGCTGCTGAAACCAGGAGCAGGGCTTGGTGTGACAGCCATCCTGCAGCCTGTGCAGTGTCAGAGCAGTGGCCCTGGTCTGGTCCAGGGTTTGGTAGGTTTCTCAAGGGGTGAAAATGCCAATTACTCTCGAGGAGTTACCAGATGTTGGTGTAGGGACAGTAAGGGGCTCCCAGCTGCTCTCATGTCAATGCCATTTTCCCTCTGCTGATGGGATTTCACCTCCTTGATTGCAGCCTCCCCATCCTTGCCAGTTAAGCCAGTGGCTTTGCCCCAGTCACGCCAACCCCATAGTGCCTAGCTTGGCAAGGGGCCTGTTTGTCAGTGTTGGTGGGGAGCCCATCCTCAGTGATGCTGCAGAGCCTCAAACCTGGCACAGGCTCTTTTTGGGCAGGAAGGCACCCCTGGCCTTTGGACACCTGTGGCATTGGGACAGCCATGGCATTTGGGCACAGGGATGGTTGCTCAGCCAGGTTTCCCAGGCAGCAGCATCTTGGCAGCCAAATTCACCGACCATCACCACGGGGGAATTAGGGAAGCTCCTGTCTGGGGAGCCAGGCACAGCACTGGGCTCAGTGTTTGGGGTGCAGCTGGTGGCTGTAGTAGAGAGCTGGGGTCAG
Source organism: Agelaius tricolor (assembly GCF_023055355.1). Taxonomy (NCBI): domain Eukaryota; kingdom Metazoa; phylum Chordata; class Aves; order Passeriformes; family Icteridae; genus Agelaius; species Agelaius tricolor. The sequence continues at coordinate 5,256,714 of NW_027269295.1, forward strand.
GACCCCTTGACTCTCACCCAGCCTCTGTTCTGAGCTGGCTGGGCAGCTTTGGTTGAGTTTCTTAACATCTCTGTGGCTGAACTCCTTCCCTATCGAGGTGGGTGAATCTTCTGAACGTTTGGGGAACTGCTCCTGAAGCAGCTGGTCTGCCGGGAGGCTGCGCCAGGAGGAGCCGGCTGTGGGTGGCCACAGCGGACGTGCCTGTGGACAGAGAGGTGACAGGGAGGGGTGATTCCTGCGGAAGAGGGATGGACATCACCTCTTTGGGTCTTGATTTTGGCCAAGATGGTGAGTCTGTCCTGAGCCCTGGCATGAACCCATCATGTGCCAAGGCAGGGCCACTCCGGGCCATCACAGGGAAGGTTGGGTGAAGCTGTCACCTCCTGCCACCTCTGCCTCCAGCTCCAGAGGCTGCCACCACCATCGGAGATGGCTGCTGCTCTGCGGGATAGCAGCTGATTAGTTCCTCCAACTGGTTTATTGGCTTACTGGTGACAGTCCCCAGGTGGATTTCATTTTCCCAAGAAGGTATGTGTATGTATTTGGTGTGTTCAATGCACACTGTCCCTCTCCCACTGCCCAGGGAAGCAGAATGGTGTTCCTGCAGTGCCCTTGCAGGGCTTTCCTGCATGCAGGGTACTTGTAGCAGGCAGTGTAGGGGTGCTCAGGACTGGATGTTCAGGGATGCTCATGGTACAGGGACACTCAGGGTTGATGCTGTGGCTGGCAGCACAGGGATGTTCATGACACTGGGATGCTCAGACCTGCAGCACAGGGAGGCTCATGACACAGGGGTACTTGCAGCCAGCAGTGTGGGGATGTGATTTCCCAGGACAAAAGGATGGGATGAGAGTCTGTGACACAGAACCAGCAGAAAGGGTTGTTTTTCTGGCAAGAAGGTGGATCTCCAGTTATGTATTTATGTGTTGTCCTGGACAGCAACAAAGCCTTGTGGTGGAGCTCTGCTGTGGCTGCCCAAATCCGGCAGGACAAATCCGGCAGGGGGTCACAGCAAAAAAACCTGCCTTCTCCTGTGTGAGAGCCAGGGCAGGAGCATCCAAAGGGCAGGACTCCACAGGATATTTGGGCATTTCCTTCCCCAGCCAAACCCAGGCGAGCACGTGTCACGGCTTCCCAAGGAGCGCTTTGGAGGGATTGTGTCGGTCTCCAAGAGCTCGGGGTGAAGCTCACGGGTGTTCCCGCAGGACCGAGCTCTCCGTTGGAGGGCAGCGGGTGACTCAGGGTGCCCGGTCCGCTGGCACAGGGCTGCTGGGCCGGCCGAGGGCACGCCTGGCTCCACGCAGCCGGCACAGCCGGCGCCAGGCGAGTGCCTCGCGGGGGTAAATACGGGTTTGTGCCGGGCCGGCTGCCAGAGCGGCGGGTGAGGTGCCCGCCCCGGCCGGCCGCTCCCCGGGTGCCCCCCGCACCCCACGAGGAGCCCAGCCCAGCCTGGCATCCCCGCCATAGGAGGGCAGCCCGCGGGGAAACTGAGGCATGGGCCAAGGGGGCTGCTTGGGAATGCGCCGTGCGGGGCTGTGCTTCAGTGGGGACCCAGAGGCCAAGGGCCGGTCCCAGGCCGTGCCAGGGTTGAGGGTCCCGGCCCCGTTTGGTGCTCGGCGGCCGCGCTGCCTTCGCCACGGCCGGCGGCCGGCCCGACATTTGTAAGCAATTTGCCGGAGCGTTCCGGAGGTGCTTCCCGCTGCCGCTTGGCAGCCAGACGCCGCACAGAAGCTCTTCAGCTCCCTCGAGGCCTCGCTCAGGCCCAGCCCTGCGCTGTGGAGCCTCGTCCTGTCCGGGCAGGCGCCGGGGAGCGCGGCGGGCCGGGGCAGAGCGCGGGGGGAGCCGGCGGGACCCCTCACGGGGGTCGTGCTGGGGAGCAGGGCCGGGCGGGGGGAACCCGGGGCTGGAGTTAACCCTTGGGGTGCACCGAGCTGGGTTTTTTCCCTGGAAATAAATAACTCCGTCAGGATGTCTTGTATTTCAGCGCTGGGTCCGTGTTCTGGGCTCATTCTCCCGGGTTATTAGTGTGCTCCTGGTGCGGAATGGGGGTTGCAGATCAGGCCTGAGAGTGCCCCTGCCCCAGTGCAAACCCAGCGGGGGTGATGATGTGGCTGGGAAGGATCTGGCCACACCATCCCAGTGCCATAGCTGGATTAACCCTGCAGCCCTTTCCCAGCCCAGCTCTGCAGCCCCCTGGCCAAAGCTGAAGAGGCTAGACTGGGAGGGCTGTGGGATTGGGAACAGCTTGGCCCAGCCTCTGCTGAGCTGCAGAACAGCTGTGTGGAAAAGGATGGGTAGCCTGGGCACCAACAGGGAGAGAAGGGGCTGAAGAAATGTGGGGAAAACTTGGAGAACTGGTCAAAAGGAGTACATGGATGAAATGAGGAGGGGGATTGCAGGGAAATGTCCCATCAGCTGCCTTCCTGTCACCAGGTCCCTGGAGTTTGAGGTTGTGCAGCAGGATGGCACTAGTGGAGAGGTCCCAGCTGCCTGGCTGTGCTCTGCTTCCCCTCCATCCCTCCATTCCTCTCCTTTCCTGTGCCTTTATGCTGGGGTGCCAAGACACTTTCCCACGCACACTTCACCTTCCAGCCTTGCTGCAAACCCTCCAGCTCTCCAAGCAGTGATTTACCCAGCTGCAAACCAGGGATGCTCTCCCTTCCTGCCCAAGGTGGATCCAAGCATTTAGGAAGACCCCCAAAGGGAATGCTGCTCCTGGCTCTGCTGTTTGTGACCTGAGGCTTTCTCAGCCACCCACACCGTGTCCCTGTGGTCCTGCCCTGGGGCTGCTGGAGCAGGGAACAAATTTGAGGAATGTTGCTCAAGGAGATGTGGATGCTGACAGCTGCCTGGGACACCCACTGTGTCCTGGGACATCCCAGCCCTGCTTACTGGACCCCACTGGCCAGCTCAGTTCCCTTGAAGGTGGGGTTAGGGGGAGGATTTTTGGGTGAACTCTCCTTCTTCAAACAGTGGGCATTGCTCAACTCCAGGACCAGCCCCCAGGGGCTGTGGGATGTTTCTGCCTCTTTTGGAGGTGCTGGTGCTCATTGGGCATCTCCATCCAGCCCATCTCTTTTCCCAGCATTGCACTCCCAGTGGTCATCATTGAGGGTCTGCCCCTCCTGCCCTGAGTAAGGACCCCTCTTCGTCCTCTTCTTTCTCCTCCCCTTCCTGACCCTTTTCCAGTGGCAGTTTTCAGCTGCAGATGGTAGGAGCAATCCCAGTGGTTATGGTTCTCTAGGACTTGGATCAGAAGCGGCCAACTTACAAGTGAAATGTTATTTTTTCCTGGCTGCTGAGGTCAAGGGAAGTGACTTGTCCTTGATGAAGACCCCAGATCCTGAGTTCTTAGGGCTGGGAGGGGGAAGTGGGAGCTCTGCTGAGTGATGGCTTTGGGAGCCAGTTCCTTTGGGAAGGTCTGTTGGATTGGTGGCTGAGGCTCAAAGACAAACAGTCCCTGGAAGAGGTAATTAGGGTGATCCTGTTCTGATCCCCTCAGCTGTGGTGAGAAGTCACGAGTCCTTCACCAGCAGCCACTCCAAGCTCATTTTGTGTTAATTAGGCTGTTTACAAAACACTGTAAATTGCAGTAATGAACACCCAAGTCCTTGGTTTCCTTTAATTATCCATTTGCATGATGAATGAACCAGCCCCCGATCAGCTCTTCTTTTCCAGCAGAGGGGTCACACAGCCCAGTATGGCTTATGGGATCTGCCATGCAAGGTGGGCAGAGACCTTCGGAGAGAGGGAGAAGGGAATTAAGGAGGAGAAGGAGAGGAAGGAAAAGGAGAAGGATCTTCAGCCTTGGAGATCTACCTGGCTGTGAGGAAGGGGCTCCTTCCCCAGGACCCCCCCACAGCTGAGTGGGGTTTGGGCAGCTGTTTCACCCCAGGCTCAGAGCCTGGCACTCAGACTTTGATTTTCTGTAGGAAAAAGCAGAGAAACCATTCAAAGCATTTAATCCTCCCTGGCTCGGCGATGGGGCTGCCTGGAAAGGCAGAGGAGGAGTGGTGGTATTTCTTGGCCCCCCCACATACCTTCCCCTTTCTTTCCCTTTTGACTTAGCGGATGAATTCCAGAGATGTTAATCCGCTCTCAGCCCCTCGGTGAAGAATAAAATGTCCTCTCTGTGTGGGAGGAAGGAATCCATTCGAATTAATTGCGGGAAGGGGCAGGGAGCTGGGGGTGCACTGGGGGTGCATGTGAGGCTGTGCTGAGGGTGGGCTGGGCATCCTCTGCTGCCCAGTGGTCCCTGAAGGAGCAGGAGATATGGGCAGAGGGATAGGGATAGCCAAGGTGGCACAATCCTTGGATCTCTGAAGGGGAGGGAGGGCTGGGCAGAGAGATGGGGATATCCAAGGTAGCACAATCCTTGCATTCATGGCTGAAAGCTTCAGCCTCTGTCCTGGCCATAAAAATGCCAACCATGTGGTCTGTGGGCCAGGCCTCAGTGGCAGTGGCGGGCACAGGGAGCGAGTGGGGGGTAAAATGGCCCCACTCAGCAGTTTTGGTGTGTCAGTGCCTATAAAGGGGAGGGAAGCGCTCACTGTTCTGCCAAGCCAGGGTGGTAGGAGCTGCGGGGTCTGACCCATCCCGGGGGCACACATGGATAGGGCAGGAGAGATGGAGGGAGGAAAGTGCTAAGCTTGAGCTGGGTCAGCCCACTGAGGGTTCGTGGATGTGAAAGTGGAGGCAGAGGAGAGTAGAGGAGAGACCCCCGGGATGGGCCAGGCGCTATTCTGTGCACTGGGAGGTGGGTGTGGCTGTGGGATGGGGTTCCTGTGGGGGCCTGGGGGCCTGCAGGCTCTGCCTCCTGCCCTGACCTTCACCTCTTGTATCTGCAGAGCTCCTGGGATCTGCCAAGCGCCTGAACGTGAACTACCAGGATGCGGACGGGTGAGTGCTCCCCTGGAGGGTGCTGGGTGCTGCTGCCAGCCCAGGGGGCTCCTCTCCCTGCAGCTCAGGGTATCACACAGCTTTCCCAGGGAGCTGGAGAACACATCAACATCCCAGAGCCAGGGAAGCCCTGCACAGGCAGAGCCAGTGCCTGCCTGGATCTAAGCTGAGGGCAGTGCTCAATCCCTCCTGAAAATCCTTCATAAATCCCTTCTGTGTACCCCTCTGTGGGGATGGGGCTGGATAGGGATGGCAGCGTGTCCAGCCCCTGTGTCCCCCTGGTTGAAGCCCAGAGGAGCATCCAGCTGGCCTCAGTGCCCACATGTGCTCATGCCTCTGTTCAATATCCCAAAAGGAAAATCCCATTGTTTTGGGGGGAGTTGGAGAAAGAAAATATGAGGTTGCCCAGTGACCACAGCATATTTGTGTAGCTCATCACTTCCAAAATCCAAGTACTTAATAAACTGGGTACTGAGAGTTAAAGAAACCACAAAGGCTCATAAAATAAATAAGCGTATTATTCTTATTGAATTAACTCTGACCTGTCAGTCATTAGCATTGTTTTTATGTGCTGTTGTTGTACCTAATTTCTACATGTTTTCTTTTGGAGGGCTCTGTAGGAAGAGGTGTCCATGATGAGTCCTAACAGGCCAGCGGGGGGTTGGGAACGTGCAGGATGGCTCCATCTTAAAATAATACTGTGCAGATGGAGCTTAATAGAAAAAGAATTTAATAATAGAAGCAATGATCTGATTCTGATAGGGCACAGGGTTTGTGCTTGGGCAACTCCAAGAGGCTGATGGTGGGAACTGGGGTAAAGGGTCTGCTCCCTGCTGAGGGACATGGGCAGGGTGTTGGGTTTCGCTGGGGCACAGGAAGGGGATGATGGGGAGGTGAGACATGAGCATGGGGATGGCAGTGTGTGTCCTGGGAGAGCCAAGGTGCTGGTGGTGTCCTTGGCATCACCTTGCTCAGGGCTTAGAGAGGATGGGGTGGGCGAGTGTGTGTTTGTGCACCACCCCAGGGCAGAGTGAGACCCCACAGGGATGGGTCAGGGGGATTTTGTACCCCCCCCCCAATTCATACTTTGAGGCAGAGGTTTTGCTGTGGCTCAGGGCATGGTGGGTGTACTGGAGAAAGGAGCAGCCCTCTCTGCTGGGGTTAGTGTCCCTCCTGAAATGTTGAGACTTGCACAGGGATCTGGGGATGCAGATCATGAGGAGAGCCATGCTGGATGAGCTGCATCCCTAGCACTGGGTTTGGACACTGCAGAGCCCATTGGAGCCCCATGCTGGTGCTGTCAGGAGCCCCCCATGTCCCTTGGAGTGGCTCACGGGCTAATCCCTGGTGGCACAGGGACCCCTCTCTTGGCCTTGGCCCTTCATGTGACGGCTCAGGGGAGTGCCAGGCAGACAGGCCCCTTTCACAGCCCCAAGACACTGGGCTCTTTCATTACCGGCGGCCTCCCACGCTCTGCCATGGGCTCCTGGCAGCCCTGCTGGCATGGGGAGGGGGCAGCTGGCAGAGGGGGCAGGAGTGGCCACAAGGCTGATGTGTTTGCTGGATGCTGTGAGCAGCGTTGTGGCTGCCTGGCTGCCCTGTAGAGAGGGGAGGTGCATCTCTCTCCATCCTGCCCGCTTCCCCCAACAGAGGGCCTGGAGTGAGGGACTCCTCTCACTGGCGTTTCCCAAGGTACACAGTGTGTCTGCATCCCTCACTGAGCCCTGGGGCACGGACATCTCTTGGAGGGATTCATCAGTGTTTTGCTATGGGGAATCTGAGGCACTGGGAGTGGGGAATCTGGGAGGATGTCACCATGAACAGCCAGTGACAATCCCAGCCCTCAGCCCATGTCCCCACGCAGGGGGTGCTGTGAGGACAGCACAGTGGGGCTGGGGGCCAGGCTGAGCCCTACCTTGTGTCACAGGTTCTCAGCACTGCACCACGCAGCCCTGGGTGGCAGCCTGGACCTCATCTCGCTGCTGCTGGAGGCACAGGCCACCGTGGACATCAAGGACAGCAACGGTAAGGGGTGACCCCAGGCACGGCCCCTGGCTCAGCCCCCTGTGCCCGGCCGGGGGCCGTGTCCAGCCCTGCTGAGCCGCACTGCCCACAGGGATGCGGCCCCTGCACTACGCGGCGTGGCAGGGCCGCCTGGAGCCCGTGCGGCTGCTGCTCCGCGCCGCTGCCTCCGTCAACATGGCCTCACTGGATGGGCAGATCCCGCTGCACCTCTCGGCGCAGTACGGCCACTACGAGGTGGTGAGTGAGAGCCCAGAGCCAGCGTGTGCCCTCCGTGGGACTCTCTGGGGTACTGGGTGGGGGCAAACCCCGCCGTGCTGGGTGGGAGGGAGGCTGCAGGGTGATGCTGAGCCCCTGCACCACGTTGCTCCCCTGCAGTCGGAGATGCTCCTCCAGCACCAGTCCAACCCGTGCCTCATCAACAAGGCGAAGAAAACCCCGCTGGACTTGGCCTGTGAGTTCGGGAGGCTGAAGGTGAGTGCTGTGGGCTCTGCCTTCCACCAAGGGCTTCTCCATGGACAGCTCTGGAGCCCACTGGCTCCTCTGGGAGCAAAGTGCAGGGTCTGCCGCAATTGCTCTCCTTCCACCATGAGACTCAGAGCCTAGCAGACAGCAGCTGCCTCCTCCCGTGGCCAGACACAGCCTGATCCTGAACCTGGGAGCTGTGGGTTTTGCCCCTGACCTCACAGCAGGACAGTGTTAGACTGGGAGTGAAGCCAGGAGTTGTTGCTCCTGGTTCTCCACAGCCTTCCCCCACCCACCCCAGCTTTGCTCACAGTTAAGCATGAATAGGCTGAGCTGGCTAATCCCAGCAAGCTCTGAGCATCCAGCCCTGCTCCAGGTCCCCAGCACAGTTCTTGGGGACAGGGCCACACTGTGCTCTGTGAGACCCTGGCCCTGCCAGCACCACTGGTTTGGGATGGAGCACAGCCAGCCAGACTGTTCTGTGCCCCACTCAGAGGGGACCAGGGGGATATTTCCATTTTTGGAGTATCTATAATGTCTGCAGCTATAAACAGGGCAGTAAAAATAACTGCTCTGTGCCTCTGGGTTGCCCTGAGTTGCTGAGAGTCGCTCTGGGCTGGAGAGACTGGAGGTTTTTAGGGCTTGGTCTGAAAACCCTGATTATGGGAAGACTATTTCTGGCTGTTGTGACCTTTTACAGCCTCTCACGACAGTGTGGCCATGCCAAGCACTGTCCAGCTCCAGCCAAGCCCCCCCCCAAGGGGGCTGTGGATGGAAGGGAGTGGCAGGATGGGAAGTGGTGGGCTGGCCCCAAGGATGAGCCCCTCAGTGGGAGGGTGCAGGTGGGGGTACCTGCACCCCGTTGCTTACCAGTGTCTCATGCAGGTGGCCCAGCTGCTGCTGAACAGCCATCTGTGTGTCGCCCTGCTGGAGGGACAATCCAAGGATGCCACTGACCCCAACTACACCACTCCACTACATCTGGCAGCCAAGAATGGGCACAAGGAGATCATCAGGTAATTCCCTGCTTTATGCTGGAAAACCCATCATGGCTTCAGTCCTACTTCCTCCCAAACACACCTTCCTCCTGCAGGCTTCAGCCCCTCATCCCCAAAGCAAGTGCAAGGTATTGTCCATTTCCTGTCGTAAAGCAGCCAAGTGCCTGGTCCTGATGTCCTCTCTTCTTGCTCTTGCTTTCTCCTTCTGCCCTCCCTGGACTCCTCCCTTTCATGCCTCTCCCTCCTTCCTACCAGGCAGCTGCTGAAGGCTGGGATTGAGATCAACAAGCAGACAAAGACAGGCACAGCCCTGCACGAGGCCGCGCTCTACGGCAAAACAGAGGTGGTGCGGCTGCTGCTGGAGGTGAGCATGGTGGGGATGGGGCTGGGGACAGCCCCTGGGGGTCACTCAGCACCCTTTCCCCTCATCCCCTCAGTCCCTTGCCTCCCTTGAGTCTGGTGGCAGGCAAGGAGCTGGCCTTGACTGTGTCTTCTCCTGGGCAGGGTGGAGTTGACGTGAACATCAGGAACACCTACAACCAGACAGCACTGGACATTGTCAACCAGTTCACCACCTCACATGCCAGCAAGGACATCAAGCAGCTGTTGAGAGGTGAGGTGGGGATGGCACTGAGAGGGGTTTCTTCCCTCTTGAACCTGCCTGGGCTCCCAGTGCTCCTCCTGAACAGCCTAAATCAGTGCCAGCATTCCAGTCCCCTCCCACAATGTGCCCCCATCCTACATGTGGGGTAGTGTCTGGGGATTGAGGCCTTTCTGCAATATTAATGTTTTCTTCTCTCCTCTTCTTGCTCTTGCTTTCTCCTTCTGCCCTCCCTGGACTCCTTTCTTTCCTCCCTATGCAATGGCACCTCCTTTCTTCCTCTGTCCCTTGCCTTCAGAGGCATCAGGAATCCTGAAGGTCCGAGCTTTGAAGGATTTTTGGAACCTCCATGACCCAACTGCTCTCAATGTCCGAGCAGGAGATGTCATCACGGTGAGGCTGCTCTCTGCTCCCCATCCCCCTGCCCCACCATGGCCCTGGGTACCAGCCCCATCCCTCTTGTCCCATGGCAGGTCCTGGAGCAGCACCCAGATGGCCGATGGAAGGGGCACATCCACGACGCTCAGAAAGGCACCGACCGGGTCGGGTACTTCCCCCCCTCCATTGCTGAAGTCATCAGCAAGAGGACAGGTCAGTGGCTGTCCTGAGCATGCTGGGGACAGTCCCCTGTGCTGAACTTTCCCAGCCTTCCCAGCACCTCCTGTCAGACAGGCCCTGCAGCCCTGCCTAGCTAGGGAGGAAGGGAAGGCTCAGGGATTGACACCATGGTTGGAACACTACTTTGGGGCTTGTGCTCAGTTCTCCCCCCTGTCCCTGCCTCCTGCATGAGCTCTGACCACATGTGTTTTGTCTTTGAATGCAGGCATGGTTGTCCCCCGCGTGGCACCCACGCAGCAGCGCCAGGGTCCCCCTGGGGCCCTGCCAGCCCCCCCTGGGGGGCTGCAGCACCTCCCTGATGAGTGTCCACACCCGGCAGCCCCGAGCGGCCCAGCGGCCTTTGGTCACCTCACCCTAAGCCGGACAGCCCCAGGCCCTGACAGCTCAGGTCAGGGGAGCACCTGGGGAGGGAGAGGGGCTGGGGACCTTCCCCTGTTCCCAGCCCTGCCTGGCCAGGGGCACAGGGGGAGACACTCCTTCCACCTCTCCATGGGGAAGCAGCCAGATGAGAGGGAGCAGATGTAGGAAAAGGGAGTTTTGGAGAGCCCTTAAAGCAGCCCCTTCTCTCCCTGTGTCTCAGCCCTCTGTGTGTCCCTTGCCACCCAGGTCACCCTGTCTGTGTTGTGCGTGCTGGGAGGCAGGAGGGAACTGATGCATTGTCTGTGGCTGGAGGATCTTGTGGGATATCAGTGGCATCAGTGTGTTGGCACTGGGGTCCTTGCTGGGCATCTCAGTGCCCTGTGTCTGGGGAGCTGCTGACAGGCTCCCTACTTGCCCCAAGCAGCAGGAGACAGGAACAGCGTGGGCAGCGAGGGCAGCATCGGCAGCATCCGCAGCGCCGGCAGCGGCCAGAGCACCGAGGGCACCAATGGGCAGAGCACCAGCATCCTCATCGAGAATGCCAGGGTAGGCACCAGCCCCTGCTCCCCTGTGCTGCTTCCCTGTGCTGGCTCAGGCTGGAGATAGAGCCCCATTCCCTTCCATGCCCCCTCCTAGCAAAGGAGGGGCTGCTAGAGTTGAGTATCCTACACCAAACACCTACTTGCTGCCAGGACTCAGCAGGGAGATGCTCCTGGGGAGACCCTAGTTGTTCCCCAAAGCACAGCTGGCCTTTTTGAGCAGAGCTGGAGGCTGTGGTTGGCATCACACAGCATCTCCATCATATGCTGTGTCACCTGAGAGGATAATAAAAGGCCCTGAGCCAAATCCTGCCCAGATTTTTTGCTGGGGGCCAGCCTGCTGCGGGGTGAAACTGTGACCAGCAGCCCAGCATGGAGACCACCACTCTGCTCCTGAGGGTGTGACAAAGCTGGTCTTCAGAGTTGGGTCCTTCCTCCACTCACTCCTCCTCTCCCTCAGCCTCTGCCCTCCACCGGAGACAACCTCCAGCAACATCTTTTGGGATCAGAGCCACACAATGGGACCTCCCCAGCAGGTGAGGGCTGTCACAACTCCATGGGGCTCTGGGGACAGATGTCCCCACAGCCCTAGGGGCTGTTCGCTGTTCATGTGCCCCTGTGACAGTTCTCTCTCCTTTCTGCCAGGGCCACAGGGCCTCCAGACCCCAGGCAGCTGCCCCCCTGGAGACAGGGTCTTCTCCCACCAGTTCTTGCGTCCTGAGCAGCTCCTCGAGGGGAAGGTAACTGGAACAACTGGGGAATGGTGTGCTGGGTGAGAGGGCCATGTTTGGGGCACTCAGCCCAGCTCTTATTGCACCAGGGACACAGGGAACTGGGTCTTCAGGACACAAGTGGGTCTTTCCCAGGGAGATCCTGTCATCTTGCCTGGAGCAGTCAGGTTTTTCCAGCCTCTGCAGCCACCAGTCATGGGCTGTTCTGTGTCCCATCCTCTCCCCAGGATGCAGAAGCCATCTACAACTGGCTGCATGAGTTCCAGCTGGAGTCGTACACTCCCAACTTCCTCAACGCTGGCTACGATGTCCCCACCATCAGCCGCATGACCCCGGAGGTGAGGCAGGTCTTTCCCCACCCAGAGCTGCCAGCTGTGGGTACTCACTGCCCCCAGCTCCACTGCTGACCATGGCCCCACTCTGCTCCCCTTAGGATCTGACAGCCATTGGTGTGACCAAACCAGGCCACAGGAAAAAGATCTCTACAGAAATCGGGCAGCTCAGCATTGCTGAGTGGCTGCCCAACTACATCCCGGTGAGTCCCTGGCACTGAGGCTTGGGTCACCCCCTCTCTTCAGCGCTCTCTGACCCCAGGATAGGACAGGATGGGGTCTGTAAGTGAATAGCTTTGACTGCATTAAAGCAGTCAGAGATACCCTAAAAACAGTCTCCTGGGCAGGGAGGGGATGCTGAAGGTGCTGCCCATTCCTCGATGCTCATGGCAGTGGCTCTGTGCTCTTTCCAGGCTGACCTGATGGACTGGCTCAGTGCCATTGGGTTGCCCCAGTACCACAAAAAGTTGGTGAACAATGGCTACGATTCCATCACCATCGTGACAGACCTGACATGGGAGGACCTGCAAGAGATTGGCATCAACAAGCTGGGTGAGTCCCTCCTGCCACGCTGGAGTGGCCCAGGGCAGCCAAGTTTCCCACCCAGGTCCCCACGCCCTGTTCTGCCTCAGGCTGGGAGGTGCAGGCATGTCCTGAGCACCCGGAAAGGGCAGTTCCTGGCTGTCCCTAACTCTCTTTGGCCAGCTGGAGCTGGGCCCAGCTAGGTAGATGCCAGCAGTAGTTTGTCTCCTCCCACAGGCAGGGTTTAGATAACCCCAAGGCCTTTGCCCCATGTGTGATATAGCTACTACTCTTCTTGGCCTGAAAGCAGGCCTTGGGGGTTGGAGCTGACCTAATGTCCCTTTCCTTCCTGCAGGCCACCAGAAGAAGATTATGTTGGCTGTCAAGAAGCTCAGAGATCTCCGCAAAAGCCTCAATCAAGCAGAAGCAACTCTGGCAAGACGCAAAGTCCCTGGTTCCCTGGACATTGTCACCATTGAGTCACTGGAAAATGGGGAGTGCCAGTCCCCACACACGCTCAAAATGACAACCTTCCAGGACAGTGAGCTCAGCTATGAGCTCCAGACAGCCATGTCCAACAGCTGCCACGACACACTCGGCATCAAGAGCAGCCAGGGAATGTCACGGAGCCAGGAGAGCATCGGGGTGCGGTCGCGGGGCTCAGGGCACTCGCAGGACAATGTGCTGTCCCGGCGCCTCTCCAGCCCCTCGCAGGAGAGCCTGGGCAGCGGCGAGAGCAGCAGCAGCAGTGGGCAGTCCTGTGCACCCCCCCGCAGCAAGGAGAGCCCGGCCAGCCTGCCGGGCCGGCCCAGCCCCGAGCCCTATGGGAAGCTCGTGTCCCCCGAGGGGCTGAACGGCTTTGCCAATGGTGGCGGCGGGGGCAGCCCTCTCAAGGAGAGGAAGCTGCCCGAAGGAACGGATCAGTACACCCGGCCTGTGGCTCAGAAAGGAGCTGGGACTCCAGCGGTCACTCCCTGTACTCCTCCCCAGACTCCCAGCAAGGGAACAGCTCCGTACGTCTTCATGTACCCACACGTCTCCCTGAAGTCCCCAACGGCCCCATCTGTCCTGGGAGCAGAGCAGCCCAAGGCCCTAGCACATCTCCCCTCCATCTCCCCTGCACAGAAGAGCAGCCTGCAGACGTCAGCCCAAAAAGGCTTCTCCTACCTGCACAGCCAGTGTGGTCCCACAGAGCCACCCACCACAGCCCCCACGACTGGGGAGCATCACAACGGAGGCGAAGGCTTGAAACACAAGAAGCGCTCGCACAGCCTGAACCGATACGCGCTGTCGGATGGGGAGCATGAGGAGGAGGAGGGGGCCCCCAGCAGCACCCTGGGCTCCTACGCCACGCTGACGCGGCGGCCGGGCCGCAGCCAGATGCCGCGGGCCTGTCTGCAGGCAGACGCCAAGGTGACCCGCAGCCAGTCCTTCGCCATCCGGGCCAAGCGCAAGGGCCCTCCCCCGCCGCCTCCCAAGCGCCTCAGCTCCGTGTCCAGTGCCCTCACTGCCGAGGCAGACGGGGAGCAGCCCCCCAGCCCCGAGCGCCAGCCCACAGCCCCTCAGGACGTGGTTGATGCAGGTGCCACCCCCAGCGATGCTGGGCGTGGCAGGACAGTGAAGACCCTGGCGGCTGCGCTGGAGGGAACACCAAGTGTGAGTCCTTCCAAGCCCCTCCTGGCCCCAAAACCGCTGCACCTGACTCAGGACTGTCTCCCCCGGGCAGATGTGGGTGAGGGGTCCCACGATGGCAGTGATGCCAGCAGTGCCACACTTTCCAATGGCAGCAGGGACCCCTTTGAGAGCGGCAAGCCACGGAGACGGACAGTGAGTGAGCCCAGCGCTCCTATGACAGAGGTGGCTGCACAGGGTGAGCAAGAGGATGCCTGCTCAGACACTGAGGAGGAGGCCAAGCCAGGGGTCTCCTCTTCATCGTCCCAGAACAGCTCCAGTGAGTGCATCCCCTTTGCAGAAGAAGGCAATTTAACCATCAAACAGCGGCCAAAGCCCAGTGGGCATTCCAAGGCTGACGCGGCCATGCCGGACATGGAGCCTGGTTCCCAGCCAGCAGAGCCCCAGGGCTCCGGTGGGAAGGAGCCAGCAGCCCCTGCTGTCACCAAGGAGCCGCCCGTGCTGGAGTTCAACCTCACCGAGTCGGACACGGTGAAGCGCCGGCCGCGCTTCAGGGAGCGGGAGCCGCTGCAGGCGGTGCTGAAGGCGTTCAGCATGGCGGGGCAGGCAGAGGCGGGGGGCACCCCCACACCCCAGTATGCCCAGGCCCAAGCCGTGAGCATCGCGGGCCCCCCCACCTCGGCACCAGCACCACAGCCCACGCTGGCTGGGGATGCCTTTGATGATGACAGTGTGGAGTTCAGGATTGCTGAGATAGAGAAAAGCATCTTGTCGCTGGAGAAAGGGATGAAGAAGGCCCCAAGCCCCACCAAAGCCCCCAGCCCCACAGAGCTGGTTGGCACGGCTGTGGTGAGGACACCCACTCCAGGTATGGGGGCCTGTGGAGCTGTCTCCAACGTGGTGGTGGGGCTCCCTCCCATGTTGGTGTGGGAGGTGAGGAGGACCTGTGCCACCACCTATCATGAATCCCCTTCCTTTGCAGATGTCCCTGTCAAGCACACCTCTGTGGCATCCACCAAGCTCGTCTTCTCTGGACCCAAGACCATCTACCAGCAGGTCCTGCAGCCCTCCCGCCACACTGTTGCCCCCTGGGCAGCCACTGAGGCAGTGCCAGATGTGATCGGGTCCCTGCCCGGTCCTGGCTCACTGACGCTGGAAACAGGCAGCAAGGTATCAGCCAAGCCTTTGGCAGCTGCCCCGGGGACCACCCTGGCCCAGCAGCGGCTGGAGCAGACCAACTCCAGCTTAGCTGCCACGCTGCAGGCGGCCGAGAAGAAAATCACAGTGGAGGAGGCGGAGAGGTGAGGGAAATTCTGGGGCTGGGTCTCTCGAGGTGGGGTTGGGAAGGGCAGGAGAAAGGCTGTGCATGGGTATGTCATACCTGCACCACAAAGGTCACACATGCTCAAGCTCAGCTCCTGCTGCTGGGTTGGGTCCAGCCTGGCCAAACCTTCCCCATCAGCACCTGCAGCCTTTGAGCAGTGCTTTGACTCTCTCCCTTTCCTCCCCAGCCACCCTGGAACCGTGCACTCGGCCAAGAACATCTTGGAAGACATCAGCAACATGTTCGACGACCTGGCCGACCAGCTGGATGCAATGCTGGACTGAGGCTTGCTCCCTCCTTCCCCTCCCCGCCCTGGCTGCTCCAGCAGTGCCCCTCGTGATGGGGGAAGAGTGGATCCAGCACCCAGTGGTGCCTGCAGGTCTCTCCAGCCGCCTCCCACCCCACACTTTGCACTGCAGCTGGGAACAAAGCTGCCCTCTTTGCCCACCCTTGGCTCTGTGTCACATGTGACAGCGTGGCCTTGGGCCGGTTTCTGAGGGGGTCAGGCATTTCCCACCAGACTGGCAGTAGGAGGAGAGCCCAGAGGGGCTGCACATGCAGTCCTGGAGGCCACGGAGAAGCCCTTGCTCCCTTGCACAAAGCTGAGGAGCCTCTACAAGGGACCTTTCTCTTTCCCTACTGCATTGTCAGAGTCCTGCATCTTATTATTTATCCCCTGCCAACAAAGTGTCACAGGAGAGACCTCCCCGGGCAGCTGCCAGGGAGCTGGCGATTCACTGTGCAGCCGCAGCCCTGGCCAGGCCTGACAGCAGCTAAAAGAAGACAGGGCTTGTTGCAATTTGGCAGCTTGCAGAGCGAGAAGGAACCTTTCTGCTTTATTTGCCGCTTTTCCAAACGCGTCAGCATTGGGCAGCGTGGAATCCAAGTGGATCGAAATCCCTCCAGTGGGACCCACAGACCCCTCGAGATGGGGCTGGCACAGCCTGCAGAGCAGCGGATGCTCTGCCATGGCCATGCGGGACATGTGAGCCTTCCTGCCCCTTCCCAGAGTGATGAGGATGGTAATGGCAGTGCCAAAAACCTGGGAATTTGGGCCAGTCTGTCTGGATCATGCTGCTCAATGGAGTTTGCCCTCTGACAATACAGTGCCTACGCAAACCCCCACCCTGGTCCTTCCAGAGTGCAGCAGCAGCATGATTAATGCTTTTAAATTCTTTTCTCCCCTCCCTTATCCCTTTTTCTGGGAGAAAACAGTCCCTTTTCCCAGTGCCCCTCCCTGCAGGGAGCTGCTGGCACAAACCCCGCCGTGAGCATTGTTCAACAGAAGCAGCGTTTGGGACGTGATCCTTCCTTCCCCGCGGCTCTGCAGCCCAGCGGGGGAGCTGACCCCGGATGCACCGGGGAATTCGGCTCAGGAGCGGCTCCCTCGACATCCAGCGCGGCCACAGCCCCTGGAGCTCTCTGCAGCCAGGCGGGAGGAGCGGCTGCATCGCTCCCAGACAGATTTCTCTCGCAGGATCTGCTTAGTAGTGCATGGCTAAATATGTCCAAGAGCCCCGAACTTGGCTCGCGCTCGGCATGCCAAGCAAATGAAAGCATCAGAGCACCAGAAGGGAACCGAAGATTGTGCTGAAGTGCCATTTGCTACAAAAATTCCAAACAAAGGGAAAGAAAATTCCATGCACTTCCCTTTTCTTTTAGAAAAAAAAAATCACCCATGCAAATCCAAACCACAGAGGGAGAAGGAGGCTGAGAAGGCAGTTGCTTCCCAATCCTGTTGGGAGTTTGCAGCTGGACTGGACCGTTTGCAGCCCCTTGTGCTGTTGGATGGAAGGGGGGCAAAGCCCACCTGAGCATTCCTGAGGGTCTCTGCTCCTGAGGGCAGCTATGCCCTGGGCTGGACAGGCAAGAGGTGCCAGCCTGGTTTCTGGGCTGAAAAGCAAATACAATAAGCCCTGAAAAAACCTAAAATCCCATTGTTGTCTGGGACTTGAGGTCAGTATGAGGCAGGTAAGACACTTCTTCCCTGGCTCTGATTTCTGTCCCACACTAAGTGCATCCACTGCCTGTGTCTGAGTGCCACATCATGGACATGATGATTTCAAATAGCTACATCCAGTGGCACTTTATAAAGAGGTTCACAGAAACCTTTTAAAACTGATTTTTACTCTCATGAGTCAAGCTGGGACAAGCCCAGTTGGTTTTTTTTTCCAATGTTGATAAACTGTAAATGTTTGTTTTTTTTAAAGGCCAATGTATATATTTTAAATGTGATCTATTCTATATATTTACTAACCAGAACTGCAAGTCTTGGGTCAGGGATAAGAGGACACTGGGGTGGAGCTGCCGCTGTCTGAGCCACCTGAGGGCAGCACAACGCTGCTCTCATTGTCAATAAGGGAACTAAACATTTGATTTTGCAGAAGAATGCCTATTTTTTGAGCTCTAGATCTCTATTTTGAAGCTACTGTATGGTGTGTAAGTTATGTACACTGCACTGGGACTAACTGACCCCAGCTGCACCTGCTCCGTGCAGCGAGACAGTGAGGGGAAAAAATAGCCCATGTAATCACCAGACTGACAACAGATTTTAAACCATCTGCTCCGTTTGTGTTAATCATGTGTTTTGTTTTCCACTAACATCCATTAAGACTAAATTCTATTAAACAGTGGGACACATTTTACCCTTTTTATAGTTTTGCCTAGTTGTGTCCTTTGTGTGAAATGGGACAAACTTGTCTCCTACTGTGTGAAGTCCATTGAAGATCAGCTTTATCCTGTCCCTTGAGTGCTCCAGGGTTCCTCATTCTCCCCTGGTGAGTCCCAGTCACCCCCCCCCCCACCCCCGAGGTTAATGTTCAGTGTGAGTCTCACCACCACGACAGTAACATGGTGACAGTGCTGGTGTCCCGGTGTCCCAGTGCCCAGCTCTGCCCATGTGCCACCTCCACCATCCCCATGTGCCAGGCAGAGCATTCCTCCCTCCTCCTGCCTGCTCAGAGTGTGGCCACTGTCACTCCAGTCCTGCTTTGCTCATGACAAGCAGCCCAGGCCTCCTTATCCCACCACTGCTTGTCTCCAGTACTCCCAGTGCCTTTTCCAGCTGACCCCAGCCTTTCACCCATCCAAAGGGATTCACACTGTGCCTCCAGCCTCAACTGAAGCAGTGCCTGGGATCCAGGAAACCAAACTTACTTTGTAAGAAGAGGCTTTCAGAGATGCACAGATTTACCCAAAGCTGAGCAGAAACTGGGAAAAAGGCCAGAACTGGATCCCAGGAGCATCAAGCTCTCAGGCTGTGTCCCTTCAACAGGACAATCACACCCTGTGACCCCAGCAGCCACAGACATTTTTACCTCCTTCCTTTGCTGGGTGCAAACTCGTTCCCAACTCTTGGGTGTGTTATCCAAGACAATCATTTATTGCCATTCATATACTGGATGCTTGTGGGTCTGGGTTTGTTTCTTTTTTTTTTCCTTTTTTATACAATTTACAATTTTTAATACAAATGAAATATTTTTACATACATCCCAAAAAATTTAATATAAAATATACAGCATTTAAAAACATCTTGATGTAGGAAATTTCCTTCTGAAGCCATGCACTCTTACCCTTAGACACTTCAGTGTCTGAGGGAAGGGTGGCACTGTCAAGACCATCCTAAAGGCTCCATTCATACACTTTAGCTCCCTCCAAGTCTAGCTGGGAAAGGAGGATGCAGGAAAATAAACATTTGTGATCACCCAGAGGAGGAAATCTTGAAGGTGCCTTCTCTAGAGGAAGGTGGAGCCAGCAGGAAGCCCTGGAATCTGCTGCTTTTTAACACCTACAACAGTTCATGGCACAGGACAAGAGCTGAGGTGTGGGTGGGGGCAAAGCTGGGACAGCAGTGAGCAGCTCTGTGCTGCCTCTGACTCCAGCTCAGCTTGGCCACAGAGATCATATCCCACTTCTGATCCCACCCTGGCATAGGGAAGGAAAGCTGATTTCTCAGGGGCCAGGTGTCACGGATCTGGAGCTGGCATTCAGTGAATTGAGGCTGAGAAAGGTGCAGGTTGTTCTCCCTGAGCCCTGCAGGTGCCAGGGGAGTGAGGGCACAGTCCAGCCTGGCTGGCAAAGGTGGGCAGACACTGCTGTGGTGCAGAGGAGGAGCCCTGTGCTTCCCCAGGGAGCTGCTGGCTCCCTATCCTGTGCAATCCTGCCAGCATGGGATCTCTACATCCACCCCCAGCTGTAGGAACTGGGTCCAGGGCTTGGAACACCCCCAGCTGCCCCCTCCAGCATCCTCAGTGTGTCCCCAGAGCTTAGGGGTTGGCTGTACCCAGCTCTGCTCCTCTGCCAGCCCCACAGCAGGGTGAGGGTATTGCTTAGAGACACTCAGCCATGTCTGTGCTCTCTGGTTATGCTGAAAAGTGAGGAAGACAAGGTGGTGCAGCAGAGCAGAGCCTGGGGGTTCCAGCCAGCTCCCTGCCTGCCCAGGAGGGATCAGCTGCCACTTGTTAATCTCAGGTATCAAAGAGGAAGTAACAGCCAAATACTGTAGTGTTAATGTTGGGACCAAAATCAGGGCCAGGATTTACCAGCTTTAGTCAGTGTTTAGGATTAGAGTCAGTATCTCCATGACCTGCAAATATTCTGGTAGCCAAGCCTGTGTGCTCCTGTGTGGCCCTTGGCTGTCAGCCCACAGCAGGACCAGTGCTCCCAGTACAGATGGGGTCTGGTCAGAGCTCAGGAGCTTGTGTGCTGCACTGGGACAGATCATGGTTTGCCAGAGCCCTCAGGGGAGAGTCCCCCCCAGGCAAACGAAGAGACCTCCAGAAAAACACTGAGCAGATGTTGCCCAGGGAGGTTGTGGCTGCCTCATCCCTGGAATTGTTAAAGGTCAGGTTGGACAGGGCTGGAGCACCCTGGGATAGAGGAAGGTGTCCCTGCCCATGGCAGGGTGCCCATGGCAGGGGGTGGAACAAGATAAGCTTTAAGGTCCCTTCCAACCCAAAGCATTCTGTGGTTCTGTATGAAGGCATTAGCACAGAGGGGAGAGACTTCCCAGCACTATCACAGACAGACATGATTGGGCGGGGTTCCCTGTGCCTTGGGGAGCAAGAACTGGATGCAGCACAATCCTGGGACTGGGAAAGGAGCCATTCACCAGCTCTGTATTAGTCACAACTGCAAGCTGCAGATATCCTGCCTGGAAAGACATCCCCTCCCTCTAAGGCAGGATAGTCAGGGCTCAGGCTTTATCTCGAGCTGTGGTTTTCTCAAGCAGGCACATTACTGAAGCAGAACAGCAGTTCGGATCACAAACAGGAGAACAGCTACAAAACCTCTCTGGGGGTTGTTAAAGAACATAAAAGCTGGCTCAACAGGGCTGCAGGAAGCTGAGCCATGCTGGCTCCCTGCAGGCAGGCAGAGCTGCCCTCCCTCGGCACCAGATCACAGGCGGCTTTTCCCAAAGCCCTTCTCATCTCTCTTCTGACACAGCCAGCACATGGCTGTGACAGCGACACTAGAGGGCAGGGCTGGCCCAGCCCGGCTGTCCAGAGACCTGTTCCCACTGTCCCCTCGGGAATATGAGCTCCCAGCACTGTGGGGACTGCAAGAGGGATGGCTCCTTTACCCCGGACACAGGGCAGGGAGGCAGGGAGGGCATGCACAGGCACGCACACACGGAGAACAGGCTGAAGTGGAAAACCAACATGGGTTTCAATAGAGAGCTCCTGCTTCAGCAACCCTACTGGTCCCAGATTCTCCTGCCAGGCCCAGGAAACCCATCTGTTCACAAAGAGGAAAGGAGCCGCTTCATTTTAGCATCACCATGATACTAACAAATACCTCCAGTAATAAATAAATAAAGGAAGAGCAGCCTGAACAGGCACCAGAGCTTGCAGGTTCCTGTGAGGGTACCTGGTAGGCTGGGAGGGGGCTGCATACCTGTGGGGGGATCCCTGCCTGGGCCCTGGGAAGGTGCAGGTGTAGCTTTGCCAGGAGGCTGTCTGGTTTGCATGTGTGATGGAAAATTCCCTGAGCCTTTGGTGCAGCCACTCTTCCAGTGGCTGTTTGGCCCTGGCTCCAGGGAACTTGAGTTGGGTGGTTTTAAAATGGCGAATTCATCCCCAACTTGGTTTCAAACTGCAACTTCTGCCTCTTTTGGTAACGGACACGGACCCTGGAGAAGAAGAAAGAAGACATTCAGTATGCAGAGGGGTGAAAGGTAAGACTGTTCCACTGCCATTCCTGAGCTGCTAGCCCCAAGAAGCAGGGAAGCCCCTATCCTGGACCCTGTGGTAGCCTGGGAGGGGAATCAAATCCAGAGAGCAACCCATGGTCTCAGTCCTACCCCATGCAGCTAAATCCCATCTCCAGGGACACCAGACACAGCACAGAAAGGTCCAGAAATCCTCTGCAGGAACTGAGATGGTGTCTCCATCCCCATCAGGGTTCCCTGTAATCCCAGCTTTTCCTCCCCAGCCCATTTCCTGAATCAGTGTTCATCAGTGTTGACTCCAGCTCTGGCTGCTCCCTGTGCTGGGAAGAACAGCCAGTCACTGCCTGCTACTCATTCTTGGCTTCAGCCACTTCCCGTGAAAACGAGTCCCACAGTCCAGGCTCTGTGTGAAGGCACATTTCCTCTGCTGTGATTCAATGCCTCTCTGTCCTCATGGGACAAGATGGAGAGAGCAGCCCTCCCCAGTTCCATACTGGTGTTGCACAGACCTTGGCTGTCTCCCTCCCTTTGGTCTGAGATAACGAAATTTTGTTCTCCCTTCCTGCTCCCAATCACTGCCACTGCCCTTCTGTGACCCTCCTTCCTCCCCTGTGCTTCCTCCCTGGGAGGTGGAGCGTGGGCCTGCACACAACAGCCAGGTGATTTACACAATGCAGTCAGCTTTTCCTTTTTGTTCCCCACCCTGTTCCCTGGGCATCATTATAATTTGCAGCTCAAGGCCAGGCTGGAGGGAGGCTTCAGCCCTTTCTCCCCATCCTTCCTACAACCCCCATACCTGATTTCATGCAGCTTGACAATCTCATTGATGATGACCACAAGGACCAAGGAAAGAAAACCCAGGAGCCACGCGACCGGAGAGATGGAGACGTGGTTAAAGGTCAAAGAAGAGTTGAGGTTTTCCCAGAGTTTCAGGTCCAGCACAGTCTGTGCCACTTGCCCCAGCACTCTAAGATTAAGAACAGACACAGCAAATCTCAGCAGACCTGACAAGCTTCCCAGGATCTGCAGATCAGGGTTCAGGCCCAGATGAAATGCTCACACCAGAAACCCTTCACCAGTTCAGCAGTGGAGATCAAATGCCATGTACTTGATTCTCCTCAGCACCAAGAAACTGGTGCTGGAGTGGGCCTGGGGCCCTCCTTGCTCCAGCATCCTGGAGCACCTTCCCAGGGCCTGTGGGTACTCACACAACAGCCACAGTGAGCGTCCACCAGCGGTTGGACAGGGGGCTCTTCTTCCACAGGGGCTTGGTGCGATGCACGTGGGTGATGGATATGAACACTGTAGACAAAAGGGGATTATTCAGCATCACACACAGATACAGCACTTTACAAGGTACATCAACACCTGTTACTCCTAAGGGATATGGGGTTCATGTCCTTGGAACCAGCCTACCATGTGGGGCTCTTTCAGACCAGGCTCCTCACAGCAATTCCAAGCCCCTGGAATGCAGCTGGGGCAGTGCAGTGGTTGTACTGCACACCACTGCTCACTGTGAGGTTGGTTCACAGCCTGGGAGCTAAAACAGAGCAGGCAAAAGCCCAGGTCTGGGGAGTGGGGCAGGGGTGGGTGTGCCCTTGGTCCTGGGATGCAACAGAGGAAAGCTCCAGCCAAGAGAGAGATTTAGCCAGAGACCCAGGGCTGTCCGTACAGGACCCAGCATTTGCTCAGCTGCCAGGCAAAGCACCCCTGCCTTGCCTTGGTGTCTGAGGGACAAAAAAGCACAGCAACCCACTCTCTCCAAAGACAGAGATCAAATCAGGAAGCATTTCTGTTGGACTGGACACCTGCACATGTCAACACACAGTGCTCTGCCCAGCACCATGGGACATAAGGGACAGGGAGCTGAGACCCTTCAGCATTGTCAGGGAGCTGCTGGACCCACCCTGCCAGGCAATGGGTGCAGGTGATGAGGGTCAGCCAGGAGCTGGCCCCACACCCCTCCAGAGGGTTTAAAAAGGCTTCCAGCTCTCCAACAGTCACAGCTGCATCACTCCCCTTTGTGGGAAGGCAGTGGGGTACTTCACAGAACAGCAGCAGGGATATAAATGCTTTTGAAGGAGGGAGTATTTTTGGAGAGCTCCACATGCTGCTACTAACTTTCCAGAAGGCAAAAGGGATTTGGCTCTTCTAGTGAGACTGGACAGAACCAGCACTTCACCAGACTGCTAGGAAGCAGAATCAGTTCTGAGGGTGTTGTCTTTAATCTGCCAGGGTAGTGTTTAGTGAGACAGGGGGATCTGTGCCTGTGCTGTGAGGCCACTGCAATGTCTGCTTCTATCAGGGAGTTTGTGCTCTGGCATAGGGGGCAAAGAAAGAGACAGAGGACGCAAGCTTTCCCCCAGAGCAGAGAATGGGGTTCTGGGAACAGGGACTTACCTGTGTGCAAAACAATCAGGCCAGCTGTGAGCTTCTGGGCTACCAGGAGAGCATTGGAAAATGTCCCAAACCAGTCAGGAGCACCATAAGCATTGCTAGTGAATGAGAGGACACAGGAGAGTCAACAGTGGACACTTAACTTAACTGACCTGTTCCCACCAGGGCCATGTCCTCCTTTAACTGCTGAGGAATCTGTGGGTGAGCTCAGGCTGTCCTGGTGGTGACACGGAGGTGACAGTGGGCAATGATGTAGCTGTCAAGGCTACAGCCCTGGTGGGTCATGGAAGAGGCTGAAGCTTGTTAGAGGACTGGAATCAGTCCTCCTTGGAAAGGGCAGGAGCAGTAGGGATGTGTGTGCCAGGCCCAGTTCCTCACCTGTGCAGCATGATGGAGGAGCAGGCTGTGAGGTTGAGGCTGGTCGTGTTCACCCCTTTGCAGGACTCATGCAGGGTGAACCCGAAGCAGATGAGGCAGGAGCAGATGGTCAGGCTGAATTTCAGCAGGAAGCAGAGCAGGAAGTAGTGCTGAGTCTGTGAAAAAGGAAAAGGAAGGAGGATGACATGGGCATGTCATTGGTACAACCTCCTCCCCATGACCATCAGAGAAGCAGTGGCTGTAGTACAGATGAAATGCTGCCCTGAGGATCTGCTTCAGGCATGCTGGAACAGGAAATTCCCTCCCTGGCTCTGCCATGGATCAATTCACTGAGCAAGCTAGGAAGGCACAGTGTCACAAACACATTTTATGAAAAATCCTTTCCTTAGGATTTTTTCTCCTGAGAAGCTGAGAGGCCTCAGAAACAAAATGCAAACAATGATTATCTGCTGCTGTGGAATGCAACAGGTGCATCTTTGATTGGTCCATGGTTGTTTTTAATTAATGGCCAATGACAGCCCAGCTGTCTTGGACTCTCTGAGTGCCACAAGCTTTTGTTATTTATTCCATTCTCTCCTTTCCTTACAAGCCTTCTGATGAAATCCTTTCTTCTATTCTTCTATTCTTTTAGTATAATTTTAATATAATATATATCATAAAATAATAAACCAGCCTTCTAAAACATGGAGTCAGACTCTCATCTCTTCCCTCATCCTGGGACCCCTGTGAACTCCACCACAGCACAGGGCCTCAGCTATGGCCTCCCACCAACACTGGGACAAAACTGAAGAGAAAAATATGTGGACAATTTAAATCTGAGGGCCCACCTACCTTCTTGGGAATGGAAGTCAAGTTTTTTCCTGTTGCCATGGTCATGATGGAGCTGTGGGGAGGCTTGCCCAGGAGCGAGATACTGGAGAAAGGTAAGTTAAGTGTCTCAGTTATGAGTTCAGGCACCAGAGCTATTGTGCTTTTATCTAACATTTGAACCCAAATAGCCTCCTCAGACTGCTTGAAGCATTGGCACTTATCTTTACATATGCTATAAAAGGTGTTATTCATGGCAGGTGCAGACAGAGAGAGAATTGACTTCCAAATGTATAAGGGAGAAAAAAACCACTTGTGGTACCTTGGCCTCTACCTGACACCCCCAACTTTCCACCACACAAGGCAGGGGTGAACACAGCAGCACACAAATGCTCCTGTCACTGTTTCCAAGCACTTTGTCAAAGCAGGTGCTTGGAATAATCCCTGCACCCTTCTCAGCATGCTGTGGGTGAAGTCAGCTTTCTTTCAGCATGGACACAGCAAGGCTGAGAGAGTGCTCTGTGCATCCTGGGGGGAGTGGGAGGAGATTCCACCTGACAGACTCACCTGAGCAGTGGGTAGCAGAAACAGGAGAGCCACACAATGTCTGTGGTACTGAGGATGGGGGGCAGCTGCACCAGGCAGGAGAGGAACTGGACAGAAACAACACAGAGTGAAGAGCATGAACAGTGCTAGGACAGACTTGTCACCCAAAATGCTGCTGCCTTCCCTGAAACACTGGGATGAACTGGTATCTGGGCTGCCACTGCACTGCCCCTCCATATGTTCCTGTGGCAGGAGCTGCAGGGGATGCTTTTCTCCAGGGAAAAAGGATTTGAAGGTAAATGTATGAGGATCAGGGACAAGGGGCAGCACAGGCTGAGATCACCAAGTCTCCATCTGTAACTTCCCCACACACTGTGCAAACCTGACTGAAGGCCACGTTCCTCCCTCGAGGCTGCCCTGCTGCAGCCACCCAAATCCACGTGAGCCCTCCTGTCCTCTGAGCTAAACACTGTCCCCAGCCAGGCCAGGACTCACCTGAATGACAACCAAGGTCAGCTGGCACTGCAGCAGGAAGAGGAAACACTTGCGGATCCCGTAGGTTGCATGCCTGGCCTGGAAGGAAGGACAAGCCCTCAGAGCCCTGCTGGGAGCAGCTGCCAGCCAGGAGCAGTTACTGGCAGGCAGGGACAGAACATTTGCCCTGCAGGGGAAGTGGGAGGGGAGAGGAACTAGACACACTGAAAGGAAAAAGGGAAGGTCTCTTGCCTACATGGAGAGGTTCTGAAGGAAAGGCAGGATTTAGCCAAGGGGTAAGTTTGTTTAAACTCCTGGCTTTTCTGGGGTTATGCTTCTCCTTAATACTGCACTGTTGCCTGGGTAGGGATCTCTGCAAGATTATACTTCATCCAGATGAACAATATTCATGTACTGTTGCCATAAAGCACCATTTCCAATCCAATACCTACACCTTGGACCAGGAGGACCAGGCAGGAGGATTCTCCCTTTTGTGCTTCCTAGACAAAGGCCAGGAGTGTCACCCTGTTCTTCTAAGTTCTTCTAAGCCTTCTGATGTTTACATTTTTGTAATAGAGTTTCTCACACACTTTTCATGTAAATAATGATTGGTTTGAATTCCTTTCTGTAGGAGGAGAAATTTGATGGACTGTTGGTTTGACAAGTGTGGCTAGAGAGGTGGCAACTTCATCCTCCAATCTATGGTCACTTTTGAAAGTCTATAAATATTGGAGTTCAGAAATAAACTACGCTCCTTTTACCTTGGACATTCCAGCTTGTGTGTGTCGTTCATTTCGTGTCCTACTGTGACACAGGAGACACAAGCAAAGCTCCTGCTGGCAGCACTGTGGGCACCTTGAGCACAATGCTGGTGTGAGCTCCTGGCTCTGGGGATTGCTGGGCTCACCTGCTCTATGAGCCTGATGATGCTGGTGCTCTCCTCCTGGCGGAAGGACATGGAGCAGGGCAGGCTGTTGAGCTGCCCTGAGAGCTGCAGTGGGGTGAGCTCCTCAGAGCCATTGCTCAGGGTGGTGCTGGTGGCATAGCCAAAGGTCTCCCAGGAGCAGCGGGATGGGTAGAGAGGGTCCAGGGCTATACTGCAAGGACAACACAGAGCTGTTGTGAAAGGCCTCATCCCAGAAAGGAAACTGTCTCACTGCAGTGCAGCTTGGAAGGTCACTCTGTGCTGTGCCATGCTCTGTATACCTTGCTCAGGTAGAGAAGCCTGAGCTAGAACATGAAATTAGGATCAAACTCCCTAGAGTTCATTTATTCACAGAGAAATAATGAACGTATTTGGGTTTGTGGCACAAGGTCAACAAATTGGCTGATCCATGGGGTACTTTCACTCTTTCACCCAATGGAAAGGATCTGTAATGGCAGTTGGGGCACAACAGTCCAGCGTGTAAGAGACTATCTTCCCTTCAGACATGGAAATACCTCTGTGTGTCAAGGACCTTAAACAGACATCCCCATCCAATATCCCAACTCTCCCTCTTGTAGACCCAATTGGACAGAGCAATTGTGAGCACCTCCCTGCACAACCCACAGGTGTGGTGTGACCCATGGCTGGGTACTTGCTACGATGGAGGCAAAGGCAGCTGGAGGAGGAACAGACCCCGCCCCACCTGATATCACTCTGCAGGAAGAGGCAGCTGTTCCGAAGGTTGGCAGAGCTTCCCAGACAGCAGGTCACCTCCCCATACTCCTGCATGATCTTGATCATCTCACACATGGCTGCAGAGGGACAGGAGGAGCAATAGTGCGTTATGTCATTATGCACACAAAAATGCAGTGTTTCACACTCTTTCCAATCTGGGTAACAAACAGATCCTTTAAAACTGCCCCATCATCACTGTGTACATTGAGATCCACAGTCAAAGCTCACAATTAGAAAGTTAATTAACTGCAGACCAGGTGCTCTATCTACCTGCCACTGCAGGAATTATCTGTGGTTCACAGAACTATGACCCAGAGATTTGCATCTCCAGCACACCTCTTTCAGACCAGAGCTGTAGGCATAGCCTGGGTACATAAAACACCTTCAGCACCAAATGCTCTCGTTAGAAAACAGCAGGAATGAAATAAACCAAAATAATTCAAACTGAAAATTAATACAGTGTTTCAAACTCAGCAGCACATCACTAGTGGTGTTGCAAGTCTAAAGGAAGGGAGGGAATGTAACAAACCACTCCAAAAGCAGTGCCACATGTAGCCATACTCAGAGCCAGCCCCTGTTCCTGCACTCCCACCCACCACCACCACCTCTACCCTTTATCAATATGTTTATTGACATCCCTGGGGCCTCTTAATCAAAGCTGCTGTTTGATTTGATTTTAGTTCTGTAGCTCCATGCACGGTGCTCTGTGTATACATGGATTTTCCAGAATGCTCCAGGCAAAAAAACCCCAAGCCTCCCCTCTGCAGATTCCCTTGTAAACACCCTCACTAAATGCCTGGTGCACAAAGACTGCAGCACACTGATGGGTTGGGTCAAGAGAGGAGCTGCCACTTCTGTCAGAGAGAGGAAATTTGGGCACTAAGAGTGAAGGCAGACTGGACTGTGATTGACATGCTGGAAACTGTGACCAGAGGTATTAAAATGGCAAATCATAATGATGCTCCACACACACTGGAGATTTGGCAGTCATTTGCCAGTTGAGCACTCAGCCCCTTTCTTAAGTAATACCTCAGAGAGAGAAAAATTTTGTCCTTTCTGTTTCCTGCAATCAAAAACTGCAAAGCAGCAGAAGGCGTTAACAGCAACTGCCAGGGGAACATTCTTCTGGAAGTGATTTCCAAGTTATAGAAGAGCTGTGAGCAGAGATCAAAGTCTCCTGGTAGACTGATAACACTTAATTAATGAAAGGCAGTAGCATTTTGGATGTTTGCTTTTGTGTCTCTTATGAATGCAAATTGAAAGGGTTCTCAGCCCAATTCAGCCGCTGGACAACAGCTGCACTAAAATTCAGTTAACACCTGGCTCCCCACAGGTACCGACAGAGGGTAATTAATATCAATAAGTCCTTCTAAATTTCTGGAATGTATCCCCTTCCCTTCATCCATGTCCACACTTGGATGAGGTCAGACCAAGGAGTTGGGGAAGAATTCATGGACAGGAGTAGGAAAGGCCACTCACTCTCTGGGGTGCAGTCTGTGAACAGGGGCACCAGCAAAGGCACGTTGTCAATGTTCTGGAGGTGAGGTCTCACCTGGTGGATCCCCCGGGGGAGTTTGGCCTGAAAAAGAGAAAGGACAGATTAAGAGGGGATGTGAGAGAGAGGCATTTCAGAGAGAACTGCTGAAATGAGAATGATGATTCCTAGAATTATGCAGCTTCAAGATCAGATACAAATTCATGTTCCAGCAGATAGAACTGGCTTTCCCAAGGCACTGCCTGAAGTTTTCTGATAAAGTTCTACACTGACCTGCCAAGCTGCCTATGCTTGCCCTCAGGATTTGTAAGGTCAGTGTGACAAACCTGTGCTCAAGGATTCCTGAGGACTTTTTGCCTGTGTGGAGAATCTAGTCAGACACATCTGCTGTCTTCTAGCAACTGCATCTATTTCAATTGCAGCCACATCAACCTGCAGCAAGGCGAGAAGGGTTCTTGCCTTCTAAAACCAGGCCTAAAAGATTTTTTTGATCTGTATCTCTGATAGTCCTGTAATCTCTGCTGAGTACACGTGAGGTCTTTCTGAAGCAGGAAGAGCTTGTCTCACACTGACCACTGGGCAGCACCAGTCTGTGGCTCACAGCTGGAGGAGAGAGTGTTTCTTCTGTCCGCATGGAAAGTGGGATTTGCCCAGCCCGTGAAACCCAGAGGACCTGAGATGCAGCTCTCAAGGTTACCCCATGTTTGCTAACCCCATTCCTAAACTCCTAAGCAAAGAGCTGTTCAGCAAAAGTAACTAACTGAGAGAATCCTAAATTTCCCAGGCTCTAGATACCACGATGGAAGAGGGTGAGAGAAATCAGGAGTCCCAATGGAAACCAATCTCCTTTGAAAAGGAATTTCTTTTGAGAGTACTGAGGTGACACTCCTGCCCATGACAACAGCAGAAGGTGTACAGGGAGAGGGGCCCTCACCCTGTTGCAGTCCTCCAGGAAGCTGGGGATATCACTGTCTGTTGGCTGGAAGCTGATGAGATCCGAGTGCCCTTCCTCTTCCATCAGCAGAAGCCCCTCCACATCATCTCGGGAAACTGGAGCAGAGAGGAGTGGCATAAACAACAACCCCAAACCTGCCTGTGCCACCCCTGTGCCACCCACGTGGGACAAGCACGTGGCACTGCAGAAGCCAGGAAACGTGAAGCCTGATTTTCTGGGTTAGCAACACTCAGATCTCCCACTCAGTCATATAAAATGCAGTATTTTTAGATGACTAATCTGTTCAGAGGCAGATACGTGAGCCTAGTCTCTGCTCTTTTGAGACATGATACTTTATCTGTTCTGCTGTCCTTCTAGGGAAGAGAATAAAGAAATCCCAGCTGAAGTAAGAAAAAAAAAGAGTAATGGACAGGGAAGTGACCTTCAGTGCCTTGACCAGGGCCCCAGCAAGAACCAGAAACACTCATGAACACATAAATTCATGGCACTGGTGCACAGAAGGATGTCTATTTCCAAAAACTTGGTACTGGCTGGCTAGAAAGGCTATAAATGTAAAATGATGTCGCTTAGACACACACGCACTTGAGGCCAATCCAGTTTTGTGCTCAAAGCTCTTGACAGATCAAGTGTCTGGTGTGGACACAGGAACCTATGAATGGATTTAGAAGAACCCCCCAGGAAAGAGATGGCATTCAGAGTGGCCAAGGCACAGTTCTCACCCTGATGGAGGTCATCATGCAGGGAGCCAGCATGGCTGGGGCTGGATGGGGGGATCTCTGAGCCAGGCACATCACCATTGGGTGTTAAGGATATGTGGCAATTCCAGCCAGTCTCCAGACCCATTTTCTCAGCAAACACCTGTGGGTGAGCAGACAAAGGGTTTTAGAGTGGCTGCCCAGGCCAGAGCACTGCAGACTGATGCCATACTGAGCACAGGTACCTTCTGGACTCATTAGTGGGCTGAATCAGATTAACCTTAGATTGCACTGGAGCTAAACTCTCCAGTCAGACAAGCAGGGGCCATGCAAGGTCAGGGGGTTCAGCAAAGACAGCTTACCTTGCTTTTGAGCTCATCTTCCAGGGAGAAGTAGACAAAACGAATGCAGGCATTGACCAATCCATCAATGAGGCGGACAATGTCAAGGCGGGCCTGATACTGAGATGAGACCATTCCCATGAAGATCTGTCCACTCAGAGCCTGGATACAGTCTTCCTTCTCCATCACTTCCCCAATCCCTTCTTCAGGCATGCAATCCCATTGAGACATGGGGGCCCACATGTGCATCAGACAAAGGCCACGTGGTGGGGAAGCCACCAAGGTGACACGCAAGGACACGGTATCCAGACACAGCAATGTGCAGGAATACAAACACAGGAGGGAAGATGAAGAGACATCCATTTGTCCCAGCACATCCAGTCACAGAAGTGGTTTCAGGACATCCCCACACAGGAGACCAAGAACACAAGTGGGAAACAGCAAGCATGAAAAGGAAAAAGATAAAACAGAAGGCAGGGATCAGTTACAAGGAATTTGGGTAGAAAGGTCAAGGATGTATGCTTCATAATGTTCACATGTGCATTTTAAACACATCCTACTGTGCCTAAACAACATGATAAGTCTGGCTGAGGCACAGTGGCATCAGAGCACGAGGGGCTGATGCAAAGGAACTGAATCATGTTCCTTGCAAACACTTCCAAAAAGCCTGCAAAGGCTCTTTGACAGGGTTCCTTCACCATCACCAGAAGCCAGTGGTGAACGGGGGCTGGATGCAGCATGAAGAACAAAATAATAAAACACTTCACATAATTGCAAGGCTTGCCACAGGTGGAATGCAAAATTATTCTGAAAACAGTCACAACTATTCCTAACTGTTGGAAACCCCACTAGTCATATTTTACAGAATGTGAGACCAAGGCAGAAAGAAGATAAGACTGGTTTTCCAAAAGAGCCTCCTGGATTTATGTAATGGTATGTGCTTCCTTCTCAGTTTCCATTGCTGTTCTGAAGGACTTGTACATGTCATGTTCATCTAATGGGAATCAGTTCCTTCAGTACAGCAACAAAATCTATCAAGGAATAATAGTTGCATAGCACTATATACATTTCAATCCTTTGAAAAGCCCATCCCATGTGATTTCCATAAAATCAGACAAATAGAAAAACAAGTACTGAAATATCCAGAAGTCTTGACTCTCTGTAGCCTACTTTAGAAACAGACTTCCCACAAGAAGAATTTCTCTGTAAGCTTCAATAACTTAACTAGAAATACCCCTACCAGCTGCCACATCATTACTTCCTCCGAAAACCCATCTACTTCAGAAACTCTTCCTTCCAAATTTCCATCTGCTACTCTGAATAACAATGTTCTTACAGCTCTAGGCTGATCAGATGCAGCCCCTGGGCCAGCAGCAGAGACACACATACCATCTGAGCTCCAGCTGTTCCTGCGGCTGCTCTGTTTGATGGGAGTGGTGCCGGGGAGGTCGCAGCAGGTGAAGATCGCGCTCTGCCCCGGCACCTGCACCAGCTCGATGCACTTGCCATTGAGCTGGGAGGACAGGGCACAGTGCATGGGCTTGTAGGCAAAGGCAGAGCAGTATCCTGACAGGCAGGCTCGCTGGTAGAAATCCAGCACCTTCTTCCTATGTGGAAGAGGGAAAAAACAGGCAAAGTTAGCAAAAACGTGCCACATTTCTGACAATACAGAAATGCTGTAGTTCCATGTATTTGGAAAAACGTCTTCCATAAAGAGTGGTTAGAAAGTCTGAAGAAGGCTTTCCCTACTGCTTCTGCATCCTCCAAGCTGCAGGCACTGCAGAGCAACAAGAACACATTCCAACAGGGGCAGTGGTGAATGTTTATGTTTGCTCATCAGATTGATGGGTATGAACACAGAGCTCTTCAAATATACTTATTAATATAATATGCTCTATATGGCAGCCAGATGACTCCAAGAAAGTTCATTGCATGACAGCAGAAGCTTAATTCATCAGACTTAATTTATCTCTAGGGAGATAAACACCAAAGAGGGAATTGACAACTCTGACAATAGGATCTATGGCAGAGATGGTTGCAGGAGCAGACTTTTCTCCTATCCCCTTTCAGAGTCTGGGTCCCAGGAGCTGTATTTAGTCAACATTCAGTAACTGAAATAAGGTAAAGTTCCTTCTCTAAGCTGAATTCACAAAGGTAACAAATCAGACTATACATCAGATTTTTAATTTGCTTGTAACATGATCAATATTCCAAAAAGGATAAGTGCCAGTTTTTTCACACCTGAGGATAAGCAGATTAGAAGAACAATGTGAAAAGTCAGTGAAACTAAACATTACTGGTCTGCTGTGCCAATAGGAACAGCAATTCAGCCTGCAGATGAAAATGCAGCACACACTGTCAGATATTGCAGCAGGACTCCAAGAGCATGATGCATTGTGTGGACTGGTTCAGGCACAATTGATCATTTTGCATTTCATGTAAGACAACACATTTTTCTTGAAAAGCAACAAAAAATTCTCTGCCACCAGCATGACCTGATTATAATTCAGTCCTACTACACAGTACAGTCAGAATCAACTTACAAGAGGACAATATCCCAACAGATACAGTGAGAAGTGGCTTGCTCTTCCAGTGCAACTGAATGCTTGTTGCTATCTAATCTCTTACATGCTATGGTAACAATTAATTACAAGCAGAGATGGCTCATGTTCATAACCTACTTGAAGCTCTTAAAAAGCTAAACAAGCATCACAAAAAGAATTTTAACAGAGTGACCAGGTTCCCTCTGCATTTTATTTGCAGCTCCTGAATGCCCCAAATGAGAAAGCTGCCCACCTGTCAGAACCAGAGAGGGGGTAGATATCAGTACCATCCCAAAAGTCAGTGCAGGCCTCAAGGATGATGTCAGCTGTCCCATGAGAAAACATCTGCTCAGTGCCTGAAGTGTAGGAGAACAATGAGTCAGCATCACATATACAGCTCCCAGGAAGGGACATATCACACCAGCTGCTCCCTTATTTGTTAAAACATGAGTGTTCCCACAAAATGCTTTGATGCATTTCATATATCCCCTTTTCCTCTGCTCAAAGTCTTCAGTCTCCGTCAAGAAATTGTTCAGGATTGATGATGCACCTGCAACTGCCCTTTGTCTAATTGTAGGTTCAAACAAGGCTGTGATAAAATATGAGCCATGTAGTCCCTTCCTATTCTCCCCTTACCCTGTGTATCAATCCTGCTACTATAAAGGTGGGATAGTATCTTGTTCCTGCATCCCACAGAGCAGAAGAGAAATTCCTTTGTGCCTCTTGTCAGGAAAGTACAAGCAGCAGTGATGAGTCTACAGAGATCAAAGTCTGCCTATGCTGCAAAGTGCATTCATTTCTAGGCCAGACATGGAACTAAAGGGTAAGAGCTATTCTTGAATACTTTTCATTCAAGTAGCAGAAGATAATTTGACAGTGTGACCTGCCAAATAACAGCCTGTTTCACATTTTCACCCCGAAAATGTGTTAAATCAGGATGGTCAAAAGTTCAATATAAGGGACTCTAAAAAAGTAACTCATCTTTAGAGAAGAACTGAAAATCAACGGACACCACAGCTTGTCCTGGTTTTCCTTCTCCCCCTATTTTAGTTTTTAATACAGACTCAAAATCTCTTATTCCTTCTTGTAGTCAGAGGTGCCAAAAAGTTTTTCTCTGAGGTGTGTGACATCCCTGATGCAGGTCCCAGGCACAGGACACAAGTTCAAGGATGTGGGGCTGTCTCCCCTCCACACCTCCTGCTCCCTCTCATTTGTATCAACCCATTAACATTTCCTGCACGTAGAGTTTCCCTTCCCTCCTCCAGCTGCTCTGTGACTTTATCCCCAATAGCTTCAAAGCTGAGCTAATGAAAAAAAAAAGAAAACCACCAAAGAAAAACCATTGCCAAGAAAAATGAGCCCAAAGGCTTCTTGCAGGCATTGTTGCTGACTGCTAATGCTCACACTGGCTGGTGAAACCCAGAGCCAAGAATATCCCCTCAACATAAACCAGCCAGGGACTTCAGGAACACCGGAGGATTTTCCAAAACATAGCAGCTCTCTGCTTTTGCTATAAATAGTCATCACAAGCCAAGTTTATCAGCATAACAAACCTCCAAGACGAATAAGAGCTGTGTGTGAAAGAAGGAGCCTGTCTCAGGGACACAAAGGAGCACTTGTGCAGAGCTCTGGTTAATTTTATTGTATAAACACATAATCCTTCCCACCTTGCTCCTAAGGTCAGATAGTCCTTGCTCAGAAAGAGGGAACAAGAGATGTTTATCCATGCAAAACCTATGTCCTGGACACAGAGCAAGAGCTTGCAATGACCACATGCACAGATGTACCCACGTTCATGCCTGTCAGCAACTGCAATCCATTTCCCATTAATTCCCACCAGAATCCAACACCACAGCCCTGCTAAGGGGAAAGTGGCAGTGACAGCAGACACTATCAACTGCAAGGAGTTCACTGAGCTGTCCTTGCCAGTAAAATGAGCTCAGTCTTTTCCCTTCCCAAATGATGAACTCTCAGGCCAGGATTTCTCTGGCAAAAGGGGGAAAAACGAATGAATAGGGCAGGGGGTATGACAGCCATTCATGGCTGCTGGGACTCATCGGGAAGAACCAAACTGCTCCAGCTGAGCCAATGAGACAGATCAAAAGGAATGGAGCAGTGCAGCTCCAGCACAGGAAGAGAGATGGTATCGAGCCGTTTTCCTCAGCGGAATGCATCGTGAGCACCTCATTTCCATGTGGTTACTATGGATCTGGGATGAACACTGCCAGATGGTGAGACATGTATTTCAATAGAATAGTAAGGGAACATACAGATAAGCTGCCTCCTATTTCTGCTACAGCTGTAAAATTTATGTATCTTGCTTTGACTGCATCATGTCATGGGAGTGGGTGGATTCCAAGATTTATTCACAAATAATGTGTGGAGAGAGGCAAGTTATGATCATCTGGTCTGACTTCTGCATAAATAGAGCCATTTGACTTCATCCAATGTTATCTGCACAATCCAGTATTTCTGGTTCTAAAATGGCAGTATTTTAGGAAATTTCAAGGGACAAGACTATTGTGTGAGAGGTGTTCCAATGGTTAACTAAACCCAACTGGCAAAATTCCTCTTAGAATTTACTCTAGACAGGATAATCCAGGTCACACCTATTCGTCTGAGCTCCAGGCTCTAACTTAAACCGTTTAAAATTGAGGATAAGGAGTTGAAATGAGGCAACATTAAAGGTTTTTTCTCTACACTAAAAATCTCAGCATCAAAACAATTCCTACTTACAAAGGCTAGGTAGCAGCAATAAGAACAAATGAAAAAGCTCCTCCCCAGATAAAGACAAAAATTTAAGAAGAAGTGGGTGAGAGAAGACAATTTAACCTGGTAAAACTCTGGCCAGCACAATGATCATATTTCAGATTCAATATTGAACATATGTCAACTCTAGAGAGTCAAGTTCAGTCAATTTAAGGAATTACAAAGAGACTAAGAGCTCTGACAGGCAAGCGGTTAAATCTTTCTGAGGTGCTTTAAGACCTCAACCAGCTGTACATCCTTTCCATCCTAGCCCATTCCTCTGAGAGCAGGAAGGCGTAGAAAGAGTGGAGAAGTCTGCATGACTTCAGGTTTATATTCATGGTCACTGTGAGTTTGCATGAGAGTTTTGTGATTTCTTATTAGCATGCAATATAGGAGTGTGCAATGTAATACACTAGACAACTCACAAAGACATTGGTTTATGATTTATCAGAAGGATGAACATTATTAACTAAAACCCAAAGTGATATTCAACCCTGTGCAGTATTAGTTTCACTACCATCATGAAGTCTATTAAAAACTCAATAAACCCATACCACACTCTGTACTGCCATTTGTTCACAGAAAACAGGTCTACTATGTGCTAGCTAAGATATTTTAAAAAAATTATTTGTGATTCTGGAGTGAGCCAAGGCTGGGAAGAATTCCCCCCCTCAGAATACCACAGATGATCACTGAGGTTTGTCCTGACATTTTCTGGGCTTTCTGAGGAAAAGCTCCCCCTGTGCCAAGTGGATGCCCAGAGAAAAAGGCAGCCTTACTGGTAGTGGTGTCCTTCACAAACAGGTTAATCATGTGGCTCAGGGGGGGTCTCCTCTTGGTGATGGATGAAAGCTTCCCCAGGATGGTTTCCTTCACCATCTCATCACTTGGCAAGCGGTACAAAGCCAAATAGTTCTCCTGCTTGAAGAGATCTTTAGCACCTGGTGTGAAACCTGAAACATGAACACAAGGAGGAGGAAAATCAGGCTCTAATCAATGCAAAAGGGAAGTCCCTTCTCCTGTTTCTGTGCCACCCCCTTTGCCTGTGCTCATTCTGACACCTCCGCAGCAATTGAACTGTGCTCACAGTTAATCTATGTAAATATGGCTCAAGATCTAGGATGAAAAACACTCATAAGGACAAGATTAGTAATTACAGTGTTCATGCTCTTGTTTACTGAGGAGAGTAACTGTGACATCACAGGACAGGCACGGAAGTGAGTTCAAGTTTCCAGTTTTTAATCCTAGTGTTACCTCTAACCTCTTACTGCCCCTATGCCTCCATTCTCCCATGTGTAAAATGAGCTGAGGTACATCCTTTATCCCCAAACACCCTGTAAAGCCCTACAGTAAAGACAGGACAGATATCTGTTCATTAGCAGCTATTCTTTGTCTCCTAATGAGACTGACAGACTCACACCAGGAGAATATGAAGCCTAGCCAGGGCTGGCTGGCACTATCCTTGATAACATTTGTTCCTTGGATAGCACTGACAACGTCAGAACTTGCCAAAAGCCATCTCTTTAATAAACTCTTTTGGCAACCAAGCAACAACAGAGTCAGCTCTGTATTTCCACCTCCTCAGCAAACAGGACTGGGGAAATATTCTCATGCTCTCCAAGGATTAAGTGTTCATTGACAGCTCTGATTTCTCCATGTCTGTTCATCCAGTTACGCCTCACCTATCAGCCTGGCAAGCTCACAGAGGCCCCAGGGCACGTGGACAGGCAGCACAGCATTGTGAGTCTCCTGCAGGGCGATGTTGCAGAGGTGGTCGGAGAAGCGGCACAGCCGCTCGGTCACGCCGGCGTTGCACAGGTTGAGCAGCACGTTCAGGCCCAGAGGCTTGAGGGAATTCAGGTGCATGTGCCAGTTGGAGTCATCAAACTGGATGCAGGAGGGGTTCTGCTGGTCTTGGGACAGGCTGAGCATCTCCAGGTGGTAGTCACACACAAAGTCTTCAGCCTCACAAGCCAACGCCTCGCTGTCCCCAACAACCTGGTCCAACAGGCAGGGAAACTGTAGTTTGTTACAATGAATACAGCCTGAACCTAGAATCCTGCAGGGAATTCCCAGTTAAACCCCGCAACAGTGGGGACTCTATGAGTTTGAGTTTGTGTTACAGCTCCACAAAAGCCTACTTGTGTGCCCCTCCGGTAAGTCTTACCTGAGTATGTTCCTCCTCTCCACCCTCTGTGTCCTTGCTAAAGCTCACATTGGATCCAGAGGGATGTTTGCTTCTGCTGCTTGGCTTTCGGTGGGCAGAGGCTTCAGGAGCCTTTGGAGCATCACCAGACCAGTTGTTCCTCTCCTGTTCATTGGCCATGTGCACTGTGTCTGCCAGGGGGCCAGAGAGCAAAGCATCTCTTTCATGGGGCTGTGGGAGACCAACAGAGCAAAGGGTGCTGATTCAGTGATTCAACACAAGGCACTGCTGATTCACCTGCTGCTTCAGGACTCCTGTAGAAAAGGATCCTTGCTTGCTTCTTCATCTTTAAGCAAATAATTATGGCACAAGACTTCCCTACAAGGGCCCTCTATAATATCACATTGTGTCAGTCAAAGTGTGATTACAGCCAACACACCACATTATGGACTAAGGATCACCCACCTCATCTTCCATCTCAGGATGGCAGAAGGACCTTGTGGAGAGCTCGTCAGTCAGGTCTTCGTGGCTGTCATGAGGTGGTTCCACCTTCCCACTGAAGAACAGAACAGTCTCTGGGCTGGGGTTTGGCCAGGAAAGAATCCCCTGCTTGTCTACACAGCAGAGCACCTAGAACATCCCACAACACCCCCAAGAAAGCAAAATCTTAGTGAAAACATATGTGTTCATACATAGTTGTAAATATCATGACTTTAATAAACACATGGGAGGACAGATAAGTCTCTCGTTCACCAACTTGCCCTCTGAAGAAACTGCACCTAATAACACTCCAAGAAATCTAAAAATTCCTTGCTCTAACCAGACTGATAGGTTGTTTAACACCGATTTTACTTT
Organism: Agelaius tricolor; assembly: GCF_023055355.1. NCBI lineage: Eukaryota > Metazoa > Chordata > Aves > Passeriformes > Icteridae > Agelaius > Agelaius tricolor. The sequence continues at coordinate 5,295,969 of NW_027269295.1, forward strand.
AGCATATTACAAAACTAGGCATGAAGACCAAGGGAAAGAAGCAACTATTCAACCTATTTCACCAGCTAGAACCTTACCAGGACCCAAACCAGCTGGTTCTTGCACAGGAATCAAGAGGATAATTTAACCAGAATCAGAGCTGGAAGATACAGACATCCTGTCAGATGTCACAGAGTATCTCAAACTATTGTTTTAGCCTCTAAATGTGCTTGGACATGACAGGACAGTTATAAACTCTTCTACAAAGACAGGTGCCTGAAGGGTTTCTAATTCCAGCACAGTGAACTGCTTGCAGTCTGTGCTCAGGGAACAATGACATGAATGATGCAAATGAAGCATCCTCGCAGGGCTCCTCTTTCTGACAACCCAGCAATACTCACAGTGACAGATCCCAGACTGTGGAGCAAGCTCGATGTGAAGCTCAGAGTTGGGGATTTGCCTTTTAAAACACAGAGGAAGTGGCTCCAGATACAGCGTATCATTTCCTGAGGAGGGAAACAGAGGACATCAGCCAGTTAGAGACTCATTCAGGGGAAGATGAAGGGAGAGAAGGGGAAAAGGGAGTATGACATTACCTGCTTTCACTTTCAACACAGGGATACACTGTAAGATAGACATCAGTCTCTGTGGGAACCTGTTACCTGATACAGTGCTGGTGTTCTCCAGGAAAAAGCATTTCTCCTCCTTTCCACTGATTGCTAACAGTCAGTCTGATTGTTGAACTAAGAATTCATGAAACTACCTCTTGTCCACCCAAAACCACAGAAATGAATTCTGAAGTGAGCTCATTTCGAGTGAATCAGTTGTCACCTCTTGGTGTTTTTATCCTGAAGCAACTCAACCCCTTGGATTGTGGAGTTTGAGGCCTTTGAGCTCCCACCACCATGCTGCAAATCAGGTAAAGGATGGGGTCCCTGTGGTGAGGTGACTTGCTCAAGGTCACTCAGTGAGGCAATGATAACATCAGAAACAAAGCCAAGGTGCCCTGACTGCTCCATTCTTACAAAGGAATTGTCATGGAACAGAAAGAAGGAGATATTTGGCAAAATTAAAATGTCCAGTTTGGCACCCTTCATTTTCTACTAAGGTATGTTTCAGAGGGAGTCTGGATGGCAGTAATCAATCCAAGCACCAGAGCTGTGTGATTTCCTCTGGCAATCCTAAAGCTAGCAAAACCAGGATTGAATTACTGTGTTATTTTAATGCTTTTAAGCTGTTATTCTGGAATACTGTGACTGCAGAGCACTTCCCCCAAAGCTCCTCAAATAATTTTCCCTGGATTCTAATGGTTAGTACAGCAGTAAGCTCAAATGCAAAACAATCTGGAGCTATCAACAAGAAAAAAATGCTATTATTTAAACCAGTTTCTTCTGAGTGAAAATGTTACAAAAGGAAAGAAAGAGATCTCCTCAACAAGGCAGGTCAGCTAAAATCACCCCCATTTAATATCTGAAAAACATCTCAGCTAAATGATGAACTGACACAGAAAGGCAACAAAATATTCAGCAAAGGAAACACATGTGTGTGCACCCATGTGCACTCCTCTGGGTGACTGGGAGCAAGGAGACATGAATTGATTCTTATCATATCAAGGGATTTTTAATCACTCCTGGAGTCCATCTGCCTCCTTATGGAAAGGGGAATCTGAACACCAGAAAGACAGAGAATTATCTTTCCTCTACCCACCTGTTTAACCTGGATGATGCAATTTATAGAGGCCAGAGTAGTTCCTTCCCTAGAAAAAGGGCTCCTGAATGTTTAATTGCCCCAGCTTCGGAAGCACCAGTAATGTGATTAAGCCTGATAAGAAGCCTATGGAGCAGGATCAGACTTTTTAATAGCCTGAACATCCCATGGTCCCTCTGCAGTTTGGTGTGGGTGCTTCCCTCTGGGTTTTAGTTTTGGCTTCAACAAGGTCTCTCTGGTACAAGCAAAGTACTTCACTTCTTTCAGACACACACCATACAAAGTTTATTTTACTTCTGGAACAGAACTTGAAAGAGGTACTGTCTCCAAGACAGAAAATGTTGATTTCAAACCATTTGCAATATTCAGAAAAGCCCAACTGGACTGAGCATTGAGGTCACCTCAAATTCTAGTCAGCACAGCAGTATTTACATGGGGAGGTAGAAGGCAAAGACATGCAACCTGCATGCACAGCAAATTAAAGCAACAAATGAGCGACAATGGACAACTGACACAAGTAAAAAGGGTCTAGCAACAAGCAGGAGATCAGAGAGGAAAGGAAAGGATATCATGAAGTTCTGCAGTGAAGATGGAGGAAAACAATTCATAATAATAGTACCTGAGAAGATACCATCTCTGTGTAGCTGCTGAGAGTGTCCTCTGAAAACTTAGCAAGCTGCAGCAAGAGAAGAGACCAGTTACTATAATTGTGCTCAGAAATGTGCCATGAGGAACATCCTTCCCACAGGATGTGCCTTCAGGGAGGAGAAAGCAGGAGTCCTGCTCTGTGGGAGTCGCTGTACCAAGGCAGACCAATCACTCATCAAAGCAATTACGTCTTTAATGGACTCTGGTTTTATCTACTTGTGAAGCACAGGCAAAGTGCTTGGTGCTGTACACCACAGAGGAACACACAGTCATTACCTAAATGTCTACAGAGAAAATAATAGCAATTAGGCCCAGAGGAGGATCTTTCTGGGTGGTTATTTTTAGTTAGAAAGAGCCAGGATTGAGTGATCTGATTTTAACTTATATGGGTCACTTATAGGAAGGGAGCTGGAAGATGGACTGGAAAAGCAGGTGTCTGGAACACAATGGACACAGAGGAATGAGGCAATATGAATGGGATGTGGAGAGGAAATGAAAAGAAATTACAGCAGGGCACCACCACGGTGCTCTTGGAATTACCCTGAGAAATTCACTAACTCAGAAATTTTGCATCCAGCACAAAGATATTCCACACTAGATGTAATTTTGAAAAAGTTTAAATTTAAGTGTATTCACAACCACAAGTGACCATGGCAATTACATTTATATGTAAATAAAACTATAGCCCAAATAATAAAGCATTTATCTGGCATTTGAAAAAGGATCAGTTTAACAAAGCCATAAAAAGCCAAGAAAAATATGTCAGAAATCATTTAAACTGAGAACTATGAAGGATAATTACGAAGTGTTTAAGAATATTTTGTTACAGTTTTAAAAAGCAACAATCCCATAGTAAAATAAGAGACCAGTTTTAAGTGAAAATAGAAGAATTAACATAAAAAATAAGGAAAAGTATACCAGTTGGTAATTAAAACCAGACCACTGCTTGTTAAAGACAGTGAAATTGCAAATGACATTGTAGGCAAGGCAGGCATGTTAAATAAATATTGCTATTCCTTATTCAGTGATACAATCATACCATATGATAACTATGAAATATTTTCCATTCCAACACCAGCTACAGAAAGTAAATATGTTTAAATTAGCAGGTCTGGACAATGACTGTTACTGCTGATTTTGCAGAAGGCTTGAACTATGGATTAAGTCCCAGTTCAATGGAAGCGGTGCCAATGCCCAAAAAGGGAAGGAGAACCATCCAAGTTACCACAGGACCCCAGACAGACTTTGATTTCAGACAGAATAAAAGAGCAGTTAATATGAAACTCAATTAAAAGAAAAGAAGTGGAATAATAAAATCAGTGCCAAACACCACAACTATACGAGCAGCAAATCTCCTCAAACTATTGTGATATCTTTTTTGACAAAATTACAAATTTGTCTGATAAAAGTACTGCTTTTGACATAGACCATTTGTTAATTTGACTTGATTCTAAATGCTTGACTAGTTTTCTAATGAAAATACCAAAGTAATAGGGCTCATGTCAGATATATTAGAAATAGACTATCTCTGAATGGAAGAGAAACAAAAATTATTTGCAATGATGTGTTACTACCTCAAGCAGGGACAAATCTGGGTATTTTTTTAATAACCTGAGAGAAAACTAAAAACAACATATTACTGACAGAGACTGTAAAGGATACAAAGTTTAGGGCAGGGTGCAATGTAAAGTGGACAGACCACTGTCACAGAAGAGTATGGATTGCTTGGGCAGTATGCAAAAACATGTATCCCAACAGGCACAAAACTAAGGCTCTGTATTTAGGTGAAAAAAAAATGGAGGTTGAACTTACAGGATGAGGATTCTCAGAAAGCATTAACTGCAGCTGAACAAAGCCTGGCCTTTTAAAGCAGTGGCTGAAAGATCTAATGGGATTCTTTGCTTTACAAACAAGGGAACACAGAGCAGAAAGTCCAAATTATTCTGAAATTTATCAAAAGCACAGCTATTAATGGAATATTTTGTGGGGTTTGAGATTCATAACCCTACAGTTTTCCTGAAACAGTGGAGAAAGCTAAGAGGAATGCCAAGAGAAAAGATTTGGAGTTTGAAAAATATGCTTATAGTGCCTCAAGGTGCTTGAACTGTTTACTTAACCAGAGATGGTAAAAAGGAATGTGAGTAGTTACAACAGACCAGAATTTTGATTGATGTCCTCTTTGCTCTTAAATCTATGAGACAAAAGATGTAAATTTTCCAAGGGCTGGAAATCAGATACGGCAGAAATTCCCACTAACAGAGAATGTCAATTTTTAGCAGTAAAGGTAAATAATTACTGACAAAACCTATCAAAGGTAGTACAAATGTTTTCAAACCAACAGCAAATTCTTTTCTAAAAGGAATATTGCTGCAGTGCAACTGTAGTAATGAAACTTGAGGCAGGGGCTTGTTTAGGGGGCACTGGTTTGTGTCCTTTCAGCCAGTCACAAAGGTCACCTCTGGCCTTGAAAAATTTGGAATCAAACAGCTTGAATGATAGGAAGGGGAAGAAGGTGGAGAAGCAGCCAAGTTACCACCGAGTAGGCCAAGTGATTGGAGAGGAGAAGGGTCTTACCTGCTACATTTTGAACAGAGAAGAGAGAAGGAAGGAGGGACATAGGGAGGCCAAGTGACTGCCCTGGTCAGGGGGTGAGCGACCAAGGCATGTCAGAGCAGCTGTTCTGCAGCAGCAAGGATGGAGGAGCATGTCTGAGATGCCACAGAAAGAGCTGGCTGGACAGACAGAGTTGCCTGGACAAGAAAAAGGAGAAGACAGGAAAGGAAAAAAAGGAAAGTGCAAGTATGAGTGACAGGGCAAATGGGAATGTTAAGAATGATGAAGCAAGGAAGCCAAGGAGCTCTGGCTTTTCCCAGATGAATTGAGAAGGGAAAGAGGGAGGTTTCAAAAGTAGAAACCAAATGATGCTGAGAATGGGTAGGAAAGGTAACGTGGTGAAAACACTGAGAAGAGATTATAAAGGTGCAAATGCTACTAAGGATTGTAATGTGCCCTTCCTCCCAGGACACAGGCAGCTTAGTCATGTTCAGCTAGAGAGAAAAGAATAGAAAACACAGACCCAGGGCCACAGAGGCCAAGGAGGGACAAGAAGGAGAGAGAAACTCTGTTTAAGTAACAGAAATCAGCACAGAAGACAAACATAGCTCAGTGCATCTCACCAGGACAAAAGAAGGGTCACGCAACAGCACATCCAGCTCAGGCCCACATCCCATCAGACCACCAAACTCCACTCCCCAAACCAGCACAGCCACCCAGAAACTGCTCTTACTCCCTGACCTGCTCAAAGGCCATGTCTGCAAACAAAGCCCCAGAGCCTCAGGAAGGACTGTTCAGCCACCAAGGCTTTGCAGAGGATATGATATATCTCATTCCTTCTCAGTGGCTACACATTGCCCAGTTACAGCCACCACAGGGCATTTATCTCCACGTTGACCCCTCTGTCAAACTGTATTTATCTGACAGAAAACACATGCTTTGAAGAGAATTATGGAATCACCAGAGCTTCCTATCATCTTGGGATATCTGTAGAGAGGCTGAAAAAATTAAAGCATCTGTTCAAGAAGTGATATTGTACTCCAGGGAGAGGGGACAACAGCTGGAACAACTAAAGATCCAACAATGCTTTACAATTATGTGGACAAATCTGCTGAATTTTCACTTCACAGAGCCTTTTCATCTCCTGCCCTTGTCTCTGTAATGGTTTCATGTGGAGAGAAACCTACCAGTGAGGTGGAGGAGGCCTTGCTCATCTGGGCCAACACTCTGGCTTCTCCAAAGGCTGTAGCAAGAATCCACAGGACAGGAAAGAGTAATGGAAGGATGGGTAAGACACCATTCACCTGAAAAAAAACAACCTGTGATCACCAACAAGCACAGAGACAAGAAGTCAGAACCTCTCACATGACATCTTTTCCAGCACAGTGAGAGGAGAGGGATAAAAGGCCAGGGCAGGAAGGAAGGGGACTGGAAGCAGTGCAAACAGTGCACACCTTAGGGGGGTTTCATGAAGGAGGCAATGAATCAATCACACCAAGTTGTTTTTTCTGCTGAATTTGGTGTAAACACTAATGAGTTTAAATGCAAAGGACACCATATATAGAGATACAGATAAACACATATATGGCAAATGAGAGAGCAAAACATTTAAAGGTAAATCTGTAAGGGAAGTTCTGATGTCCTCCTCCACTGAATGCTCCTGGATCCAGCATGCTTCCAGATCCAGGAAGCACAGGATGCTGTCATAGGATGAATTAAGTCCTGACAGAGGGAAGCCATCTCAGCAGTGCTCTGGAGAGGAGGTGTAGTGAAGCTCAGAGCTCTCCTTTACCTGCAGCTGAAGAAGAGTGTACTGCCAGGAAGCAATTCCAGGAGCTTGGAAAATGAAGCGCACGGCATTGGTGATCAGGAATCCAGCCTGCAATTCAGAGATGACACTGTCACCTAAATACTGGCACTTGCAGGGAAGGTGTTTTCAGTGCCTTGTAACATTCTCAGCCCTGGGGAAAGTATGAAAAATATATTTTTGATCTGCTGCTGCAGTTCCTCCCTCCGCTCTCATGGTTACATGGCTCAGCATCTCTTTGCTGCTCAAGGTACACAGAGAGTCAGCTGCATGAGTGAGCCTGGCCACAACTTCCTGTTGATGCTGCAATTCTTCAGATTTATTGACAAAACATGGCTATTCTCAAGGACAAAGGCTTGGAATGAGACCTACCAGCACGATAGGGACAGCGTATTTCAGCATCACTGACTGTACAGTGAACCTCTCATTATCCAGGGCTGTCACAGGCCGTGACAGAGCCATTTCCAGGCACCACCTAAAAAATAGAAAACAGCTGGAAATTTCAGCAACCAAGACTCTAACCCTTCACTTTCCCTGGATATAAATCGCCTAGCAGACCTGATTAGAACACTGTGCTCAGCCTATGCTATGAGGGAGGGCTGTCAAAAGAGAAGCCAACAGCTACAATAAGAGTGAGGCACTTGCCAGGGTAAATTTCCAGTATTGCCAAGAAAACTTCTCAGGTCTCCTCACCTGCTTAACAGGAAGGCAGCACCAAGGACACAGACAGCTGGGTAGGCACTGTGCCCCACATTTAACCCACCTGACATTATCAATTATTGGGGTCTTCAACACACGGAAGAGACGATAGAGCTGAGGATTCTGAGGTCCCTTCTTCACTTCTCCCCTTGGGGAGGGCGGGGGTGAGAAGGGTGGAAATAGATCTCCAGGCTCCAGAACTATGTGCTCATCATCCTAGAAGAAAGGTCAGAGAGCCCAAAGGCTTGTGTTCAAGCACATCTGGTTATTTCATGAGAATTGGCATTTGGAGTGAAAGTTACAATTAAAATCACCAAAGGTAAATTTCAAGCTTTAAACTTTTTCCAACCTTCTTCAAGCAGTAAAATCTTTGTACAGATCTTGTAAGTGAGTAGCTAATTTACTTCTACACCAGGTATTTTATATTACTTTCTTTTATAACAAATCAGTAGTGAGAAGAAGGTCAAAGTAGACAACCTTTATTTCTGCACATAAAAAGCAGGATAAAGGACAAGGTTTGTATGTCATATTATCCTACTGGGTAGATTCACTCCACTTATATTTAGCAGCACATTACATTTTCCCCTTGACCTGAGAGAGGAGGAAATCTGGTGCTTTTGTATACCATTAGTGTCTCCTGTCCAGTGAGTTTGGGAGTTCATAGAGAAGATGCGGCCAGGCTAAATGCACTGTCCTTGACTGAACTGGAATTTTAAGCTATTTTCAAGGTTAGAAGAAACCAAACACTCCAATAATTTGTACTCTGGGAATTAGAGTATTAGCATGAAAAACCTGGGAAATAAATTGTTACAGGCTAGGGAAATGAGACAAGCAAGTTACCTTAATCCCTCTCAGAGAAGCAAATGATTCCTGGCCTGGCCTCAAAGCCACAACATCTCCTTCCACCAAGAGGCTCACAGGCAGGTTGACAAGATGCCCATCCCTGTAGGCCCAGTGAAGGGACCAGGATGGGGCATAAGGCATGTGAAGATCAGGGTACATGGAGTCTGGCCATTTCACCTCTTTGCCAAGTGTATCTGAAAGCACAAAGTGAGAAAGAATGAAGTGGTAGCAATTCTGGATTTACATCCTGTAGTGGTTTTAAGTCCCCCAAAGCTAAGCTCAGCCCATTCCAGTGGTCTTTTATCATCTCTCTCTTCCTCCTTGATGGCTTTTCCCTTCTCTCTCCATTCAGGATTAACAACTAAACAGTTTTTAAAAACCTGTACAACAGAAAAGCTAAAGGATGTCCTTAAAACTGCCCCACTGAAAGGAACTGCCCCCTCAGGTCCCAAAGCCCCCGTTGAGGAGATGCTCATGCACAGCAATTTATTTCCTTCTGCTCCATGTTGTGGTACAACCCCACGTGTTCTCCCCTCCTCATCTGCTGCAAGGCAGATATTTTCGTAAGGATATGAGGATTTGAATTACTCCAAAGCACAGCCATAACAGACGCCCACCTGCTAACACACAGCTTGGAAGCACATGGCCACATGACAGCTCAAAATAACCATTTTACAGGACAGGCATGAGGAGAACACACTTCCCACAGTCTGTTTCTGTGCAACACGGGGGAAGGTTAGCAAGCTTTATTAGAAATGCATATGATCAGGTTTGGGGAAAGATTCAATGGGAGGAAAACACAAGTGCAAATGGGACAGATGAAGGAGACCTCACCATTTATCTTATCAACGATGGTCTGAAGCCTCCTCTCCACCTCTCTGCACTTCAGCCTCTCTTGACGCCCGATCATGAGGAGATCCAAGAGGAGCAGGAGGAAGAGTGCCAGTGCATTGACTATCTCAGCACCTTGGCTTCACACAGCAAAACAGAAGGAAGCAGAATGCGCATGAGGTTTCAGTAAACAAGCAGAATACACTGCCAGACACCCACAGAGATAAACACTCAACTGCCTGGTTGTTTATTTCCACATCTCACAGATTCATGGCTCAAAAAGAAACGCATGATCACATTTGTTTAGGATAAAGACACCAGAGAGGTCTGAAAGGACCCATCTCAATTAAAAAATACTTTACAAATATGGTCAATGCATGTATAGCACACTAACTTCTCCCACGAGCCACTAATTTCTCCAGTTTCAAAATACTTCCTATGATAATGCCTTAGAAGTCTTAAAGATCTAGGAATGCTGTAGAAAAAAACCCCTCAGTCTCTCCATAGGACACTCTCTGGGTCTATTAAGAGATAGAATTAAGTTGGCTGAAGTTCTGTGAAAGGGATTGGTAGGAAATTACCAGTGTGACTACACTGATACCTAGATATCTGGACAGAATGAGAGACAACACTGATGTCAATCACAGACAGTACTAAGATGACCTAAAACCATCACCTTGCTTCAGTTAAGCAGCACAGGAAGCTTTGCTCACCTCCCCTGTGGCTGGCTCCCATAGCAGCACAGCAGCAACAGCACTGCCAGCAGCATCAGAGACGCACCAGGCCAGTGGAAGCAGGAGCAGCGGTTACCATGGTACAGGAAACTGCTCCTCCACACCTCCTGCAAAGGGAGAGCAGCACACAGTCAACCCTCATGAATACAGAGCCAGACGTTTGGAAAAGCAGAGTGAGAAAGGGTGAAGACAGCAGCTGGTGCTCCAGGGAGAACAGAACTTTGCAAAACCCCTGAACATGACACAGAGCATCCCAGATCCATTGTGTGAGTCCTTCAGCACCAATGGATATTCAGCTGGTGAGTCTGGGTGAACACTTGATGCTTTTCTCGATTGGAAGAATGAAAAGGCTTCAGTGCCAGGCTGTCCTATTGTCACTGACCAACCAAGGAACACTTCCAAGCACTGTGCATAAACACTGGCACTTTGTATTCAACACACATCCCAGGCAAACACAGAGGACAAGGGGAGACACTGTTGAGCTTCACAGCTCTTTTATCTCCACCTGAGATGGACCCTCTAAGTTCACTGCCCTTAGTGGCTCTTGAAGTCCTGAGATCCTTCACAGGGCAAGAGGCATCTTCCCACAGAGCTTTGGCATCCAGGAGAGAAGTGCTCACAGAAACTCCCCCTTACATTCCTTGCTTTGTTCCCAAGGACTTCGGCAGTTCCTCACCTGGACACTCCGGGGGACAATGCAGACAACTTTTGTTTAGCCCTCATCTTTACTTTGAGAAGGGGAGACCAAGTGCCCAACTTGTGCTGTTTGGTGCCTCACCTTCCATGAAGTCCCTTTTTTCCGTTCCTTCTGGTGCCCCTCCAGCAGTGCTGACAATTGGTCTCTCAGGATCGTGAGGGCTTTCTTTGTGGTCAGGCCCAAACTTGAGGTCATCTCATCCTGAGGTGCCAGAAAAATAAACGGGTTAGTGCTCCCCTATTTTCCTTTTGGGCTTTTTCCTGGTGGCTGGCAGAGCATGTGACTGTGAATGCCCTGCACTCATCATCACCAGCCTGATTCTCCATTTTCCTGAAATCATCTTCCCTCCTGTGAACTTTAGACTGCTGGCTGGAATTAGAGCACTTAGATAGTATCAAGTAAACAAACCGGTCCTGACTGTGCTGATAAATACTTTATCACAGCACAATACCAAGTCATTTCTGTGAAACAAGATCTAATCAGTAGAGGTTGAGAACAATACAAACAGAGGTTATGCAGGCTTGAACTGGTATCAGCTTGTAGAGACGATAGAACACAGTTATGGTAGAATTTTAATGATACAGGATGAATTTTGCTAACAATAGTGAAAACTACAAGTAGAATATCCACAATTCAAAACAAGAGTGGTGCAATTTCCACAACTGCTTGCTACCAATTTTTGTTTGTGAATCCTGCCTCTGTGGCTACTTTGATGCATAAGCTCCCAGATCTAAATGCTAGGTCATAGACCAGTTCAGGACCAGACAAGACCCCGCTATCCATGACCTCCTTTTACAAGAGCAAACACTGGAGTTTTAAGTGCTGAAGTGCAAGAGAGACATTTGGACTTGCAGGAAGCAGAGTTCACAGCACTGCTCCCTCAGTGCCCATCAAAGAGCAGCAGTCCCAAAGGACACATCCCAGGAGTGTGCCGTATGGAAAACATTGCCATAAGCTGGTAACAATAAAGTCAGGTAAACACTTGCATTTCTGGGCCAGAAGCATGAGCAGTCTCCTTTCTTTCAAATCACAGATTGCAGTGAGGTACTGTGGGCACCAGATCACTGACAGCAAATCAACAGGGAAGAACAGGCAGGTGTCCATGAGAGGGCTACAGGGGGAAACTGCTAAATAAAAGTTCTCATGGGCATTTCATGTTTTAATACAAACACATTGAGCATGTATAGCACATAGGATATCCTGCATATAGAAATGTTCACCTGTATCCTACTGTGCCCAGAGTACAGAACTACTGAACACAAACAGGCAGGAAGTTTGTCCCTCCTGTCCCCAGCAGTGTCACACAGCCCAGAGCTCAGGCAGGAGCTGCAGCTCTTCCTGCTCTCAGAGCCCTTCCCAGCCCTGCCAAACCCACCATGGTCTCAGACTGCAGCAGCTCTGCTCTTCAGGGGCTGCTTGCATACACCCAGCTCTGCAAGTGCAGCTTGGCTCTGATCTGTCCTTCCCGTTCCTTAACTGCATGGTTTCGTGATGAACATTTACTGGAAACTAATCTTGGACTTCAGACTCATTTGCATTGATGGTCCAATCCAAAACTGTAACACTATTGAGGAACAGAACATAAATTCTCTTTCAAATACCACCTACCACACACACACACTCTCCCCACCTATCAGAGAGAACCTGAAACAGCAATTTCTGTCCAGGCAGAGTCCAGCAATGCTGCTTCAGCTGCACTTTTACAGAACTAAAAATAATCCTGCTGCAGTTTTCATTCTCTGTGTCAGTTTTAGGAATAGAGGAAGCAGTTCTTGTGTTGTTCTTGGAAGAAGCCCAGGTAACATCAGCACAGAACTAAACATAGGAGTGTCTCAAAGACTCCCAGAGGAGAAGATGGCAGTGGAGCTGGCACCAGCCATGCTGCTGCACCACAGAGTGCTGCAAACAGGAGTGTCTGAGAACAACACCAAGCAAGGCTCAATCAGGCTTCTCTCTCTTGTCTGACTGCTGCCTGTCCGAGGCAGAGCAAGGCACCCACAGATGTATAAATCCTCTCCAGCATGGAGAAAGCAGATAGATAAATAAAGCACACTGAATGAAAGGCAGCAAAAATAATAGGGACTTGAACTGAAAAGCAAAGTCTGCTTAGACACCGAGCTGGTTCCAATGCACTCATCAAGAGCTACAGAAGAAATGAGAGGAAAGCTGCACTTAATGCCAACATCTACTACAGTCACACAGTGCCTGGAAAGAGAAACTGCCACTGCACAGCAGGCAGTGAGCACAAAAAGGCAGCAAATCTAGAGGCAATCAAAAAAGGTTCCTGAAACACACGCACACCTGCTCCAGACTTTACACAGGAGTTACTGGTTTGGCACAGTGTCAGTCAAGATAAGGGCAGCCACAAAGGAACGTGGCTGTAGTAGGTGACAAAGGACAAGTGCAGTGTGGCAGGGCTGGGGAAGAGGAAGGGCAGGAAGGGCAGGAATTGTTCAACACCCATCCTGACACTCAGAACATGGAGTATTCTGCAAAGGAGGCAGAGCCAGCCTGGTAAACCAACACTGTAATACTGTGAGTGAGGGGAGCTGGGGGCACTGGGGGAACCTGCTGTGGGTGAGCATCAAGGGAAAGAGCCTGGGACCCAAATGAAAGGGACAGGCAAGAAGAGCCACCATGAGCTCCTGGCAAGGGGCAGCTCCAGGTTTTCACAACAAAAGCTGCCCTGCTAAGTCATCAACTGCTAATGAGGCATTTTTCAAATGCCCTTAAGTAAACCTTTGGCAAACCCGGGCCTCTGAAGCTGTCCCAGAGGGATCTTTCCAGCCTTTCATCAGCTGCAAGTGCTCTTCCTGCCACAAACCAGGAAGTCAGCACCCCAGGGTGAAGAAGCTGTTCACAGGAGGTGTCACTTCATTAATAAAAAACCTCAACATTCACATCTTTGCTTTGGAAAGTTACACTCAAAGAGAAAGCTGCTAATTTTCCGGTCCAAACAGAAACAGCAAGACACCTTCCTACCCAGCTGCCTTAGCATAGAGCTTCCTCTGAAGAATAACAAAGAAAGAGCAGCAGTAAATTCCAGGTTACAGTGAAAGCAAACCCTTGATGGGTATCAGGAGGCATTTTAAAAGGCTGTACTTTCCTTTTGCCTGTGCCTAAAGGCAAAAAGTCCTAAGGACAAAATGAGCAGTTGCTTCCTCCTTAGCCGTTGAGAGCACAGGAGCCTCTAAGTGCACTTAGGGCTCCTCTGGAGCTGACCCCTGCCCTGGCCATCCCAGCCTCAGTGTGAGAGACAGGGCTGGAGCCAGGTAAAAGGGGATGATTGCATTCTTCTGCTTTGGGATCATATTGGGGTTCCCAAGAGTTGTGATCTATGGGGTGGCTGTTAGGGGAAAAACAGTGCAGGACATTTCCTTTGTGCATGTGGTTTTATTCTCTAGAGGCAATGAATGTGCTGAGGTGTGGACTGGATGGGAACATGAAAAGATGTGTGAATTTCTCCACTTGTAGTAAATATTCTACGTGTTGAATTACTGCTTAGCTGAAAACATTAGGAAAAGGGAATCTGAGATAGATCTTGCAAATGCCCAGGGTTAGGAGCTGGTTTGGCTCTTCAGGAAGGAAACAAGAAGCAGCTCAGAGGCAGGAGATGAGGAGTCACAGCACCTTTAGACTTCTCTTTGCGTTGTCCTTATGGTTGACCCCCTACAGTTTGACAGGGGTAAATAAGTTGTGAAAACCCAGGAGCTTTTTAAATCCATAGCCTTGCCTGGCTCATGGCAAATAGGTTCTCTTTGCCTTCCTCAGGGGTTGCAGAAGCATTTTCAGGCTGATAGGTAGGAAAAGTGTGGTTATTTTCTGATTTTTCCTCCCACAACGTGAAGTTGTTCCCGAGCAACACCACCTACCCATGTCTGCTTCCTGCAGCCCACCTTCATCCTCACACAAATTCACCACTGAGCTCTCTTCCTAAAATTCCAATCTTGTTCTTTTACACATAGAATCGTTTAAAATTACCTTAAAAGTTTATCAGCCATCTCACACTCTCTGCTACCTGATGAAAGACAGAGGTCTTGCTGCTTCCTTCCAGAGGAACAAAGAAGTAGATCCCAGAATGTGTACAGAGAAATGGACACAAAATACTAATATATTTAAGTCCTCTTATATTTTCTCACAGCCATTACACATCCATAGTAGCATATTTATTTGTTGTACCAGTAAATGTTGATATAATGTGTGCCAAATATTTTTTTAATAATACAGGAACACAAATATATTCCTTGCTTTCCAAAGCAAGTTGGGTTGAATCATCCTCCATCCTCTGTGGATTCAGTCCCTTGCAGAATAAGGGATTCTTACCAAGACTGCTGTACTTGAGTGTAACTGCTTTTACAAAGACTGTTTAGGCAAATAAGTGAACAGAATACAAAATATTTGCTACAAGTTTCAATTCTCATAGACTGCAGATCCACCCTTCTGATTCAGAGTGGTGCAAACCCCTGCAAGGCAGTTGTCAGACTGTTTCCCTCTTTCCAGGCTGCACTCCTTTTATAACACCTCTACTCAACTGCTTTTCAGATCTGAACAGTTGGAGGTGGGAAACTGGGCAGCAGAATGTTCTTCCTTTTCCTGGGAGCTATTTTGCATTCCTCAGCAGAAAAAAAAGGCAGTTTTTAATTTACCAATGACACTTTGCAAGTGATTAATCTACTTCAGGGATTACACCTCCTGAAATTGTAAGCATTATTCACAGGTTCAAAAACACACAATAAGGAGTAACTCCACCAAATATATTTGCATTTATTACTGTAAGTCAGATTCTTGTTTAGGGTAAGTCACAATATGGCACAAAGTATGGTTTTGGGTCTCATCAGAGAGGATGACAGACATCAAATACATGACAATACACAATTTCTTGGGGTAGCATTTCATACAGCAGCCTAGTGTTAGAGAGGGATTTATTCTTGTTCTAAAGCAAATCACCCATCAGGATGCTACAGCTCCTGTACACCTGCAGCTGCTGACTTAGTGCTCAGACTGTCTGAAATGGCTCATCCCTGCTACAGAGTGACACAGATGGAACCAGCAGGGCCAACCCATCAGTCAGTCTGGGCAGAAACTTCCCTTTATTACCCCATGCTTGGTCCCAGCCTTGCTTTCTGTCTTTCTTGGTGCTCTCCTGGCTACTCTTTCTAAGAGATCAGACTCCCTGAGTCCAGGCAAGAATGTTTCTCTAATGACCAAGGCTACATCAATCATCCCCCTGACACATTCCTATTCCATGGGATGAATTTTTGATTAAGACTCTGGACTTTTAGGACAGCTGGATTCTCTAATTTCTTCTGCCACTGGTTTCTGCAAGACAGTGGGAAAATCAGATACTCTGTGCCTCAGTTTCTCATTCTCTTATGGAGGCTACTGACTCCCCACCAACTGTTGTAATTGTGAAGATTAACATTCACCAGCCCACCTGAATGCTACTGAAAGCTCAGGAAAAAGATATGTATGTTGATATCTGCACAATTCAGGCAGCTCCACCAAGCGGACCATGCTCTGTGGGAACCACTGCCTTTAAACCTGGACATGCTGGGAAAAGCACCAGAAGGCATGAGGAACACAGCTATTAAACTTGGTTTGAATGCACCTGACGTGAGCTTGGCAGCCTCAGCTTAGCTGTCGGTGGTCTCAAATCAAGTGAAACAAGCAGAGTCTTCAGCACAGCAGTGCCCAAGTTAATGGAGAGAGCAGTAGGCAGCAACTGTCTCCTCCCCACCCCATGCAGCCCAGGATGAAAGGCAGCCCAGACCTCCTGCTGCCCCTGGACAAAGGAACCTCCCCAGTTGGGTAACTGGGCGCCTGCAGGGGCTCCAGTGTGGATGCTTTGAGGTTCACTAACAGGGCCTGCAGATTCCCCCTGCAAAAAGACAGAGCTGCAGGAGCACAGAGCTCTGAGATGTGGCCAAAGCAGCACTCGCCAGCCTGAATCACTGATGCACTTTGCTGTGCACAGGGTCCATTTTAATCCATGCAACAGCATCCACATTTTATGCTCTCCATAAAGCACGGAGTAAAGATGCCAACAGGCACAATCAACCTTTCTACACAGGTAATGCAATGCCCAGCACTTTGCTTCTCCCCAGCAGCAGCCCAGCAGCAGAGAAAGAGGCAGATGCTCCCCAGGAAACAGCCCAGTTCGGAATTGTACATTCCTGTTTGGAGCAACCAATCCCCAACCACAGTTACCTGTCCCACCAGGTTGCTGGCAGGAAGGGGCAGGGTTTATGCAGCACTTTGAAACACTACACAATTATTAAGCTTTAATTACTGTAATTTAGCCAGTTGCATTACTCCTCCAAGTTCAGAGAGCAGTTAGGAGTCTGTATTTATCCTGGCTTCAACACACAGTAGTGCTTTATGCCAATGCAGAGCTCCCTCCAGGGAATGCTAATGCCCCCCCACCAGAGGCCAGCAATGCTCAGAAATCCACAGAACTTCAGTACATCTTTCATCCCCTTGATAGTTTCCTTCCCATCCCCATTCTTCAGCTGAAGACTTTGGGGACCAAAGCGATGATCCAGCCTGGCAGGTACACTGCCAGACAGATCCACAGGGATGAGGAGGTTCAACAGTTACAGATCAAAGCCTATAGAAGCAACAGACAAATTTAAGCCATGAAGCAGAGGGGCAGCAGAGCAGGAGTCAGCAGCTAAAATCCTGTGTGGATCTTCCTATTGGTCCTGGGGCTAAAACTGCAGTTTAAAACAGTTTCTTTTCCCCGTCACTGCCAAAAACAAGCTATTCCCTAGCTAAAATCATCACTCTCTGTTTCATGTCCTGCCATAACCTTCCCCCAAAACCTCAAAGCTCTTCATGCCCCATCACATCAGGCAGGATGCAGACTGGGGAGGGAGACAGGGAAAGCCATTTTGAAATTAAATGTTAAGGGAGAGGAACTTACTTTGCGACATTTGCCTTGGTGGGGGATCCAGAGATCAGCCTGTTTGAAGAGCATCTGGGCTAAATTCCTGCACCACTTCCCCAGCAACTTGCACTGCTGCTGCTCTCCAAAAATGAGAGAGCAAAGAGGGAGAGGGAGCAAGATTGTGCAGAGCCCAACGCCGCAGAGAATGAGACAGAAGCAGCAGAGTGAAGCACCAGTCTGCTGATTAATTCAGCCTGCTTCCAGTCACGCTGCAGATCCAAAGGAGGCGGCCGATGGGGGTGGGGGAGCAAGGAGGATGAGGGATGGAAGTAGGGGGAGAAAAAAGCAGAGAGGGAAGAAAGTTTGCCCAGGATAGCACCAGATGTCTGTGAGAATGGTTCATTCATCAGATGGAGCCGACACAGCGAGGATCCCTGGGCTCACTGCCTGCAGAGCTGCATATGCATGCACAGGAAGCAATGATGCTGACAGACAGGGGTCTGTGCAAAAGCAGATGGCAAATTAGGTAGGACAAAGTGCTATAAAATATACTACAGGAAGGAACACCTGAGTAGGCAAGGAAAAAGACTAAATTGAGACCAAGAGACCCTGGAATCCTAACTGTCCCACAGATAACTCCACAGCTTTGGATTCAAGCTCAATTCAAAAATACAAGTATTTGCTATTTAAACAAGTTGAGATGGTTACAGGTCCTGTCTGAAGTGTTCTCTTGTTGATAAAGAATGCTGCAAAAACCCCTCTCAGAATCCCATATTCATCCTCAGACACACAATCTGAACTAATAGGGTACATTCACCATATGGGACTCCACATTTACCTGGGCATGGCACACAGGAGGCAAAGGATAAGTGTAGACAGGGAAGGGCTGGGTGGAAAAACAACAAGGGGATAGAAAGGTGAAGAAGGAATGAGCCCTCTCATTCTCATCTTTTGCAGGAATGTTTCATTCCCACTGTTGGAGGGATGCACCTTTATAAGTGAGTTTTTATTTAGCTCCTACTTCAGTGCTGTCCTAATTCTGTCTGGGGCTTCCTAGTTCTGCAGAGCAATCACTAAAACAATTGCTTTCATTCCACACAGAAAGGGGTAAAGAATTGGCCCAGTCAAGCACCACCTCAAGGTGGTAGCTTGCCAAGGATTACAATGGCTGGTACCAAACAGGACAGGCACTGCCAAGGCTTCCAGTCTCAGCACACTGTGCAGCTCTGAAGACCACATACAAGTGTCTGGACTCACCTACCCTGCCCGAACAAGCCCTTCAATTCCTTTCCTTTCCTTTTCTGAGGTTCAAATGCCTCATTAGGCACAGCCCATATTCTGTGTTTTAAGCCAGAAGGGCAGAGATTAAATGGTCTTAATATTCACAATAAAACCAACACAAGGTCTGGTTATCACTGGTGTGCTGGCACTGAGTTACACATGGGTGTGTAATCTCACTAAACTCCCAGAGCCAAAGCTGAAGGGAAGCAGACACTTTGTAATTATTTAATGTAACTTCAGGAGAAAGCAGAAGAGAGAGAGGCAAAACATCCTTTATCCTTCTGTAGGGCATTTTGTTTCCTAGACAACAATTTTATACTTAAAAAAACAAGAAAATGTCCTAATGGCACAATTTTTCTTTCCTGCCTGCTAAGGAACTACTCATCTACTCCTTTCAACACAAAAAAGGAGAGAAAAAAGAAAAATATCAACAAGGAGAATGGGTAAGAGTGGATAAACCCTCACACAATAAATATGCTTGTAAGACCCCTTCTTTATTATAGTGCTTGCTGATCTGTTTCCCATGGCTTTGTACCTTTTGAAGACTTGAATGAAAGTGAATAAAACAACCTGCTTGTGCAATACCAGGAACAATCCTTGTGCTTCATGCAGTTAGAGGTCCCAACCTCAAAACTCCAGCTTTGGTCATGGACACAAATGGCATTGGATAAAATTGCTGCTTCTTGTTTATCCCACTGCTAAGAGACCTTGCTCTAAAGTGTTTAAGTAGGGCAGTAATTTGTACTATCTAGCTTCCTTCTGATACCAACTGGTATCAGAAAGTGCATTTGGATATGCACTTGTGCATCAAATAATATAATGAAAGAGCAGAAGACAAAAACTTGGGATCTGAAGATAAAACTGGGACTTGGAATAGAAGGCTGAGTATAAAGGCAGGGACTGACCTATGCAAAATCTGCAGCATAAATGAGAGACACTTGTGGAAAAAGGATCAGTTTGTGAAAAAGCCCTTGGATGAAGTGCTGAGCTTTTGAAGAACAGCAGGGAATAAACACAGAGACATAGTCACTGGCAGGATGAGAAATAGCAAAGGACTTGGGCTACTTTTCAGTCCAAAGGTAGGGCTGTAGCTGTTGTTAGGCAACCTGGAACAAGGACCAACAGTGCTGGAGCTGGAGCAATGGGGAGCACAGCCCAGGCTCTCTGAACACGTTTCCAGGCTCTGGCCAGGAGGCACAGTGCTGTATCCAGGCTGCAGCAATTACACTGGGACAATACAGCTCAGTTGTTATGGGTAACTGTGCAATGAATGATGTCAATAATTTTTATTAGTTGTGTGGCTGCAAATCCAGCCTCTGGCTAATGCAACCCAAACTCAGGAGCCTCCCACTGTCCTGCAGCAATCAGTGCTGCTCTCTCAGTATGTGCTGAGTAGTCTTGGAGCAGAGATTCTGGCACCTTTCACAAGGATTAAATTCACTTCAGAAATACACAGAAAATTAAAAAGTCAGAGGAGGAGGAGGAGAAAGAACAAGAATATCAGCACATTTAATTTAAGAAGAATACCCTCTGCCTTTCTCTGCGGTGTCTGGCTTCTGGCAAAAACTGGAAGGCAGCCTGCATTACACCTGACAAACTCTGATCCTCAGCCATTCCTGACAAGGGAGCTTATCAGCCAACTGGAGCCAGAGGACTCAGTCTCTCATCTGAGTGACAGCTGAGTGTGCTGCAGCAGTGCTCTGAGCACATCTCCTGCTCCAGGAATTCTCACTCTCCATCACACACACATATATTGCAGAGATTGCTTTCAGCCAGATTTGGGACTGATGTTTTCACATGGATTTCATTTTATTTTTATCATTTTAAAATAAACCTAGCACATCAAACTTACTGCTGAGGTTACAAAGAGCTGAGGTTACAAAGCAGGTTAATTTGTTCCCTTATCATTGTGCATGTGTCCAAGTTCTTCACTTTAGGAAGGAAGAGAGATTCCACCTTAGATGGGGTGGAACGAGGATATGCAGAATTAAAAAAAACAAAAGAGCAAACTCCTTAGCACCAAATAATAATTATAGAATGGTTTGGATTGAAAGGAACCTTAAAGATCATCTAGTGACAGGCCTCCTGCTTAGGGTTGCTAACAAGTATAAAATCATGGTCTTTCCTCAGAATCCAAACAAAATAAGTTGTAAAATGCAGCTTTATGTATCTGTGGGGTTTTTTTTAATTCCTATTTAAAAGACTGTGGTGACCTCTTGCCTTCAGTTTTAATACCCATTCAGAAAGGAGGGAGAAAAAGTTTCAAGCAGTCAGGAGAGGAGGTTAGGACTTGAGAACACCATGATTCCCCCTGTAACCTCCTTGTCAGGACATTTTCCTAATAGGCCCTTTAAAGGTTGCTGCCAGTCCAGCAATTTGATATGATCTTCCTGCACTGTAGAGTAGAGAATGTCATATGAGAAAGGTGAGCCAAATATAGTGACCTACAGTGAAAGTGTCCCCACTATGCCCTGCTCTCTTTGGTGCCCTCAGATCCTACACAGAACACACCCCTCCACACCGTGGTAATTGCATCATCTCTTAAAATGATCAATACCAGATTAGCCCATGATGTCAAACAAGATAACAAGTAGATAATTGTCCTCATTGGAATGTTAACTCCATGGTAATAAAGCAATTTGATATAAAACAACAGAAGTGAAACACATCCTCTGAGCACTCCAGAACCAAGAGGCTGGGGAAGGAGTGAGCCCAGGCCTTCCTTGTCCGGCACAGCTCAGAGCAGAAACCCAGCAAAGAAGCAGTTGAGTAGGCAAGTGCCACAGCTGATGTGAAAAACTGCCCTTTAAAAGTCACACTGCTGTAGTATCTTTTGGTCTAGTGAGTCCCTAACAGGTATTTGCACTAATGAACAACACAATTTCTCACTGCTGCAAACAAAACAGCAAGGAAGTGATGCATGGAGAAAACAGAGACAGCCAACAGACAAAAGCTCATGGTGTGGTGGGGAAAGGGACACCAGAGAGAAAAGCCAAGACTGTTCTCACCAGAGCTGGCTGACACCCCAACTTACCATCAGCAAAACTGGACTCAGATGATTTCATTGCCCTGGTTTAAAATCTTTCAGTGAATTCAGCCTTTCAAGTAAAGCTGAGTTGAGAGTCAGCTGGGAATGGAGCCCCAGCTTAGAGCTCAAAAGAGACACTGCAGGTGTGACAGAGGATACCCACCTGTGCTGTTCCACTGGGGTGCCTCAGTCCCACCCTACAAAGGATTTCCCTGCCGACACAGGGATGTGACAATGACAGAACTCTCAACTTCCATACTAACCATGGATCACACCTCTATATAATAATGCCACCATGTGAAACTTGACCCAAAATAATAAAGACATTTAAAAGGACTCAACACTCAAGTTGGGTGTGACTGTTATCATCAAACCTACCTGACACTTCTCCTTGAGGTCCATGGCTGTGCAGTTCTGTAAGCATGTCCAGCAAAAGGGGACTGCTCCTCAGGGGAGAATGTCTCCTAGGTAGAGAAGAGCTTGGCTACATTTACCACATCACCATCTGTAGAAACAGAAGGGGAAGCAATCAAGTCTCCCACATCACTTCCTTTAGGATAAGAAAGTGATGAAATTCACAAAATTCAAATTACAGGATTGGTCCTTAAAAGAAGGAGAACTAGGGAGGTGAAAGTCTTTCTAATGTGCATCAACCCACCCCATAACTCAGAAGTTAAGTTAGCTTAACTCTCCCCAAAATCTAACATCCATAGATGAATTAAGTTCCCTGCAGTGCAGAGTAAGAGTATGACTGTAGTCCTGACAGGCTTTTGGGCAACCCTCCAAAAAAAGGCTGACAAAGCTTGGATTCCACCAGGTGTTGGAGCAAGCTGTCATCCATGGCTATTTGTCTTGTTACTCTTATCTACCAGGAGCTTTGTCCAGCTAATCTCTAATGGAGCCAGCAATAATGATTCTTCCATTTGCTGAACATCACATCCAAGCTTTGACAAGGCTGTGCTGCTGGGCTGAGCATGGACCTGATCACCAGTAAGTAGGCCAAAACTCCTAAAAACATTGCCAGATGACCACAGATCTAGACCTCTTCTCTTTTCAGCAAAAGTGTGACTCTAACAGAATGGAGGTAGGAAGCAGCTCTGGAATTCACCTCCTTCTTCTAGCTCACCCTCCTCTACTTCCCATGGCACAAATTTGTTCTCCTTCCACAAAATGTCTTTTCTGGTGTACCTTGCTCCAGAGAACTCTCTTAAATATAAACACAACATGATACTATAAGATTATGCTATGATTGTCTTGGGAAAGTCTTTCTGTTGTTTAATAATTCTGGGTTCTATTTTTTAATCTCACACAGAAGCTCAGGGCTTGGACATATATTTCTCCTAAATCCAAATAAATAAGGAAGCAGCTAGATATGCAAATCAACCCAAACCACCCACACACCTCCTAGATATAACAGGACTGGCCTTTGCCAGCTGAGATTTACTACTCTGGTTTATACAACACTACCTTCTTCAGAGAAGGATTCTAGAGATCCCATCCTTGTGGCAGTCACCCAGCTCTGACAATGCTGCATAACCTCAAGGAAAAAAGGCATCCAAAAGCTTACTCAGAAAGCCACTCTGCAGTGAGATATCAGTATTTCCTCTCCTGCAATCCTGCACCTGCATTCTGAGGGAGAAGGAGCAGGCATTCAATATTCAGAGTGCTGGTTATCAAAGACCTGCCTGCAGAACCACAACCAGCACCTCCAAGTGCCATTTTCTGGCTACCAGGCTGGTCAGCATGAGCCACCAGTCTGGACTCTGCCCTACTTTTCTGTTCTGTGACCCTTTCAATGTGCACACAATGAGGGAATAAAGTTATTTTCAGTCACTTCATATCCCTGCCAGGCCAATTAGCAACTGCAAAGGGAAGATCAGACAAAGTTACTGGAGTGAAGCTGACCAAGAGCTCCCAGCAAAGGGCCAGGAGTGGGAAGGAAGAAAAAGTACTTTTGTGTGTTTTGCACACAGCAGTTTAGAGCCTCAGTATCTTGCCTTTAATTTGAAAGTGACTTCTGTATAAGGCAAGGCAAGACAAGATGATTTTAAGGAGAAAACAGTCACTAACAATAAAAGGACTAAGATAAATCCATGATCCTTCCTTTTAGTCCCCTCCAAGATAAGATTCATTAGCTGATCTACTGAAAGACTTATGCACCATGCTCTCACTTGTTCAAACACAGCTAAGAGCCTGAATTTCTCTCTGGATCTGGATTTCAAAAGCATCCAGCATGGGTGGGTGGCTATGGCTAGAGGGCAGGAGGCTGAGCTGGGCAGGAGGCAGGATTTCTGCACTGCCCTCAGTGACATCCTGGTTCTGGCAGCAAACTGAAATGTGATCCTGAATGCAAAACACGCCATTCCCTGAAGTTCACAGCACATCATCTGCATGCTTAGGAACACCATCCTGGAGTCCTTCAGTGCTAGGAAGCAGGAAACACACCAAGGGTGTTAAAAATACAAAGGATTGGTTGGAAAGAGTGAATATTTCCTGTTTAGAGAAATTCAAAAGCTGTAATGGACAACATAACAAGAGCTTGTGAAAATAATCAGTGGTGCACAAAGCACTGCTTCATCATCATACATATTCAGGGCTTCTTCAAAATTTGAACACACTGACCGGCCCAGAAGCAGTTTAGTTTTTCTCACATCCCTAATTTAAGGTACCAGCAGTGGTAGACTGTAGACATTTCACACAGAGAAAGCAAGAAGGCAAGTCTTTCCTGGGCCAATCTGGATACACAGAACATGGAGAATGTTTAATTTTCCTACTTTTAAAAAGGATTTTCATTTAGAACCAAAATTCCAAATACAGCTAACCTCAGATAGGTTGGATATCTTAGTACTGGGGTAACTGAAGCCAACAGCAAAGACAAGCTACGATGAGAAATCAACCTTCCTCAATTTCTGCACCTGGACTGGCACTGGAGCCATTGAAGATGTGATTTGCACACTTTCTCTTAAACGCAGAATCTATCAAAATAAAACTGCAAGAATTTTGTCATTCCAACTAAACACCTCACATGCATTACAAAGATCTTGCAAATACTTGGGAAATAGCTTCACACACTGAGGCTGCAGCAACTTAATAAATTCTGGAGGCAGCCTGCAAATCTGCAGAGTTGTGCATCCACTCACTCTGCAAAGTCCTTGTGTGCTCCCCTCCCAGACTCCTCTGTTTCAGGGACTCCTGCAATTCCCACCTCCATCCCTACCCTGCTACAGGGACTCTCCACACACTGGACCTGTCCTAGTTTTGTGCACTGCTATTCCACACTGGAATATCTGCTTCCTTCTGTCCTCCCTATTCTTATCTCTCTTCCGTCTGCCCGGGCAATTAGTCACGTCGACATGTTACACTCTGCAGGACAGAAATGAAGTGGGACTGCTTTGCTGGGACATGTTGGAGGGTGTCAAATATTCAGCTGCAGACAATCAGAGATGCCTGAAGCTGTGGCTGCTCTAATCAGACACCACAAGCTTCCAGTGCAGGCAGTTTATCCCTTCCACTTTCCCAGCACACTGCATTCTCCTTCAAGCCTAGAGCAGTTTGTGAAACTTGGGAATGGCTGGATGTGGTGTTCAAGTGTCATCATGTTGCATTCAGCCTGACAAATATTTCCAAATCATTGGGCAAGAGTGAAACCCAGGATAGGGTTCACCAAATAATCCAATGTTTAACAACAAGCCAACTGTCTGGAAGTCCTGTATGCCAAACCCAGGCAGTGGTTATCCCACAGCTGTGGGGAGAGGTCTGCAACCCACCTCAGAATATCTCTATTTTACATGATTGGGTGAGTTCTGTGCCTGGGTTGCTATGTGTGCCTGATATCCTTTTTAGATTGGAAAATACATCCACATCCCCCCTTAACTTGTTTCAGTTTGGAAGTGCCATGAGCAAAGAGCAAGTCTTGTAGCTCAATCTGAGTATCAACAAGTGTTTGAAACATCCCTCTGGACAGCAGAACTCTGCAAGGGCCCATTCACCCTTTTCTTTACCAGATCATCTCTTGAATAACAATGCCTTATGCAGCCAGTGTATTTATATAGGTAAAAATACTATGGCTCAGATTTCCCAAGGATTTCAAATCACTTAACCATCAGTATGAGACAGCAGTGTTGAATTTTAATAAAAAACTATACAGCATGATATATTACCTACCAAACTTATAAAACAACTAGCAAAGAAAGATCAGGCAATTATAGAACCAATAGACAGTTGAAAAGAAAAATATGTTTTAGAAGCTGCTGTCTTTAGAGAGAAAAATAAATCAACCTAATGATACTATTTTCCCTAAAGTGTTCAATCACTGATGCTTTTATGTTATTTACTGAAAATTCCCAACACAGATTAGTCTATGAAAAATGATGGGGAGTGTGAACATTTCTTGCTGCCAAAAGTGAATTCCTCAAGAACAGAAGCCTGATCTGTCAACCAAGAATAGAAACACGGGGGAATAGATAATAACCAAAAAAAGCAGCTGCCTTGGAGAAAATGGCTTTGATTTAAGCTGATTGTTTTGATATCAGCAGAACCATACGGCCTTCCTACTCATGAGGAGCTGATGTCTGCCTGATCATTTGCAACACGGGGACATTTGCTGATACATGGCCTTCCAAAGGTGCACCAAGTGATACTGTCAATTGCTTTGAGACTCACTGAGAGCATGGAATAATTACAGCAAGAGAGCTGGCAGACACACTTCTTGGCTTCAGTATCTGCCTGTGAAAAAAGACTTGTCAGAATTTGGGCCAGCTAAACATTCTCTGCCTCAATAACCCCAGACTGTAGATAGGAATAAGCATATCTGCTTCAGAGGAAGACTGTGAAATAAATTTATTAGTATCTGTAAAGTGAGATGCTCTGAAATAGTGCTGTATATGTGCTAAGTATTATCAACCCAGCAGCAGTCACATATCTCATTTGAGCCTGGCTGTAAAGAATCAGGAGCTGATTTCACACAGTCTCTGCTTCCCTTCCTAAATGACAGGAATCAGAGAGAGGTCTATTCTGCACTGAATCACAAACAGGATTAAATTTGAAATGAACTTTTGAGTGTCATCCATTGACAACTGTGCCTCTTGGAGGTGAAATTACTTTTTGTTTAAACCTTACTTGCTGAGAATTTTCTAATAAAAAATATCTGACTCCTCCCTAATTTCTCCAGCAAGCACATTCAGAACTTGCACATTGGACTGTTTCAAAAGAGAGTCATTGCTCAAAATGAAACCTGAGCAACAAAGAGGGAGAAGGGGAGTAGGGAATTGCTTTGGCACACTTGTAAGACCTTTGGTTTACTTGGAAGATTAAGACTGATAAAAAAAGATGTTGCACAAGTGAAAGAACACTTGTTTTAATTTCATTTTGGTGAGCTGAGAAGCAATTATCAAAAGGAATATGATCAAAGAATTATATAATTAGTTTAGTCTACCTTACTGTTTCCACAGGGGCTGATACTATTACAAATTAAGGTATTGTAAATCTGAGAAGTATTTGCTGTGTTCATTTTTCCTTACTTGGTAAAAAGAAAAAAGTGTGTTTGGGAACTAAAGGATTCCTTTACTTTTTCTGCTTCAGGTACTGCCTGCCACAGAAAGTCACAGCATGTAGAGAGTCTGGATCAAAGTGAAAAATGCAATAAAAGGCACAATTCTGAAAGGTGGAAGGGCCCCTACAGCTTCTGTAGAGTCAAGATGTTGTGGCACAATGTCTTGAAAATAAATTTTTACAGCAAATCTATGGAAGAATTCACTACAAAAGTGACAGCTGTCATTCATCATCATGATATTGTAACCAGGATTGTATAACTACCTCCATTTAAAATTAAATAATACTGAAATGTTAGAAAACCACAGAAAGAAAGTAAAATTTAAAAAGCTTGTGCTGCATTTATAGGACCTTTTAGCAAATCAATTTTTGCTGATATACACTGACTCAGAAACAAAAGGGCAGCTTTTCCTCTTAATTCTAGATTATAAATAAAGGTGTTGTTTTCATAGTTTATAGTAAATATGGGTAAAAAAGTATTCTTACACCAGTGTTTGCCATTTGGAGATATTTGATAAACACTGTGCCAATGGGAAGGTGTTCTCTGGAGTTTCCCAGAGCAGACTCAGCACCTGAGAGCCATTCAGACCAAACTCAAATCCATTCCAAGCACAGCACAGCCCTGACCTAGGAAAGGCGCTTCACAGATTGTGTGTTTTGCTATTCTCACAAGCCCCATGAAAGTTTTATGATGAACACATGTAGGATGAGCTGTGTCTAGAAACAGGGCAGTGAGCTGCCTCACTCTACTGTGAAAGGAAAACAGGAGCTCCCTACAGCTCCTGAAGAATCTCCCCCCAGTCTTCACTCAAGAGCACTCCAGAGATGCACACTGCACTATTTAGTGTTCAAACACATACATTATCACAGATGTGAACCCATCCAATCCAAAGCAAACCCTGCTCCCACAGGTCTAAGTGCAGGACAATGCTGCCTGAGCAGGTCACTCTCTTTGGCCAACCCAACCCTTTTGGCCAACTCAACCCAACCCTTTTGGCCAATCCCCCATGGCCTCTGGCTCTGCTCCTAGCCAGGCTCAGCCAGCCACAGGGGGATATAAACCCTCCCAACCCACACTTTCTCAGGGCTGTGTCTGGGGCAGGTTGGTCTGAGTGTTTGCAGTGGCTTCCAGCACCTAATTTGGGTAGGGCTCTGACAGATCAAGATGTAAACAGAGCTGTAATGTGAAGATTAGAGGACAAAGGCTTGTTTTCTTGCTTGTTTTCTTGCTTCCACCTGCAGTACCAATATTCATTTGTTTGGCGACTGAGGCTAGAAGCACTAATATCTTAATCCTCTCATCAGATAAAAAATGTTGGCAAGGTGTTTGTTCAAAAGGTCATGGTTAAGAGGAATATTATGTAATTTTTTTTTCAATAAGCTTGACTAAAATATAGGAAATATAAACCACTTCTCTAAAGAATAAAACATATCTTGCACAAAACCAGCACCATGTAACTATTTCTACGTATGACTATATTAGGCAGACTTCTTGGAAAACAAATTTAGTTTGCTTGCTAGGGTATTCAAATTTTACTACATCTGAGCAAGCCCTGTAGATTAATGCAGTACAGCAGCTGTTGAGTAACAGTTTGTTTACATAGAAACCTGCATTTCTAAGTAACTTAAAGTGTTTCATGGAGCTCATGTGCTACTATTCCATTGTGTCCCATTGTGTGTGAGCTGCCTGTTCAACTAGGAAGTTTTTTCTACAATTGCTGGGGGAAAGAATAGGATTTTAAAGAAGCAGTCCTTAGTAGCTTCCTTTCCTGAGAAAACATGAAAGTATCTATGCCTTGGTAGCTGCCTCAGGAAGATGGATGGATGCTTATGGTCTCTGCTATTATCTTGGTAACTTTTAACACTGGTAAGCCTCACTTAAGGAAACTCTTCCGTGGTACAAGATTTCCTGTGAAAACTCAGTGTTAAATGTGTACTAAAACACTCTTCACTCCTGTTTATGGGTTTTCCCTTTCTCTCTATCTTCTGGGTAGATAGTATCATCTAAGACAAACTTCTCATGCTTTATGTAATGGTATGTAATGGTATGCTTTATGTAATGGTATTTTTAAAGGGGATTTGTTAGGCTTTTCCTTACCAATAACAGCCTCTGTTATTCTGACAATGAAAAGCTCCCAAACAGACAAATAGCAAGAACTGTGTGGATCACAGCTTTTGAGAATTGAAACAGGTGGACATCTGGGACAAAACGAAGTGTGCCACGAACTTCTGCTGATCACAACACTGCGCTGAAGTAGGCACAGGAGTGAAGCAATATGAAAGAACCGGCTGAGAAAATGCTGCTATCCCGGCTGGAAGGAGTCAGGAAAAGCTCCTAAAGGCCAGAATTTGGGACCAGACACTAAACCTTTATGCGGAGTTTGAAACTGCAGCTACCCAAGCGCACACACGGCTGATGGGCACCCCCTGGCCTGACTCCGAGTCCGGTGTCGCAGGGGGATGCTCCGAGCCCGGTGCCCCGGAGGAATAGTCCGAGCCCGGTGCCCCGGAGGAATAGTCCGAGCCCGGTGTCCCGGGGGGATGCTCCGAGCCCGGGGTCCCGGGGGGATGCTCCGAGCCCGGTGCCCCGGAGGAATAGTCCGAGCCCGGTGTCCCGGGGGGATGCTCCGAGCCCGGTGTCCCGGGGGGATAGTCCGAGCCCGGTGTCCCGGGGGCATAGTCCGAGCCCGGTGCCCCGGGGATGCTCCGTGGCGCTGCCAGCCGGAGCCTGTCCAGCAGCTGTGGGAGAGGTGCCGCCGGTGCGCTGAGCTGCCATCATGTGTTTAGACTGCCTTTTGTGTGTCCTTTTCTAATTTCCTCTTCCTCCTAAGCCGCTGGGTAACGCTCCGACGAACTGCGGGCAGTGGGGCCGCAGGGCTGCGGACCGCCGCGGGCTCTGTCTCGGGCCTCCCCCCTCGTGGCGGGCAGCCCCCAGCCGAGGAGGGGACCGCCGGCCGCGCTCCCCAGAGGGCCACAGCCCGGCCCTGCCCCGCCGCCCGGCCCGTACTCACCCGCCGCGCCGGGCGCTGCCGGCGGGGCCGCTCGCCCGCCGCGCCGCCGGGGCCGGGGCCGCCATCTCGGTCACTGGCAGGCGGGACGCCCCGGCGCCGGGGGCCCGCGGGGGCGCTTCGGGGCCGCCGCAAGAAGCCGCTCTCTGGTTGGTGCGAGCCCGCGCGGCCGCCCGCACGCCGAGCGCTGATTGGCTGGGCCGGGGTGGCGCGCGAAGCCAGGAGCCCGCCCTGGCAGCAGGTCGGGGCCGGCCGTGAGGGGAGACTGAGGGGAAAGGGCGGCAGCGCCGAGGGGGCGGCGGGCGGAGCGGAGACCCAGGGCGAGGGTCACCCCACGGCTCCTAGGGAGACGTCGTGGAGACGGTAGTGGGGGGCAGTGAAGTGACTTTGTGGTGAAAGGAACGCGGGAGGGCATGGAGAGGGCCCGAGGGCGGTCCATGGCCCGAGGCTCCATGCCCTCATCAATGACAGGGCTTGGTGGGTGCCCCAGGGAAGGGGGTGAGAGAGAAGGTGAGTCCCTTTTAGGGGACTCCGCTGCAGGAGGAGGTGACACCTGCAAGAGGAGGGTGACACCTGCAGATGTTCCGCTGAAAAGCCACTTTTGGTGTAGAGAACCAGCAGACTGGGAGCCATGAGGTGAAGGCGGCCGCAGGGTGCCAGGTGCACAGGAAACCATGGCAGGGACGAGCACACAAACCCAGGCAGCCGGTAATCTTCACATGAAATCTAAGCCTCTGCAGAATCTGGAAAGGAAGTCAGAGGTGTGAGACAGAGACACTTCTGTGTCTCTGCCTGCAGACATTTGGTGCTTGACTTCTGAATTTGTAGTAAATTGAAAAGATGTCTGTCTGTCAATTTTAACTCCTTTCCTATTCCTTTAATTCATTACAGAGCTTGTATTATCCCGAGTTGCGATGTGGCAGTTCCCATGTGCGATATTTTGTTACAAAGCTCATCTTGACTAGCTTGCTAAACTACAAATGCCAAAGCCTGGTGCAGTTGTTTGCAATTTTGTACAAAGAGCTTAAGTTCTGCGTTGTTTTCAATGCAGATGCAGTTTAAGAATGTAGCATTTTGAGAACTTCTCCATACTCCTTTGAGACAGTTTACTTTGACAGTGCCTGGATACACACAGTGCAGGATTCTACGGGTGTGATTTCAGCTCTTTCAAATACAATTTAAATTTCAGTGAGGAGAATCAAGGTCACAGAATTCCTGGATTTTCTGAGCTTGTTACTCAGAAGACTTCCTTAGAATCAGTTAACAAAAAACTCCCAAAACACCTGAGTGATGCTGAAAGTGGTTTTGGTGACTTAGAAGGAAACAAAATGGTAGATGTGGGGAATTGATGGTGTAGTTTAGAGACGGTACAATGAAGGGAAAGAAGATAAATGTCCTACTTCAATTGCAATAATACAAAATCATGAGTTGTGCTTAGTGCTGCACAAGCATCTCATTAGCTCCTCTTTAGATTGTTCTACCCAATAAAATCTACTTAATTAGTTGAAGGTTTTAAGTAAAAGGTCAGAGTAAAGATACATCTTGAACAGAGATCTGGAATAAGGGTTATTTTGCTTCTGACGTGGATTCCCTGTGGATCTTAAACAAGCCCCTAATAAACTCTGTTTTCTCTCACAAGTACACTGTGTATAGAATTTCTGTCAGTGAAATGTTCACTTACAGGGACTGGCAGGCTGCACCTTTAACGTGTTGGTGCCTTCACTTCCTCCTTGGTAAACCTGATCTAACTGCTCACCTCAGGGACCTCGTGCTTGCAGAGTGCTGAGAATAAATGAAAAACATCAAAATGCATTATTACAGGGGAGGTTGGAGGAGCAGAGACACCCTTGAATTGGCTGGTGCTGCTACAGATTCAGAAATAGGACAGGTGTCCAGAGAGCACTTTTTCCATGTATTTTAGGAGAGGGTGACAAAGGGAAACTCGAGGCAAATGCTGTGAAGCACTCAAGAGGCACTAAGCCGGTGTGATTTTTGGACCTGAGAACTTTGCTGTAAAGACCTGGTCTACAGCACAGTGCTCAAGTCATCATCTTCTCCATTGTTTAATATTGCAGAATTGTGAATGAATGGTAAACAAGGGAATATTCGTTCTGGATGTTTATAGCAATGCAGTATTTTGGTATGGAGGAAACCACAAATCAGTCAATTTTGCCTGCAAATTAAGATCACTTCCCATACTCGCTTCTAAATAGCTTCTAAACTATTCCTTGAGTGCTTTTTTCCTCCACATCCTTATATTTCTTGGAGTTGTTACACCATGTAAAGGCCTCCTATATAATTTTGGTGGAAGTGAGCTCATAGAAATGAAATAACTCAAACCTATGTGGGTAGTCTGCAAAACCTTCATTGCGTGCTCCCACGTGTGAGCGCAGGGATCTGCCGGAGGGATCTGCTGGCTCCCCCTGGGGCCGCAGCACATGGGCAGAGCCAGGGCTCCGCTTGCCGTGAGCTTCCGCCTGGAGCAGCTTGAGGAGCCCGGCACATCCACGGGACTATTTGATCTCCCTGTATGTGCCTTTCAGTCAGTCCTCACCAGGGTGGCTGCTGTGGAGAGCAGACATGAGAATTTCACTAGGATCACTTTAAAGCAGGTATTGTATGCAAAAAAAACCCCAAACCTTTCTTTGTCTTTGTTTTTAGTTAAGCTCTCTGACAAAGTATTGAAGTTGCATTTTAATCAGTATTTGACAAGTAGAGTTTCTGAATAGTTGTGCAAAATAATTTAAATATAATTAAATCAGCGAGAATATTTTGTATTGTTTAGAACAGGCAGTGGCTGTTTGTCTGATTCCCTCCCCCCTGCATATTTCATAACAGATGCTAAGAAATTACTATAATTATAATGTGCATAGTGAAAAAAGGAATTGAAAGGGGAAGATTGATACAAGACCTGACTGAGTTAAAAATTAAAAGGAGTAGTTGAGTTGACCACCACCTTTACCAAAGCTGAAGGGAAGATAGTATTTCATTTTAGCTGAATTACATTATTTGCCAGCTCCTGTGTACTGCTTAATGAACAAGGGACTTGCACGTCATTCAGTGTCTAATTATAAAAAATAAGTGATATATTTCACAAAAGAGAGCAATTCTGCCTTTTTGTAATAAGCAGCATCTGCTTTGTTTTTCTCCAAACTGAGAGGTAATTGAACTGACAATTCCAGGCTGTCCTGAAAATGACAGATGACTGGATTGGGAGTAGGAAGAAAGCAGAAGTCCTTTTGTACTAAAGAAAGGGGGATGGCACACTATAGTTGCATCTGGTTCTCTTTTACAGGTCTCTTTCAGAGCTTAAGCAGTTCTGGGTGACCCCAGCCAACTGATTTTATTGTTTAATTTCTTAATGTCAGTGACAGCTATTGCAGGTCCCAGATAGAACAGCCTTTCCTACACAGTCAGTTTTATAAATCTTGTCATTTCTTTTTTGTGACCATAGAAACACAGCTGGTATGGAAAGAAATCTGTTTGAATGTAAGACTCATGTGTGGTTTTGGTTTGGACCTTTTTTCTGCTAGTTTTGAGCTTAAGTTTTCTGGTCTCCTGGTCTATAAAAGTCAGAACAGCCCCTGTTTGTCTCACATGGTGATTAAACTGCTTCACAAGTGCTCTTGAGATCTGTAATGAGTAAAATTGTGAAGCTGTTCTGGCAGATCAGCTGTTCTGTCTGGGTCACAAGCAGCAACACTTATTGATTGCACTTGGGCAGATTTACAGAGACAGACAGTTGTGATAACAGTTCAGGGTGTGTGTGAGAAGCCAGGGCAGAACATGAGGAGGGTTTCAGCTGGCTCAGAAGTTAAAAACTGCCAATTCTGTTCCTAATGCTGATAAACACTGGTGTTAGTTTATTGTATGGCTTTGGGCAAGCCCTCTATGCCTCTGCTTCCCAGTTTGCAGAATATGGATATCTATATATTTGTATGTGTACACTTCTATTATCTGTTATCATACATCTATTCCATCCCTTTGATTTTGTTGCCTTTAGCACTAACCTAAAGCTGCAAATCAAAATGAGACCAACTCACCAATATACAGCAAAGTAGTTACCCAATTGATTCATTATCCTGCTCTCTGAAGAACAGACACAGAAAACACATTTGGACAAGGCTTTTTCCCTAGCTTTGCTGTCTGATTCCCTAATTAGTCCTGTCACCCAATGTTCCAAATATGGGCATGTGGGGAAATCCTATAGACCAGAAATCTAAATCTTGAATTAAGGTTTTAGAGAAACTCTACTAATAGCATTTAAGTCTTGTAGACTCTCCTCCTTGGTGTCCATTTTAATATGAGCTGACAAAAAAAGTGAGTTTGTTGCCAGTTCTGTCTGTATGTGGTACCTGCAGTTTTGTTTCAGTCTATGGTCTGACTTTAGAACCTCAGTGTTAGGTTTTTCTCAGGGTATTCAGCATCTTCCTAGAGCAGGTTATATTTGTTGCTCTTTGGTTGCATCAGTCATGTTTGAAGCAACTTTGTTCCAAGACAGACCCAAATATGTAGTAAATGGAGTAGTTTTGGATTTTATGGCTAATGTCCCTGGTTTGATTATCACACTGAGGCTGACATGGGTTGATGTGGGAAGCAAAAGGCAAGAAGGTAATATTAATGCAATAAATCTCAACAGCCCCGTTGCCAGCATTCCCCATTCCCTCCACGCTGTGCCTACATTCCTGTCATTCCCCCCTGTGCCGCACCCACTGGATCCCTGCACATCTCAGACAGAGGTGAATATCCAGGCAGTCCCCCACAGCTGTCAGAACAGGCTCATGGCAGTAAATTTTCAACTGCGCTGAAGAAAATTGATCGGAGCCTGTCTACATCTATTGCACATTCCCTGTGGCACAATGTCTGACTTTCCATGTGAGCAAGCTTTGTGTCCTGCTTAGATCAGGCTGCTTAGATCCAACTTATACGCAGAGTGTTACCCTATACAAACTGCAGCACTACAATGCAGAATCACAGTGTGAAATTTGGAGCATCTTCAGATGTGCTGAGCTAATCAAGGGTTTGCTTTTTTAAAAAAAACACTACAATTCTTTGAAAGCAGGAAATGCGTCAGAGGAAGAAAGGTGCATGTTATAAATGTATTTCATTACAATTATTGTGCCAGATGCCTTTAAAAAAAACACTGCAACAAACACAAAGTTCCTTAAATTGTCAAGTGTATTGTACTTCATGATGATGACAGATCCTCATGTCTGAGGAGAACAACAAACAGCCTTAGGAACATGGCATTAATACAACTATTCCAAGCAGCAATTTTAAACCTTTAGTGGCTGCTTGACCCATTTTAACAAATATTCCTCTGATCTATTGATAGCAAAACCCATACATTTATTTCCCCAGACTGCTCTGAGAAGTTTAAAAAGGTATCCAAAAGAAATGTCAGACACAAGGATTTTTCTTACCTTCTTAAAATACTCAGAGCTAATCTTGGATTATATTTTATCATCATCAACTGTCATAGAAAATTCAAGCTATTCCTAGACTGCAAAAAAAAAAAAAAATTGAATCTTTAGCAAAACAATGTCTCTGTTGCCTTTTTCACCCTTGCTCACAGCTATGTCAGGATTTTGGCTTTTGCTGTAGCAAGGCTGCACAGTATTGCACAATAAGCTTTGTGTTTCTATAAAGTATTAACTTGTTTGCAAGCTGGGGGAACATTCTACATGGATTTGTTTGCAAGCAAGTACATCTCAGCAATTCCTCAGTCAGGAATATCTTTCTGTAACACTCTAATCTCTGCTATTTCTGAAATTTGTTGCTTGTTTGATTTTCTAGGACTGCCCTTTTACAGTCAGGCAGCTGCAGCCCCATAAAGTAGCTGTCATTCAACTGGCAGCTGTTGGCCATAGCTGGCTTTTCAAGTCCAGCTAAAAGTAGCTCCTATAACTTCTTTGAGAACTTATTTGACTTACAGAAACTTACTATGAACTTCTGAATCCCCGTCTTGAGGGCATACATGAAACACGAGATTCTGTAGGACTGTTCTAGGAACAAGTACTGGGGACTTGAGCGACCTTGGAATCCAGCTCTGATTTCATCAGTCTTGGAGTCACTTCTAAATGAATCATTTCTACATCCTCAGAAAGAATGTCTGAAACATTTGTAACATTTCAGCTCCTAAAGCTCCTTTTCTCCACCCTTTCCAATGTTTTGAATGAAGTATGGGAAGAACTCACATCTTCTCCCAAAACCTGGGAATAGGTTAAAACCCCTTAAAGACAATGTTGTGAGGATGAGAAAATGAACTTGCCAAGGGTTTAAAGCTCAAATTTAATCCAGTCTTTATCAAGCTGCTTAAGCATTTATGAGAATGTTAGCAGGCAACATTTGCAGAACACAATTTATAAGCTGGATTGTCTGAGGTTGTGGTAAATATTCTGATGGTACTCTGGTCTTGGTATGGATGTAACCATAACCCCCCTGGCAGATTCCAGCTGAGGAGAGCAACCAGTGTCATGGTTTATTTTTAAAAAAAGGGTTTAATTGGAGGCTGAAAAGGTGCATCTCTGTCATACAACAAAATATCAGTTACCTGTGCCTAAATTGTAGACTTTGGTCCACAACAATCCTAAATTTACATGAGCCCAGCTGTGGGCCCTGCAGTTGATGTCTGGACACTGTGGTTGTGCCCACTTCAAGTGCCCACTTCCAGTCTTGGCATCTTTCTGGAGGTGGGGAGTGGGGATGGATAAAAGTAACCCTGTAGCAACTATCCCTTCAAGGGGTGGGAGTACAGTGCTAGAAAGAATTTTCATGTTCAGAAACCACCTTTCCTTTCTAAAGCCAGAGGAAAGCTTTTTATTTTTGCCTTTATCAAAGGACTGAGGCCTGACCTTTACCTGAGCAACTGCTTTACTCTATAATTAAAAGTATTTTCAAGCTAAAAGAATGTCAGGACGGTCATCCATGCAAACCCTGACATTAGTTGCCTGTGCAATCTGAATTTTGGCCTCTGTGGATGCTGTAATTGCCATGTGTGATTAAACTATTTGTTCCTACAGCACGGGTGCCTTAATCACTCCTCAGGAGAGGTGGCAGTTGTCAAGTAACGGCTGACCAGGTGTGTTCTTTGCTCTGAGCTCGGTGAGCAGCTCTGCACCCCTCAGTGTCTGCTCAAACACTGCCTGGACAAGCTGGGCTGTATCTCTGGTAGTTAGAGAATTTCTCAATCAATTCCTCCCTGCTGGCTCCATGGTGTGGTAGATGGCTCTGTCTGACAGACAAGTGGAGACACTGACACTTTAGGCATGTATTGAGCACAACGCCAGCGTGATTTCTTCTCCAGACGCTGAGGAGGAGACAGAGCCTCGATAGCAGTATCAGAGTCAATTTGGTTGGAAAAGACCTCGGAGACCAGCGAGGCCAACCTATGATCCAACACCACGATGTCAACCAGACCATGGCACCGAGTGCCACGTTCAGTCTTTCCTTAAACACCTGCAGGGACGGTGCCTGCAGCACCTCCAGGCCAGCCCGTTGAAGTGGTTAATAACCACGTCGGTGGAAAATTCTTCCTGATGTACAACCAGAGCCTCCCTGGCGCACCTTTCACTTTGCCCTTTTGTCCTATGGCTAGTATACCCCCATCTGGCTATACCCTCCTTTCAGGTATTTGGCCCGGACCCTGCTGCTCGGGTGCTGCCTCTCCTGTCCCCTACCGCTCCGCGCCCGCTTCGACCCGAACCCCGCCGTTCCCGGGGCGGCCGCCCGGGGCTGGGGCAGGGTAGGTCGGCGCGGTGCTGCGCATGCGCGGGGCGTGCCCGCGCTCCCGACGGGGCGGTGAGCGCTGACAGGGCGGCTCTCGCGAGACTTGCTGCGGGACCGGCGGCGCGGCGGGCGGGGGGCCGGGCCGGGGCCGGAGCCGGAGCCGGATCCGGATCGGCGGCTGAGGCGGCGCTGGAGCGGCGGCCGGGCCGGGCCGCGCGGGGCCGGGCAGGCGGCGGGAGCGCCCAGCGTTGCGCGGTGAGTCCGGGCGTGCGGAGGGCCGCCGGGGGCCGTGCCGTATCGGGGCGGGGAGCGGGGAGGGCGCACGCTGAGCCCCCGGTGTCGCGGCCTGGGCCCCGTGGTGTTCCGGTCTCCTCGCTACGCTCCGCAGGACTCGCCTCGGCGCCGGGTCCGTGTCCCGCCGGGCCCCGGCCTGCCCGGGGGGTGGAGAGGATGCAGGCTCTGCCGGTGGGGGGGTGGTTGAAATAAGCTCTGGGCTCAGGAGGCGTCCGTCATCTGCTCGGCGAGATTCCCGGCTCACGTACAGCGAACACCGGGCGGGGGTCGCTTTTCTCTCTGCCCTGCGGCTGGGGAGTGCTGGCTGCTCCTGGTTCTTGGGCTTATCTTTTGTATTCCCCAAAAAGAGCTCCACAACTTAAGGCCGCTTCCAAAGGCTGAAAGGCTGCGAATGCCCTGTAGGCAGGATAATATCCCTGCCGCCCTGTCTCCAAACACATTTCGGGTCATGCTTCAATCGTGAATTTCTGTGGCGGAGAAGGACGTTTTTCTCTTGGCCTCTTCCTTCTCTTATGAACTTCCTTCTTGAGAACCAGTGCTGGTTTTGTGGGATAAGGTTTGACTTGCCAATATAGTTTCAAATAATCTGTAGAAGACAAGGATGCGGCCTTGTTAACTCCCACAACATCTGACTCAGACACCTCTTTTATAACCTACAGTGAAAACTATTCTGTAGCACAATAAGTAACTGCAAGAGCAATTCACAGATACGGTGCTCAGGGAAGTTAATTCTTTGTTTCAAAAACTGTTAAATTCCCGGGGTCAAGGGACAAAATCTGAAGGACCACAGATGGTAAATCAATCTTCAAACACAATGTTGTTTGTAATCCATTTCTGTGCCAACTTTGGATATTGAGAATTTGTACCATAAAAAGACCTTTGAGTTGTTATCATCTCTTAGTTTGATTGTCATACAGTATTTTGAGTATTTCATAGTACCAGCTAAGCTTGTAACATTTAAAGCAGTTTTAGACAGTTTAAAGTAAGAAAAAAAAAAAAAAAGAACCGCCATTCTGGCAGAGGTGAAGTTTTCTTGTTACCTGATAAAATGTTTTGATCTGATAAGTATTATCTGGGCTTTGTGCTGTAGCTTAGTTTTGTAAGTGATATCTTGAGTTGTCTGGTGCTGAAGGAAGTAGAATATTTTTAAGCTGGTGGATTAGGGGGATAATTTGTGATCCTGAATGTTCTGGGGTTTATATGTTAATAATATAATTTATATTTTACTTTGTTCCTTTATTATGTTATACTTCCTTATTTGGTTAATTTGAATTAGTGTTCTGCCCTTACAATTTTAACTATCTATTCTTTTGTCTAGAGTCTGACACTTGCATTTCTGCATGTCTTCCAGATGATGTATGCGCACATTTTTCTTTCTACCACCCTCAGTAATGTTTTGTCCTAAAACAGCTGATGAAGTTTAGGACCTGATTCTTTCCAAAATCTCCCAGTGAATCTGTCTTGCCTCTCTTTGGCTTTTCTAAACTGTCTGTTGTTCTATTCCTGCCTGTATCACTTTCCAGAAGAGCTGTAAAACAGTCAAAAGAGAACAATGAGAACACTCTCTTTTGTTTAAAAACCATGCTGTTTCTAAGAGTAATGTAAAAAGCTCACCTTTGCCTGTGTGCTTTTTGAAATATCTGTTGAAGTGAACATGAGAATTGTTTCCTGTTGGCCACAACAGGGAGGTTTGTCTTTATAATTACTTTTATTCCATCCTGAGGTGCAGCACTACTACTAATGAGCATTTGCTGTTGGCTGCATCTGCTGCCTTTTCTTCCTCTCACCCCTCCCAGTATTTTTGAGAGCAAAGGAAGTCTTAACCCAAGTCACAGTAAAGTGAGAAACATTGATATTTTGAGAAATCTTAGTCATTTCTCTAGCAAGATCATCTGATAATTTCTGTAACATGTAACCATTGTATTCATATATTGACTGTTATTCATCCATACCAGTCTTAGTCCATTTGCAGTCTGTGGACAGGGCTCACTGCAGTGAGGTGTCCTGTTGCACTGCTCTCTACCTGAAGCAGCTACAGCTGTGCTTTTTTCCCCACTCATGCAGTTGGTTTGTTTGTGTTTTAATAACAGCATAGCTGAATGTGTGTAAGAACTTATTAAATAAGATTCTAAGCAGAAAATGCTTCCTTAAGAGACTTTAAGGGAATTATGCCTTGACTTCACCTTTCCTGACATTTGCTGTGTGAGTACCTTGGTTTAATATTTTCAAAGCTTTTCCCTCTTTCAGATGTAACTTTAGTGCCTAAACTTCAGCTACATTTTTGTCTAAAGTCAAGAAGGTTAAAGTTTTGCTCTACACTGCAGCTGCTGTTAAAATTATTACCTGGAAACTTCACTCCTTTGTATGTTGACAATATATCTGATGGTGGTAGTAGTACTAATGCATGTTTAAAGAGTATTGCATGATGAATCTCTTTCATCTTGAATTGTGCTGGAAAATTTCCCGACATTGTGCTGTTACTAAGCTCAGGGAAATGCCAGTATAGTTCTTGGAAATGCTGCATCAGTTTCTCTAGGAAAGCTGTGTTTTAACACCTTCAGTTAAAAAAGTAATTATTAGCTGGTAGTGCAGTGCTGGGTAGCAATACTTGTGTGCCCCCAGAAAAGGCATATTTATAAGTTAAAGCAGTTTCTTTCTTTAAATGTGTCTCAAGCCTTTAGTGTATACTTTAAGTTTGCAATTTGATGTTACATTCTTAGGTTTGGAACTTGGGGTTTTCAGGCCATGCTCCCTTGGCTGAAGGTGTTTGTCTTCACATGTGGTGTGGTGGGTGGTGTTAGAAACACCCAAAGGTTTCTTCCCATAATTTTTAAGAAGGACTAGAAATAGATGATGTTTACCATGAAAGATACAGGACAGGTAGACAACAAGCATTGAGCAGTTTGCATTTTCCATTGCTTCATACACTGTCATTCATGTTGCCCTTTAATGGTGCTATAATAGCAGAAAATTATCAGTACCATCAGTTGACAAACCCCAAGAGGCCAGGTTGGAAAGGTGAGGAGATGGTGAACACAACACAGTAGAAGCAGCAAAAAGAAAATGCTTCTGATGAAGGGAAGTGTAATTATTGCTGTTTGGATGAGTGTGCTGGTATGATGTGAAAGACTCACATCAGAAAAAAGGTTTTTCATCAGCCTTGAGACTAAAATTAAGTCTTTCATAATTACCAAAATGTAGTTAAGATGTAGTTAATCCACTTTATGGATCTCATTATGTGTGTTGGTTGAAGCTTGGATCCAGTAAATTCATTTCCATTGGTTATGGTAGCACAGGGAGATTGTTCTGTTGGGGTCTTTGTGACAGGTGACTGTTTTCAAACTTGCTGATGTTTCAGTAGTGCTGTGCAGGAAGACCAGAGAAATCCCAAAGCTCTGTCCATGTGAGGACCCTGCTAAGCTGGTCTTTTTAAAATCAAGGTGAATCCTGTAAATACCTCCTCTCATTCTGCCAGATTCCTGTGATAGAATCTCAGTTCCAGTGTTTGCCTCGAGCTTCATTATTCTCTACAGGGAGCTGAAGGTTGGGCAAACATGGGGCTCATGGAATATAAGCACGTTAATTGCTGAACTGCATTTATGTAAGGCAGGTTTTTCTCTGAAATGAAGAATTGCTGTTGCCATCTGCTGCCTTTGCATGCAGCAGGGCTCTTTCTGGGCCTCAACCACAGAGCCTGAATTAGCAGGTGCGTGGGTTCACCAGTGTTTGTCAGATCTCTTCGGTCTTGAATTGTCATTGACAAGTGCCAGCTCTCTGTTAGCTCTTCAAGGGGGTATTCATGGTGGGTTTTAACTTATAGACTGTCTTTCTTGTGTTTTGGTGATTTTTTCTGATTATTTCGCTTCTGTGCTATCAAGTGTAGTTGGGTTATAGAAAATCATTCCTATTCAAACCTGAGGGTAGGATTTAAGCCTTTTCAGTGGTTTCAGTGTGTGTATATGACTTGCCAGGTTTGATTTAATGTCTTCTCTGAGCCCGTAAGAGACACGAACTTGCTGATTGTCACACTGAATTGCAAAGATTTTTTAACGTGTTCTGCTGCTCAAAGCACCAGAATTTCAGGATGGTTGCTTTTA
Organism: Agelaius tricolor; assembly: GCF_023055355.1. Taxonomy (NCBI): domain Eukaryota; kingdom Metazoa; phylum Chordata; class Aves; order Passeriformes; family Icteridae; genus Agelaius; species Agelaius tricolor. The sequence goes on from NW_027269295.1 coordinate 5,338,339, forward strand.
CTTAGAGTTAGCCCAAACTTTTATTCCTGTGTCATATTATTTGAGGACACCTTCTGATAGGCATTTACATTCCAACAACCCAATAGCACTCTGCTTTGTCTAGCTTGTATTTAAATCGACATGAGCTGTATGAGTGGCAGAACCCGGTGCGGGCATTTCCAGACGGGTCTTTCCCAGGGCAGCCGGTGGGCAGCGGAGCGCATCCCCTCGCCTGCCGCGGGCTGTGCCGGTCCCGTGGTGCCGAGCCCGGGGCTCTCCTCGGGGGGCCGGCTGGCCACGTCCTCTCCCCGTTACATCGCTGTAATTCCCGCTGTGAGGAGCGGGAGAGATCCCCGGGAGAGACGGGAGCGGGTAGGGCCCCCCCGGCGGGGCTCCGCCGCGGGACGCCCCGGGGCGAGGAGCGGCAGCGGCTCCCGGCGGGCCGGTGGCGGTGCCGCTCCCGCCCCCGGCAGCGCCGGGGCTGTCATTGGCCGCGGGACGCGTCACTCGCGCGAGCCGGGCCCGGGCGAGCGGCGGCGGGAGGAAGCGGCGGCCGCGCCGCGCCGGGCGGAGGGAGCGGCGCTGGGCGCGGCCCCGGCCATCGATCCGTGCCACTTCCCCTAATGGCCCGTCTCTTCCTCCTCCTCCCCCTCCCCTAGGGCGGATCGTCCCCCGGCCTCCCTGTATGTGAGAGACGGGGCCGGCGCCTCGCACGGAGCCGGGAGCCGCCGCCGCGGGAGGAGCGGAGGCTTCGGGGAACGCTTCCTGCCCACCGCCCGCACCGCCGGGCGCGGCAGCCCCAGCATGGAAGCCATCGCCAAGTACGACTTCAAAGCCACCGCGGATGACGAGCTGAGCTTCAAACGGGGCGATATCCTTAAGGTAAGTGAAGGGCTCGGGCTCGGGTGTTCCCTCTTTACCCCTGGGCTGTTCAGTTTCTCTCTGAGTCTCTTCCTGTCCGTCTGACCTGACCCTCTTTTGGGTCCCCAGAGAATGCCATCTCCTTTTCGTACGGAGCCTCAAGATCTTCTAAATTGCAGTCACACCTCTGAGAGCAGGAGAGCCTATTTTGTTTCAGTATTAAGCATGCATCCCAAAGTCTCTCGATCTCTCTTCTGAGATCGGAATATTTGAAAACTTAGGCATAAACACGGCAGCAAATAAGCAGAAGTACAAGATAAAGGGGAATTCAGTGTAGAGATTATGAGAGGAAGCCCCGTGAAGTAATCAAGATCAATTTGGTATTCCTTTTCTTTGCCTCCTGCAAGGATTCTAATATCAAAGAACAGTGATTGGATTATTTCTCAGTAGATAATCTTTTTGCATCAGGCTGTCTAATATTGAAGCTGAGTTTTATCTTCAGTTGTGATGAACTGGAGTGATAAGCTTGTGGCTGAATATATAATGGATCTGTGCAGATGTAAGTGAATGTTGGAGTGTATTAGAGGAATTTTGGTCTATAGTTCTTTCAATATATCAAAGGCTTTTTAGGTTTCATCTTGGCTATATTACAGGAATTTGAAAAAAACAGTTGAGTTTCTACAACTGTAACAAAACTGGACACAAGAACAAGCACACATTTAATTTTGGTGGGGAGTAAAATACAAAACTCCTTAGTGATTTGGCCTTGGTGAAGTCTAGCTCAGAACTTTGTTGCTTCCAAGTAGTAAGAGCCATATTGCAAAATGCTTTAATGGAATTAATTCATAGTCACTATTTCTCCATAAAGGTGGGCTTCACCTTCCTAGTGTGATATATTTGGTGTTAAGGTGTCTTTAAGCTGCTTTTTTTCTAAAATGCTTGGAGTGGAAGCAGTTTTGAGAGGTGCTTTTCCTGCAGATGTAAGGCTGTAACTGTGTGTATGCTGACAAATCAAGTCCTGCAGACCTCAGTGGGATTACTCATCTGCTTAACACTTTTGCCAGGAAAGGGCTTGATTTTAACTCCTATTTTAAAATAAGCTAGAAAAAAATAACCTTTATATGTAAACCTCCTATGTATCTTTTATAGCTCATATTTCAACTGTGGCTTTGTTAAAAGTGTGAGGCAATAAACAGATAAAGCTTGCTAAAGCATATCATGCTTTGAGATTTTAACTTATAAAATGATTGCATCTGTGTATGTCCTACACATCCCTGCCCCATAATTGGCCTAAAAACTCCTGTTAGACCTGTACACTCAGTGCCACTGTGTGTGTAAATTACCAGGATATTTCCCAGGGCTATTTTTAAATGTTTGAGATTGTCAGAATTTTGGAAACCTTTTGTGATAACCTTGCTCTTTTTTTTTTTTTTTTTTAACCTGAGCTGTGTTCTTCTATTTTGGGTTACTACTAGCTGCCCTCAACTTTTACAGTGTATTTGAAGTGGAGCATAGCTGAAGTCAGCTTTTAGAAAATGCTGAACAGGAAGGAAAAATGAAGTTTAATGAAATGTAGTATATTGTAAAGTGTATTCTCAGCTATTTTCATTTAGTATGGGGTAGAAGTTTATTTAAGTACATGAAAAAATAGAATAAAATTTTCATTTGTTTAAAAATATGTTCTCTAAGGAGTAAAGGAAAAATACATTTTTTTAGTGTTTTTGAAGTTTAGTCTATGTGAAAAGTCTTACATCTGTTCACAGTGGCTGATGGTAAGGTGTTCTTGAGTCTGTCTACTTGATGTCATCCCATAGATACAATTTTTTTCATACAAATAGAAACATATGTATACTGTTACACTGCATTAATAATTATATTTTTCCTAGAATACAAAGGATTTTCCTACTTTACCCTAAACCTTGGCTGAACACTTCCTCAAAGCATTTATGCACAATTCTTCATCTGTATTTCCTTTCTTTTCAGCTCATATTCATATGAAAATGCTCACAGATTTTACATGTTTACCTCATTGATGCATAAACTGAGCCATAGAAATGGTAAATTGCTCAAGATTATCACTAAAGTCAGCGGAAGCATCAGGACTTTCAGGAATCCTTCAGCACATAGTTGAACTGAGCTCTATGCAGTGTGGTGAGATTCATGTGTAAAGCTGGTGAATTTCAGACAAATAAATCCAAAGGAGTTAGAACTGTTCCACTTTACCCATACTGACAAACTTCTGTGGTACTTTGTTGCTTTGAAAAATCTGTTTCACTTCAAATGTGTTTGTGGTTGTGGAAATTAATTTCCACCCAAAATGCCAGATCTGTTTCTTAGAGCTCTGCTCATGACTGAGAAATCTTAGGGTGTCCCAGTCATGTGCCCTGTGTGATGGCTCTCATTAAGCAGGTCAGTCCTCCTGTCCTCAAAGGAGTTGGGAAGAGGAATAAACTTGTGCCATGTTGAATGCACCTGCACCCTTCAGTGTCCCTTGCTGAGGGCCTGTGTTACTTCATGCATAGTGAAGCCTTTTAACTGTGAGACACCTGTGGTGATGCACTCCAGAGGACCAGGGTGTTACAGGGTGGCAGAGCATTGATTTGTAGCAAAATGTGTCACACAAGCCAAGAACAAAATCTCTAACAGTTTAACTTCCAGTCCTTGGAAAACCATGTTTCTCCCTGTGGGGAGGGAAGGCAGAGATGCCCAGTCTGGCTGTTCTGACCTCAGCAGATAACTTGCCTATGATGTCATGTGCCATTACTGCTGCCTACCCACAGATTCAGGACCTGATTGAATAGCACTTGAACCGGAGCCATTAAGCTGGTTGTTAGTAATCTTGTGGCTGGTTTCCAAAAGTGAGTGAAGATAGTTGACCTTTGGCTTGCAATTGTAAAACAGCTGAGTGAAGAGGAAAAGTGCTTGGCCTCTTTTTTTTTTTTTTTTTTTCTTGTGGGCACTGCATGGTAAAAGCTGCTTCTATGGTTTCTGTAACCCTGGCAGGACAGTGTGTCCCCTACCCTCTGCCTAGTGCCTCTGTAGCAGTGTGTGGTACTGCCTCTCAGGAGATGCTCACTGACAGCTTTCTCTAAACTTCACATACTCTAAATACTACTGGCTGAGCCTTTCCAAAGAAAGGCAAGATTGCTGCTTCCTTCTGACAGTGCTGCAGCTCTCCAGCTTCGTGCTTCTCCTGTTGCTTCACAGGAGCTTGTTGGTGACTGGGGTCCTGCTGGGAGAGGTGAAGGTGGCCATTCCTGTTACTTTAAAAAGTAAAATAATGAAGCTGAGGGATTCCTACTTGAAATCTTGATTTACTGTTTTTTCATGTTGAACAGTTTGCAGTTGTCCTGATGCCTTTACAGTCTTCGCTTTTTTTTTTTTTTTTTTTTGCTATATATATTGAAGTTGGGAGGAGTTAGATTCAGTCCCAGTATTTGTTATTCAGGTTTTATGTCCCCCAAAACTATCAGCCTTCATGCTAGATATCCAGATCTAAAGCATATTAATACGTGCTGATGGTTTGGCAGGAGCCAGGGGGAGGAAAGAGAAGAAAAATCACCATTCTTTGTAATCTCATTGTAATTTCTCTACTGCTGTGGTGCTCTGAGAACTGTTTCTGTGTGGTTAATGCAGGAGCACTAAACATATTAATTAATATCTTAAATTTTAGAATTGTTTTGTTTTTAAACTATAAACTACTGCTTCATTTCCTCTTTCTCCTTCTGTCATAGGGTTGGGGCATAGCTGGAAAGTGTTTTTCTAAAGAAGTGAATAATCTACTGTTCCCAGTAGATGTCATCATAATTAATTCAAGGGTGCTTAGAGATTGTTTTTATGACTCAAAACTGTCCAGGTTGTGTTTTAAGTAGAAGGTCATCATCTTGAATTTTGAGGTTTTTGCTTTTGTGTGATACACAAACCAGCTTCCTTATGTGCCAAAAGAAGATTTCCTTGACAGGATTTTGATCACTTCACAATTTGGTTCAGCCAAGTCAAGATTACTTTTCCCTTTCTGATCATACACTTGACAGTCGCCACAGGTTCTGTCCACATGAGTGTTTGTCACCACACTTATTTTCTTTGCCAGCCCTTAAGAGAATTGAGTGTTTGCTAACAGTTGATGCTGAGGTGGCATTTTCAGTTCCTGCATGAAAACCATTTTTTGTCAGGATAGAGTGGAACAGTTTCAAATAGAGGCAGGAAGATGATAAATGAGGGGAGCACTGTCTCCCTACTGCTCTTTCCTCTCCCTCCTCTGTGTCTTCACCTGCATTGGCTGTTGTGTCATGGTGTCTGTCCTAGAGAACAGAAATTCAAGGCTTGCTGAAGAGATGTGCCAGTTTTTTCCTGGTTTGAGTGAAGCTGTCTTCACATTCATGCTTCCTCTCCCTTCTTTACACACTCCTCCATCATTTCCCATTTGTTGTAATGGGATGGGACTCCATGTGGTCTTGATGATTTTAATATGTGAGAAACAATTTTCTGAATTAATGATTCAGCCAAATTGCAAGCACTATGTGCTTTATAGTGAAATAGGTTGAATATTAGAATAGGTTGCCCAGAAAAGTTGTGGAATCCCCATTCTTGGAGATACCCAGACAAGTCCCTGAGCACTCTAATCTAATTAGACTGCCTTGAGCAGGAGGGTGAATTGGGTGTCTTCCAGAGGCCCTTCCAAGCTCCATTATTCTGTGACTTAGCTGTGAGTGGCAGCTCTGCTGTGTGTGATGGTTGATTTGTAGAGGTCATGTTCCCTGGCTGCTGGCCTTGAATTAAGATGATAATTGCCATCAATATGTGATCAATATTGCAGTCTAAGATGGCAAAACTGTCAGAACACTACAGAGACATAAAACCAAGCACAATTATGTGAAATGTGGTTGATTTGGCAGCCTGGCAGTTGGATATCTGTGTCACAAAGAGATGCTGCTATAAGGGGCTGCATTCTTCTGATCTGCCAAAGTGTTCAAGGCCTGGTTTGAGTGCAAACTTCTCAAATACTGTTCCTCTTATGTATGAAAGTAATCTGAAGGTGGGTTATGTTCCCTTAGACAACTTCTGTAGGCATTAGGATGAAGTGTGTGAGAAGGAAATAGGTGATCTTAACAAAGTGTGTGTTCTGTATTTGTAGAAGAGCTTGGACCTGCTTAGATGAAGATCGTGTTGCTGAAGGTATTTCTGTGCAGGTGACATAGCTATGGAGTATTCCAGTCTGAAGGTGTAAAGTGGTCTTTGCAAGCAAGGAGTAAACACATTCCACCTTAAATATGACATCTTTATTTTTACTCAGAAGGTTTTTATGATGATTATTTAAACTTGTCCCTGAAAGCAGAGAAAGTTGAGGTCTGTGAGCTGCCTGAAGGCTGCAGGAGTTCTGAGTGTTGAACAAACACTGACTATAGCTAGTGGTCAGCTCAGCTGATTTTGTGACACTGCCTTAGCACATGTTGCATTCTGTGATAACCAGGGAGATGGTGCTAATTTGAAGCTCAGCTGCCTTTGCCAGTTTAATGGAGGAGTTGTTACAGCCTCTCTGCAAGGTCCAGCTTGTGATACGCCAGGCATGACAGACAAGTGTTAGCTCAGGCATAGCAGCAAATCACATTTTGGCTTGATAAATTATTTATCTGCTTTGTTCAACCTGCTTGTCAAACTGCAACCAACATGACGTGCTTTTGTTTTTATTTACTGGCAACACAAAAATGCTGCCTCCCCTCTTCGGTCAGGTGACATCCCTGTTGTGTTAACTATTGTGATTAGGGATTGTGTGAGAATTTCAGATCAATAACATCTGTTACTCTTGGACATCCTGGGTGTTAATGAACTAATTTTGATTTAATTGTGTTAAATTAAAATGGTAAAAGCTTGATTGCAGCTTGAGGGAAGAAAAGAAGGATTATGATTTTTAGTGGCATGTATTAAGGATTGAGAGTGTATTCATAGATTTCCAGTTTATGTGTGGAGTCCTGCTAATTGCTGGAGGAGGGATCTTGTTTGTAATGATACTCAGGCTTTTCTGATTTCTCTCTACAACTAATAAGGATCCAACTAAGCAAGGGAAGATAAGAAATCCAGTTTTTCTGTGTAGAGCTCAGCCTCGCAAGGAGTGAATTATATGACCCCTTGATAAAATCCCTTGTGCTTTAAAATTGCCAAGGGCTTCATACCATAAGTCAAATACTAAAGCCTGAACTTCAGGAAAAAAAAGTGCTGGGCTAAACTAATCCTATTTTATGAAAATGTAAGAAAATCAGGCATTAGTGCCCTAACCACATTGGAGCAAATAAATCTTATAATCTCAAATTGAGCAAAAAGGTGCTTTAATTTACCAATCTTGATTAATTTTACAGTTGAAATCTAAACTAGAAGAGCTACTAAAGATAATGTTTGGACATTTTCACAACTGCTGTGAGACTGAAGTATTGTATTATAAGCTATTGTACTAGAGATGGCAGATTTCCATACTTGCTCTTTATCCCTGAATTACAACCTTTGCTAAATTTTTAATAATTCTATTTATATGCATTTTAAAAGGTTTGAAGAATCAAAGCTAATTTTACAACCATAACAACAAATGACTTAGAAACAACAAACCAAGTGGAGATGAGTTTTGAGTTCTTCCTATGTGTCTTTGTGGCATCACCTTTCTTCTGGTCTGTGGTGTTGTATTGCAGAGTGTCCTTTCTGTCCTGAATGTCCTAGGTGTGACAGCAGAGGGTTGTTGCAGCAGTGACACCTGAGGTGTCTGTCAGGTCCATGGGTTTGTCTGCATTGTGTGGTCAAGAGAAGGGACTGGATCTTCTTTAGCTACAGCCAAGCTGACCTCGAGGTGGCTGGACTAAAGATAACCACACTGTGGGATTTGATGTGAATTACAAAACTCACACAGGAGTCTGGATGAATTCTTTGCTGTGTTAGTTAAGATCTGAGCAGCTACTCTTCATTAACACAGTGTAGCAGAGGATAAGCCTTTTTCCCTTCTTCCCCCTGCCCTTACTTTTTTCAGTGCTAGTGGGATGGGTCCTAGCCAGGGAGTTGAAGCTGAGACTTGGAAATAGAATATTTACATAGGAAGGTGACCAAGGGAATGCATTTGTTCTTTCTCTGCCCAGTCTTACAGCCTTAGAAATGGAGCATTTGTGTAGCTCTCTGTTTCACTGGGGCACTAGTGAAAAGAGGCACTAGGTCCAAGTGTTTTATGTTTTACTTGCTTCATTTAGCTAGGAAAGCTGCCTTTGATCTCTATAATTTCCAGTTTTCTCTGAAAATTGTGTTAGATTTAAAATGCAAATGAGTGGGTGACTTGTGTGTGTTCTGCATTTGAAGGTAGATCAGGAGACTGATACTGCAGCAGTTTGATACACAGTTCTTATCTGCAGCTTTATCCCCCAGCTGTTCTTGCTCTTTCATTTCCTTTGCTGGTCCTGCAGTGGCACTTATCTCGCAGGCTGGGCAAGCATCAGTGACTGGAATAATTAATATACACTTGGAAATAAATGTGGCTTTTGGATGCTTTGGCCCTTGGAAGAAAAAGTAGGAAAGGAGAATACTTTCTTTTGGAGTGGACTGCATTTGTTTCCATTTTCTACATTGGGAATTGCTGGATGAAATTGTTTATTTTCCTCAAATAGCCAAATCTTTTTAGACAGACCAGCAACATTGTCCATTTCAATCTGTCAAGCCTGGGGCTTGTCCTTGTTTGTCATTTTGAGGCCCCTGCCCTGTTGCTGAGTATTTAAAGCACTGTGTGAGTGGCACATGCCTTCAGCTTTGAAGACATCTTGTAACACCTCCTAGGAGTAGGTGTTCAAATGGAACAGAAAACGTTGTGAAGCAGAATGTCTGTGGTGGAGCCTGAACTTGTTCCCATGGCTTGTATGCATGACTGGTGCCACCATCTGACAACTCAAGTGAGAATTGCTTTAACAAACTTAAAAATGTGTTTTTTCGTGATGACATGTGCTAAACACACGGAGTTGTACAGCTGAGCTCTAATGGAGCAAAAAGTGAACTGACAGTCTCCAAAACTGCTCATGAAAATTATTTTTAGGATATTTATTATATTCCTGAATCCCAGATGCTACTCTACAATACTTCCTGATTAGTGGCTAGATGCATCTGAAATTTGCATTTTAAATGGTTGTGTTCATAATTTTCCTCAGCCTGTATGTCTCTAAGAAAATAATGGTGTTTTTCTATAGATGCTGACTAGAAGCCCATTTTAAAAATGTTTTAAATGTCTTGAAGAGCTTAAGAGGCTTTTTATCCCCTTCAGCAATGACTGCTCACTTGAATTTCTGTACCTGATCTTGGATTCTTTTGTCTCCAACTATTTGAGGTTGTGAAAAGCAAATAGTCCTGGTATTGGGAACTCATGAAATCAGTTGGGGTTTGATCCTGTGGTGGGAGATCAGAACAGTGACTGGAATAAGGCAAAAGCTAGGAACAGCTATTTCTGTCTAGGAAGTAGATTGTCAGCCTCTGTGGAGTAATTAATTTAGAATGGTGATGTTCAAATGTTACTGCCCTTTATAAATAAAATATAAGAGAATACTCAACAGAGTGGAATTATTCTGTTTGTACCTGCTGGATTTACTGGTTTGCATGAGTTCGTGTCAGCCTGCACGCAGGGTTGGGAGCTGCCTGTTGGCTCCACTGCAGCTGGACCTCATGCAGAGAGAGCAGAAGGCTTTTTTTTTCCTTTCCCTCTCTTCAGCTGAACTGTAATTATACTGTTAGTCTCTAAAACCTCTTATTTAAATAATTTGTCTCTGGAATTCATGCTTTCTCCATGGAGCCAACCTACTTCTTGCCCTAACTTGTACTAAAACTCTACAGGTTTATGGGGGGAAGGGGGAGGGAAGTGCTGCTGTTATGCAAAATTGTTTCCCTTGGGAGGAAAGGGGGGAATTCTTCATGAGTTATGTATGAGACAGCAGGTTCCACTAATCGTAGCAGCTCTGCTAGTACTGAAGACTTGTAGTATGAGCTAGTCAGCCCTCTGGTTTGTGAGAAATTGGCACAAAATTTTAAATTCTTGCAACTCTTGCTGAGCTTGAGTAGGTTTTGCCATTATAAGTCCTGATGTACAGTCAAATTTTGAGTATTCTTTTGTTACCTGCCCTTCTTTAGCATAAGTATGAAAATGATACTTTAACCATTTGATCTGGTTTTTACTTACTGCTGTTAACAATAGATTATGGTCTGCTTGGAAAGAGCTATGCTTAGATTCCTAATCTAAATGGATTTATTTTAGAATAAGTAGGATTTTAAGCTGCAGAAGTGTGTACTTTTTGTGAGTACCTCTGGAAAATCTGCCACTTTTACTCGGGAGGTATTTCCCTGAGCTCCTGTGCAGTTCAGGTCTTGTGCTCTAATCTTTACTATTTCTGGGGGCCCAACTAATCAAGGAAATTCTTGGGAGGGGGGAGGGAAACAAGGGTTCAAAGTGCATCCTGCAGTTGCAGAAGGGAAAAGAACCAAATGCAAGGAGGAAGATGAAGAGAAGGTGGCATCCAAGGACGGTGAACACTTTTAAAGATGAAATTTGGCAATTAAAATGTTCTTTTTCCTAACCTTGCCTTTGAATAATGCTTGAATTTTGGTGACATGAACGTCAGCTTGACAAATTTGCCTCGTCCCGGCTATATTAGGGGAACCTGTTGTTCATATATTTCACAGCTTAATTTTGTTTCTGTAATATTCTACATGTCCTCAAAGACTACTTGAACAAGATGTATCCTTAAGTCTGGAAGTGCTCAAGCATGGGCTGGCAGTTCAGCTCCCTGCTGACCACTGGAATGGAGGAAGCAGAAGTTGCTTCTGCTTCTTCCTTGTCTTCACTTCTGTCCCTATTTCTTAAAATACATTTTGCACTACCACCTCTGCCCTACCTCTCCTGAAACTATAGTTTGTCAAAAATGGTGTGGATTTGACTGTTTCTGCCAGGGTGTTAAAACTTTCTTCCAGCCTCAAGCTGTCTTGACATTTCCTTACACTTCACTAAGAAGAGATACATTCCTCATTTTTCTTCCCTGAAAATTGCCTGTGAAGTTCAGAGTGTCACTTGCTCTCTGCCAGGATGGGCAGCTGAAGACTCTTGTGACACTCCCTAAAATCATTGAATTGCCTAGGTTGGAAAAGACCCCTGAGATAATCATCCAACCTTACTACCTAGAAAAATTCAGATTTAAACCAACAAACAACCTTCTCTGCAGGGTCACAAAAAATAAAGATAACCAAAGTGATTATAGTTGACCCACATTTCCTGATTTCCACCCTTCCCATTAGAGTTTGTTGTGTCTGGAAATCTTGCAAGCTGTTACCTTTGCTCTCTTTAGGTAATGTAAGAAGGAAAGGCATAAGTAAAAAGGCTTCCAGCATTTCTATAGACTTTGTTGAGCTTTCTTTCCTTTGAAAAGTTTGTGTTTCAGTCCACCTGTCTCTGTTTGGATTACAAACACCTGCATGATGTCGCAGTAAGATTAGAGGCACTGTTGATTCTATTTGCATGATGAGTAATAAATTCCTCCTAAAGCTTGTTTGTTGAGAAGAAAACATTATTTTTAACATTCCAGAAAGGCTGAAGTTATTAAACATTGGCTAATACATTGATAAAAGAGCTGCTCTACAGGCTGGTCAGCTACTGAAAAAGATCTGTGGGTGACTCAGGAGTGCTGCAGGGGGAAATTCTGTGGAAGTGGCTGAATTAACCCCCAGGGGTATTTTTCTGAACCCTTTGGGGCTCCCTAGTTTAAAGTCCTCACAAAGAAAATACTGTCACACAATCTTCTAAGTTTGCTTTGACTCTAACTGGATTTAACTGTTCTTGGACAAAATTGCAGTCAAAACTGAGAAGTCTGGCCATACCTAATGAAAGTCTTCTAAAAGCACCTGTTTTCCCTTACTCATTGTTCCCAGAACTCCCAGTTTACTAACTGGGAGGGAGAGGCCATTATCCAGATGGGTGAATACTAACTCTCGTGTCCTAATGGCAGGGATCAGGTAACACTCCTGGGGTGTGCTTGGGTTTGCCAAGGTTTTTCAGCCCCCACAGACAGATTTGAGTTGACCTTTCACATGGCCCTTGTACTGTGCTGCCAGCTACCTGTATTAGTCAGCTTTCTCCACTCACTGTTGGTTGCTACAGATAATACTCAGTTTATTGTACCTTTATAATGGATTATGTATTGTGCTTTAAACTTTCTTCAATGGAAGTAAATTCTACTCTTCACAGTGTTCTGGGAGTAGTTCCCATCTGAAGTGAATTATGCAATTTTCACAATTAAAAGAAATAGAAAACCGTTTACACATAGGTTTTTCCTTTGTTCTTTGTACTCTGAATATTTGCCATTCTACACTGGGCTAGATGGAGCACTCCAGTGCTGACTGTGTTGGTCAGATGTCCAGCCCTGGACATCATCTTCCTCTTTGTGTAAGGTGTTGGCTTCCTTCAGTCAGGCTGGAGTGACTCACTCAGCCGGAGGCTGTGCCTGGCTATTGGTGGCCACACCTTCTGTGCATCTTTCTCAAACCCATTTTGAATCCATCTGTACCTTACAGCATGAAAGCCTCATAACATTAACATGTACTGTGTGAAATAAAGTCTCTTGTTTCATTTGAAACATGCTACCTGGGAGTGTTACTGATTATTTTTTTCTTCTTTTCTCTCCCCCTCCCTTTGCAAGAGACTATAGCAAAACATTTCCCCTGTACTTCTCATGGGGATTTGCAAATGTCTTCTTGTCTTGGTTGCATTTTTTTTTCTGAGAAGGAGATAGGGAGAGTTTGATCTCTTACTGTCCAAAACTCATTCCATGCTTTGTTGTATCTTGGTTCTTTTTGCAACTCTTTTAGTTCATTTTAACCCATCCCAAAAAAATGCTAAATGTAAGTACTCATGATAGAGGGGCTGACACAAATTTAGTGTCAGAATATTTGTTTTGTTTCGTTCTTACGAGAAACAGGTAATGTTTCTAGTTTATTTTCAGATTGCTGCCCCTTTGATTGTGTTATAATTGCTGAGGAGTAATAGTTTAAAATCCTTAGCTTCATACATTCACAGTTCTTTGGCTTTTTGGTTGTGTTTTTCCTCACACACCTTATTTTCCATATTGTATTTAATCTCACATTTATCACTTGGCCTTTTAGTATTACAAGTTACCAGTGTAACTGATGAATTTTAGGGTTTGAGTACATTTAGTCACTCTCTTGATGAACTTTGTCACTTCACCCCTCTGTTACTTTCTTGGATGGCTCCTGGAGCTGCAGCCAGTCCCGAGATCCTGTGGCACAGCCTCCCTGTGCTACAGACACTGACCCTTTGGTTTCTTTTTTGAGGTTCCTATGTTGTTAATGAGCACATTTGTGGGGAGGGGTAGCCAAAAGTTGAGTTGTTGGGTTTTTAAATGAAGCAGCTCAAATAAACCTTAGAAAAGCCTTGTGACTATTTCCAGTTTATCACAATGAATGATTCATCTGCTCTCTATATGGAGTTACATTTTTGTTCTCTCCTGCCACTGATTAAGTGGAGGTCTGAGGTGATGATTGCTTTTTGCTTTTATAGCTTTGCCAGAAGAGCCCAGCCTCCAAACAGCTGTCTGAGTCAACTTAATTGGATATTTGCTGTACTTCCAGGGGGGTTTTATGGCTGTAGACTGGCAATATTGCTGCAAAGCAGCTGGGACCAAACCAGCAGCTGTCATCTCATCACATGTATTTTAAAGTCTTTAGATAAGGCCTGGTCCTGGTTGCTGAGTACATCCCTGAGCTGGCTTCCACATATTGAGGTCTTCCCAGAATTCCACTGTTGGGAATCTTTTTGGATGCATCCACACTAATGCGTGGTCTGAAAATCCCATTTTGTTGTGTAGGAATGATTGACCCCTTGTCTGGGTCCTAGGGGGAGATTTTTGTGGCCAAGGCATTGACTGTCCCAGTTAGGGAGATTTTTAATGCCTTAGCTTTTATTGTGACTTGCAACAGAGATACTGTGCTCCTATAGTGTACTTGGATGCTTAAAATTAGTCTGTGGTCAAATAATGCACCCTCAGGTGTAAGTGACCTGCATTGTGATTTCCCTTCCAGGTTACTGCAACGGAGCCGTCATGAGTTCTGTTCTTGTTCTAATTTGTTCTTGACCTGGAACAATTCTTCTAATTTGAGACACTAATTAGGAGATGGTTTTAGTTATCTCTGATCTTTTCCATAAAGAATTTTGTGCCTCAGCTGTCTTGACTTTATGATTTTGGAGCAAGTTACTGCTTTTGGCATTTCATATCTGCATTTCTGCATTATTCATATAAGGAGACTCTTGGATTTTTTTTGTTTTTGCCCACAAGTCAAGAGAGCAGCAATAGACTTTCATTGTCAATATAGCTAGTGTTTCTAATTGTTATATTTAAAAAAAAAGGCAGCATTTATCACTTTAATATTTTCTGTTCTTCTGAGATAATGTAAGTAGTGTCTCTTTTTAAATTTTAAAAAATTATTCCTCTATTAGGATACTGCTTTTCTTTCTAACCCAGAGTAACTCTGGGCAACTGTGTCTTAGCCCAATCCATGGGATAGTGAGCTACAAGACACTAGTGCAGGTTCAGTCTGTTCATGATACAGAGTTCTTTTCTAACTTTGTGTGAGTAAATGACATTTAAATGCTTTATTTTCCTTTTATGGAGAGCATTGGACATAAACAAATGCTATTTTATTAGTTCTGAAGTGAAAGAGGAACTTCATTGCACAAGGGGATTTTTTAAGCATTACTTTGATGTGCAGATGTTGCCCCCTCTTTTTTTTTATTCTTCTCATTTTCCCCTCTCCCCTCCCTTCCAGTGTGTAATTGAGCAGTTTACTTTCAGTAAGCCCCCACAGCTGTGATTTTGGACTTTTTCTGAGGTAGAATGAAAATTAAAGTTGCTTTGGAGTTCTTGGGCCTTGTACTTTCCCAGTTGAAGTCAGTTTAGGAGCAGTATTTTGGCATGAGTGGATGTCACAGACCATCAGCAGCTCTGGCACACGTGTGGTCCTTGATGTACAATGTCATCTTTCCTCCTTTCCAAAAGAGGAGATTATTGATGGCTTTCCACTTTCTGCTATTCAAAGTGACATCTGGTGCTTCTCTTTGGGCTTAGACAAATGCCATCTAGTTCTGATATCTTTTGTTGTTTTAAAGGAATGGTTTTATCCTTTGCCATCTGATTCCATGTCTGTGGTTCAGATGGCCTTCTCTCCAGCCCCTCTCTCCACCAGCAGTTACCAAAGCATGTTCTTTCCTCAGTCTCCTGAGGAGTGTGTGTTTTTACAGGCTCGGGTGGGAGGGTGTTTTTCTTTTCTCTTTAAAAAAAAGGCTAAGCTTTCCTGTTTGGCAAGAAATTGCTGAGCTTTTTATGGTTAAATTGAGGCCACTGTGACCCCAGAATTTGTTATTCCAGACTTATGAGTATGGAATTGTGCGTGTTTAATTCTGTATCCTATTGGTTCTCCACTAATTGAACCTTCATTTAATGATGAGTTTGGAGAAGAAAGAAAAATGGATTAATGTTAGAATGAATTATAACTTTTTTGACTCAGGCCTGTTGTGACCCAAAAATAGGCTAAACTTAAATGTCATTAAAAGATTTCTGGGATACAATAGTTCATTATTCTGTGGCAGCCTGAAAACAATCATACATTTCTTCTGAAAGCTATCATGGATTGAAGATCAACATGAGACATTGGTACAGCAACCCCACTCTGTTTTTAGAGAATTTGATGTGTTTGCCCCACTGAGGTTTGCATATGCTAAAGGCACGAGTCACTGGGAAAGCACTGAGGAAGCTTTGTGCTGGAATATTGGCACTTGTGTAAAAGATGGGATTGATGGTGGGTACATGGATTGCCCAGTCTTTGTCATCAAATTGCTGAAGATACAATGTTAATAATATTGACATACAAGTTGTGTGCCTCATGATCAAAGACCTATGGAAACCTGGAAAAGAAATGAAGGATTTATAACTTAAACCAGTTGTTTGGGAAACTGTAGATTTGGAAAGATCACTGAGCATAACTAGTTGGTGCAGTTTGGTTCTACTGGCTTTTAAAACTGTTAGAATAATTGCTCAGAACAACCTGTGAAGCAAAGTTGTGATGTGTTTTCAGAAAGGTTAGTTAACTGCAAAATCCACTGAAATCCATTTTTCCTGTATGGGTTTTTAATATATATATTGTGTTTGCCTTGGTGACTGATTATTTTTACACTAAGGTTTGCTTCTTGCAGGCCCAGAAGTTTGAATTCAGTGTTAATCATGGCTTTGGTGAACAAAGATCTTTCAGTACATTTGTTATTTGAATTCTTTTTCTCTTAGTAGAACCTGGCCAGGTGGAAATGACCAGAGTTGCATCTCTTAAAAACCTCCAGAGCTGGCTTGAACAGCATGTAACAATGGGCTGTTTGAACTGTCTTTGAACTTCGGGTTATTAACATTAGCATAGTCCTGGTTGGGTTTTTGTTCTTGTTGTTGTTTTTTTGAAACCAACCAGGTTGAGTTTTTTTGTTGGGTGTCTTTTGAAGTGTGACTGATGACCTGCACCAGTCCATTGAAACACGGTGCAGGGAAATGTGCCCTCTCAAGCCTTTAAATGCAAGTCCCCAAAAAATCTTTTTGCAATAAAGCCCTCTTTATTATCCTTTCTCTCTCCCCCATTCAGTGACATGAGCAGGGAAATCACTGGTGTTCCTGTGATGTTGAACAGTAAAGCTTCATCTCTTTTCTCCTGGTTTGGTTGAGGTTGGAGATGTCCTTTGAAATGTTTGTGAGTTTAATGTTCTACAGCCAGTGGTGCAAACTGCCCCCAGTGAGGTGTTACCTGTCACACTCAGGTTTGCAGGCTCTTGGGGTACTTTGCATTATGTAAATGGGACAGGAATGAGTCAGAGATGCTCAACATTCGGATCAGAAACCATTTGCAAGTGTCTTCCTCTTGTGTGTGCATGTCCCGCTAGCAGCAGGGAAGTGGGAACAACTTGCAGTTACAGGAAAATGAGGAGAGTTCCCTTTTCTATTAAATGTTCTCACTCTGAAGATCAGCCAGACTAAATACCTGTCCCTTTCCTCTTCAGTTCAAGATGTTGCTAGACATAAGTCAGTAAAAACATTAAATAAAACTTAATTAAAAAATGCACTGATTAAAACCATCCCTCTGCAGGTGACAAATGTCTGGTGAGTATCACTGCAGTTCCTCAGTGGTAAATTAGTGGCTTAAATGCCTTAAACAGTGTTTTTTATCTTGTAGAAAACTGAGCTCTCATGTCACACTGAGCCAAAATGTTGTTGGCTCTATGCACTGAAATTGCCTTGATTTGTGCAGGGTAAGCTTCATTAATTTCTTTTTTTTATAGTCAATGCTGTTTTATAAGTGAATTTCTAATCTAGTTATGAAAGTGTCTTGTTTTAAGCAAGGGTTTGACTGCATGCAGTTGGATCAAGGTTCTGATGGCAAAAATTCATTTCTGCCAGGATGGTAAAATTACTCTATTGGTGGTGCCATTCTTTTTGTGGGGAAGGGATTGTTGGTGTAGCCCTGCAGAACTGACAGGATCGGGTCTCCCCTCCTGGCTTTCCCCAGGGAGCCATCCCAAAATGAAATGGGTGATAAGTGCTTTTGCCTTCCCCACACATGAGAGTTAAATTTAACATTTTAAATGAATAGATAAGAGGTGGAGCAGCAAGTTCTGCATATGTACAAACAGGGCTGAGTCAATAAAGAGCTTTGTGTGGAGACCAACCAAATTCCTAATTGTGGCTGTGTCTGTATAATACAATACAAAATCACGAGGGCTGTGAGAGTGTGAACAGGCTTTTTGTGGGCTGAATCAAGGCATGTTTTAAAATCATTGGCCAAGAGCAGATGCATGGGAACTGTGCTCTGAGACTCATGGAGTAATTAGTCTGAACTGACAGGTGAACCTGCTCAGTAAGAGATTGCATCTTGTGGCACTTCTTTTTTTTCCCGTTTCTCAGGTCTTTGCATAACTGTTTTAAAGTGCTGCTAAATCGTCACATAGAACCTCAGAGGTATTGTGTTGCAGGATCTGATTTAAGGAGACTGAGGCTTTTACTGTCCTGCAGCATAGGGCTACATTTTTTCTGGGAAAAAGTTAGGAGCTGTTTGAAAAACAATTTTCCATTTATCTTAAAGCCATCGGTCTGTTTTTAATTCCTTGGATGGTTTCTTGCTTACCTCTGTTTCCCTTAACAGTATTACTTAATCCTGAGGCATCATCCTGAGCCTATTTAGTGCTAAAATCCAGCATGCTTTTCTTTTTTTTTTTTTTTTTAATTTTTTTTCTAATTTTTTTCTTTAAGTTTCCCTATTGTTGATTCTTGTCCAGCTTCCACCAAGGCAGGAGGACAGTAGCCACCATAACCACTCTCTTGTATATTTGAGGCTATTTAATACCTTCCCAATATTCATATCCTGAAGATAGAGAAAGAAGAGTTAAGGGATGATTCCATGCTGCATCTCTTTAATACTCTGTGTTAAAGCAAGGTTAAAACTGTCCCTTCCTGTGACTGCTTTCTGTCAGACTGGTCACAGATGCAAATTGCTACTTGGTGTTTATCCACCCCATAGGAAAAATCAATGAGCAGCTTCTGGTCATGCGCAGTTTTAAGATCTTTGTTTTTTAAATGGTTTGCTCTTTACTGCTGCATTCCCATTTAAAGCATCTGGAATTGGTACTGGCTGCAGTCTCATTAAATCAGTCTGTAATATTCTGCAATATATTAAAATTACACTGATGTATTACTTACTGGTTATGTTGTACAGACTTAGAGATGCCTTATTCTCCCTTCCATTATGTTCTATTAGAATTGGTTAAATAGGTACAAATCTAGCAAAATATTGACTTACAGCTATGGTGAAGCTTGCAAAGCCCCAATTCTAGGAAATTGGCCTTCTGTTATCTCTGATTTCATGCTTTTTCCATCTGTCTCAAAATGAAGAGATTAGGGCTGATCCTAGCTATGTGTGTGAGGCAGATTATGGTAATCTTATTATTCTGATCTCATTACATTTAATCTCTAGATTTGAAAATGTCCTGGCATTAACCCCTTCTTCAACAGCTACAAAAAATGTAGTGAAAAAAGGTGGTTGAGGTGTGTTCTACAAACTTTGGATTAAATGTTTATTTTATCCTGAAATAGTAAAGTACTCAAAGACTTTGCTATGTGGAGTCATACACTTTGGTGGTATTGGTTTGTTGTTTGGGAGGTTTTTTTGGTTGGGTTTGTTGGGTTTTTTTGTTCGGGGTTTTTTGTCTTAACAGTCTAAAATGATGGGTAGATCAACTCTTTTGAGTTACAAAGGATGCAATGCAAAACATATAACAAATTAGTAGTGGATATTACAGTTCAGAAGATTGGGAAATTCTTAGATCCCAACAGGTCGGAATTATTTTATTTACTGGCTTTTCTGAAATGAAATGGGATTTTCCAGAATTTTGTCTCAGTGTTTGATACACAAAAATATAAAATTTCATGGAGTGTCTCCTCATCTTCTTACAAGAACATACAAGTTAATGCAAAATGCTGGAAAGTATGTAGCTGGGTAGTTAAAATGCAGAAGGAACAACTCAAATGGAGCATGAAATTCCCTGTTTTTTCCTTATCTTCAGCTTCGGTCTGGTTACTGGCAAGTCCCTTCAATTTAAGTGTCTGTAAAGGGTTAACTCTGTAGTTTGTGACAGAGGAGACTTCTGCACTGGACTAACATGTTTTACTGAACAAACATTGTCAGGTGGACTTTGAAGATTACAAGAGCTCTTTGTCTGAAACCTGGGGAGGAAGCTCTGTGCTCTCTACACAGTTTTGGGCATCAATTATGAAACAAGGGGTATTGCTTCTTTAGGTCTGGAAATGAAAAGAAAGCAAAAGGACAGCTGGTGGTGGTGGGAGGTAAAAAGCAAATGTGATTCTGCTCTTAAAAGATTGGTATTGTATTGTAATTCCTGTTTAAACAGATTCATAGGATAATTGAGATTTCATTGTACTACACTGATGGAGTTCTAGATTCAATAGTGTAGGGAATTCTTTTAAAAGCATTTGGATATTGCTCTGAGTATTCTACTGGTCATCTTTGAACATGGAGCATATTTGCCAGTTCCCATTCTGAAGCTACATTTGGAGAAAGCAGAAAAGATGTAATAGTGCTTTGAGGCTGGGATAGGAAGAAGCAAGTTCCTTGTCCTCCTGTGTTTGGCCTGTAATTTTTATAGGTCATCTAAACAGTGTCATTCTGTACAGTGGTGTTTATTGTGACACTAGGTTTTGAGAGAATCTGCAATGCTGGAACATAACTGAGGTTGCTGCCTAGAACTCCAACTGTTTGGATTGTCTGAGTCTAATCAGGCCTTACTGTTTTGTGCAGTACAGGGACCACTTGAGCTTCTCCTCTAGTTGTAATTCCTGTGCTCTGTAGAAACAGAATTCACCCAGCTGACGGAACTTCACTGGGATTGAGCAACTTGGAAAAAATTGAGCCTTTGAAAATGATGTTTGTTTTTTTCTTTTACTCTGTCCTGTCTTGACTTACTCTTCAAACACTTGGGCTAGCATAGCATGAGGATGGAGAGTAAGAGGTGAGGATGAATGGCTGGAGGGAAGAAAATACAGCGAGAAGCTGAACTTTGCTCTGTCACAAACTCTGCTTGTGGAGTTGTGTCTTGGGCTTTACAGTCAGGACACTCTGTGTTGAGTGTCATTCATATTGTGGTAGCACAGACATTCCTAGAGTTGCACTGGGAACTGGACATGGGTTTGGTTTGATTTTGTTGCGGTTTTGTGTTTTGGGTTTTTTTGCATTCAGTGGCTTTTTTTTCTTTTGGCTTGGCTTTTTGGACTTGTGTAGGAGTTTACTTCTTTTTTTTGTAATGTTGTTTTAATTTGATATAAAGAAGTTGTGCTAGGTGCACTCCTGTGCAATTTGGATCAGCCACCCCAAGCTGATGTGGATGGCAGTCTCCATTCCTGCCCTGGGACTGTGCATTTGGCCAAGTCTCATGATGGCAAAGCAGCTCTTTCTTTTTGTAACTTGAGGTATTTTTCTTGCAGTTCTCAAGAACTCTTTAAAAACTTGCCTTACCAAAAATGCTCCTTCTATTGTGCATTCACACTGGGTGGTGATGGTTGTTTTGCTTTAAGTGCTGAGTTGCTGGCAATGTTTTAATATATTTTTAGATAACAGTGAACTATTTGTTTTTTCAAATGAGAGGTAGGAAATTGCAAAGAATAAAGAATTGCATGAGCTGGCTCAGTGATAGCAAGCCTGTTCCATTTGGGGTAGTGGAGGAGGAAAGGGGAATAGATGGTGAGGTAAGAGCTGTTGCTGTGACACTCCCCCGGTAATAACTTCAGCAAGGAGCTGTCAAGGGTGGAAGGAAAAATAAAGATGTTGAGAATTCATGTACTTTGACACTTGATATGAATCATATCTCCTCTGTTGTAAGGGGAGGATAATTCATGTAAGCACTGTGAAGCCTTCCTGTGGCAAACGCAAAGCTTTTCTTCATTTCTCCCCTGAACTTGGTTCTTGGCAAAGCAGAGCATAGATTGCAGTCCCTTTGAGGCAGGGGTTGGCTCTGTAAGCAAGATCCATAAGACTCCAGCACAAAATTCTAGCAAACAGAGTTGTTGAAGCCCTGGATTGATGAGGCAAATCTTTAATTTGTGGTGTCTGTTGGTGTAAGGCAGCTGCAGTAAGCCTTGCATCTGAATGCCTTATGCAGCCTGGAGATTGGATGATGATTTTTCATAACTCAGTAGAAAAGTAATGAGGCTTTCTAGATTACTTTAAATACTATTTTCTGATCTAACTATCCCTAGTTATTCTTTTCCATTTTGTTTGTGAAGTCTGCTTAATAAAAATCTTTGTCCTTCCATCCCACAGGCATTTATACGATTTTGTTTTCCATCAATAAGCCTGGGAAATTTTATGGCCACAGCTAAATTATGCTTTTCCAAAGGTGCAGGTGCAACTGCTGTTGCCCATCCTAACAACAATAGGAAAATGTATTTTTATAAATTTAATTATATATTAATTATCTTGAAATATATTGAAACATAGGTATTTTATAGGTATGTATTTCAAGAGGCTTCTTTGCACAGACTGACAGTAGTTCATGCAGGGGTTTTCAGACCCTGTCTAGGATCTCTTGGCACTTGGATCTTTTGGCACTTTTTAGCAATTGTTCAAAAAATGGTGTGTGGTCCTTTTAAAAGTAATTTTCATTTTTCACCTTAAAATGAGATTTCAACACCCTTTGTTTCACTCTTCTCAGTAGTATGGGGATTGAAATGCACGTATGGGGAGGTCAGGACGTATTTTGAAATTGGGGAAAATGCAGTTCGAATACATGGTGATGATACTATTCTTGGATCACTGAGGCTGTAAAACCTTTTTGGTGCTAAGAGGAAATGGCAACTTGAGCTTCATTGGTCAGTGATGAGCCTTTGCAGCTGGGGCCTGACCTGGGTGGTGGTGACATTTGGGGCAGCTGTCTCAGGGTAGTGAAACCTGGGCTTTCCCTTCCTCTGTACTTTCCAATGCAAATTGCAGAGTATGCCCCGGGGACAGGCAGAAAAGTCCATGTGACTCTTAGCATGAAAGAAATTAGTAAATAGTGATTATCAAATTGTGATTGTTCCGTTGCTGCAGAGAGGTTATTGCAGTTAGCCCTCCCTTGATGTTCCGTGTCTAAAAGGTGTGAGGTTTGTGCACATATAATTTCCAGCACCATAAAGCCCTGCTTTCTCCTGTGTGCAGTTTTGCAATGTATGGTCGGATGGAAAGGATGACTTTTGCTCTGCACCTGGGTGATGTAACCTGTAAAGAATTAAACTTGTCAGAAGGACCAGCAGCTGTCATTGTTGACAGTACAGAGCACAAAAAGAGACTTGATGGATGAGCCCAGCAGCATTTCTTGTGTGTCCCTGAACTTTAGAGCTGTTTCATGCGTGAAGCCTGAGCTTTTTCTGTGTACACTGCAGAAATCTTTGGATGTGTCTTGCCAGGATCCATTAGCTTGACCTGGCTGGCTGACATGAAGGTATGGCTGACCTGACTCTCCTTTCCATCTTTATCCATTAAAGGTCCCAGCTTGTATACAGTTTGAAAAAAACAGTCTTAACACTTGTGCAAATAAGCCTGTCATCAGAAAACACAAATACATCTAGGTCTCAGCTGAGTCACTCACTCCTGCTTCCCCAATTCCCTTCCTCCCACTTGCAGTCAGTGAGTTCTGAATTTTTGTTGCCCCAGAGCAGGACTACCCACGTGCTCCTTCTTGAGCACTTGTCTCTTTCTTCCCCTAATGTGCTGTGTTTAAATCTTCAAGCAAGTGGAACAGTTCTTGCATGTGTACATTTAGAGGTGGATTGCTGCAAGAATTTTGGAGAAGGCTTTTGTGTCCTTTGAAACTGGAACCAAGGGTGTTTGCGTCATGGCAGTGCCCACTCCAGCAGTCCTGCCCTATTCCTTTCCTTCCTGTCTCCTCTGTTGCTTCACTTCCAGAGCTCTGCCTTGCACTTTCTGTGGAGCCAAGCAAGGAGGTGAGAAATACAGCACCTCCCTAAACTCTTCTGCACATCAGTTCTCCAGTGTGGGGGACTAAGCAGGTGCCTGGGGAGTACCTGGAGGGTGCAGCCATTGCATAAAGCAGCTCACAGAGCTGCTGCCAAACTTGGAGCCACCCCAGACTGAAAGAAAGTGTGGCCTCTGAGTTTGTAGCTGGGTCGGAATTCCTGCTCAGAAGTATGAATTCCCAAGTAAGGTTGTTAATTCCAAGATCAAGATGTGTGCAGTATCAATATTAACAGTTTGCTGACTGTGTTGAGAGATGCCTACAGTTATTCCTGAGTAAAGGCTTAAATAAACTAGATTTTGGCTTATAGCTCTGTTTAGTAGAGTAAGTTTTTGTTCCTTTCAAGGCATGACTTAACTGTGGATTTTGAGGACCATCAATAAGAGATGCACAAAAGTTCAGTAGCATAATAATTACAATGTTGCATAGTTTTTTAAAATACATTTTTCAATGTCCTATCAAGTGTAATTGACCTAGGAAACTTTGTCCTGTAGATAATTAGTTGTGAAATAACATTCCTGGAATTTTTCTGACAAAGAGCCAAGTGAGACTATTTTACATTCTGTAAAAATTAGAATTATTAAGCAATCAATATTGAATAAGGATATATGCTAGTAGAATCCTAAAGCTTTTACATTTTAAAACCAGATGAAGCAAAGTTGAGGTTTTTATTGCTCTGTTAACTTTTCTGCAGTGTGAAATGAAAGTGTACTGAGTACTGTAATGAAACAGTTTAAACAAAACCATATAGAGGAAAAAAAAATTAAAGGTTATCTGTCTTGTAAGTGTGTGCCAATTGTGCTGAAAGCCTTTTTTACCACCCCCCCCCCCCCCCCCCCCCCTTACTTATGTTACTGTCAGTAATAGCAGAAATCTGCCTGTTTTGATCCTTGGAAACATGTTGGACCCTTTGCTTGTGCATTTGGAATAGCCTTTTCACTAGAAAAAAACAGCAGCTGCAGCTCAAGTTAATTTGCTTCCTTTGGACACAAAACCTTAAAGTTCGTGCTTTGAACTCATGTAAGTTTTTTTAAGGCCTTTATGGGGTTGTACCTTTTCTTAGTGTGTTTTAAAATGCAGCAAATAACGTTTCTAACTTTACTTCCCACAGAAACATAGTTGGGTTTTGGACAATCTTTACATTTTTTTCCTTCATTTTTGCTTTGTAGTAGGCAGCGTTGGTGTGTGGCTTGCTCATCACCAGATTGTCTGGTGATCAGTGCAAGGCATGCATGTTTTTTCTTTTAAATTTTCCAGGGTTTTTAAGAACATCATGTTGTTACTCAGACTTACCAGTGCATCCTGGGATATCAATCCTGATTGTCATAGAATCATAGAATATCCTGAGTTGGAATTGTCATAGAATCATAGAATATCCTGAGTTGGAAGGGACCCACGAGGATCATCAAGTCCAGCTCCTGACCCTGCACAGGACTGCTCCAGGAGTCACAGCAGGTGCCTGAGGGCATGGTCCTTGACCTGTGGCCACTGTCATTGTCAGTCTGTTTTACAAGCAGAGTGACCTCATTTAGGTGACACCTCCTGTCATGATGGGTTGAAGAAATGTGAAAGCAGGAAGATGTTCAACAAGGATCAAAGAACTGTCAGAGTTGTAGGCAAAAATAATCAACTGCACCAATGCAGGACAGGGAATAACTCACTTGGTATCAGTTCCTCTGAAAATACCCCAAACATTACAGTGGAAAATTGGTTGAAATCACAGTGATGTCATCTCATGTTGAGCTGTACAGACAGGGCTGTAATACTTGTCTACCATGCAAAGTAATTCTTCCCCTCAGTGCATGTAAGGCTGTGGCTGGGGAGCACAGTAGTTTGATGTCCACGGGGCTGCTGCAAAACTGCCCTCTGGTCACATACCCTAAATTTCTGATTAAAGATTAAGTCCAGGTTGTCCCACTAATAATCATCATTCTTCCCACCCAGCTTTTCTAGCACTGGGGTCGAGGTTCCTTATGTAGTGTGGTATTTTTACAGGATGCCAAGTGTTCATAGTTTGTCTCCCTTAACACATCCTGTTGGACTTTACCTGCTGTTATTCATGTACATCACAGCCCCTCTGTTGTGTACAAGCATTAGAATGGTTGTAATGGAGATTGTCCTACATGAAGCAGTTGCTGGATGTCACTCCACAAATAACTATTCCTATCTGGTTAAAAGTGATATGTAAATTGTTGAGTTTCTGTGCTAGGGAAAGCAGTAATTAAGAGTGAAAGTGCTGGAGTGGGGTGTTTGGTTTGGTGGTTTCTTGGGCAGTGAAGTGTAGCAGAGGTAATGGTACACACCCTCTATTTAGAACAGAAAGGACAACTGTCCTAATTTCAGCATTTTTTCTTTTTCATTCTTGATGGAGCAATTTTGATAATTTTATATCTGTAGAGGTTTGGGGTACCAAGCATGAGGTGATCAAGGGCTGGTTGTTGTGGTGCACTATCCTGTGCTTCATGCAAACCTTCCCTTGTCCTCCAGTGAATGTTTTGGTCCTTGACTGTGGTATGTTCCAAGGCAACATGTGGGACAGGCAGGCAGGAGCTGTGCCTTCTGGTGCTGCCTCTGCTTTATAAACAGAAGCATTGTCCATGTCTCTGGGACAGGTGTATCTGCTTCCTCCTGAGATGGTGAGAAATACATTCTCCAGCGGTGCATTTTAGTGGGAGACAGCAGGACAAGTAGGACACATGCAAATAGAAGTAGGACCTGCTGGGTATTCAAGTAAAATTGTTATGCAAAGCAGGTTACAGAATGGATTTTGCAAGCTGTGAATGTCTGACCTATGGGCTGTCAGGCATGTCTATTTCCCCAGGGTATTTTCAATTTTACTGTAGTGACCAGCTTCATTTGTGTTGAAAAGTTTTAAAAGGACAAACACGTGCTATGATTGCTTGTTCTTCATTACCTTTTCCAGTTTTTGAGACACACTTACAGTGCTTACAGTGGAGCCAGCACAATGAGAGAAGTGCAGAAAGTGAGAAATGTATAATTTGGATATGCTTTGCAAACTGCCACAAACCCACTGCTATTTCTGCTGTTTCTCTGTTAAGCTTGAAAACAATTCTGAAACACTCTCATTGGAATGTTTAATAGCTCTTTTTTATTATTTTCTGCTAGTGACTTTCAACCTTCATCCCTCAGAGTTTATGCCAAGAGCTCTTACAAAAGCTTCACAATTTCATTCAAGGACTGAAAGGTTGTAGTTGGCTGTACTTGGATAGATAGTCTAGAGCACGTGATAACAGATGTGTTTTATGCTTGGTGTCCATGTTGCTAAACTTGAAGTTGCAGTTTGAAACAGCCCTTGTAAGAAGGCCTGGAATTTATAGAACTGGTGTTAGCAGCAGATACAGGAATAGAAACCAGGAGACCTTACTCTGACCTGTAGGTAAAAAGACTTCTTTCAAAATTTTTCTTCTCAAAATTGAGGCTTTATTTTAGGTGCTTAAGGCAATGTGTGCTCTGTTCTTTATGTAGATGTGTGCATATATGCACTTGGGTTGTTTTGGAGTCTGGTTTTGGATTTTGAACCTTTCCCAAATAGAGCAGGTTTTTACTCAGAATTCAAGGCTGTTTTCTTTCCTCAGGAAAAAAGAGGGAGGATTGCATAGAGCTCTCTAGGCTTCAGCACATGACCTGTTCTTCAGTTTGTGCTTCACCAAAGGTGGTTTTGCTGGGACCCTGTTTAATCCTAAATTAAGCAATGCTAAATAAAACTTCAGTGAATAACTCATTCACAAGCAAATGCCCATCCCTAGGTAATACCTGAGTGAGTTAATCCACACTGCACAACAGAAAACTGACCAAATGCTGTGCTCTTCAGGGCTTCCAAATTTGGTGTGGATTGGGTTTGAGATTAAGGAAGGATGTTTTGTCTTCTGTTTCCGTGATAACATCCTGAGCACTACAGCTCGTTATAAAAGGCGTCTGGTCCTGGTCTTTAGTCACTGTAAACTAACCCTTGGTCTTTGGGGGAAAAACAACACTCCCCTTCCTCTTTTTAAGAAACTGCTCTTGTGAATCCCTGAGCATTCTGCCCTCCACATATTCAGGCCAAGCTGTGGAGCTCAAGCTGTGCTAACAAGCTTTTTACTGGTTTTTACTCCGTTTTGATCAGGCACTGGAATGAGACTGTGCATTGCAGCATCAATTGTTGAAGTAGTCCTTACATTATGAAGTTTGTCAGAATTAGTGTTTATTTAAGTACCATAAAAGTTGCTGAACATAAAATGAATCTCATTTCTGAGCCCCTGCTGTTTTGGAAGCACTTGGGGGTCTTTGAGATGTGGAAAGCCTAATTAGAATGTGAGCCAGAGCTACTTCAAGCTCTGTAAAGCTATTTTTATTTGAGTTGTAAAATCATTAATAGTAATTTTTTTTTCTTCAGGCTACCATGCTTCCTGTTAGGGAGATTTTCCATCAACCTTTTTGAAAACAGGTTATTTGTGGTATCTACAGTTTAACCTTTATACTGGTGGTAGTAGTGGGAAGACTAACTGGAAGGGAATTCTGTAGTCACTGGGGCTGACATCTCTCTATCCACCACAAGAGCAGATGCACAACTGGCACATTTGTTATCATATTACCTCCATTTGTTTGTGCTAGTGGAAGCTTCCTACACAGAAGGAATGCAAGACTTTTAGCAAAGTTTCTTGAACTTGATTGACTCCTTTCAGGATCTCCATTAGACATTTTGGAGTTCACTGCAGTATACTTTAAAATACTGGGTTTTTTCCTCCCATCTTTGTACCACGTGAACCAAAAAAGGTGAGCCATAGGGAAAGAGAATTGTTGTCTAGATGGGTTTTTTTACTTCTCTTTTTCCTATTATCCTTAATAAAAAACTCTTCACAGTTGAAGACTTTTGCCAGAGAGGACATGGTAGTACCAGACTGGCAAGGCCTGGGAGGCAGGGTGAGTTAGTCTGTGCTGAGTACTGTCCTTGTGGCTAGACTTGACTGTGCCTCAGCTAACATAAAGTTGTTTCAAGTATTCTTGTGTTACCTACAAAAAAATATAGGTGGTTTTGTAAAAGGTTGAATGCTAATTCCTTGCTCCAGTCCTCTCTTTGGAATTTTCTTTGTTATGACAGATTTTACTGTGCTTGCCAGCCAGTGCAACTGTGGATTTCTGGATTACTTTAATTAGTGCTCCTATGGATTTGAGTTTGGCATGGTGAAATATTACATGGGATTGTAGTGACAACTTGTCTTTATCTCATGCAGTTAAAAATAACATAATTTCCTGTAATCTTACCCAGCTACTTCTCCCCATTAACCCTTTCAGAAGTTTAGGGTAATTCTGAATTTATCTGTAAATGTTAATATTGCACAAACCTCCATTTGTGAGTAGTTTTGTGCAGCAGATGTGGAGGGCAATATTATTTCAGGTTTGGAAAGGGAAGCTTAGATCCTAGAGTGGCCTTCTCCTGTGACTTTATTGTTGGTTTGTTGTCTCAACTTTGTAATGTATTTTACTTTGGAGGAGTTTCCAGGTTCCTTCAAGATGAATGGAAATAACTTAGACATAATTTCTTTGCAAAGAAACTAAACCCAGCAGTTGGTAACCCAGACACCAGCCTTCTGCATTGAGAAGATTCAGAATTTCCTCTCCTGGACTCTGCTTCCAGCTGCTTGGCTGTTGTGGTAAAAGGCTGTGGTGTGCATGTGCAAAGACTGTGTGTGTTGAAGCAGCAGTGTCACTTCAATTGAGGCTTCTGACAAAAGCACCACTGAGGCACGGGGAAGAAAGACCCCTGGACTTCATTGTGGTGGAGAGACCTCCTGAATTACTTTGAGTTTGTGTTTTGTGCTCTTCTTGTGCCTTTAAAAAGCTGTGGGTGGAAGAAGTGTTTCTATAGTGATAATGGGAGTTGGAGAGAGTGCGAATAAAAACCTGTATCCATAACACATTACTGCATTATAGAGCAATCTACATCGATTATTTAGGTATTATATTATACTACTTGGTAGTTGAGTGCAATTTAAGGAACAATCTTTCTCTGGCTGTTTTCATTAATATTTGCTCAGTGGTTGTTAAGCATTTCCACAGCTTTTTACATCTAACTAGAGAACAAGTATTCACAGCCTTAAAGGATGTCCAAACATGATACTGTAGACTTTGTTCTGAAAAATGTGGATATTTTGCATTTCCTATGTGTTATCATGATCAATTGAATTTAAGGAAAAGCCTAAAATATTTCAGCAGTTACATGCTCTTGAGTCACCCTAATTGTCCAGTGTATCTTTATGTATTGAAAGTTTGTCGTTAAAATTAACTGTTCTCTGTGCGATGAGTAAATCAAGAAAAGAAAAACTGATTTGCTCTAGTCTGAGTCACAGTGTCATTTCCCCAAGTTTCCTTAAGATGCCATTCCTGCCTTACAGTCACAGGCAGGATTCATTTGTTCAACATGAGGATGAGACAGGAGCTGCAGGTGACCAGGCCATGTCTTGGGTTGTCTTTTCCAAACCCTGAAGAAATGAATTTTAATGTCCTGTGGTGCCATTTACAGTAAATTTGCAGATGTGAGAAACAACACTTCACTTTTTAAAATTTTAAAAGGTTTATTGAACCTCAACAAGGGACTGAATAAGGAAAATGGAGAGCACTGTGTGCTTAGCTGCAGCCAGAGGCACTGTGACAACCCCACTGTATGCTGTTGGTAAACCAGCCCCAATCCCTGCTGTTGGTAATCCAACCCCTTGGAAACTGGTGCAGATGTCACTCTTCAGACCCAGCTCCTCCTTCATCCCACCTCTCTGTGCAGTCCTTCCTGCTCAAACCCTTCTTATGGTCAGAGATCAACTTTCAACATTACAAAACTTTTATATAAAAGAACCAGATCTTAACAGAACTTCTTACATACAACATTTGCAAGAGCCAACGTCACACTATGCATTTATTACACAGAGAACAAAAATGTTTTCTGTTGGGCTGTGGTGAACTTGCTTTGTTGAATCCAGACAGTTTCCCTTGAAGCAGTTTTTGCTTGCTGGTTTATATCTAGTTTGTAACTCTCAGAGCAGAAAAGGGGCCATTTTTCTCTGAAATGAAAAGCAGTGTTAAAGCACCCCTGCTTTAACACCCTCTTTGAGGGTAAGAACCCTGCTGCCAAGGGCTGTTCCATCCTGGGACAAGTAATTTCCTGACTTAGAAATTCTATTGCAGAATTTCTCCCTTTGAAATATTAGTTCACTTTATAAATTTTAATTCCTGCCCTAGTTTGAGTGTCATGAGTGCTTTCCTTGGATTTTTTAGACTTTGAGAATGTTTTTAATGTACTGCTTTGTTTTCTTTGTGGCGTTGTCAGTGTGCCTTTGGGGAGGAGAGAAACTGCATTGGCAATAACAGGTGCTACTGCAGCAGTTGTGTTACACTTTCTGTTTCAGTTAGCACAGTAAGAGTCCCAAAACCTTGGAGTTCAGGGAAAAGAGGAGTTTCAGCCAAAACTCAGAGCCCTCTCTGAATAAATTTTTTTGGGGGTTATCTCTCCAAAACCGAAGCATGCTGATTAATTTGCCTAAATTCACAGCATGTAATATTCAAGGCATTATATTTAGTTTCATCTTTGCATATGGGTGTCAGCTTGACAGCTGAGACAGATCTGCTTGTTATGTTCCAGTTTAGTGCCTTGTGTTCCTAACAGTGGTTTGGTTTTGAGAGGTTTGGGACTGGTGTACAATTCCCAAGGGTGTGCTTGGAAATACTCGCTAGGTATGGAATTGAACATGGCTGGGGATGATTGTTCTGTGTGAACTGTTCTAGCTGAAACTTGGGAACTGCCTTGCTGCAACTCTTCTGTGGTGCCTCTTCCCCATTTCCATGGGAACAGATGGGCTTTTGTTGATAAGAGCTGTCATCAAACTGGGAAACTGCCGGGTGCAGTTGAGCCACTTACTGTAAAACAGGGCTGACTGCGGCTGAGGACATCACATGGCAGCATGGCTTCAAATGAAGGGGATAAAAATATCCTTCCTCCTTCCTCCTCTCAGGCACAGATGCCCCAGTGTGAAAGGAAGAGTCACTCTGGCATAGACCTGGTTGGATCTATGGCAGCCATGGAATTGGATGCAGAGGAGTGCTTTAGGTTTTGACCTACCCAAAGAGCAACAGTTTTGAACAGTTGATCTGAAAAAGTGTTTCAGATTTTTTGCAGACGTTGAAGGCTGTCCAGTTTGGAGCAGTGAATCTTTAAAGTTTCATTTTGTTACTTAATTTATTTGTGGTTTTGTTTTGTACTTAGCAAGTTATTCAGAGCAAAATCTAGTGATGCATGTGGTACTTAGATTAAATTTTGTAGCTTTGGTAAGTCCAAGGAAATCTTACTGTAATTCAGTTAAGAATAATTATTTTTCTTAGAGTAATAGCACTGTGTTTTAATATCCAGATGATACATTTTAATATGATTTATTATCTGGAAGTCACTTGGAGATATAGAATAGATGGATTTACTGGGTGCTTTTCATAAAACGTTTTGCAGTAAAATGGTTTAATTACTTAAAGTCAGTTCTTTCATTTCAGTGGATTTATGATTTAAAATAAGAGAGCAGTGTCAGATGTAAACATCAAAGACAGATACATTAATGCACAAGATTCCTATGTGTGTTCCTGACTTTTTAGTTACATTTCATTAAAGGGTGTTAGTGGCATAATTTTTTTTGAAAGCTGAATTTTTACAGGACTGTTCTGCAGTTTTCATGATAATAGCTCCATAACTTCATGAGAACTACCAGAATTCCAGCCTTGTGCCTATGACTGCAAAGTTGTCCTGAATTTAAGGCACTTCAGTACAAATCAATTTTGCTTGGCTAAGCGTTGGGGGCAGCTCCAGGGGTGTCTGACACTGTCAGAAGAAATGGTTTTGCGGATCTGTGTTGTGGAGATGACTCCTGCTGAAATGGTACGGGAACATGGAGCTTTGGAGAGCAAACTGTGTGTTCTGTTCTCTCTGGAAGAGCCAGAAAGAGGAACCCAGGGGTGTTTACAGGGTGAGTGTCTGTGCATGAGCTCTCCGGTCTGTAACACAGGGCAGGGATCCCTGGCTGCCTGCCAGGGTGTGGATGGAGCTGTGACAGCTCGTTAAAGTGATCCTAGAAAGGACAACGGGCTGCGAAGATAGCGTCAGCCTGGGGGTGTGAGGCAGGAAAAGGTCTTGGGAGCAAACACAGCCGCTCATGGGGACCTGTGGAGGGCTCATCACTACAGCAGAAGTCCCGTGAACAGGTTGGAAGTGCAGATATGTAGGCAGTTACCTTACCCTGCCTTTAATCAGCTGGTTTTTATTCTGGTCACAAAGCTTTAATGCATCCCTCAGCACTGCTCCCTCGCTGGCGTTTGGCTTCAGGCCAGGCATTAATGAGTACCCCAAGCCCGATGTGATTTGGCTCCTCCAAATCTATTAGCATATCTTCAGAGCAAGATAAAACTCATTAAAATACTTTACATTTGGGCGTTAGAATTAATGATAACTTTTTAATACCTGCGGCCGAATCCCCAAAACTGTGGCACTGTCCTTCAGGTGAAACTACAATTTACCCATCCTTTCTGGAAAAAGAACAGACTGCCAGATCCCTTAACTGTTCTCTGATGGTGATGAAATGAGTCTTTAGCACATGAGCTTATCAAAGCTCATGGGAGATATCTCTGATAAAGGAATGCACACCATTGTGTAAGATTTGGTTTATTAGAAATCATATTAAAATATGTTGTGTTTGAGTTGTGTTCTGTTGTGCTGGACTCTAGCGAAGGCAGCTTGAAGTACAGAACAGCCCCAAATGACTGATTCTTGGAAGCTATGTGCTGACATCTTTACATGACTGAGTTACAGATCTGGGCTTCAGCTCATGCCCTCCCTGGTCTCTGCACAATTCACTTTTACACACCTATTTTTGATCTCTGTCGTCCCTGTTCAGTCTTCCAGAACTCCTGCTGGTGTCTCTCCCTGTATTTCATGCTGAGGAATCAGTCCCTGCTCAGGTTGCTGTCCCACAGCTCCAAGGCAGACCAGCAGACATCAGCTGATCCAGGGCAGCTCTCCATGTGTGAGCTCTCACCTCAGAGCTGTAACAGAGCCATGCTTGAACTGCTCATGACCTGTGCTCAGATGATGCCAGCTAAAAGACTGAACTCTGCTGTGCATGCTGGAGCAGTGCTTGTACATAAATGCATGGAAGCCCAAAGTAGTAACTGCACTAAAGACAGCTTGAATGTTTCATTCACATATAAGTACTTGGGATCTTTTAAGTGTTAAAGCCTCTTCAGCTGAAAATATCCACAAATTTGCCTTAAAGATGGTTGTCTTTGCTCACCTAAGTTCTGCAGATGTGGCCCTGCTGCTGTGCTAGCTCTCCAGTGGAAGTGCTGGCACTTGGGGAATGTACATCCCATCAGCCTCTTCCCTTGGGAGTGAGGAACATCCAAGTGACTATTAGCCCCTGTAATTTGCTGAGGAAGCTCACATTTTGTTCTCTTTCATTTGCCATATTTCATTTCAGTAGGTTTTGAGGTTTTTGTTATACATAGCAGTCAGCAGTGAGGCAGATCTAGGGTGTTGGTATGTCACAGTTTTGAAAGGCAGCAAGCACTGATCTTTAGAGTTTAATTTTCTAATGCATTCCAGTCAGCTGTAAGAATGAGACATGCACTTGCAAATTTTTGTCTGGTTTTACTTTTTCTTTTTTTTTTTTATTTCCTCTCACCACCCTTGAAATAAAGAAATGTAATGGCATAGCAAAAGAGTTAGTTTGAGGGTTTGTTGGACATCTTCACCATAACTCTGTGTGTGTAGTATGTGATCTCTGGATCTGCATTCGTGTTTCTTTCTCTTTGCATTTCCTCATCTTTCTGCATTGAGGCAATGCTAATCATGTGATACTTTTGTGACTTGAGGCTTTTTTTTGTGTTGACAAACACAAAGTCATCTTGAGGAGAGGTAGTTTCAAACAATAGCATGGTCTTATTTACAGAACATAATACAATATTGGAGGCACTGCTTTCAGTCAGTGCACCAGACTTGCCTATTGCAGCGTACCAGTTGACAGAAATTCAATGAAAAATAAAGCATCGAAGTTTTTAGAGCAAGTATGCTTTGAAATATCAATTTGTGCTTTTTAAAACTATCTTTTTATGTGGCTCCTCTCTTGTGACTCCTGATCTTTCATTCACGTTCAAAATTACAGCAAGAAAAGTATCCCCTTCAAAAATAAAAAGAAGGAACTTTGTTCATCTACATTTGCTGTTTGAATGTGCTTAACTTTATTAATGTAAAAACTGCTCAATACAAATGGGAAGAATTAACCTGGTACCTTCATCAGTCTTGCTTGTATCTTGAATGTATCTCAAGCTTAATTTTTGTTTGCTCCCTTCCTTCAGGTTTTGAATGAAGAATGCGATCAGAATTGGTACAAGGCAGAACTCAATGGAAAAGACGGCTTCATTCCCAAGAACTACATAGAAATGAAACCCCATCCGTAAGTAGAGCTTTTGGAATGGGCTCTCTTGGTCTTACTCTGGGCATCCTCACAAACAGAAGGATGGTTTTCTGCTAAAATTTTACCTCATCCACTCAAATGTACAGACAGATAAAGGATAAGTGGTGAGTTGTGTGTCTCTGACTTTAGTGTTTGCTTTAACTCCTCTCACAGTAGCTGCATGGCAGGGTGTTTTGGGAGGCTTTTCTGGGGCTTGCTCTGGTGGTTTTTACGGTCAGACAGAGCAATCTTGGAGTTAGCAGCCATAAACCAGCAGAAAATCCTTAAGTAGTGAGTTTGTACTACCACTGCCCCAGGAAAAGTGTCTGTGTTCTTGTGATGATTCTCAATTTTACTTACAGAGCAGCTAAGAGTAAAAATCCTGGCATTCACAGCTCTGCAAAAGGTGAAAGGTATTTGGAGCTGAACTTGTAGTATGTCTGTCACATCCTGAGTGTAGAATCACAGAATTGTTAAGGTTGGACAGGACCTGTAACAGTCATCTGGTCCAACACCTTCCTCACAAAACAGGCTGACTTCAAAGTGCTGTTACACAAGTATTGTTGCCTTGAACTGCTGCTCCAAAGAGCTGTGTTTGAGTAACTACTTCAAACCTTTCCCCCTAGGTGTAATGAACCCAGCCTATGAAAACTGTAGCATTTCATGATTGGGTATTTTCTTTGTGTCAGTTCATGTGTTTCTGCTGTCTTCTGCTAAACTTTGGTTCTCCAGCCTTTGAGAATCCTGCAAAATCTGAACAAGAACAGCAAGCTCTGGGTAACAGATTCAAAGGGAGGTTTAGGAGGGAGAAGCAAAACCTGTAATCAGGGGTTTTACAAGAAGCTGTAGCGTTTCATTTGCTCACAAAAACTGATGATTAATGTAAGTGTTGACTGTCATTATATAATGAAGATATTGCAGTTAAATGCAATCAAGAATTATTTTTCTAAAGGCCCTTTTGAAATAGCAGAAGGAAGCTTCTGAGGGCCTGGCCCCAAGAAGGAAGAAGTGTCTTACTTTAGGGCAGCCAAGTGGGAAGTGAAGCAAGGACACACAAGAAAATTCTGAAAATTTTTAAAGCCTTGTTTTCTGTAGTAACATGTCTGGTTTACCCTGATTGTACCAGTCCACTGAGGATCACAAATCCACATTGCAATGTCTCTCATATTGATTTGATGCTTGTACCTCCTCATGACAATTTTCCAGGCATTTGAGTTATCTTGCCATGATGTCTCCTATGATGATCAGTGTATTCTTTGATCCTCCATGGAGTTTTGTTTTAGAGGAATAGAGCTGTCAGTTTTTCACTTTTTTTTGCATCAAAAGGGAATTAATATTTGAGCCTGCAAGTGGGCGAATTTGGTAGTGGTTTTTAAGCATAGTTAATTTGATTTTATCTGAAGATGTTTTAAACTGCTGATGGCATCTGGATGGAAGCAGTGTCATGTGTCAGCAATGCTGGGAGTCTTAACTACTGCATTTTAACAACCCTAGGAAATGATGCAAAAGTTTTTATAGCATAATGTTGGCTTAGCTGTAGTGCAGACCTCTCTAGTCATACAGGTCATACAAAAAGCAAACTGCAGGCAGCTGAGCAGTGAGAAAGAGAATGTTCCTTTACTCAGAGTATCATCAAATTGTTTTCAAGAGGTTTTGGAAAGAAAGCAACTGAATATGGCTTTAAATTCTGTCCTAGGATCCAAAACTTAAATCTTCCGAACTGCACAGCTGGTATTAAATGCCATGTTTCTCCTTACTTTTATTTTGCAAATCTTGCAGATCACTTTGTAACTCCCAGCAAATGAAGCTGAAAGGAAAATGCGGCACTTTTTGGTGACCAGATTTACCTAGGGATTAACCTGAAGGGTTAATCTGAATTACCACCTCAATTAACAAAGCAAAGACTGAGCAGAGTTAGGCAGGACAGAGAAGAGCTACAGGAAGCTCTGGGCAGGGAAGTTACGGTGAAGGCACAGCAGCACCTTGCTCTGGAAGGGGGCAGGGGAAGACTTTGCTGTTTATGAAACACAGCATGGATCTGATCCAGGCTATCTCAGGTCTTTGTGTTTGTTATCAGCTTGTCCTGGGGATATTGCTGAAGTCTCACTTTGCAGCATTGTAATTTCTGTGGAGGAACTCGGCCAAGTGAGATGATTGTGAGAAGTGAAGCCGAAGGAATTGCCAAAGTGCCGATGGAGGGGAGGCTGGAAGCGATGAGAACCTGTGCTGTACAATCAGTGCAGCTCCCTCTGGCTGTGCAGCATCAGCAGGATTGCCTGCTTTGCTTCTGCAGTGCTGGCAGGATGAGTTTCACCTGCGTTACAGAGCTTGTTGGAGTCAAGCCTTATCAGGCTTACCCTTCAGAAGAAAAGTTGTGGGAATGTCATTGTCACTTTGCCTAATTCTCCACAAGTGATTTTTGACATGCTGTGGTGTTTGTTAATTTTTTCAGACATTCTGTAGCAAATATATATGCACAACAATTCTGCTGCTGTACAACTGTGTTCTTAAGTAGACAGTAGTCCTGCAGAATAACTTTGTTTCATCTCAGGAGTTTTCTGTTCATTTAATTCAGGTTCTTTTACCCTGGCTAATGTGGTAGTAAAGCTACAAAACTGCAAGGAAGCTTAAGAATTGTGAAAGATTTTTAGTCTTTCTGTTCAAAGTGCCTTAGAAGCAGCTAGCAGCAGAAAACTTTCATAGTTTGCCATTGTCACTTTGGAAGTGTTATTTCATTTAAAAGAATAGTACACTTCTACTTTGTAGTGATTCAGTAAAATTTAGGGGGAAAACAGGTGAACTGTGGAGGCTTCAGGAAGGATTCTATTAAGCTCTTTCAGGCTTTTCTTCTTACTTTATAGAGAAAAGTGGAGTTGTTTTTTGTTTGTGTTTAAGATGAAACTGTTGCATGAGTAATTGAGAATTATTTGAGAACCAAACAGGATTAAGACACTTTGTAAATAAGAAATATGGTGAGATATCTAAAATCATAATAAAAAGCTTGCTTCAAGCAGCATTTGGCAGAGAGAAAATTCAGGACTTCTTTTTCTTTCTGACAGCAGTGCCAAAAGCCCAGGAAATTAAATACTACCTTTGATTTCTGAAGGAGTTTCACTTAATAGTTTCTCCTGGTTGATTTTTGTGGGCAGCAGTGTGCAGTGAGGGGCAGATGGGTCTCCTGTGGTAGTCTGCCACCACCTCACCTCAAGTACCAAGAAGCAGCACAGGTGCTAAGCCACCCAGAATGTACAAAATACCATGAAATTCTTAACCACTGGGAATAGGATGGTTGAGGGAGGAAGCTTTTTATTCCAGGGGATAAAAACACAGCAAGAGTTTCAAGCAAGTGGAGTATGTTTGGTAACCAAGTAATCAGTCCTTCAGCTCTAGAGGTAGTTTCCCCTTACAGAGATCTGGTGACTTCTTGACGTCACAAGAGCTCCAGCTTTTCTTAAGAATGACTGTTTCAAGGATTCTGCAACTCCTGCCTTGTTGCTGCAGCAAAACCTTCACTGCAGACAGTGGGCTGTGTGAGTGGAGCTCTTGTTATGCAATGCTCTCCTCTAAGGTCAGTCATCTGCGTGGGTGTGGGTGTGATAAGTGCTGCTGTCCTGTGTGATCTGTTCCTCAGAGCTGAAAGCTCTGCTTTTTAGCTGTGAAGATGCTTCTGCTTTTCTCATGCCATGTGACCTACCACTTATCCCTTCTTTGCCTTTAATCTTGGATTAGTCTAGAAAATGCAAATGTAAATGGGGGCAAGGATCCTGTGACCAGTCTGTTGGTCGGTGCTGATGATCTGGTGGCCTGAGGTAGGTTCAGCCTTGGTGTCATGGTCAGCCTGTGGCTGGTGAGAATTTTGGATGTGGTTTCCATGAGGCTGCTCCATCATGTGACTCTCCTGTGAAAGCTGCTGGATTGTCCTGCCTGTGGGAGAAAGCAAGAAAAGAGGCTCCTGAAACTAGTGTCATCAGCATCTTTTCTGGAACAGAATCCATGCCTAGCTCAGCACTGCTCTGCAGTGGAGCAGAGAGACCTTGAAGGAACTTTTCTCACTTGGTCTGTAAGTGCAGTCCTGGCACCTGCCTCAGCTTTCTGACAGATGATACTTGTCTTGGACCATAGGACTCTGGTAGGGCTCAGAGATTGGACTCTGGGCTGCAGGAGCAAACAGCTGCTGGATGAAGATACTGATTCTCTCTGCTGCACTAGATGTGTCTTAGCACCTGATCTGAAAGAGACAAGAAATTTAGATACAAAATGCACTTTCCACATGTGCAGGATGGGGCAGTGCGTAGACAAGATTTTGTTTCCGGAGCTGTGGTGTTTCTGGCTATTCCATGAATGGATTAAAATTCTTAACTTTTCCTATTGTTTGCTTTTCCTCCCCACACAGGTGGTTTTTTGGAAAGATTCCCCGAGCGAAGGCTGAAGAAATGTTGGGCAAACAGAGACACGATGGTGCCTTCCTCATCAGGGAGAGTGAGAGTGCTCCTGGGGACTTCTCCCTCTCAGTCAAGTAAGTCATGCCCAGGAGCAATTGTGTGCTAATCAGGCATCTGCTGCTCCTTTGGACTGGTGAGTAAAGGGCAGGTGATTGTCAGCCCTGAGGAGCAGGAATAACCTCACAGATGCCCTATAGCATTCCTGTTCTAGTGACATTTATTCCCTCTCTAATAGAACAAACATCTTTGCTCTGGTTTTCAGTGAGCCCACAGGACTGACCTGGTGGCACGTGGCTCACACAGGCCCAGGCAGTGTCTGGTGGCCTCTCTGTGGATCCCATTCCTCCCTCTTACAGCCACAAAGCACCCAATGTGGACAACTTCCCATCCTTCTTCATTCCTCCTCTGCAGTGCAAGTTATTACTTCATCTTCCCTCTGTGTTGTACATTTGCAGGTATATTTTTTTCTGCTTGGCACATGCTTTGGTAATATTCCCACTGACTAGCAACTAGCACTGCACATGGAGCTGTGAAACCAGAGGTCCATTTGAACTCTCACAAGTATATTCCACATGGCTTAGGAAGAAGTTCTTCTCTTTGAGGGTGGTGAGGCTGTGGCACAGGTTGCCTATAGAATCTGTGCCTGCCCCATTCCTGGAAATGTTAAGTGCCACATTGGACAGGGCTTTGGAGCAACCTGGTCTAGTGGAAGGTATCCCTGCCCATGAGAGGAGGGTTGGAATGAGGTGGTCCTGATTCCCAACACAAGCAATTCTGTGATTCTCTGATCTGAAGTCACGCAATTAGGGCTATTAGAAACTTGAAAAGATATGTGAAGTAATTTAATGTAGGATGGGGATGGGAGGGAATCTGTCCTCAGCAGGTTGATTTTGGCTTTTTTGGTTTTTTAATTATTTTCTGCAATCTTCCCCTTTTCTACCATAAATAATTTCTTAGAATTCTTACAACATTTTTATTATTCATGTGCAATTCCAGCTGGCTCTGTTTTCTGTGGCTGTCAGTGATCCGTCTCAACAAGATTTGTTTCTTTTTTTCTGGTCATCTTTGGTTTGTAACCAAATTTTTGTCCTTCTGTACAGCAGCACTGAGTCATGCCAGCAAACTGGATTAAAGCCACTGATTTTAGAGATGTTTATGTTTCTGTCTAGGATAGAGTCATCCAGGCTGGAATATTAGATATGAATGGAAGCTTCAATTGCAGAAAGTGCATTCCTTTAAGAAACAGAAAGTTACAATGGCATAGCTGGGCCTGCCTGTTCAGCCTGGTGTTGCCATCTGGTGGTAATATCTCAGTTGGGTGGTTTTTCCTGTGTGTATAATTTAGGAAAGTCCTTTTCCTAAACAGTGATCTGTAAGATTTGGAATGGTGAGAAGCTCAGAGGTTGAGGAAGGCAGAGCAGAGGCAGCACCCAGGGTTTGTTTCAAGGCAGTGTCTGCTTTCCCCACTCATGTATAGGAGCCATGCATGCCAAATGGGAACAGTTGTCTTCTGTTTTCAGTGTTTTAGGCTGAAGTAAAATTACCAATGTGCCATTCATCTGGAAAATCCCAGTGGACCTCTCCAGAGTTTCTCTTTATTCAGAGTAAAACCATTGGAAATGTAGC
Organism: Agelaius tricolor; assembly: GCF_023055355.1. Lineage (NCBI taxonomy): Eukaryota > Metazoa > Chordata > Aves > Passeriformes > Icteridae > Agelaius > Agelaius tricolor. Next base: position 5,379,345 of record NW_027269295.1, read on the forward strand.
TTCAGGTGAATGCCATCATTTGTCGGAAAAAACACAGAATTTGTCTGTTAACACAGAATTGAAGTTGCTGGTTTATGTGTGCAGCATCATCTTTGAACACTTTGGGATTTGAGGGGGTTTTGTCTGTTACGTTTTATTTTGGGGTGTTTTTTTAAAGAACAGAGAGGTCCTTTTGTTTCATAAGAGAGCCTTTTGCACAAGTCCATTCTGGTTGCCAGAGGAACCAATTCTGCCCTCCCTGTGACAGTGTTTTCCCAAGAATTTGCCTGTAATGGAACTGGTGGTTATTTGTTGCATTCTTGCACGTAGGAAGTGGTGCTGTGGGAGGGAGGGACTGGGGCTGTGAGAAGCAGAGGACCATGGCAAGAGTAGCACAGACTGAGAGTGGCTCGAGTCAGTTGTGAAACTGCTGGGTGTGAAGAGCCTAAACCAAAGTGTTTGTGCTGTTTATCTGGCAATTCTGCGTTTGAGGATGTGAAGTGGAAAGCACCAGGGTGCAGCTGTGTTGCTGTGACCTTGCAAAGTCCCTGGCATTTGTCTGTGGGACTCTGCATCATCTTCATCAGCACAGGTGATGGCATATGTAACATACATCAAGAAATACGTGTGATTCCTGTTGTGGGATTGTAGCTGTGTTAACAATGTCATTGACAGTTTTCACTGTGCCCTGAAGGACCTTCTTGTTCCAAACTGTGCTGATGATCCCAGAAGGAGTTCCCCATGGCAAATAATGTGCTCTTTTGTGTTCTTCATTCTTTCCACACAGGTTTGGAAATGATGTGCAGCACTTCAAGGTGCTTAGAGATGGGGCTGGCAAGTATTTCCTTTGGGTGGTGAAGTTCAATTCTTTGAACGAGCTGGTAGATTATCACAGATCCACATCTGTCTCCAGGAACCAGCAAATATTTCTCCGGGACATTGAGCAGGTGCCACAGGTAAGAGAAGTGTCCCTATAGAATGCCCTGGTCAGGCAATTGCAACCACAGTCTGAAGTGGGATTCCATTTTAGAGTAAGAAAGAAGCTGATTTTTTTACTTGTGAAAGTGAAGATCCTGCAGTCAAAATTTTACTGGTAAATAAGCTGCATTCTTGTGCAAAGCCTACCTGCATTCCTGCTTTCCCTGGAGTTGAGGCAAAATTATTGTTGCTGCTTGAATGTTTGACTTGTTTTAATGCTTATAGATTCTGCTGCAGGAAGATAATTTGATTCCTGTGACTTAAAAATGGATTTGCTCCTGTTACAGGGCACAGTTAGAAAGGGTAGGGAAGTGCTGGGTTAATAGTTGGATTTGCTGATCTTAGGAGGTCCTCTACAACCTAAAGAATTCTGTGATTCTGTTCTGATTTATACCTGATCATAGCCAAAGCGCAGCCCTCAGTGAGGCTTGATACTGAGCTCTCCTGAAGAGGTGGTTACAGCATATGGAGCATCTCTGGTTTGGATCTAGCCAGTGTGAAGAGAATCCAGAAAGTCTTGTGAAGTGCCAGCAGGGCAGCTTGTGTATATCCAGCTCTTTAGTTTGTTCCATTTCCCAGGTCAATCAGAGTGTTGTATTTCATGTAACTGCATGTTTTGTCAGTTCTGGGTAGATCGTTTTGCTTCCTTGTACAGCATTCTGCTTCTAGCCTGAAGACAAGGGTGTGGCATTTGTGCAGTTGTCCAGGTGCCACTGGCAACTTTGTCACAGTCTGTCTGAACTTAACACTTGGCTCTGCACCATCAGGTCAGGGATAAACAGAGGGTGAGAAAACAGCTGGCTGAAAAGGACAAGCATGAAGAGAACTTCCTGGCCTCACGATTTTAAGACTGCAAATGTATTTTAAATGAACTGTTAGCTTTTCCATCAGAAAGGAAGACTTGCTGACCAGGCAAAATGTTCTGTGACAGAAGAGTTAAGGAAAATGTGTAAAATGTCAACATCCAGTTTTTAGGGGGAACTTTGTGTAGATCAATAATATTTGTGCTGTCAATTATGAAAACAGGACAAGTAAACAGCAATATTACTGTATTGCTATAGAACACAGATTTACAATAGGCCACGAAGAGTGAAAAATACTAGAAAAACATCAGAATCATCTGCTGTGTTTCAACTCAGAAACTTGACCTTTTTCTGAGGTGTTCTATAGCCTGTCCATTACTGTTTTAGCACCTTGTTGCAGCTGTTGGGAGCTGGCTTGCAGGGAAAGGGAGTAGCCCAAATGTTTATTGTTAATCTTCAGTGTAAGACAGCTTCTGCATGCAGGAGCATGTGCCTGGAGTGCTGTGGGTGATTCTCACTGTGTGTGTTTCTTGTTCCCCTTTCAGCAACCAACATACGTTCAGGCCCTGTTTGATTTTGATCCCCAAGAGGAAGGAGAGCTGGGCTTCCATCGCGGAGACTTTATCCAAGTCCTTGACAATTCTGACCCCAACTGGTGGAAGGGAGCGTGCCGCGGACAGACGGGCATGTTCCCACGCAACTACGTGACCCCAGTGAACCGGAACATCTAGAGAGAAATATTAGAGATTATTTAAGGAAACCAGAGAAACAGTAAATACACATACAGAGCCTAACTGCAGCCAGTGACCTAAAAATCACACGGCGGTAAAACCAGAGTCACCTGTCACCGTGAGGTGATCCTCCTTCCCTCAGAACGGAACTTCAGGGGCAGGGGGAAGAGTTCAACTTACACACCAAAACTTATCTTAAAGGAAAAAAAAAAGGAAAATAAAAAAAGGAGAGAGAGAGAGAAAAAAAGAAAATAACAAATTTCCTCAGCTGCTCCTGGGTTATCCCCTTTTATTCACTCTTGTTGCGAATGAGTGTTTTAAGGTCACTTAAGGTCTCACCACCACAACTCCTCTTGTTTCCCCTTCCTCCTCTGTCCATCAGTGCATGAATTTTTAATGCCATATAAAGTCCTAGCCAATGCAGTTAAAGGAAAAGGGAGAAACTCTGCTGGTATTTTCTCTCTCTGCAAACGGTCTTCATTTGACATGAAGGGACATGAGAGAAGAACCAAATCCACAGTCCTGCCTTTAAAAAAAAACAAAAATCATCAGTTTCTGCTTTTGCCTTCAACATTCAGCATTTCTTGCCTGGGAAAGATGAGGTGTTAATCTAATTTTTATTGTCTCTTCTCCTTTGGCACTTTCTTCTGAAGCTCAGCAGCTTCCAAACAGAGGAAGGGAGAAGAGTTGTGTGGCTTTTTGTTCTCTTTTTTACTTTTGAGTCACAGAGCTGCTTTGAGAAACTCCAACGTACAACTGAAGTCTATTAATGCTGTGCTGACAGCTTTTTTGTTTTTTCTTAAAGGTGTACGGTTGAGCACATTCTGTAATTTTTTCCATAGTGCCTTCCCCTTATTTTCTTTTTTATTATTTTTTAAGTTAAAAGGACAGTCCAGAGCTTTTCAGAGGATTTTTTTTCTGCCTATGTGTAAATAAATACTATGGGGGAAGGGGGCAAAGGAGGGTGGTTTTATCAATGGACACTTGAGAAAAATCTACAAACAGAGATGGAGCTTTAATCTTCAGATTTGTCTTACTGTTCAACTTCCCTTATTCCAAGGAAAATAAAATCAAGGCATTCAAGTGGCAACTTAGGCTGCTCAGAGGCGGAGAGCTGCAACCAGGAGCCTCAAAAGAAGTAAGAGAAAGGGGAAAGTTCTGATGAGGGAAAATGAGGAAGAATATTTTGGGGAGGGAGGGTTAAGGGGGGAATTTGAGAAATAATAGCCCTGAGATGTCCTACAAAATGTACATTCCTTTGGTGGAAAACTTCATAATGCAGAGAAACCTCAAGAAATAGTGCTTGAAAAAAAACTTTACGCTCTTAGTGAATGTTTCTACGTGATGCATGTGACCAGCCTGTCTCCTCGGCCTGGATAGGCAGTATTTGCAGTCGTGTTGCTCTTGAGAAGTGGAGTTGGCATCCCTGTTCTCCAGTCTCTCCTCCCTCCTCAGGTCAGTGTTCTGTTGAAGTAGCTCCCTGCCCGCTCCCATTCACAGCAGGCTGTGTGTGACTGTTCTCCCCACCCTGCACCCCAGGGCATTTCTGGTGGCCCTTTGCTCCTCACCAGAGCAGTGTGACATTAAATTGGACAGAAGGAAAGCAATCAGCCCGCAGCGCTCTCTGTGCCAATCTTCAGTTGCGTTGTTTTTCCCTTGGTGGCCGCTTGGCTGGATCCCTTCACCCCACCAACACACCCCAACCTGCAGCGGAGATCTCCTCCTGCCCTGCCTCAGCACGGGCAATCTTTTGTTGGAGGGTGCCTTTTTTTGTAGTGTTACAAAAGTTTTACTCCTGAGATGAACTCTGCCTTACACTTTGATTTTCCAGCAAATGAAAGAGAGAGCTACCCTGTAGAGTATTACTTTTCCCCCTCTCCTTGCTAGCTGTCACTCGTTTTCTTCCCACTTTGTAAAGTGATTGGAAAAGGAATCTATGGCATTCTACACCTGGACCATTTGATTGTTTCCTTATTTTGGAATTGGTGTATATCATGCAGCCTTGCAGACATATGTCTTGTGTGTGTATATATATTAAAAAAATTTTCTGTGTTTAAATAAAAAAAAGGCCTATGTACTTAATCCTTTAACTCTGCAGCAGCATTTGGTAGATAGTAATTAACTGTGAATAATAAATATACATTGAATTCTTCACTTGAGCATCTGTCTGTTATTTCAGTTAACTGACCAAGCTATGACTGAGCTTGTAGTTCAGACACTTCTGGAGCCTTTTGCTAAAACACGGGGGTGGTGTTGGGCTGGTGTGAGGGCAGCAGCCAGGCTCAGGCTGTTGTGGCTTTGAATCTGCTCCATCAGGGCCCTGCAGATTGTTTTCACTTCTGTTACCTAAAGAAGAACGGCTCTGTTGGGCTAACAGGGTGTGTGGGCAGCTCTCTGCAGCTTCTCCTCAGCCTTTGCTAATGGTCAGAAATACCTGTGAGCATGAATGGTGTAGTCAGTGTTAACAGACAATAGGAAAAGGTCTACATGGGAGTTTTCAGTGGTTTTTCAACAGTTGCTCTTAGTTATTATGTTTAAATACTGATGATGTCAAGATGGAAATGCCTGGATACTTCTACAATTAGTTCTTTATTTTTCTTTCTTTTTTTTTTTTTTTTTTTGTGCCAGAAGTTAGTATGGAAAATTTACTATGTGGTTTGAAGCGCTTAGCTTTTTTTGTAATGCTGTAGCAGAACATATTGCTCAAAGTGGTGTTTTACTGTAGGCTGGGTTGCTTAGAAAATCTCACTTTCCCTGTGCTTTATCGAGACAAAGTTTGTTGGTCTGTGGTTGTGCAAGGTGGAGGTGGCAGCGGGAGCAGTGCTGACCTTCCTCTCTCACAGCCCTGCCTTGTGGGACCAGAGAAGGGCAGCAGAGCTGGGGAGGACTCTGGATCCACGTGTGATGAGGCAGGGCTGAGGGAGCTGGGCTTGTTCAACCTGGAGAAGGGAACATCCAGGGGTGACCATTTTGCGCTCTACAGCTCCCTGCTAAGAGGGTGCAGCCAGGTGGAGTTGTGCTCTTCTCCCAGGTAACAAGTGAAAGGACATAACCTTAAGCTGCACCAGGGGAGCTTTCGGTTGGACATCAGGAAGAATTTCTTCATGGAAAGGGTGATTAGACATTGGAACGGGCGGCCCAGGGAGCTGTCACTGTCCCTGGGGGAAAGATTGGATGTGGCATTCAGTGCCATGGTTTGGCTGACAGGGTGGTGTTGGCTCACAGGTTGGCCTCCACTGTCTCGGGGCTTGTCCAGCCCCACCGGTCCGCGGTTCTGTGAGCGCCGCATCCCGCGCGCGGTGCGGCCGTGGGCGCCGTTCCCGGGACTGCATCTCCCAACGGCCCCCGCGGCGCGCAGGCGCAGTGCGGAGCCGGCGGCAGTGGGTGAGGCGGCGCGGCGGGAGTCGGCCCAGGGCCGGACAGCCCCGGTGCTGCCGGGCTCGGCTCGGGCCCCCCGCTGGTGGCTGCCACTGGCGGGGCCGGGAGCTGCGGGGCAGAGGGAGTGATGCAGAGGGGCATCTGTGTGTCCCGTGGGGTGAGAAGGGAGTTTGGAGTTAGGAGGGGCTGTGGGCCTTGGCGTGAGGGAGCTGTGGGGTGGGGGCTCGGTGAGGGCTCACGGCTCTGTGCCCCTGCCCAGGCTGGGGACAGCCGGCAGGCATGGTGGGTTACGACCCCGAAGGCAGGTGCGTGTCCACGGCGGAAGCGGCTGCAGCAGGATCAGCGTCTGGCTTGGTCACTAGGGTCCTCGTCAGCCCCTTGGACGTCCTCAAGATCCGCTTTCAGGTACCTCACTCGCGGCGTGCCTGGGGGCCGGGATGAAAGAGCAGCAGAGCTGATCGTGTCCTGGCTGAACAGGTCACCTGTGCAGCCAGAGAGCACTGAATCCCTCCTCAGGCCTCACCTACGTTGTGTACAGGTTATGCAAGGAAGTAGGGCTATCTTGTGTCCACTGCTTCTATTTATACAACTTAACTTGTGTGGGAATGGAATCTTGTGTTTCTCAGAGTTCGTTCTCCTTCTGTTTTTGTGAATGACTTACACTCTCTGACTGAATTTCACCATCATCCCTCCTGCTTATCTTTGTGTTTGTGCACATTTTTATTCTTTTAGAGCCCTTCACAAATAACATCCCAGTCAAATCTGAATGTGGTTCTGTGGGAAGACAGAATGTCATCCCTTAGCATTGGTTGGCTGACAGGGTTGTGAATTCCTGAACTGGACACTTGAACCAGTGTTGAAGGGTGAAATTGAAAATAGTTTCTCCCCTTTCCTCCAGCTCCAGATCGAGCAGCTCTCCTCCAGAAACCCCGCGGCCAAGTACCACGGCATCCTGCAAGCTGTGCAGCGCATCTTCCGGGAGGAGGGCCTGACAGCCTTCTGGAAGGGCCATGTTCCCGCTCAGTTCCTTTCTGTTGGCTTCGGAGCTGTTCAGGTAAGGGCACCAGGCATCACCTGGGCACACTGTGTATACACAGGACACTGCTCTGCTCCCTCAGACTGTCTGTGTTCAGGAGTGGGAAGGTTTACAGCTGTACAAAGCTGCTGAATAATTCCTAAGTTAATATTTCTGAGCTGGTTGGATAGACTGGAGCATAGTGAGAGCAAACTGAGCTCTGTCTGTATCTGGTGTCATAGATAAGCCCTCTCTACTCCTGACATTTGGCTTAGCTGCTCATGCCCCAAGCCTGGGCAGTTTTTTGCTTCATGCTGTCACCCTAAGGGCTTCTTAGGAAAAAATCAGTGAAGCTGATGACGGTGTTTTACACAGCACTGTTATGGTTTATTTGTAAGCATTAATGACAGCTTTAGGAGCAGTGGCTGAAAGGGTAAAGGAAAGCATGTCTGTGACTTAGCAAACACTCTTCTGGAGCCACAGAACATTTAAATGAGTTTTTCACGATTCTAAATGCAAGAATTAGCAGAAGTGTTGGACACCAGAGTATCCCAAGCATTCCCAGGGCTGCTTAGTGATTTTTACGTGGCAAGTTGGGGAGGACTTTTGAAGGACGTAGAAGGTGGTAACAAGCGGGGAGGGGTGGAGCTGTTGGTGAAATGAGAGAGGAGTGGGAAACCTGTGTGAGTCATAAGGATCGGCTTCCTGACCCGCGCGCTTTTGTTTCTGTAAGTTCATGACCTTCGAGAGCCTGACGGAGCTGATGCACAACGTCACCTCCTTCAAAGCCCGCGACTCCTTGGTGCACCTGGTGTGCGGGGGCCTGGCTGCCTGCACCGCCTCGGTCGCAGTCCAGCCTGTGGACACGCTGCGCACCCGCTTTGCTGCCCAGGGTGAGCCAAAGGTGAGGCTTAGCGTTCCATGTTGTCATCCATAGCAGTGGCAATGTTCCACAGGTCTGAAGGTGCAGGAGGTTTGAAAGCACATACAGCATTGTGGGTTAAAATGAAGGAGCAGGTGCTGTTATGGCCAGTGTTTACTCTGTTGCCAAGTTATCCTTCGTGCTGTTGACACAGCTTTCCTAATTGTGTTTTGGTGCTTCTGATGCAAAAAGGAGAAACTGCCCTTAACAGGATAACTCAGTTTTTTGCTTTGGCTTTTGGCTTTTTATAGAACCTGCTCCCCAGACTGTTGAACATTGCATTTTTGAAACTTTGCACATGCAGAGAGTCATGTTTAGATAATGATGGGGATGATACTTGAAATTAGTCACCTTTCACCTGTGCTTTGTGTTCTTTTTACACAAGAACTGGTCTCTGCACTAACTAGCTCTGTAATAATGGGATAGATTTGTATCAGAGCCATTTCTGTATTTAGCCTGCAGTAGAATTACAGTATGTATTATATTAATTGTGTTGCAGGAGTTAAAAACTGTTAAAAGAAAAATAATCATGTCTGTGATGCAGGTGGTCTCAGGACTCAGCTCCATACCTTGTTTCTTTTAAGTCACAGGGGGCTAGCAGAGAATGCTGTGAGGGTGTGAAAAATCACCTTGCTCATCACTTTGTGCTGAAGACAGACAGTTGTATTTTGGGCAGTGGGGAATTCCTATACCCATTACTGGGAAATGACCTGACCTTTGGTTGGCTGTTTTTAAGTTCACTGGAAAGTCACTCAGCCTCTTCCTTGTTGTACAGATTTACCTCAACCTTCGCCATGCAGTGGTGACCATGTACCAGACAGAAGGGCCTCGGACTTTCTACAGAGGTTTGACCCCCACACTCATTGCTATCTTCCCATACGCTGGTCTCCAGTTCTTCTTCTACAACATCCTGCAGCAGTTTTCCAAATGGGTGATTCCAGCTGAAGCAAAGAATGGAGGTAGGAACTTGGGACAGTGATGGTTGCAGTCAGGAGAGAAAGAAGATGAATGTAGTTTGGGTGACTGATGTAAGCTCTGTTAGTCCTTTCAAATTTTTTGATGTAACATCTGAAAAGTGTCTCTTATTTCCCACCTCTCATTTTTACCCCTGCAGGGAAATGCCAAAATAAGTACAGCAGAGTTTACAAACAGCTCCTGTTGTGCAGTAACTGTGATGGAAGTGGGTAGATGGGAAAGTGAAGTGTCACAGGCCAGGGTGCTCTTTCTTTAACAGGGTCACATTACTGATATTGTGGGAAGACAGTGCTGCCATAATCTTCTGTTTCATTAGTGCTGTGGGGACAGGACTCTTGGATTTCTGTAGTAAATATGCCTGCAGATTCCAGCTCAGCTGTTAGGGAAGAGGATTCATCTACTCCAATTTAAAGCTGCCAGGCTCTTGATTTGGTATTTTGATGTTGATTTCTAGCTCCATTGTAAGAGAACATCATCCTGATGCAACCTGCCACCTTGGCAGTTCTAGATACCTGTGCCTCCTTGAGCAAGAGGGATGCAGCAGCAGCATGAGTTTGTTCCTCAATGGAATTTCTTCAGAACTAGACTTTTCAATGTCTGCATATTTAATTTTAGGTGGCAGAGGCTGATGGTGGTTTTGTGCTGGGACCTCATGTTTGTCAGGAAAAAGTTTAATACAGAACTCATTTCCCACAAGCCTCTGAAATCATCAGGCAGTGTCAGCTTGAAACATTCCAGAATGCATCAGCCTGAGCAGTCATGGGTGCAAGATTTCCAGTGACCAGGCTTTTACTGGGAGGGCATGAAAACTTTCATCCACTGGCAGCAAGTTGTCAGGTGACTGAGGATTGGGGTTTATTGAGCAGAGCAAAACCCTAAGTCAGTGTAAAGGACCAAGAGGAGCTGGTCCTCTGATTCCAAAAGACATTGCAAGCCTAAAAAAATACAGCTTGAGATTCTTTGGCTGAAACTATTGCAGAAGAGGTGATGCAACTTCAAAGGACTTTTTTTGACCTTAGTTCTTGTGAAAAATGATTTTTAACTTACCTCTTATGATCTTTAATCAGAATTCCCTGATAATGCTCTTTTTTCCCTCCCTATTATCCTTTTCCCTTTCTGCTTCTCAGCCAGCGTTAGAAACCTTGTCTGTGGCAGCTGTGCTGGAGTGGTCAGCAAAAGCCTCACGTACCCTTTGGATTTGGTCAAAAAGCGACTGCAAGTGGGTGGCTTTGAGCATGCTCGGGCAGCCTTTGGGCAGGTGAGAAATGCTGGAAGTGGTGGATTTTCCTGAGTATGGGCTAGTCCAGTGCACTGGAATGCAGTGACAATCTACCAGTGGTACCTGTTGAGTTCATGTTTGGGTTGGGAGCTCCCAGTGAGCACTTAATGTGTCATTTAATAATGTGAAGTTATACATGAACATACTGGGTTTACTTTATGATAGGTCCCAGGAGGGACCTGTCCCACATACCTGTGCTCTGGCTTGTCATCCCTCCCCATCAATTGTGTCTTGGAGCTTGGGATGAGTCAGGCAGGCAAAGGGCTTTTGATTTACTTTACTTTTCTAGTTGCAGCTTGGTTTTTCTGATTCAGAACCAAATTACTAGCAGAGGATGACACTGGCTCTGTGCTGGAGTCACCTGGCTGTCAGGCTCCTCTTCTACAAATAATATTTTGACACAAAAAATAGGCACCAAGTGTTCAACATGTGTTTTGTGTATGAGGATAGCCTGAAATTCAAAACAAATTAAATACTCTGGTGTTCTTTAGCACCATTGTTACCACCTTGAAATACACTTGAAGACAAATATAGATCTTTCAAGGAACTTTCTTTTTTTTTTTTTTTCCCATGAAATGTGGAAATTTTCTACTTTCCTTAAAATTCCTGGGATCTGAGAAGGAAATCAGTCTGTACCCTAAGAAACTCTTGAATAGGATTTTGATGTCTCAGCCCATTACATTGGGTGCTTTTCCTCTTGCAGTAAGATACAAAATTTGTTCTTAGCATTGATGTTAAAGATGTTAAAACTTCACAGTGTAACATGACAACATGCAGACAGCTAATTTGGAAACTTCTAAGTGTTGTAGCTGTGTTTGCTTTCTGACAGAAAACTCAACATTTTGTCCTTCTTAGACAGTGAAGGGGATAGAAAGCAGCAGCTATGCAATCTGAAATAATGACTTCACAAACCTCTGCAATAAATTTAAAGTCAGGCTGTTGTTGCATGGAGAGGTTTTACAGCCATTCAGTGAATGATGTGCACAAACCATTACTGATGCTGTATGTCTACATTTCCTCTATCCTGCTCTCTCTACACTCTCTCTAAAAGTTTCAGTTAGTTATTATATTATCCAGAAAGGCATCTCCAGGCTGCATGTCAAGATAATGTTTCTGTGTATAGTGGGATCTTTGGGGATCTTTGTGGTTTTTTCCAGTTGTGCTGAAGTTTTCTTGTTTAACCTTGTTGCCATTTCTCTCCCAGGTACGGACGTATGGGGGTTTCCTGGACTGTGTGAGGCAGGTCATGCGAGAGGAGGGCCCAGGTGGGTTCTTCAAGGGCCTCTCTCCCAGTTTGCTGAAGGCTGCCTTCTCCTCTGGCCTCATCTTCTTTTGGTACGAGCTGTTCTGCAGCCTCCTGTGCACCATGAAGAGCCCTGAGAGCACGAAGAGGAAGGAAGGCTGAAAGGGATGTGTGTGGCTGCCTGCTGTTCTCCTCAGGAGGGGAGACTGATGGCCTTGCTCTGTCACGAGCATGTTGGAAATGTCAGGGCTCCCAGAGCTCCCCCAGCCTGTGGGGAATCACCTCCTGAGACCAAGCAGAAGGAGAAGGCAACTGCAGTTCTGCTGGAGACACTGAACTACTTGGCTGGGAGCCATTCAACAGAGCACTTTCCTTCTGTCTCCTCTCATATCAGTGCACATTTAGTGGTGAGAGGGGGAACAAACAGACCACTGCCTAGCAATTCCTGTGCTCTGGAAAGGCACCCAGTAAAGTGGGTGAATCCCTGAGCTTGTCCTGGATCCCAGAGAGGGGATTCTGGCCCAGCCTAGTGCTGCTTAACCAACCAGACACCATTTCCTAGCACTGCATCTGCACAGCTTTATTCCTTTGCTCAGTGCCTGCTGTTTCCACCAGACTCTTGTCTTGGTGTTGCACAGGTCGCTCTGTCCTGCTGGTGTAAAGTCCGGTAAAGCCACATAAATGCACAGACCCTCAGTTTTCCTTTGCTGCCAGCTGCTGCTTCTTGGTCACCACTTGCTAGCTGAGCATTCTCTGTCATCTTAAACACAGCATCTTCTCTGGTCATGCTGGATCAGACTTGTTTTTCCTTTAACTCCAGTGAACTTGATTGTATGCTGAATTCCCTTTTCCCTTCCTGGGTGTCTGGCCATACATCTCTTAGGGATTTGCAATGCCTCACTCACTTTTTACAAGCAAACTTGCATATTAAGAGCCCCATTCTGAGGGGATTCAACGCACAAACTGCATTTTTACTTCAGGGTGCTTTGCTTCAAAGCAGTGAGTAAACAAATGCTGTGTAAAGAAATAATTATTCTAAGCTGGAATAATGAAGGGAAAGTCCTGTGGAAACTAGTAATTTTTTATCATTATTTATTTAACAGCACCTCTGAATGTGTTTCTGTATTTCTGTAGTGGTCTCAAAATATTTCAGAACCTCAGTCCTGCACTGGTGCTAGCAGATGAAAATGTTTTGACAAGATTTGCTGAAGTGAAAGGAATGAACATCAAATGGGAATTGGTTGGCTGAGCGTGGTGTTTCACATGGATGATTGAATTAGAGATGGAAAAGTGTTTTTCTGGAGTTTCAAACATTTTATGAGTGGTTAAAAAAACCAACAAAACAACCTACCAACAACTCTGATTTATGTAACAGTGGAAAAGAGGAAAATTACTTTCTTCCTCCTCTTTTATTCTGTGTTTTTTCAAGCCTAGCAGGGTGTGGCTGGATTGTGTGGAAGGCAGAGTTCCCAGCCCTGCCATACAAAAGCACGTTAGTCATCTGCAAAGGGTGGATAAGGCAGAGCACTGCAGTTATTTGGAGGATGGTTTGATGGTTTTTTACACAAAGCTTTTCCCAGCTCTTTTGCAGTATTCAGGGTGTTAATCCCAAATGGTCTGGCCAGATTCCAGCGTGACCAATTCCATTCCTGACCAATTCCATTCCGTTGACGAAACTTGTCCTGGCAATTTTGAGCACATCAGCCTTGCTCACTTATCCTGAGCTATTGTGAGAGGCTGTTTTTAAAAAACAGCTGTTTCACTGGTGGCTGAGGTATCTGGAGAAATTCCTTGCAAGCCCAGGCTGAATAACTTTATGTGTGCTATGGGTTTGAGATCTTGGAGTACAAAGTGGCCTGCAGGTGACAGAGCTGTGTAAAATTAAGTTCATTCACCAGTGTCAGTGTCAGGCAGGAGGCCGATATGTGAGTCTTAAAGAGGGGAGAGAGAGATGCATATACTTTAAAAATGGCCATTTAGTTTAAGCAGAAAATGCAGGAAATGTGGAGTTTCTCCAAGTGCCTCAATCCTATTGTCATTTTCCTGTGTTATTTAGGCTCTTCTGAGATTCCTCAGAATATTCTTAATGATGTTTAGCCTTTGTTTATTGTTCACCTGTTGTTCTTGGAAAGACATGATAAGGAGTAATGAACTCAGCCTCATGACATCCTTCTGAGGGAGAGAAATGTCTCTTTTCAAAACACACACTAACAGGTTGGCTTTGTTACTGTCTTTTGTTGCTGGTGAGAGGAATGCCGTCATGGTTAGCAGGGACAGGCCAGAGCAGAAAATATTCAGTGCTGACCTAGGCTTCCTTAGGAAATGGGGACTCATCCATCCTGTCTAAACTTTGCAAGACTTGTTTTCCATTTTCTATCAAATAGCTGCTGCCAAACTACACAAAATAGGGGGAAACTGGTTGGGAACTCGGCAGCAGGAAAGAGCAGGAAGATCTGTACTCTGTTAAGATGACATTCCTCGAGGGTGCTGTGGAGCTTGAGGTGATGCTGGTATGGGCAGTTTGGCTGCTCCACAGAGGGCAGCACTGGAGAGTATGGAGCAGCTTTTCCTCTCTGGGGTCGTTTTTTCCTCCACTCTGCATTAACTGAGGTTGCCTCCACCCAGCAGATGGCAAAGCTGGAGTTTAAGTTATGCCTGTCTGGCCCAGGCTGTGGAATAGACACTCCCTGGTTGGAGGCTTTTAGGCTGCGAGTCACAAATGTTACAGGCCCATAAAGTCATCTGGGCTTCCAGTGAGAGATGTGACAACCTCAACAATATTAGAAGCTGCATCCAACAATCACTTCTTCACCTCTGATCAGCAGCATCTGTCCTCATAGATTTCTCAAGTGCACTTTGCTGGGGAAAGCACTGTAAGAGGAGTGTTGATTTCTCTGTGGGATTGAGGCTGAATGAAGCACTAGGTGGACAGATCTTATTTCTCAAGCTGCTCTGGCAAAACACATGCTGTTAGGAGCTAAATCTCTAGAATTAGAGGAGCAGGAGATGGGAGAGATCTGTGGTCACTTTGTTCTTCTTGTACTGGGGCAGATATGCTCTTGGAAGCTGCTGCTCCCGTTCAGTGTGAAGTGACTCAACATGGCAAATGCCTCACTGTGAGACTTGGCTGATTTTGGCCCTTGGGATTTCTTTCCAAGCTAGTCCTATCACCAGGGATTTGCCTGCAGTTCACCTCACAAGCTGCTCAGCAGTTGCATTTGTTTTCTTCTAGTGCCTTTTACCATGAGAATGTCCAAAAGCTCCTTAGCAGGCAGAGCATTGGTGAGCAGTTGTGCCCCAGTCGTTTGCAGCTCCACCATGCACTGAGCCTGCCTTGGACACACAAGCTCTGTGAGGAACATGCTGATTCCTGCAGTGCTGGCTGGCTCACCAAGTTCCTAGGACAGTCCCACTCTCAGGATACTCATCCAGAGCTGCAAAGCATCATTTTTGTCAAGAAATTAATGTTTTACAGTCGGGACTGGAATAGATGGTATTTAATTTAGATTTAAGTTTCTCTTGTGATGTAGAAACTGTAACAGTGGCATTTTGCTGTGTTGCCAGAGTGGATCTTTTGCAGCTGCTCTTTCCTGAAAGCATTCGGCACAACATGCACAGTGTGTGCCTACCTTTAAGACAAGATACATTAAATATTTTGTTATGCAGTAGCTGGATGCAGTTGATTTATTCCTTTCCTCTTTGTGCCTCTGCTGGACCCTGCAGGAACATCGTGGCCCTCCTGTTGCCTAAAAGGGAGAATAGTCAGGGCCCAGAGCATAGGGCAACAGGAGCCATTTGGATTTCCCATTGCTGGTTTGTAGGTGCTCCTCAGCCGTAGGCAGAACTGTACCCTTTCTGCTGGGTATCACTACTGAGAACTGCACCAAGAGGGATTAGCTAAGGGGGATTTTTGCAGCCCAGTCCCACTGCTGTGTCCTAGAGGGGCATTTGGAGCTGTGGTAACCAGTCCTGAGCATCACACCCCCGGTGGAATAGTTCAGGCTTTGTTTGTATCCAGCCAGGCCATGCAGTGCTACAGAAAATATTCCCAAACTGTTCATTCTGTGCTCCCTCAGCCATTCCCTGGTTTAGCAGCCTTTCTGCTCTGTGGTGAAGACTTCACCCCCTGTGGGGTCTTCCCTTATGAAATGGTTGAGATTTGAGAGAAAAAACCGTGAAGTGTGTTATATCACACTGAGCTGTTGTTGCAGTGCATTGGTTTACTGCCACTCCTCTTTCCTGACTTTTTTCCTACTCATTTTTTAATACCATTGGGCTGCAGCCTGCCTCTGGCCCGGAGGGAAGGGTGGAATTCACGCCGTTGTCATCCGTAGAGCGCCGGGACAGCCCCGCGGGGGACTGGGGCAGAGGGGTGAGTGCTGCCCGAGATCCCCCGGCAGGGCAATCGGAAAAGTAGCGGCCGTGCCCGGGAAGGTGTCGGGGGTGCAGCCGGCCGTGCCTGGGGGAGCCCGGGGGTTTCCCGAGGAGCAGCCGGCCGTACCCGGCGCTCAGCCCGCCGTGCTCCGACGCTCGCAGGCGGTGGCGCTGCCGCAGCTGCCGCCGCTCTCCCGCCCGGCCCGGCCCGGCCCTCCCCCGGCTCGGGCGAGGAAATGACCTAAGAGGAAACCTGGGCCGTGCCGGGAGGGCGCGGGAGGTGCCGGCAATGTCCCGGCGGCCGGAGGACACAGCGGGGGCGGCCGGCAGGTCGGTGGGGCTGCGCTTGGCTCCCCCTGCCCTGGCCGGGCAGCGCGGGGGCTGCTCTCCCCGGGATCCGCCTCTTCCTGCGTCCGTGGCCCTTGGGCTTGTTCCAGCCGCGGGGCTGGAGCGACGGGAGGCAGCGGTGGGGGTTCCTGGGGGTCCGCTGGTCCAGCTGTCCCGGGCAAGAGGCGTCTCGATGCTGGGGGTTCCACTTGCGGTTCGGCGGGGATGGGATGGGGGTTCCGGGGGCTGGTAGAGCCCCTGGGGCAGACGCTATGGGGTGACAGAGGAGACTCTCTGCTCTTCTCCCTCTCCTTGCAGTGGCCAGGACTTGTCCAGCCCATACTGCCAGGTGTGACCCTACAGGTTACAGGTGCCTGTGTGATCCACCTGAGCTGGTGGATCAGCGGCAGATTGAGGGTGCTGACCCCAACCGAGTCAGCCCCCGGGACGGCTCGTCTAGCCGGGGCCAGTGGCAGAGGAGCAGTCGGTACCCACAGGTGCCCCATGTCACCCACTGCCACCAGCCCTTCCGATAAGGTGGTGCTGGCAGAAGGGTCTCTAATGCAGACGAGACCTGGCGGGCTCGGCGTTCACACGCTGTGGTTTGCTCTGGCAGGGTTATTTGGCTCAGCAGCTCAAAGCAGCCGTAGCCATCCCTGGGAGCCGAGGAACGCAAGCTCCGGGAGAGGGGCCGGGCGGCGGTGGCACAGACGCTGCCAGACGGGCTCGGGCGCTTCTCGCTGCGCTGCGTGCGGCGCTGCGCTCTCGCCAGGGTCCTGCTGCCTGGAGCTGCTGCCGGTGGGACACGGGCCTGTTGGCGATCTCGGGCTGCTCCACTGGCAGTGCAGCATGGCCTGAGTGCAGATACAGAGAGAGGAGAGGTCGGCTAGGAAGGTGTTTGCCAACCAGGCATGGCAAGGAGGGCACCCAGCTGCTTGTGAATCCACCAGGGAAAGAATCCCCAGTGCCAGTTGCAGGGTAGGTGAGAGCTTTGGCTGCGAAAGCAGCGTCGGCGAGTGGTCACCCCCATGGGGCTGCTCTCTGCTCTGAGTTACTGTTGTGCTGTATGTGAGGGGACTGCCCACGGTACCTGTCCCATCCCCCTAAAGGCTCTTGTGCTTTGATCTGG
Organism: Agelaius tricolor; assembly: GCF_023055355.1. NCBI lineage: Eukaryota > Metazoa > Chordata > Aves > Passeriformes > Icteridae > Agelaius > Agelaius tricolor. The sequence continues at coordinate 5,396,478 of NW_027269295.1, forward strand.
GTAGGGACCTGTTTGCAGAGAGGGGTGAGTAATGGCCGAGGAATTTCGACGAGCTGGCAAAACTCATTTGGCTGATTGCCTTCTCCTGTTTGTACTGCCGGTCGGGACAGCTCTGCATTTCCATCCATCAGATCCCGTGTGAATCAAAGCAAGCCCTTCCTCTCTGTGCTGTGCATACCTTCTTGCTGTCTTCACTGTATCATGAAGCAGAAGAAAATCAGTCTAGAGACTAGTTAGGAGCACTGCTGGTGCTGCAGAGAGTGCTTGACTGCAGAGGGATGAGAGATGGGAGCTCTTGGGGACTTAGCTGCTGAATTTGCTGTGTCGAGCTGGGAGCTGAGAAGCCTGGCTGTGGTGCAGGAGAGGTGCTCTAGCGAGTGTGTGTTGGATGCTTTTGTACTGGCTTTGATTCTTCACAGATTTTTGTATGAAAGCTGCTGAATTGGTGTTTAAAAGGCCCAAGGGAGCAGTGTGTGCCTTCCTGTGATACAACCACATATATTTTGGGTCTGCTTTGCCTGTAACATGTTTCTCATATCAGAAAAATATAAAGGCTCTGAAGTTCTATTATCAGCTGGTAGGAGACAAGGCTTTAAAAGATGTGGGAATGAGGATTTGCACCGATCTAGAGATAGAGTTGGTGCCCTAATAAAAGAGGAGTTTCTTTGGGGTGGGGAGCTGTCAGGAAACAGCCTGTGCTTCAACACTACCTGGGATGTGCCGAATGGGAAATGGGTGAAGGTTTGCCTCTGTCCAATTAAGCTCTGTGTGCTCCTTCCCTAGGGACTGTCACTAGCTCATCCACTGCCCTGATTCTTGCCCTTGGAGGAAACCAGTCATGGGGGAAACGGGCAAAGAAGAGTACAAAATACAGTCCTTTGACTCCGAGACTCAGAAGCTGCTGAAAACAGCCCTCAAAGGTCAGCAGGTCTTTATGAGCTCCTCTGCCACACACGGCTTCTTCACCATTTAATGTGACTCTACTGGGCCCTGCACAGACCTTGGTTGCTTTCCAGGGCTTGCTTTGAGCTGCTGCCTCAAAGCAATCAGGGGCCAAAGAGGGCTGGGTCCTAACAGCATTCCTCTTCTCTGCAGACCCCAGTAATGTGGACCTGGAGAAAGTGGCCAATATTATAGTGGACCAGTCCCTCAAAGACTCTGTGTTCAGCAAGGAGGCTGGGCGCATCTGCTACACCATCATCCAGGTGAGAGCTCCTGTCTGGACAGTGAAACACCTGGGATGTTGTGTGGCTTGTCCCTGGGCTGGACCAGGAAGGGCTTTGCCCCAGGCACATGCTCTTACCCCTTGCCCATCTCTCCTGTCCTGCCACTTGCCCCATGCAGTGGCAGCATCCAGAAGAGCAGTGGGCCAGCACAGGCAGTGAGTTGCAGCTTTTCTGCCTCTTTGGGAATCACAGAAGGGTATCTGTGTGGTACTGCATCCGACTGCCCCTCTGGCACCCCTGTTTCATCCCTCCATCCTGTTTTTTTGGGCTTATAGGCAGAGAGCAAACAAGTTGGCCAGAGCATCTTCCGGAGGAGCCTGCTGAACCGGCTGCAGCAGGAGTACAAGGACAGGGAGGAGCTGCGCACTCGCTCACTCCAGGCCTGGATCTGCTACGTCACCTTCATCTGCAACATCTTTGACTACTTGAGGGTAAGGAGCTGGAGCAGCCAGCTGCTGCTGCCTGGAGTGCCAGTAGGGCCTGGGCATCCCAGGATAACAGAGCAGGGGTGGTGGGTGGGTGTTGTACAGAGCCCCAGTGCCATGGGGGCCAGAGCTGGTTCTTTGCACAAGGATGCTGACAGAGCTGGTGCTATCTACAGGCTTAGAGAGGCAGAGGAAGTCTTCAGGAACAGTCACAAAGTCTCAGCTTCCTCATTTTGTACCTGGTGTTTGAAATCCCCGGATTTGCCTGATCCCAAATGTCCCAGATTGGACTGGTTCGGTTGCTGTGGGGTTTGCTGATGGAGTTTGGCTTCAGGCCTTTGTGCAGTGTGTGAATCTTGAATTCCTGCTTGGAGATGTGAAAATGATGCAAGCAGAGCTGCAGGCAGGAAAAATACTGTTGGAACAAGTGTATTTCCCATGACTACTTGCTTACATTTAAAAATAGATTATTTTTACATCATTTGTTCAGCTCCTCTGGTTCCTGGAGACTCAAATGTCTGATCTCTGATGAAAATCCCACTAACACAGCACAACTAAATCCTGCTATCATCTCCTTTGGAGATCAGCAAGGGAATAACTATTTAAAATAGCTGCAGACTCCCTTCTGGCCCCAGGCTGACAATGCTCCACTCTCCTTGCAGGTGAACAACATGCCCATGATGGCTCTGGTGAACCCCGTGTACGACTGCCTGTTCCGGCTGGCACAGCCCGACAGCTTGCAGAAGGAGGAGGAGGTGAGTGCAGGGAGAGCTGCTGATGTGCCTGTTGTCCTGCCAAGGACCTGTAAAAAGCACAGCCTGGGGGGTGCAGAGGAGCCTCCACTGCTTTGTGCTCAGCCATCTACTCTTCCTTCTGAAGGTGGACTGCTTGGTCCTGCAGCTCCACCGCATTGGTGAGCAGCTGGAGAAGATGAATTCCCAGCGGATGGATGAGCTCTTCTCCCTGCTCCGAGATGGTTTCCTTCTGCAGGAGGGGCTCAGCTCCCTGTCCCAGCTCCTGCTGCTGGAGATCATCGAGTTCCGGGCTGCTGAGTGGAAGATGACGGACGCTGCCCAGAAATATTATTACAGTGAAGTGACAGATTAACCTCCCAAGGCAGAGGAATTCCCAGCACCTTCACCAGCAAGCTTCATACCAATTTGGAATTTTTCACATTAATTTTCTAGCACTCCCTGTAAATAGGATTTATACTGGCTAGAGCCTCTCTGCACCTACTGTCAGATGCAGCTGGTGCTGGTCTGACTTTGGAGGTTCAGAGCAGTGGGAAGGGCACATTTTACCCAGCAAGTTCTCCCACTGATTTTGTCTTAATATTGGGGTTGTTAGCCAAGGGCTCGGGAGGCTTGTGGCTCACACCAGCATTTTCTATGACTGTTAAAGAAAGCACAGTTTAGGCTGAGAACATTCTGCTTCACCCCAAAGCCAGCAGAGCTGTGGGAGGCAGCAGGGAACTCTCCCAGCTCAGATTGTACCTGGTTCTCTGGGATGGGTCACAGAACACACCATGGCCTCACAAACAGCTCAACCAAGTGCTTTTTTTCTCAGACTCCTTCCAGCAGGCTGGCTGCACCTGCATGGACACAGCTCTTCCACAGCTAGGAATACCTGCCACAGGGCAGCCTGCAACAGAAGAGGTCCCTGAGCACATGTAGGAACAGGTTTTATAGGTTTTATACAATAACTGTCACTTTTTTCTAGAATTTGCAAGTTTCAGCTACGGTATATTTCTTATAAGAGTGGAAGAGGAAGAAATAAAACAAAATAGTCTACTGAAGGGTTTTTTTCTAATAAAAGTTTTCCACTAATGTATGCCCTGCTTTCTCCCTGCACAGCTGCTGAGCTCTGAGCAACACTGAAGTGTTGCTCCTGACTGGAGCCCTAAGGCTGAGATAACTCTGTTTGCTACAGTCTAGGGCCTCAGGGCTTTACACAACCAGGGTACCTGGAGCAACAAAGACAAAAGTCTGGAATCGGGAAACCTTTCCCATAAAACCGGTTTTATTTTGTCCACATTCCCATCAAATCTGTGCAGACCATGTTGCTGATGGCCAAAATCAAAAAGGGCCTTTTATTGCCTGTTGTACCAATCCCTGTGGAAAAGGATCCAGCTCTGCTCTCAGCTGTGCAGCCAAAAACATTGCTGATTTGAGGAGCAGAAAGACTTTCAGATTTCAGATCCCCAGGAAACAGGTAAGTAAAAGATGGTTTTGTTTAGCATTGCTGTAAGAAAAACATCTAAGGCTTGTCTTCACAGGGAAGTGATTATGAACTAACTGGAGCAGCCCCATTGAGGCTGGTAACTCAGACTCCCCCTTCCCCCATCCAAACAAGCACAAAGAAAAAGAAGCTCGTGGGGATCGTGTGAGCTTTCCCTGGGTTAGAACAGAAGCTGCCTGCAAGGGATATTCCTCCTTGCCCTCTCCCAGGCTGGCAGCCATGGGGCTCTGCTCTCCAGGCCATGGCAGCGTGTCCCACGCAGGGTCCCTACCACCAGCGGAAGTGGGCGTACGCCCGGTTGGCCTCTGCCATCTTGTGCAGGACGTGCTTCCTCTTGATGACGGGGCCCTCATTGTTGAAGGCCAGGAGCAGCTCCTGGGAGAGCTTTTCTGGCATCAGTGTCCGGCGGTGCTTGTTCTCCCTGCACTCGGTGATCAACCACTTCATGGCCAGGAAGCGCTTCCGATTGTCCGTCAGCGGGACGGGCACCTGGGAAAGGGTGAAACATGGCAGGTATCAGCAACTGCTCCTCCCCAGCAGCCACACTGCACCAGCTGCACCTGCAGGTGCTCACTGTGCTGCTCTGTGCAGCCAGACCCGCACTCCACGGCTGAGCCCTGCCAGTTCCCCTGCTCTGTCCATAGGAACTGGCCACTGCTACTGAAATGGAAACTCTGGCCTGTCTGGGAGCTGGGTCCAGGCTGGTTTGAGTTAGCAGAGATGGGAAATGGTCACCCCATCTCTGCACTGAATACAGAGAAGTCACAGAATCACAGCATGGTTTGGGTTGGAATGGACCTTAAAGATCATCTCATTCCAAATGCCTCTACATCTCATCTCTCCTTTAGGCCCCAAGGGTTGCAGAGCCCATACTCAGAAACAGATTCTGCTCGTGTTTTAAATATCCCACTGGATCTAGGTGACCCATTTTGCCATGCTGACCTGCCCCAGGGTTTGGGACCTCTCCCCAAGCAACATGGTGCAGTGGAAAGGATGGGACTGGTAGTCCAAAGACTACCAATTCTTTTGCTGCTGATCTCTGTCTCTTTGGAAAATAGTTGCTGTGTATTTCTCCTCAAATCTAGTCAGAGAACCAGAGACTGCTGCTGATTAATGGTTGGACTTGATTGATCTTAGAAGTCTTTTCCAACCTTAAGTGATTCTGTCACAGGGGAAGCACAATACTCAGAGGTGGGAATCCTGATTTTGGACAGTTTCTAGGTGCTGTTTTATTCCAGATTGCAAAGTGGCTCTTTCCAAGAAGAGAGAATCTTGAGCTTCTCTTGATGGGGTGGAAACCAGTTCATTTGCCTCCCTAGCTAATTGTCTTACAACCAGATGTGCTCCCAGGCCCCCTTTCACCTGGTAGGTTTTGCCACCTCTGGTGATGTTGCTGAGCCCGATGATGGGCTGGCAGTTCTTGAGAGCCTGGTGGAAAATGACGTAGGGGTTGCATTCAATTGTCTCCTTCTCATTTTCTGGAGCTTTGTGGTACTTCTCCAGCTGCTTCCTTTTAATGGCCTCCAGAGTCTTGGAAGAAAGGCAAGAAAGAAGACATACAGGGCAGATGGATTCTCCCACTCCATGAGGTTACATCACTTTTACAGGCACCCCATTTTCACCTGAGCAGCTGGTCCACCAGCCCCAGAGGCAAAAGACCCACTGGTAATTCTTTAACTCAAGTTTTACTTCACCCTCTTCCAGCTCTTCAGTCTCTCTTACCAGTCACTGCATTTCAGGTGAGGGGGATAAGCAGCACAAACCTGGGCCAGAAGCCAGGGAAGGGCAGGGACAAAGTGGAGCCAGGAATAGGGAGGGGTCTGTGCACTGAGCATCTTCCCCTGCAAAGCCTCCCCTCCAGACCTGTGTGCTTTTCTGTAACCAGGAATCAGAAGTTAATTGGAAACATTTGGGCAAAATGTTTCCATTTGAAGGGAGTTCAGGGGTGGAAGAGACCAGATGGGAACAGCAGTTAATAGCTACGGCTGTGTGGGTCAGAGCAGGCTCAAAGCTGTTCCATTGTAGGTGACACATCTGTGGGACTTCAAGGGCAAGTTATACAGAGGGTAAGGCATGACAGAGAGCTGCAAAGATCTTTAGAGAAAATCATGCTTTTTAAGGGTATTCCCTGTGTTTATGCAGTACAAAAGAACATAGGAATACTGAAGGATGGAAAGAGAAGGTTCTCCATGAAGCTGTCATCTGCTGGTCTGTGAACTAAGGAGGCTGGGGCAATGTTACATTTTATCAAACAAATCATGGTTTATCAGAGGAATCATGCTGCAAGCAACGTGTGGCAGAGCAAAGCACATCAGGACCACAGAGATGGACTACCCGAGTTCTTGTAATTCCCAGTTCCAGTGGGTTTGACATCGCAGCCTTCCATTTTGTCTAGTTTTAACATAATAGTGAGAAGAAACCTGAGTTCTTACCTGAGACATGAGGCTTCTGGCCAGCACTTTATTTCCACTCTTCATCATCATATTGGTGAATTTACTGTAAAGACAAAGTCAGATAGGATCTGATATGAATTCTGATTTTATCACCCAAAGAAATAAGCCTCCAACCCCCATTCCTTTGTGTTGTTCCCATGGTTAAGTGTGGGTGCTGCCAGATCTGCTGTAATTATCTCTAATCACTGCAGAACAATGGACTCGTTTTTGGGAAAAGATTAACCCAGAATACAGGGATTGTGCTGTAACAAAAGGCAATGTGAAGCCAGCAGGTAAAGGGAGAAGAGGGCAGCACAGTTCCCAGGCATTTTTGGAGAGAGGAGGAGCTGCTGCTTTCTCTGACCTGATCATGGGGTCGCTGAACACGGAACTTGAGAGACTGGGAGGAGCAGCTTTGATGGGTCGAACAGCCTTAAGCTCCATTTGCTCCCTTTCCTCCTCAGTCAGCTCCTCTAAAGGTTTCTGATGCGATTCCTTTTTCACTTCTGGCTCCAAGTAGCTGGGGTTGTAGCGGCTCCATCTCACGGGCATTATCCTGCAAGGACCAAGAGAGGCGGGGCTGTAACCCAGTGCACGTGCTGTGTCGTGATAGGGATGCAGGCAGATATGGACAGATGTGAAGACGCCTCAGAAGGAATCCTGGATGTGAAAGGCATCACGTGGCAGTGGGGCGAGCAGCTCAGTGCGGATTCTGTCCCTTTTGTCACTGTTCCTGTGGCCAGGCACTGGAAGGGCTGCGCAGGGCCCGGGGCCGTCACCGTCCCTGGAGCTGTTCAAGAGGCGTCTGCCTCTGGCGCTGGGTGATGTGGTTTAGGGATTAGAATGGCAATGCTGTGTGCATGGTCGCACTGGATGACCTTAAAGGTCCAACCTTCCAACCGTGACAGTTCTATGCCTGTGTGACCCGGCAAAACAGGCGGGCGGCCTGTCCGCGTGCTCCCGGTGCGGCGCAAACCCTCCCCGCACCCCCGGTGTACTCCCGGCGAGCCGCCCCCAGGCCTCCTCCCGCGCTGCCCCTGTTCCCGCGGTGGGGACCAGCCCCTGGGGCGCCCCCCGGCCCCTGTCCCCGCTCACCGGGGCAGCCACGCCCGCAGCCGCCGGCCCAGCCCCGCCGCGCTGGGCGCCGCCATCTTCCCTGCGCGCGCCGCCGCGCGGGGCGGGGCCACGGTGGATGGGGCGGGGCCAGAACCGACACCGCCCCCCTCGCGCGGCTCTCGCGCGGGCGGGGCGGGGCCCCGGGTCGCTCCGGCAACATGGCGGAGGCTGAGGGGGAGAGCCTGGAGTCGTGGCTGAGTGAGTACCGCGGGCGTGGGGGCATTGCCCGGCCCCCTCCGACCCCTGGCCCCGCTGGCCCCTCAGCCCCTCCCAACGCCTCTCTGCAGCCTCCGCTCGCCCGACCCCGCCACCCCCTCAGCCGGGCGGCAGCCCCGGGGCCGTCCCGGGGAGGCCGGGGGGTGACAGCGCCCTGGGGACGGGTTGTCACAGCCCCCCGGGCACGGGGGAGTTTCGGCACACCGGGCACGGGGTCTCGGCACCCGGGGATGCGCCGTCCTGGGGGAAGAGCCGGGGCCTCCCCTCCCGGCGGTCAGCTCGGCGTGGGGCGCGGCAGCGGCCGGGGGCCGGTAGCAGCTCCCCGCGGGAGACGGGGGCACCGGGCAGGTCTGCAGCTCAGCCCCTGCGAGGCTGCTGCTTTTTCTTGTCTATAAAGAGTCATAGTTCGTGTCTGTCCCTCCCGTCTCTTCCCTTGCCTGGGTTGTGGCCCGTCGAGTGTACAGCCCGAGTGCTGTTCGTGTGGTTCAGAATTGTGGGGGTTCCCAGATGAATTAATTGTATTCATGTGTTACACAACTGTGATTTTTAAGCAGACAAATCCTGCTTTATGCCTGGCTGCTGTTTCAGGGTAGTCGTGGACATCCATTCCGTACAGGCTGGAATATATCAAACCCCTTTGTCACACTAAGGTGCCTTAAAGGTTAGAGGGGACAAACCCCCGTTGTTTGTTGATGCCCAGCCTCTGCTGAGTGGCCCCTGCCTGTGTGTCTGTCCATGTTGCCCATGGCATTTGGACTCTGGCTGTACAGAACACAGGGATCTGATTCCTGAACAAATCAGTCATAACTGTAAATGTTTTTTATATATTCTGCACACAGGAGCTCCAGCTGCTGTCTGTGGGAGGCCATGCTGCACATCATAGCCTGTTGCCTAGATTTTCTTCTCCTTTTTTTAATAGTTATTTGTTTGATTATGGCAGCAAGTGAAGTTCCAAGTGGTCAGGTACTGGGCAAACAGCAGAAGATAGTCATTACCCCAATTACCTCAGAGTGCAAAACCTGTTACCCTTGGAGCTATCCTTCCATAAACAGGATTAGATAATTCTCCTTTTTTCTTGGTATTTTTATATAAAATTCAAATACATACATGCTGTCATGGTCTGTTATCCGAGTTACTGGCTGAAAGATGTTTTCATCTATTCTCAATTTAGCTCAATCCCTTCTGTCCCCTTACCGATTTTGCTCCTCCTCTGAACTCCCACAATTTGTCAATATCTTTTGTTGTAGCCAGTGAGACACAAGAAGGAACACCCACATCCCTTCCTTGCAATATTTCTCTGAGGAGAGCTGACTCACCCAGTTCAGTTTGTGTGTGAAAATGTCTCTAGTAGGAAGGATATTTTGGGTTGTATAGCCTGGAATGCTTCCTGACTGCTTGTTTTGTGGGCATATTTTTTAATTGAGGAAGTTAAGGGAGAGGTGATGGGTCCTAGGCCAAGGGGCTACAGGGAAGAGTTGCAAAGGCCTTACTCACTGTGAGAAGCATTGCAGCGAGCCTGATTGAAGAGGGGCACACATTTTTCAAGGCTTGAGTGCTGCCGTCAGATTTAGGAGGATGCTTTTATGCCAGGTCACTGCTACAGTGATCGCTGCCGGTATCGCCCCTCCCATCGCAGGGAGCGGAGCCCTCCGTGTCCGGAATTACCGGCGGGGTCCTGAGGCCGGGCGGGCAGAGCTGCTGCAGCTCCCGGCTTTCACCTGCCCTCCCGAGGGCGTTTCTGTGATCATGACAAAGCCGCGGCTAATGCCAACCTTGAGGATGTGCCGTGCTGTACCCCTCCTAAGGGAACGGCTCAGCAGCACAGCCAACTTCCCAGCCACGGGAAGGTGGAGAATTTCTGACTGAAAATGTTCCATTTTTTTTTTTTTTCCTGTGGTGGTGTGCAGCTTCCTGCTGCCCTGCCTCTGGCATCAGGTGGAGTCACAGACCCATGAAGTAACATCATCCTCGTGTCCTGCTGCTGCAGCAAGATCTGCGCCTCAACCTGGGATGATCTGGCATCTGCATGTCCTGCCTCATTCCAGGCAGCTGGGATGAGAGAAGGTGATCCTTCCTGTCCCCTCCTGGCAGGCAGGCTCTGCTTCTGCTCTGAGCTGAAACAGAAGAAGGTTAGGAGATAATGTCAGCTGTACAAACACAACTGGAGCCTTTGACTCCAATGCTGCTTTTTCTGCTGCATCCAAAAGGAAGCTTCTTGTATCCTGCTCATGTCAGGCTAAGGCAGTGTTCCACTGTGGAACAGATGCAAATGGATAAAATATTATAACTGTTCTTCATTTCTTTTTTCCTTTCTTTGTCTGGCTCAGTGTTCTTTTCGGCCCAGGACTGCAGAGTCTGACTGTTAGCCTGGACATGCCTGGGATGGGAATCACAGGCTAAGCCTGACCTGTGGAAACTCTTTGTTGGGGTGGCTTTTGGCTCATTTCAGTAGAGAAGTGAACCCAGGAAAACAGGAGCATTCGTTACCAGCCAGTTAATGGTCTGTGGTTCTCTTCATTCCAGCTGCTCTGTGGTTCTCTGCCTTCCAGTATAGTTTCTCTCTAGGGAAAACAAACACCTTTGTTTCATATCTAATTATTAATCTGAATGTTGCCTCATTAGCATTTCAGTATGGCAGAGCACCTGAGGGCTGAGTGGCTCTGATACTCAGGGTGGGTGTAAAGCAGCTTTGTTTGTCCTGAGCACATTTAAAAAAAAGCTGAAAACTGAGACAGAAGTGGTGGCAGGACTGGGGCAGTGCCAAGACTTTAGTCCCCAGATTGCTAGCTTAGATTCATGTGGTTGCCAGTGTGAAATGGGATTTTCAGGAGGGGACCAGGTGGACAAGTGTCTGTGGAAGCAAATAACTGGTACCAAATGGGCCTTGGTTGGCAGTTTCAACAGAAAAGCCAAGGACTTGATATTCCAGAGCACCAACTCTTCATCCTGGACTGAATCCTTTCACATAAAGCAGCATAGCTGAGCTCCTTGCCCACATTTTAAGCATTCTGCATAAAAAGAGAGGATTGTAAGTCACAACGTGGTAGACGTGACACAGCTTCCTGTAGGTGAAGTGAGGTGATTCCACTGTGCTGGGATGCTGAGTTCATGTGGCTGTGCTGAGACTGGGGACAGCTATCCATACACCCTCTTGTGTTGTGTCATGCAAACACATCAATCTCCAGAGCCAGGGCAGGACTTGTGATCAAGCTCATTAACTTTTATGAACCAAGGTTTCATATGGAGGTTTTATGGATGTTAGAAATAGGAAATTTCTTCATGTGGAACAGCGCTTCCCTTTGGCAGTCACTCTCTCCTTCTGAGACTTCACTGTCTGTGTGAGAGCTTTTGCAGAAAAAACTTAGATGAGTCTGAGAGCATGAAATAATCCAGTGTCATTCCAAAAAGTTTTTGGAGATATTTGGAACAGCTTTTAAATTAACACTTGGAGCATGGGAAGCTCGGTTACATTTTCCTGTTTGTACCACATCATTTTCCTAATTTCAGGATGTGCAGCCAACAAAGTCCAGTTGGTTGTGTGTCCTTATCTGTTTGTGCTCCTCCTGCATTTATTAAGTAAATTCCCTTAATTTCAGCCAGGAACTGAGTGGTTTTTCTTCTGGGCCTGCTAGGCACAAGAGGTGCTTTGGAGCACCAAACCACCACAGTGCTGTTTGACTTGCATGAAGAGGCTTTAGATTGTTGTAAGTCCGTGGTTTCATGATGCTTCCAGGGTGTTCATCAGTTGGAAATGTGGTAATAAGTTTAGGTGCCGCACATTTGGAACAGTTGTTTGGCTCTGCAGAAGTTGTCTTTTAAACTGAGCTTCCCTTGAATCTCTTGAGTTTAAGACCAGCCTGGTAGCTCAGCAAGTTCTACAGGATGTTATCTTGCAATTATTCCTCCCTCACTGCTGTTTTCTGCTCATCTAGGGTCCCATGGAAGTCAGCAGTGGGCACAGAGATTCATTCACCAGTGGAATATTTTACTGTGCAATCCATGGAAAATTTTACTTGCTTTATAAATACCATTCAGTGAGGAGGAAAACCTGAGCAAACCTTGCAAGATGGGCACAGTAGGAGGGCTGAGGTGCACTGGGAAAGGGAGGGTTTGGAGTAGATGCCTGACAACTGTTTAGCTGTCTCTGGAAAGGTAAAAGGATATGTTTTAATGATGATAAAAAATGACACTTGGTAATGCAGCTAAAAAATGACACTTGGTAATGCAGCATATGTTTGTTTTGTTATGCTTCCCTCTGAGATGAAAGTACAGGGATATGTGCTGGGTTTTTTCCTGCCCTTCATCCCCTGCTCTATACTACCTGACTAAGCAATATTTAATTTCCTAAACCTCTTTCCATTATATTAAAATTTTTAGGAAGGTTTCTTAAAGGCCAGCTCTTAGATATATAGGGACAGGTACAGTACATTGTTTCTTCCCTTACAAGAAAGAAAAACCATTACATCTGGTCATCTTGGCTGGAAAATTAGGTTAAAGCAGGAATCTGATCTCCTGTAAATTCATTGCTGCATCAGGGTTAAGTAAAATACATGGAGAAGATGCATTCAGAACCAAAGAGGTGCTGATGGCCTCACTACTCTGCAATCAGTGCAGTCAGTGAGGTCCTGCTGCTTGAGGGAGGATCCTTCAGGAGACTGAAATAGCCCTGTCAGTAAAGTGTTGATCTTTTAGCTTCTGCATGTAGGATTTGAGTTCCTGATCAGGTGCAGGCTGCAGTGTTTATTACCTGCAAGAAGAACTCAATGTATAATAATAAATTTCAGTTCATAAATCCCAGGGGAAATGCCAAGGCATCAATCAAAACAGCTGGGACTCCAAAAGCAAGTGCTAATGCTAAATGGCTGATATTAAACATCTGATCTTCCAGCTCTTCCTTCTGCAAAATTCCCAGGGAATACAAAAATAATTTCATATGTAGAAAGTGTGAGGGTTTAACCTTTAAAAAATTTATTGTTACAACCAAATAGAAAGAGACAGCATTTCAGGCAGAGGAAACTGTGAGCTGAAATATTTTATTCTGTGCTCTCATTTAGGATATGGGAATAGCCTGTCTCTAAACACTTGAGATTTGGCCACCTGTTTTCTGTGGAAAAAGCAGTGGTTCTTGCTGGATGTTTGGATGTCTCAACTTGGACACACCCTTTTTTCCTGAACAGACATACCACGTGTGGACTTCTTTCTCCTTTGTTAGAGCTGGCAATGGATGTCAGATGCTTTTCTCTAGGAAATGTATGACCTTTTATACTGTTTCTTCTCTTGATTGATAATATGTTCTCTTTTCCTTGCCAAAGATAAAGCCACCAACCCATCCAACAGGCAAGAAGACTGGGAATATATCATTGGATTCTGTGACCAGATCAATAAGGAGCTTGAAGGGTGGGTGTCCCAAACTGCTCTAGACTTAATAAATAAATGTTCACAGTTTAAAGTGTGAAATTCCATTATCAGACATTTACAATTTTTTTAATATATACTGATATCACAAGGAAGAGCTGGCTACAACAGAGGGAAGATGCTGCCTCCCCTGTGAAAGGCAGCATGGCTAATCCAGACTGAGCACTGGGAAACTGGGAATTCTGAATCTGCTTCTAATTTCAGGTTCAGCAGCTCCAGGGTTCTCATCTGGCCAAAATTATTCCATTTGCCAGTCTGTAAAATGGGGTTATCACTGATAATGCTGGTGGAGCTTCACATGTTTAAAATCTTTACTTGCAAGACACTTTGTTTAAACAGCAGAAATTGTGAAAGTGTTAAAGTCCTCCATGGTGTTTACCTGTTCTGTTCTAGGCCTCAGATAGCTGTGAGACTCCTGGCTCATAAAATCCAGTCACCACAGGAATGGGAGGCAGTGCAAGCCTTGACAGTAGGTAGTCCTTACTCCTCCCCTTAAATCCAGGCATGTATCCCATTGCATCACCTGGGTGGGGTAGAGGGGGCACAGGATGTGTCCATGGGGTCAGCTGGGGCTGAGTGCCCTGATCCCTGGGAGGGAGCACAGTTCCGTCCCTAAAGTGTCCAGAAACAACTCTGGGTTAGTTTGAGCTGCTTTCCTTTGTTATCTTCCAGCAAGATTTGTGTTTATTGTTGAGGCCAAGTACTGAGATAACACAGACCCAGATGCACCTGGATGAGGGTGGGACACCAGGTGTGTCTTCCCTAAAGATGGGAGATGGATGTCTGCATGGAGCAGGAATACTTGTTTCACTGACAGGGGCCCTCTACCTCCCCTCTAAGCAGAACACACACTGTTATTGTAGGGTTTTTCCATTTGCTTTCAGCCCCTGTTTCTGTTCCTTGAATGCAGGTGCTGGAAGCTTGTATGAAGAATTGTGGGAGAAGATTTCATAATGAAGTTGGGAAGTTTCGCTTTTTAAATGAGTTAATAAAAGTTGTGTCTCCAAAGGTTAGTCCCTGAGTGTTACAGCTGTAGCTGCTTTTTGTTTGACCTCTGTAAGCTACAGACAGCATCCAAAATATTTGCAGTGTTCTGTTTGGCTCATTGCACTTATTAGTCTATATTCAAGAGCATTCGTTAGCTAAGCTCTTGTTGTTTGAGGGGTTTATATGCCTTACTAAATTTCTCAGGAAACTGTACTAAATTGCTATCACTATACAGTCTCTGGGCTGTTCTAATCCTTCAGGTAGCTCTAAAGGGCTTCTAAAACTTGGGCTGTGTTGTTTTAAAAAATGAAATTCCAGTCATTGTGAAAGAGAAATGTGATGCAGAGGTTAAAACAAGAGGTTTGACAGCACACCATGGAGTTCTAGTCCTCATTCTGCTGACTTGCTGTGTATAGTGCCAGGCTAAGTCCCTCAGCATTCATGATGAGTTTAATGTGCTGAAAATCTTCCCTATGGCATGATTGATGCAACAATGCATTCCCAAATTCTCTCCCATAAGACAGAGGAGGGGGTGGTTCTCTCTACTGCTGTAATTTTTAAAATAGCAAAATCCTGGAGCCAGCAGAACAGCTGCTTTTTCTTTTGCTGAAGGTAATCACAAAGCTTCTCTTCACTGTTATTTCAAATCTATTAGAGGAGCACCTTTTCCTCCTAATGAAATGTACCTTAGACCATCTTTGAACTTGGATCATACACCTTTGAATTTATTTCACTGAGCTTCCACAGAGCTTTATTTTAAAAAAGAAATTAAGAACATAAAGAATTTGGATCTTTTTTCCCCACACTTAGTACCTGGGGGACCGAGTCTCAGAGAAGGTGAAGTCCAAAGTGATTGAATTGCTGTACAGCTGGACTGTGGCATTGCCAGAGGAATCCAAAATCAAGGATGCCTACTACATGCTGAAGAGACAAGGTAGGGAGTCAGCTGCTCGCTCATGCATTCTCTCCAGCCTGGGCTTTGAGCAAGAGTGTCACAAAATATACAGCTTTTAATTAAATGGGATCAAGACAAGCTCTGAGGGGAGATAGAACAAGGGAGAAATTCTCTGAAAAGCTTTTCATTATGTGTAAATGCCTTGGGCAGGGTTGGGCTGGCTCAGTTAACGAAATTAGTGAAATACCTTGCAAATACTTTTGTTTTGGTTTGAAGGGCCTTTTCTAAGTTCTTTTTTTTTTGTGGAAATAGTTATTAGATGATTTGAACAAGTCTAATTTAAAGTGAAATAAGGGCTTCCAAGTAGCTTTTTTTGTGTTCTTTTAACTAAATGGCTTTGCAGCTGTTCCTTTAGTTCAGCTGACACACATTTCTTGTGTAGGCACAATGAAAAAAACTCAGTAGCTTCACAAGAAAAATAGATTCCATGAAAGTTCTGGAAACCATCCTGTCTTATTAGGACACACATACTGGAAGTCATAACTGTCCCTTGCAGCACTGTGGATGGATAAACTAAAGGATGAATGGGGCTGAAAATGGTTCCTCCCCTTCAGAGGCAGAGTTTAGCTCTTGTTATGGGGTTGGGAGAACATCCAGGTAGAAGTCAGCCTGGGATGTGGATTGTTCACTGTTCACTGGAGCAGTGTGGCAGCATCAGGGACAGATGTGTGTTGGCTCTGAGAGAAGTCTGGGAGTACCTGTGTGCCCTGCCTGGTGTGAGTGTGTGTGCTGACCCACAGGATCCCTTTCTGCTTTCAGGGATTGTCATGTTTGATCCTGTGATTCCTGCAGACAGAACACTGATTCCTTCCCCACCGCCTCGTCCCAAGAACCCGGTGTTTGATGATGAGGAGAAATCCAAGGTACAGTGAAGGCTTGTGACAAAATCACTAATGAAAAGTGATTACTCAGTGCACATTTAGAATAAGGAAGCAAAGTATAATAATGTGGCTTTTATTTTGGGGGGGATGATCTGTACTTTTGCAGAGTTCACTGCTTTGTCCACCTGCTTAACCCAAAGTTCCAGTTAAGACCTTGTCTGTGTTACCATTATGGGGTTACTTATGTTAAAGTGCCATCATACTGAAGTACTGGAAAGCAGAGAATGTTTCACACACAGGAGGAAAAATAATGTATGGGAGGAATAACTATCTAGTGCCAGAAGTCACTGAGATGTCACCGAATATGTCCTGTGTAAAAGCAGGAATGCAGCAACTCACATAGATAATAAACTCTAAATGACTCCTGCTGAAGTCCCTGTAACTATGGAAGCTATGTGAGCTTTGTAATACTGGGCTGTATCCCTTTTCCCCTGAATTGTTCATATAGATTCCTTTTCTTTTGCTCAAGGGTCTTTATTTGTTTTCTGACTATAATTTTCTTGTCTTTCAGCTTCTAGCCAAGCTGCTGAAAAGCAAAAACCCAGATGATTTACAAGAGGCCAACAAACTTATAAAATCTATGGTAAAAGAGGTAAGAAATTCCTGTAGGATCGGTTCAGGTAAGCAGTCTGCTTTCCAGGTTTTAAGCAGTTTGACTTCAAATGGTGGAGAGGTTAGGATTTGGTCTCTAGCTTGTACCTAGGAGATGTTTGTGTCACAGAAATGTGATGTTTATGTCTACAGTTGGTGTCTCTGGTGGATGATGGGGCAGGAATTGAATGTCTCTTGTAGATAACCACATTCCCATCATTCAAGGTGGGATTTCATATCAAGGTTTGGTGGGAGCATTGTGGTACCACCCCTGGATGCTGAGGACTGAGTCACTGGACTGGTTTTTCTCACAAACAAGTTCATGGAAACACCTTCCTGTTTGTAGAGCTGTGCTGCATCCACCCATGGCAGTCATTCCAAACTCTGGAGTCCAGGAAGTGACTCACTGGGAATCTGGCAAATAAAAGGATACCTTCTGGACTGTAGTGGTTGTATAGGTTACCAAGATACTTCATTCAAGCTCCTCTTGTCCCCAAGGCAGATTCTCCTACGTCTTCAGTTGGAATCTCCAGTCAGAGATGGGTGGACATTTTCCACCAGAGTGTGCTTGTTGTTCCTAGTAAATGTTTTGCCTCAAACACCTCTCTTTAGTTAAGTGGCATCAAGTGAACAAAAAGAAAATCTTCTGAAAAGGTCAGAAAGGAACTTTTTGGAACTTTTTTAGTGGTGTAATTATACATTGAAGTCTGTCTAATGAGACTTTGGAAATATGGGGCTGCCTGTAATTTCAGAATGGTGGTGAAAAGACAATAAAATAAACAAAGCTTCACATGAATGAAGAAGGGTTTTGTTTGCTTTTTTCTGGCTTAACCTTAAATAGGCATTACTTGACACATTTGCAAATAATATCAGTGGTTGTGTTGCTGTGAGCTTTTAGAAGGAAACTCACCCTTTCTGTCTGTGCTTTCCACCCTGAAGGATGAGGCTCGGATCCAGAAGGTGACAAAGCGCATGCACACGCTGGAGGAGGTGAACAACAATGTGAAGCTGCTGAATGAGATGCTGGTTCATTACAGCAAAGAGGACTCATCAGAGGCTGACAGGGAGCTCATGAAGGTTGGTCTGAGCTGCTCCTTCTTTCCAGCAATCCTGGAGTCAGTCCTTTCTTACAGACTTGAGTTTTGCAGAGAATTACAAACACTGCAGTAAAATGGAGAGCAGTAGTGAGAAACAGGAGCAGTTGCTGCAAACAGCAGGCAAGAAAATATCCATGTTTTTAGTGCCTTTCACCAAAAGACTGGGTGGGGAGTAGCTCCATTTCATCTATGCTTGAAGTGAGGTGCAGCTGTTCTCCAGAGGTGCAGCATGGCAGAACCTGGAAGCCGCAGTTTCTAATTCTACATCCTATAAGGGCACACAGATTGCAGGTCATAACTGTCTGTTGCAGCACTGTAGATGAATAAACTAAAGGCTGAATGAGGCAGAAAATAGTCCCTTCCCTTCAGAGGAAGAGTTTTAGCTTGTGTTTCAGGGTTAGGAGAACATCAGTGAAAACAACCACCAGGGATGGTTTGGTAGGCCCAGAGCCTTTAAGAATTGCTCATTATTTTATTTAAAAAATCAAACCCACTTATTTTTAGCAATAAAGTCTTTAAAGAGTGGTAAGATGCTTAAGAAACATGTTTGTTTCTGTGAACCATTTTGTTACTGCCACCTTTCTGCTGTGTGGTTGCAGACTCAGTAGTGGTTGCAGCACAATTGAAGCCTAATTGCTGAAGCATGATTCTGCTCTTTTAGGGATTGCTGTACAAGGAAGGAACATGTCTTTTGGATTAGAACTTGGCCGTAAATGCTGATGTGAGGGAGGCCTGAGAAATGTGTTGGGAATGCAGGTTGTGTTACCCCAGGCTCATGTAACGCTGCTGAGCATTGTGAGCTGGGCACAGAGGCCATCCTGGCTGTGCAGACACACTGGCACAGTCAGCATAGTGAGACTGGTCTGTTCTGGGGGTCATTCTGTGCTGACTGGTGCTGCTGGCGGTGGCTCCTGGCTGGTGAAATCCTCTGTCCTAATCTGTCTTTCAGGAGCTCTATGAAAGGTGTGAAACCAAAAGAAGGACACTGTTCAAGCTGGCCAGTGAGACAGAGGATAATGACAGCAGTTTGGGTAAACTAGGCACACTTTTCCTTTTTAATTGCTTTTGTGCTCCTTGCCTTTGTAAGGGTTCAGCTATAAAGTCATTTGCTCACTGTTGGTTCCTGTTGCTTTAATAAAGGACAGTCCTTCCCTCTTTGTGCTTATCATTTCAGTTCAGGCAAGGACTGGATAGTAAAGTTCGTTCAGGAGGATGGGAGCAGTAATGGGGGACAGCTGCTGCTTTGGGAGGGGAAGGGAGTTGCTGTGGGGAACAACCTTGGGCTCATTTTTTTCTTGGTACTGCAATGTGTGTGGAGCTAGAAAAGGTCAGGGTATTGCTTATAGAAATGTGGCAAAGGCAGAGTGATGGAGCTCACAGCCAAATATTCATGGGTTTTCTTGCTGATTATTTAGCTGAAAACTGAGCACTCTCAGCATAAGTGGGAACAAAGTGACTAAAGCCTTGGAAGTAAGTTTTTCTCTCTTGTAGGGGATATTCTGCAGGCCAGTGACAATTTATCACGTGTGATAAATTCCTATAAAAAAATAATAGAGGGGCAAGTGATCAATGGTGAAGTGGATCTCCCTGGGATGTCTGTAGTGGAAGGTGAGTTCCTGGGAAGCCAATTGTTTAATTTTTGAATCCTGCAATTCTAAGTGTTTTGAACAATGTTTCCTGTTTTGTTAAAGTAGCTTTTGATGGTTCTTGTGGCCAACAGTTTGTGAATCAGAGGGGAACAAGAAGGCTCCTGA
The DNA here is from genome assembly GCF_023055355.1 of Agelaius tricolor. NCBI lineage: Eukaryota > Metazoa > Chordata > Aves > Passeriformes > Icteridae > Agelaius > Agelaius tricolor. The sequence goes on from NW_027269295.1 coordinate 5,415,811, forward strand.
GCAGTGGATAAACAGTTCTGGACAGGAGCAGCAGTGCTGCAGCGTTGCATTCTCCATTGCTCAGTCCATATTATTGAAACCTTTGATGACATCAGTAGCAAACCTCCATGTGAGCAGTTTGTGTGGCTGGAAGTTCTCATACATTTTCCTCCCCATATTTGTCTTGTTTCTTAAAGGTAATGTGTAAGAAGAAGATAATTTTATCAAAAACAATTTTATCAAAAACATTTTATCAAACAAGAGCTGAAGAGTAGGAGCTGGACCAGGGATCCTTTTCCTGGTTTTGCAAGTAATTCCATTGTGAATTCAGGCCAGTTGCCCACTTCACACTTGACCTTCACCATTGAAAGCTCTGGACACGAGTGTGACAGAATTACCACTTGGGACTCAAACATTTTTGCTGCTTCCTGGCAGCATCTTACTGGGACAAGACTGTTCTGAATATGAAGATTGAGGTGGTATGAATTTCCTTCAGCTTTCCAGCTGTCTGGTAACCTCTGTTTATTATAATGCTGTAGGATCTCCCAAAGCCTCATCTGAGTTCAAAGATTTTTGAAGAGCTCATGAATTGTGAAGCACTGGGGAAGGAGCAGTGGTTGCAGCAGATTTTCATCCTTTTAAATCTTTTAGGGATTGCTGTACAAGGAAGGAACATGTCTTTGTTGACATCTGTGTTGATTTATATAGTCCAGACAGCAAATATCCTTTCTCTGTTACAAAGAGCCATAAGCCATGCTCAGATGAGGGTCTCTCTGCTAATTTCAAACACTGGGTTTGCTCTGAGCCTTTTGCCTTTTTTCCTAGTAGTGCTCTTCTCCTGTCTGCTGCAGGGAGTAACTCCACCAATAATCTCAACACCCTGATTGACCTGGGTGGACTGGACGTCAGCAGCGCGCCGCCGCCTCCGCTGCCCCCCAGGAGCCTGGCAGCAGCCCCCAGCCCAGCCCCTGGCCCAGCTGAGATCCCCATCCTCCCTCCTCCTCCCCAGGCCTTTGTGCCACCGCGCAGCAGCTCTGCCAGCCAGGGGGAAACGGCACCCACTCAGCAGGGCAGCACAACCAACTCCCTGTCCTTGCTGGATGAGGAGCTCCTGTGCTTGGGTAAGATGCTGAGGGCCCTGCAAAAGGGCTGCTCAATCCATCCCAAGAAAGGCTACTTTTGTGTTCTCCATGCTCCTGGATTCCAGGGAGCACTCCCTTGCATCATTCTGAATATAAGCCCTGGTCAGTGAGTCAGTATTAAAATCTTCCCAGAGCTGGCTGCAAGAAAGTAACTGTTCAGTGCAATTGAAGTCTGATCTCTGGGGCTGCTGGGACATGCTGTGTGTACAGGGTGCAGTTTGGGACAGATGAAGCCCTGATTGTGGGGTTGTGCTGAGGAGAAGGTGCTTCAGAGGGGCTTGCATAGGAGCCTGCAGGATGCCTGTCGGTGGAGCCCAGATGTGAACAGCAGAAGGCAATGGATGGGTTAGAAGAGCTGTGTGCAGGGCATGACTGTTGGCTGCTGATGCTGTCAGTTTCTTCCTCATCACAGACTTGCAGTCCATCTCAGTGTTTCATCAGGTTCTTGGGCTCTGGAAGAGCTGAATCAAGTTTTGATGGTACTGAAACAGCAGCCAAGGAATTACACTGAATTAATTTTCTCCTCCTGTTGTTTTTTCCTTCAGGCCTGAATGACCCAGCCCCTGCAGCAGGGAAGGAGACCTCAGAGAACAACCAGTGGAGCATGTTTGAGGTACAAAGGAGGAGTCTCAGGGAAGGGGAGGGAGGGAGAGACTGATGTTGTGGGAGGTCTCAGGACACACTGTCACCTTGGAAAAGCATGTGATCACACACACAGGCAAAGGGGCAGTCTGGCTTTGCCCCAGTATTTGGGATAGCTGTGTTTAAGCAGGTATCCCTGAACCTGGCTTTCTCAGTGTCCCATCTGTCCCCATGATGTTAGTCCTCCCTTTGCTTAAATTACAGATCAGATGTATCCCTGACTTAGGCTGCAGACTTTGCTGCTTGTCACCCAGAACCTGTTTTTGTGGTAAACCTTTGTCCCTCTGTAAGAGAGCAGTGCCATCTCTGCATCAGGGCCAACAGTGAGTTAGAGCATCTGCCTGTCCTCTCTTTCAGAATGAGCAGCTGGACCTGGATTTCTTTAATCCGAAGATGGTGACTGTTGCTTGCAACCCTGCAGGGAACGCTCTTCTCCATCACACATCACAGACCACATGTGGGACATCAACCACGCTGCCTTCTGCTTTCCCAGCCTCCCAGCCTGCTCCCAGCATCCCAGCACCAAACTCAGCACCATTTGTATTTCCTGCTGTACCAGCTGCCCCTGCAGGGCCTCCTATGAATATTCCAGCTGCTCCTGGGTACTTCAGCTCGTCTGTGGGGGGCAATATGTCACATAAGATGGATGCATTGGGACAACTCCTTGAAGAAGCCAAAGGGTAACCAAAAGTCCTGACTTTGCTTTAGCTCTGCAATTAGAAGCCAAGCTCACTGCAGTGCCAGGTTCTGAGGGTGACTTTCAACTCTCTGGTTTGGTAGAAATGTGGGATTGGGATTTTTCTTCTCAGAGGTTTCAGTTTACAAACTAATATGAGTTTCCCACCTCTGCGAGGGAAAGGCAGGCAGAGCACACAGCTGTACTGTTGCTTGATCCAAAGGTGTGGTGTGAAGGGGAACTAGCTGCTAAGGTACTAGAGGCCCCATTTCCTTCCTGGCTTAAGAAGTGACCCCAACCCAACCACCACCCCTGTCCTTGTAGTTCTCCTCATGTGAGACTGTGCAGAGTCACAGACTCCAGCCTGACTCCAAGCTGCTGCTTTGTCCTTGTGTTGAGCTGTTACCTCTGGGTGCTGGTGAAATTCCTGCTTCCTTTCCAGCTCTGTTCACCATGGCTTTTCTGTCTCTCTTGCAGGAGTGCCACCCAAGGCATGGCGACACCTTCAGTGTTCCCTGGGGTGACTTTGCCAACCACTGTCACCCCTGCCCCATTAGCAGCACCTGCAGGGCTGGCAGCCACTGCCTCTGGGGCCCCTCCAGCTCCCTTCCCAAACAGCTGCACTGCTGGATCAGGAAGTCCTCTCTTCCAGCCAACATCATTCCAGCAGCAAGGCAGTCCCGTGAAAGCACCTGAAATTTCTTTGGCCAATGTCCATGTTCCCTTGGAATCCATTAAACCCAGTAAGTATTTCAGGTTTTTCACTTTGCTCTGGATACTTTTAAAGGCAAAGCTTCTTGTCAAAGTTCATGAAATAGAGAGAAGGGATGAGCAGCTCCAGCTGAACATCCTGATCACATGGTGCTGCTTCAGACCATGTGCTGCACACAAACCTGGATCCTCTCCCTTCTCTCCCTGTGGCAGGCAGTGCCCTGCCCGTGACAGCCTATGACAAGAACGGGTTCCGGATCCTGCTGCACTTTGCCCGGGAGTGCCCCCCGGGGCGCTCGGACGTGCTGGTGGTGGTGGTGTCCATGCTGAACACGGCGCCGCTGCCCGTCAGGAACATCGTGCTGCAGGCGGCCGTGCCCAAGGTAGGGACACGTGGCACAGAGACTGCAGCCAGGGTGGCCTGGCCGTGGACTCAGAGGCTTGGGACAGCCTGGTCTGACCTTTCCACAGGCTGTGCTTTTGGGGGTACTAGTTGTTGGTTTGTCTGGGTCTGGACTGAAGGCACTTGACACAGTAATTCATGTTCAGACTCAAGTGTTTATTATTTCTTATCAGTAAAACAGTCTCATTACTGTGAGTTCAGCAGCTTTTCATTAGAAGGCACAAGATGGCCAACAGTCTCTTGGTACAAGGTCTTTTAAGACTAAACTATCCAATTAAGAATTGACACCTAGATTATTTTCCCTTTTAACCCAATAACTGATCCCACAGAGCCCACAATGAGGATTTTTCTGCCCAATTACAAAATGCCACCCAAACCCATGGAGAAGAAGGAAGAAGAAGCATGAAGAAGAAACCCAGGATGACACCCTGTGCCATCTTGCTTCCATCCACAACATACTAAAAATCCCCAAACCTAAATTTATCACCAAGTGATACACCTACACTACTCTCTATAATATATTTCACACTTTTGTGGATTCTAGTTTATCTTGAAGTCTGGGAAACTTTCTCCATGAATGAGGGTCAAAGTCAGTGCTCCCCTGGGGGTCAGGGCAGACAGAGGAATATTCCTGGTGCCCTGGGTTTCCACAGTGCTCTTTCCAGAACACAAAGGTTCTTGTCAGAGGCAGAAAACACAGCAGGATAAGTCAAGATCTGCCTGTTCCTATTGTGTTTTGCAAGCTGGGCTGGCTCTTGTTCCCTCATTCTCACTTGTGGTTTGATTCTCTTCCATTTGGATATGGGCTGTTGTCCCCCCAGCCTGTTCATTGTCCCCAAGGCAGGAGATCATCCCTGAGGTTCTGCTCTCTATTTCATTTGCAGTCCATGAAGGTGAAGCTACAGCCACCCTCTGGCACTGAGCTGTCTCCGTTCAATCCCATCCAGCCACCAGCTGCCATCACCCAGGTCATGCTTCTGGCAAATCCTGCGAAGGTGAGAGGGGCAGTGGGATTTATCCTGCCCTCTTCAGACATGTTTGATATCAGCTGAACTCTGTGGAGGGGTGGGACCAAACATTTGAGCAGCTACAGCTGTTTGTTCCTAAAAGTTTGGACTTGATGATCTTGGAGGTCTTTTCCAACCTTAATTATCTGTGATTCTAATGTGCCCTCCAGAAGTGGTTACTATGGAATGTTGGTATTTCAGTTCAGGACTAGAGGAGGCTCTTTCCAACAGTCTTTGGCAGGGAGAGGTATGAGAAGGGGCAGTGTACTTCTTCCAGTCAAAGGGCAAGGATCATGTCAGGCTCAGCTTTAAAGGGAAGCAAAGCTGCATCAGGAATTGGACTCTCCTGTGCATTGAAGGTGCCTGGCTTTGCTGATAATTAGATCAATGCTGAATTGACTGGTGCTGTAGCCGTACTTTTGATGAACCAGCAGGCAAATGTCAGATTTCGTCTGTTCCATCATTCTCTGTGACCAGGGGCACAATGGGGTTGACACTTCCCTTTCTGATGATGATGGTAAGGGCATCTGAGAAGATGTTTTTCCTTGCTGTAGTCACTCATTCAGTCAGCCAGCTCTGAAAGCACAAAACTGAAGACTTTCTAATTCTTTGACAAATTTAAATGTTTATACTTGAGAATTACAATGAAAGTGCCCTTCAAGTATCAGCTGAAATCTCTGAGATAAAAGGATGAATGTCAGAGGGGTTTAGTGGTTGTTCAAAAAACTTTGTGGTTTGATTGAAGGGCTGCTTCCATCTCATGCTTACTGTATTGCAAGACATTTTTCAGAGCAGGAACTGTTTTATCTTCCTCCACATGATGAGGAATGTAATTTTTGGAACTTTTCCAGCAGCAGTCTCCTAGAGCAGTGTAGCAACTGGCGACGTCTGTGCAATCTATGCTCACAGGTCATTCATGCTTTTCTTGGTCTGCTCCATGCTAAGCAGTAAAAGTTTTTTGGTATGGAAAGTGTAAGGTGAATAACTCAGGTTTGTAAATAGCTGAACTCAATGAACTTAACCTGAACCCTCCTGCCCCTGCTCTGTACAACAGAAGTCTTGTGCTCTCTGTAGAGCTGTAACAGTGAAGTGTTTTGTTCAGGGCTGTTGAGCTGGGACTGTTCTCACGTTGCTTTCGGGTTTTGTCTTTCCTGCAGGAGAAGGTGAGGCTGAGGTACAGACTGACCTTCACCCTGGGAGATCAGCCCAGCACAGAAGTGGGCGAAGTGGATCAGTTTCCCCCAGTAGAGCAGTGGGGGAATCTATGACCTTAGGACACTGCCAGAGACTCTGACAGGACCAGGGCAGGATCCCACAGGACTGGAATGGATGTGCCGTGGGGAGGGACACACATGCTATCCACTGGTGATGTTCAGCTTTGTTTACATGTCCTGACCACTCTGCTTGTAGCTTTAGTCCAGAATGTTGTGCCCCACATTTGAAGGGGCCCTGGAACACTTATGCCAAGCATGAACTGAGAGGCAGCCAGCAACAGGCGGTGCTGGCTGCTTTTACTTTGACCTCTGGGTGAATCTGGTTCTATCTTCCACTCTATTAAACTTGAAGTTACTGTATTTTGAGGGAAGACCTGTCAGCAGAAGGAGATTTAGTTGGCTTTTCCTGCACTGCTGTCCAGAGATCCCGACAGGCTGTGGGGTGATGATGCCGCGAGCTCAGCGCAGAGCCCTGACAGACCCTCCCTGGGCCTGCGACCTCCTTGTGCCACACAGGCCCATGAGCATGCTGAGTAATAATGCTGCTCCATGAGGGAATGCTTCCTTTTTTACACTGAAATAGCACTTAACTCCCTTCCCCCTCTCCTGCTTCATTCCCAAGGGCCCGTGTAAGCAGCCCCTCGCTCCGTGTGTGCCATACTGCTGTATCTTTACTTTTTATATTTATTTTACGCTGCTGGCTGCCGCCTTGGGGCATCCATTTGGGGCAGCTGGTGCTGAGTTTTGTCTGCAAATGGTTACACTGGTTAATTTTTTGCCTTCATTGCATTCCATAGTGTGGGGAAAAGAGGAAATGCATAGTGAGGAGAAAAGAGGGCTGGAGGGTCTTGGTCAGTATTGGAGGAGGACAGCACCTGGAACACAGAACTGTTTTTACAATCACTAGTCAGGGCAAGTGACTGAATCCAGGGATAAGGAGAGATGCCTCTCATGTCTCCTCATGCAGGCAGTGTTAAGGGTATAGTCAAATACTGTGTTTTATTGAGCTGAGTACAATGACCTACAAGATGTAAATAATAGAGCCGTAGAGTATTAAAACAGAACAAGCAGGCAGAGAAAAGGAAGAGGCTCCCCTGGGCTGCAATGGGGCATGTGCTGGGTTAATGCCCCATTTTCTTTGTTCCCTGTATTAAGTGGCAAAGTGCAATTGTCCCCACAAAGGGGAAAACAGTTTTGCTGGACATCAGTGCTAACAGAAGAGCTGATCCCTTAGCTACAAACTCCTAGAAATAAGGTTTAAATCACCAAAACTTGGTGTCAGCAGCCCCTTCTTTCTTCTCGGTTTCCAGTCTCAAGCAGTGCCTCAGTGAGCCCTGACAGACTGTTGTAAATTAATGGGGGTTTTTAACACCTATTGACACAAACACAGAGAGGTGCCTGCTCAGTCCTTGGACACTCAGTTCTGCATTTCCAGCAGGGCTGTCAAGGAACAGCTCTTTGCAAACGTGGAGTGGGAGCAGCACAGAGAAAAGCAGTACAGGGGCTCCTACCTCATGTAGGAAAACTCCACAGAACATGCTGGAATGAATGGTGGCTGTAAAACCATTGCTGCAAACACAGCTTGCAGTTATTCGTAGTTGAATTTTCTTTACTATGCTGCAGAGTAAAAATCCCTATAAATTAAAAAATGGGATTCACAAGCCTCAGGCCCTCATCAGAGGCACCAGGCAGATGCAGGAACCCCTGAAGGTGGAATTTAGGCTTGTCCTGGTCTGAAGCCTGTGGAGATCTCAGCCTTGTCAGCTCCCTGATGCAGAAGCCAGGGGAGAGGGATGCGTTGTTTGGATGCTAAAGAAAGTTGTTTTAAATTGATGGACTGGGAGATAATGGACAAGGAGAGAATTCTTTCTGCCTCAGACGTGTTCTTGCCAGCACTTTAGACACAGTAGGCATGGGGGCAGTGCCTGGGTGGTGTGTCCTGAGGAGCAGGGTCACTGCTTCCCTGCATGTGGATCTCACTGTGACTTGGAGGAAGGCAGGAGAGCACAGGTGCTTTCAGCAGCAGCAGCCACCCAGACATGGACACGCACCACAGTCCTGCTGCTTCGGAAATTAAACCATGAATGTTCCTTGTCTGTAGGGTGAGGTTCCTGCTTCATCCCCAGCAGTCCTACCTGTACATACATCTCCAATGCATTTGTGCTGCTGCATGTTGAATAAATCATTTTCCCTACCTGGCTCTGTGCTGGCCCTTTCTCGTGACAGCTTCTACAGTGCCATGCTGCTTCTGGAAAGCCTCAGACTCAATCAACTCAAGACCTTCCTAAGCAAAAATAGAGAGGTTGCCATTTCTAAAACCCTGCTGCTTTAAGAGGTGGCCTTCATTTCAGTTTTGGGTGTTATAGGCAAAGACAACATAAAACCCAAGGAAAAGCTGTAGTAAGGCTCACTTCACCAGACCCAGCTGGAACAAGCAGCTGTAACATTTTGATGCAGGTCCTTCATAAAAGGTTAAATAAAAGCTTATGTAAAGTTGTTTTTGGAAGACAAGAACAAATGACCTAGCAATCTGCAAAACAAAACATTTATTCTTAGAAAAAGTCAGTTTATGTACAGCAAGCCCCAGAGGAGGAGGAACACCCTGCAGTCTTCAAGATCCTTCCACGGTGCCTTCTTTGACGATGACTCGTGCGAGGTTCCGTGCAAGGGCAAGTCTCAGCATTTCCACTTTGGTTGTCTCAACATCATCATCCTGCAAGGGAGCAGAGCCTGGGGTAGGGGACTGCACACAGCGATGAGCTGGTGCCATGGTCTGTCTCAGGGTTGGGAAATTGAAGATGCAGGTCAGTGAGAGGTATTTACCTGTTACAGGGACCTCCTGAGAAGAGCAAAACCTGCATAGCTCAACCCAAGACAGCACTGCCAAGCCTTTTCATTCCCTGGATGCTACAGGGCTTTGCATGTGCAGCAAATAGTTCCCTGTTCTGTGCCTGGAATGCTCAGAGCCAGAGCTGCTGGATGGCAACACCTCAGCTCTTCATTGCTCACGTAATGTGTAATTATTTATCTTGGAAAAGCATCACGGTCCAGTGCAAACCATCAGAACATGAGGAGTAGGAACATTCCTGCACTGGGTTCGTGACAGTCTCTTGTTGATGCTTCATTTGACTGCCCTGAACCCACTGTGCCAGTCTCTGGGACTTAGGCTGTGCCTCTCTTATGACCTCACCAGGAAATATAAATGCAGAGTTTCCCTCCCTGACCCTTCCCACGGCCCTCCTTGCTTCATTTTCCAATTGTCCTCAGAACTGAACAGGGTTACCTGGAATTTCTGCTTGTCTGGATTCCCTGCTGTCAGGTCTTCCAGGCATCGCATCAACTCATAAGTCTGCTCTGCTGAAAATATGACCTGTGGAAATCAAAGTTTTTACTGAAGAAGATTAAATTTCGAGACATCACACAGGCTGAGAAGATAGTGCAGTTGAAGAGAATGCTTTTACACTCCCACAGCTCCATTCTGACCCCTGAAATCACAGATCCAAGGATAATTCAGGCTGGATGTGACTTTGGGAGGTCTCTAGTGCCACCTCCTGCACCAAGCGGGGTCAGCTATGAAGTCAAAGTGACTGCTCTGGGTCTGTAATTGCTGAATTATTCTTTTCTTGATGGATCTTGAAGGAAAAACTGTGCTTAGAAGCACTGGAACCACCTTCAAGCCAAGTACCCAAAGGAGCTGAACACAGAGTGTGCTAAAATTACCAGAGCAGATGAATTCCACTGCTGTTGTAACAGCAGGGAACCAAAGTAAAGAGTCAATTTATCCCTTCCTGGGTCCCTGTATGTTCCCACTGCTGGGACACTTGGCACTGCCATGGACAGGTCCTGGCAGGAGTAGGGAAAGGAGGGTCACCATTTTGAGTTCCCTTGTCAGGAAAAAAGAAGAGGCCCCCTTGGGGGCTGTGTCAGTGTGAGCAGGACCTGACCTCCTTCTGCTCCAGCAGCGGGAGCGCGTCCGTGAGCAGCGTCATCCAGAAGGAGCAGGGAGCGATGTGAGCCGTCATCAGCGTCAGCAGCAGCCGCGCCGCCTCCGCGAACCGCTTCTCGCCGTAGAGCCGGTGGAACTCCCGGTACTTCCCTGCCACAGGGTGGCAGAAAGGAGGCATCAGCAGCTGGGACTTGGGAGATCCCTCTGCTCCCACAAAGAACCACCCCCAGCCAAAATGAGCCCAAAGCAGCCCCTCTGGGTTGGGAATCTGGTGCATGAAGGAAGGTAACAACAGAGCCTCCCTAAAAGGGCAGCCACACTCTGCTGCTGTTCTGGGTGAACTTCAGGGTTTGCATCAGACTGGTCAGGGCTGCTGCTGCCCCAGGCTGAGTATCTGCAGGGGAGCAATGAACCAGTGGCTTAGAGCAGAGATAATGTCCTTTTTGAGGTCACAGAGTACCAGGAGGTCTGAAAAGCTGCACCGTCTTCCTTGGTTGTTTAAATGGAAACTGGAATCTCTGTCAATAGGGAAAGTTCTGCATTTGCTAAGAATTAGTGAGATCAATATCCAGCTTGACAGAAGTGGCTGAGGATGGAAGTGGGGCTCGTTCTGTATCCACTAAACTGTCACAATACTGGAAGTTAATGATTCCCATTCAGATTCACCTTGACTAATGCTTGAGCTCAAGGCAGAGACAGGGGGAAGTTGTCCAGCAAAGGTAACCAAAGGTTCTAAAAACCTTAAGGGAAAAATAGGCAGAAATATTTTCAGGCCTTTCAGGATTGTTTAGAAAGAGCAGAAAGGGAAAAGGCTTCTCTGGGGCTGACAGTTAGCAGATGATGCTGGGCATGCAGAGCTGAGGGATTACCAATTTGATAAGTCATGTTTAGCTTCTAGACCTAGTTCAGGATCAGCTTTAATGAAGGAAAATCAGTTCCAGTTTTGCAAGCTGGACCAAGTGGAAACTGATAAAGCTCATGCTCACCCTCCCTGTAAGGCTGGTATCAGGTAGAGGGGAGTCAGTCCAATGCTGAAAGCTATTCCAAATTCCTATCAGATTCTGGCCTACTCACAGCATCAGAGAAATCAATTTCCTGTTTTGGTCCCTGAATCAAAGGCCACAGAGCAGCTGCAGGCAGAGGGGCAGGTTACCACAGCCTGCCTTGTGCCAGGCAGGAGAAGGAAGCTGTGGTACCTGAAGGAAATGAGCTGGAGGCCCTCACTGTCTCTTGGCACAAGTGCTCAGTGAGAGGGCAGGGAGGGCTCTTGTTCCAGTGAGCTTGACTGGCACACTGAACCCACACACTGGAGACTCTGGAGACCTTGGTAAAATTATAACAAGGTAAACATAACTGAAACCAGTGGATTACTCTTCCAATGAACCCCCTAAGGTAGCATTTGTTAGTATTTCAGAGCCTCTCAAGGTAGTGATACAGTCTGGAAAAAGACTTGGGCCTGTCCTGCTCAGAGCAGAGCAGGGACCTGGTGTGAAGGCAGTGGTAAAGGCCACCCCTGGTGTACAAGCTGCATCCCAAACCACATTCACCATTTGCTTTCCCCTCATCACTAAACCAGGAGCCAGCCAGATGGAAGAAAGCATAAATCCAAGTAATCCCATGGAGTTCTCCACAGCAGAGCAGCATGGACACTGTAGGCAGCTCTCACCAAGGAATGTGAGCCGGTCACTGAGCAGCATGGACGGGCCCAGATTGTCAATGAGGTCCAGGTCAGAGAAACACCCCTTTTCACAATAGTCCTTAAGGAATCTGGGGAGAAAGTGGAACATAATAAAAGCTTAGAGGGGAGGACATCATCCACATCCATTCTGTGCCTGCTAATCCCCTCCCAGAAAACTTGACTGGACAGCTCAGTTCCATCTTAATCAACCTCCCCAAGGGATTTAGAAGTTTCTGGAAGTGGCCGAGGAACTGGTGTAATGTACACTTAACAGACACTTCATTGATTCTTCTGCATTCTGTGGTAGTTGAGATCTATTTTTTAAAAGGAGTAAATGAAGGAAGACAGGCAGGAAGCTGAGGCTGGTGGATGCAAAACTAACACTCTCAGATGATAACAAAAGCTCTGTTTTTCTGCTGTGTAAAAAAAGTTGATAAACAGCAGGAACAAAAACAATGCTAAAAGTTTTTCATCTGTTTTGCTACAGCCTCCATTATGCTGCTTTCTGCAGAGCTGCTTCCTGTGATTTTTTTTTATCCTTCTTTTGAAGGAAATGTAATGATTCCCACTCCCTCAAATAACAAACAAAAAACCCCCCAAACCTCAGATTAGCAATCTCTTACCACTCATTTTGTCAGTGTTGAAGACAGAGTGTTGTCTGGCCACCTACCCAGAGTGTAATTTCAAAATTATACTCTAACTATGCAGGGACTGGTCTCTGCCTATTTCCAATGAGCAAAACCCACACGACATGGATTGTTAGAGATTACAAAGCACAAAGAGTTGCCAGAGCTTTTGCTGAGGCCTGAGCCAAGTGTCAGTATTGTCCTCACTTTGATAACAACCCTCCCACTCCAGAAAAGGTCAGGAATTTTGAGAGGCTCAAACAAAGCCAGGGACACTCATTGATACAAATTTTTAGTAGAAACAATGAGATTTTTAGTAGAAATGTAGCTTAAGTGACTCCTACTGGCTTGTTTGGAGGTGAGGTGAACTTGATTATAAGTAATCTGCTGAATAAAGCACAGGTAAGGACTGTACTCCACCCAAATCAGCCCCCTGGGTCACTGTCTGGCCCATCAAACAGCTCTGTCACAGCAAGTGAAGGGTAGACGACAGAAGCTGTTGAAAGAAATGTTTAACCAAGTAAGGTCTAAGGGGGTTGGACTCTCATATAAAATCAATCTGTTTTGTCTCTAGATGTCAGGAAGGAAAACAACACAGGGAAGGCACAGCTGGGGGTACTGCAGGGGACAGCACCCAAGGGTGTTGTTTTCTGGTCCAGAAGAAGGTGCCTGGCCCCACCTGCAGCAGTGGGAGCTTTCCTGGCCCCTGACCCAGCAGCCACCCTCCCCCTGTCCCCCCAGGCCAGGAGCTGCTGCTCAGCCTCACCGGTCTGAGATGAGGGTGGCAAAGGCCGCGTCCTTGGCCCGGATGCTCCAGGACAGGGCCGAGCCCAGGCGGTTGTTCCGCAGAGCCTTCATGGCCATGATCTTACAGATGCTGCGCACTGGGGGAGCACACAAAGGAGGGCAGGAATTAGTGTCAGTGGGTTCAGCTGGAGCACTGAGAAACAGTGAGACTGAAAATGCACCACCTTGTTCATGCATCTGCCTCTGCTCACAGATCCTCAGCACCTTGAGGGCCTTCTGCTCCGTGCTGAGGGGGATGCGCTCGATGTGCAGCTCCAGGTACACCCGGCCGAACTCTGGGCAGTGATCCAAGTAATCCACCCCCAGCTGCCACAGGCTGAGAGAGGGGAGAAATCACCACCATTCCAACCCTAGGAATCTTCAATGAGCACAACAGTAGAGCCCCAAGGAGAATCTGAGCCTGCATTAATAACTGTTAGCTGTGATTAACTTAGCATTCAGTCCTGAAATGGCTTTTCCATTCTACCTCATGCCAGTTCCCTGTAGCATAACTTTGGAATGCCACAACTTTGGAATATGCGCAGCTTTGGTAAGAGCTTCAGTGCAAGGCACTCTGCAAGGTGGCAGGAGTGGCTGTGCCCAGGTCATGGGGTGTGAAGAGTTCTAACAGACAGCTTTTGTCTCCATTTAGGAAGGGAAATGGGCCAATCTTGTACAAACCCTGAGGGACACCTCTGCTGAAATTCTAACAGTGGCTGCTCTAAGTTTTGCCCTTTTACTTCATGAACATGCAGTTATTTGTTTTGGCTGCCTCAGTCTAAGTCTGTCCTATAAGTAATAAAACAAAAGGTGATACCTGTGATGGGAGAAGAGTCCTGAGGCATACTCCAGCAGGAGGAATTCACGCATATTTGAACCAAAACTGGAGGGAAACAGAGTAAATGTTCAGGTATTATTATTTGCATCTCACTGGAAAAATGTGATTACTTTATTTCACAAATACTATCAATTTACACAAAATTTCTGCAGCATGTTTTCTTTTGGTTTTGTTTTTTCCTCTCTGGGTTATCTTAATCAGCTTTATTCAAATAATGCAAATAAATACTTACTAGAGATTATGAGACTGCAGGAGTTTGCAGTGATCCAACAGGTCAGTCAGATGAGCCACAAACCACCAGTTGCTCAGGACAATGCTGTGTTTGAAGCAAAAGAAAAAACTAAGCCTAACACTGCCAGGGACTGTGTCAGGTTTTCCACAGGCATTTCTTACCAATACACAGCTCTGTTACAGTCCAAGGTCTGGCTGCAATGTCCCAGACCTAATGGAATACTTTTAACTGCTGCCAGCTTCACGTATTTTTGCAAAATTCTTTGCAAGGATGATCAGGGCTCTGTACCCATACCCCCGTCCCAAATTCACAGAAGGAATACTGTAGAACTAGAGAATCCCTTAAAAAAACCCTTAAAACTCAACCTGCATTCCTTGATCACTTGATGCATCTCAAATTCAAAGGCTGCCATTAAAATCATGTCTAGAGGCTCAGGGCTGCTCTCTCCACCCAGGAAGAGGTCCATACTAGACTGTGGAATGAGATGACAAGACATAAATGCAGAAGCAAGACATTGTTTGGATGTAGCAGTTATTTTATAGGAAATAAGAGGTCATAGAAGTTGAACACATTAACAAAAAGGAATTTTCCTCATTTTAGCATAGGGGACTGGGAAAACAATTTGCAGGAACAAGACTGGCAATGTTATGACACTGAGAAGTGACCCATTGAAAAATGGGTCTTCAACAATTATTTGTCAGCTTTATCACTCTCCCAGTCCTTTTACAAACTCCAGATAACATCTTACAGGCATCTAGTTGCTGTAAGACTTTCCCCTATGTTTTTCTTTCAGTGTAGTAAGTTTTTCTTTCTTTTTGTGCCTGAAACAGTGCAGAATATTAGAATATTTTATTTCCTACCTGTGCATAGAAACGCAGCTCCATCGGCTTCACTGTCGGGTGGGAATACAGGAGCCGGGTGACGAGGAAGTGATACCAGGTGGTCATGAGCTCCTTCTTCTCCAAAATGGCATCCTCATCTCCCAGCAGGATCTAATGGGACAAAAACACAGCAGGAATGCTGCACACTCAGTGATGGGCACAGCTGCACTCCAGCTCTCCAGAGGCATTACTCTTGTTCTGCAAAGGTGAGGATTTATTCAAAATTATGTAACAAAAATCTTTCTCACAGCTCAGTTTCCAAATCAGCCTTAGGACCTTGGACAGGGAGAGAAACCCAACTACCCAGGCTGGCAAACCATCAACAGAGGACAAGAGACATATTAAAGTTACTTATGGCTACAGTGGGTTCCTGAAATCCACAAGGATAGATTCAACACTTAAGTCCAAAGTTTCCTCTGTTCTCAGCAAAAACACACCTTGCAGATGGACTCCATGTGGGGATTGGAAGCAAAAGTTCCATCCTGTAGATACCGTTGACATTCCTCGTGCCAGTGCTGCCACTTCAGTTCCAGCTCTGTCAGAGTCTGGGTGTTGCCAAGCTGAGCAGAGGGAATAAAGGAATACATGAAATAAAGGAAACACCAAGTCAAATCACACTAGGCTTTTGGGCCAAACGTACAATCACTCCTGATAAAAAGCTAAACATGAGGCTGCCTGTCATCTTTCTGTGTTGATGTGCCACCCAACAGACTTTTATCTGAATTGTTGGGTCTTTGGGCAATTCAAGAACACAAATATTGTTACTGTAAAGGAGTAAGAGATGTTCTAACAAACTGTTACAGGGGACACAACCAGGTGGCTTTTCCCAACAAACTACATGAAAAAACACACTTTGTACATACACTGGGCACAGGCATCTTCTTCATCAAGTCATCCAAGATTTTGTACATGTTCATGGATGCGGGATTGGCACTGGCTTCCTTGGAGAGCAGGTGCCGTGCTTCATCCATCCGGCCTTGGAGCACAAAGACATCCACCTGCAAAAACCCCCTGTCCATGAGCTCCACACTGGGCAGGATTATGGAGTGCCCAGGAAAGGGATCATAGGGGCATTTTAACCTGTAATTCAGGCAAGGGAAGTGGAGTTAAAATGTTTAAACTGTAGGCACTGCTAATTCAAGTAACAGTGTAAGGCTTGACCTCTATGGGCCATGAAGGATGAAGATGGGAATGAGAATGGCTTCATCCTAAAGCCTACACAGGCAGACAGCAATGAGGCATTGTGTCCAGCAGGGAAGAGGAAGGAAAGCACAGACATGAATTCCTGTTGTTTAAGAATCTTCCAGGTGGTGATACTCACCACGTTCCAGAAGAGCTTGTGTTTGGATGGACTCTCACTGCTCAGAACTTCCCGGACCATGCTGTCCACGTCACACACGTGGAGCCGCACCCAGTCCAGGAGGCGCAGCAGAAGGGGCCCAGCTGTGCAGACAGATTTCCCTCTGTCAGTTCCCAAGGGTTGTTCCCAAACTGCTCTCACACATTTCGTCACAGTTTGATATCACTAGATGAGATTTACTGACTGCATTTCTACCTGCCACCCCCAAATTACAGAGTTCCTTAAGCAAAGAGGCCCTGGGAGCACCCAGCCTCTGGCAGGTTTTCCTGGGGCAACACGGTCCAGTGGAAAACCCAAACTTGGAAAAAATAAAAAGTGAGTGATCCAGATCAAAAATCATGTAATGCCAAGAGACAAACAGAATATTTCTGTTTATTTTAGCATTGTTTCGTTATTAGTAACTGAATATGAGGAAGAAATTTGGCACTAGGTGATTAATTTAGGTTAAGTAATCTGTAATTTGTGAATCTCTCCTGAATTCTGGGACTGTGTAAGTAGCACATTTGTTTGCATAATATTATTTCCTTCAAAAATTATTTTCTACTTTAAAATGCCAATGTAAACAGACTGACTTCAAAAATGGCAACCTAAAGGAGTTGTATCAGAGCTGTGTAAATGTCAACTGGCATCGACACATTTGATGTTTAAAGAGATGTTTAAGCTTATAAATAAAATAGATTGGCAACAACTTTTGATATCCCTTCTCTTTATAATCTTTCTGACAAACAATTTACATCAGAGTGAGGAAGAAAAGTAGAAGGCAAATTGAATTGCTTGACATAATTCAATATAAACAAGACAATTAACTGAGGCAGAAGCGGTATTAAAAGGCTTATTGACACTCTGCATATCTCTAAAACATCAAACTATGACACAGTGAATATGATATACATTTTAAACAAATAAATATGCAAAGAACAAACCCCCATCAGTCTTTACACGAGGATAGTTCATGGCTCACCTGTAGCTGCTTCCACAAACAGAATCTCACACAGGTTCCAGATCAGCTCCATTGCAGAGAGAATGGAAACCTGAAGGAAAGTAGGGCCAAGTTTCAGAGCTAGTCATTATTCCAGTTGGGTTTTTTAACCACACAAAGGCATCTGCTGTCCACAGCAATCAGTTCTTACAGAGAAATATCATACTGACAGTTCAGACATAAAAATTAAAAGACACATACCAAAATTCCACACTTTTTTTTGGGCAGAAAACACTAACACTGTGTAATGAAATTCAGCAATAATCTGTCACCAGTGAGCAACCTAACTGGTCTTATTTTCAGCCTTTCTGCACTTTTAAGACTCAATACAAACATCAAAGGAAGAAAGAGCACCCAATGAAGCAACATCACTATAGCTGCTAGGACAAAACTGGTGTGAGCACTCTGCTCCTCCCAGAACACTCCCGTAGATCTGACAGCTCACTGTGAACACAGTGAATAGAGGCTCAGATGCAGCTGATTGGAATCTTAGAGTTTGAGAGGTGAAACACCACACAGCAAGTCTGTTTCTTTCTGAAACTGTTCTTGTCAGCTTTGGGATGACAAGAAAACATCACATCTACAACAGCAAATATGTTTACGACATGGCAGCGAATTGAGGTGTTTGGCATCTTTATTGTTTGAGAAGTACAGGAATTAACTATTTATTTCCATTTATTCTTGGTCATGAACTTTATTTTATACACAAGGCAGAGTTAAATCTGAAGTGCCTGATGCCACAGTGGTGGCCTAGTGAATTCACCAGCCAGTAATCCACATTCAACCTGACAGGACTTACCTGAGTGCTGTACTGGCCTTGCAGGGCAGGGTCCCGGGTTGAAACTGAGGGAAAAACAAGGAAAGTCAAAGAGGAACATATTTACATTTGAGAGTTGCTTCTGAGCTTTGATAGTTTTCCATATATCTGCCACATGAGATACAAAAAGGCTGCAAGTCCCCAGAAAATCAGTTACAATATAGTGTGAAAAAACCAGTCCGTGACCAGATTTACAAACCAACTTGGAAATCTCCAGCATGGAAACAAAGTCCTGGTAATTACTGAAACCTACACATGCTATTGTACAGCAGTTGCAGTAAGTTACCATTACAATCCTACTTTCATAATTGCAACTGGTGTTTCCTTTCCCTGCAGTAAGAGAACAAACAAACAGACTTACCAGCTGCCTGGTGCATGTCCTCCATGCAGGCTCTTATCACTGACCGGTAGTTTTTACTCACTTGAACCAATCTGCCAAACACAAAAAGACTTTGGTTGGAGGGAGCTGTTGGAGTTTTAGTGTTATGTCCCCTACAGCCTTGCAAGTTTCTCTGCGGTAGCAACTCCCAGTACCTAGGTGGATCCATCTGGAATCAGTGACTGTGCCACACTCTACCAGCATAGTTATTGGAAGGATCCGAGCCTTGATTTGTAAAATCCCCCCAAAACGGTCATTCTACCTGCCCCACTGCTGATTCCAGAGCTGGTAAAAGCAGCCTGGCCAACGGCACTTGCCTCATCGGAGGCGTTTAGCAGCCCGTGGCGCTGCCCCCGGCTGGAGAAGGGGCAGCCGCTGCCTCCCATTCTCCCCATCCACTCACTGCGCCTTCCGCGACTTCCCCGCCAGTTCCTCCTCGCTCCGCTGCAGCCCTATGAAAATCCCGTGCGACTCGTTGAAGAGTTTCCGCAGGGTGTGGATGTAAATGTCCTGGTCCCTGCGAACCACGAAGACGCGGGAGGAGCTCGGTGCTCCATCCCCGGTACCTGCAACAGAGCCCGTCAGCGCCCGGGCAGTAGCGCCCGCGCTGTCCTCAACCCAGAATCGGGATGGGCATGGGGAGCGGACAGGCGTGGGGAGCGGGATGGGCATGAGAGCTGGACGGGCATGGGGAGCGGGACGGGCATGGGGAGCGGACAGGCGCGGGGAGCGGAACCCACCTGCGCGGCCGAACAGGGTCTCGCACACCAGCACCTCCGCCGGGCCCCAGGCGAAGCAGAGCTGCCGGGCCGACGGGTCCGCGCCCGGCACCACCTGTGGGGGCACGGTGTACGTCAGCGGCGTCCCGGCCCCGCACCGCCCGCAGCCCCGCACCGCCCGCAGGCCCCGGCCTTGCCCTGCCCGCCCATCCCGCACCACGAGCGGCGGCTCTGTGTCCGGCTCGTCCATGGCGGCGGCCGCGCTGCTCCCGCTCCCGCCCGCCGCGGCTCCGGAGGCCCCTCCGGGCTGCCCGCGCCGCCGCCTGCGCGCCCCGAGCCCCCGCCCGGCCCGGCCGCTGCTGCCCCGGCGGAGGCGCCGCCCGGGGACGGGAGGGGACAGGCAGCGACCGCGGGTCTCCGCCGGCTCAGGGCAGGCACCACCGCTCGCCCCGGAAGCGCCGCCCGTTCCCGAGGCCCCGCCAGGGCGGGATGGACCCCGCTCCGCCCCCGCCCGAGCCGCCTCCCTGAGGGCCGAGGCGGGCGTGGACTGCTCCGAGCGGGCTGTGGGGAATGGATGGATGGGATGGGATGGGATGGGATGGGATGGGATGGGATGGGATGGGATGGGATGGGATGGAATGGATGGATGGATGGATGGATGGATGGATGGATGGATGGATGGATGGATGGATGGATGGATGGATGGATGGATGGATGGCAGGCACCAAATCACAATCTGCCTCATTTTCTTGTCAGGACAGATTCAGTGCTGGGTGGGAGCATTGCTGGCCCCAGGTTTGTACTGCAGTGATGTACTTGGTCAGTCAGCGTTCACAGATTCACCAAATAGGTCAAGTTGGAAGGATCACAAACTCAGGTCCAAATTCCCTGCTCCAGCAGGCTGATCTCAGAGTGCATGGCACTGGGTTGTGTCCAGACAATTCTGGAATATCTCCAGTGAGGAAGACCCCACACCCTGTCTGATCTCTGTCCAAGTGCACAGTCACTAGCACAGTGCTGTTATCATGCTCATTTCATTGACTGATTGCTGTGTAACAACCCATGTCTCCTATTTCTTTATGCATGTCAAACACGTGCAGGGTGGGAAACCTCTGGGATGTTGAAGGTGATGCTCTCTGGAGCTCTTGGGCATTGATAAAGCTGACAAATCAAATTATGTGCTCTGACTTCAGTGAGTTGCCTGCAGGCTGGGGAAGGACTTGTAATGAAGCAGGATCGAAGCAGGAAGAACAGCTACTGTGCCTCACTCACTCGTTCACTCAGGGTCCAGGAGGTAGTCGTATCCCCTGGACACTGGACAGAGGTGCCTTCTGAGGCTGCTGGAGGCTCATCACCTTTCTGTTAACACTGAGAGCTCACCTACCATGGCATTCAACTCAATAACCTGGTGTGATAAAACACCAACAGCATCCTGCTCCTCTCCTTCCATTCTGCTCTCCTCCCCACTTCTGTGTACTCCTCACTTTTTGCCTGTGCTAGCCAATAAGCAAGTTCTTCAAGCAATATATATTTTTAAGACAAGTATTAGCAGTGCAGTTTTGTTGGTCCTACAGCTGGAACCAGTCCCTCTTAGGCTGGTGCCTCCCCAGGACACTCACTAAAAATTAACTTTTCAAGATAATGTAAATCATTTGCTGTCCTTGTATGACAAATGCTGCAACACTCCATGGCTAGATTGCCCCTTTTTTACTTATCAGCTGCTGCATCCATCATTTCCAATAAAAATAAAGCCAGTAGTTATCTCTGGGAAGAGCATGTCATGTAACCAGTCATGCTGAGAAAAGGAAGTGGTGTCTGCTCAGGTCAGAAGGAATGAACAGGTAGAACAAATTAAACATTCTGAAAGCTGCTTGAGAAACTGAAGACTCATCAATTTTAAACCCCTCACTGTTTATCATGGGTAAGGGTCTGTGTTTTGTTATTTGAAGATGTGCCTGTATTTGAATTTCTGCTGTACAAAGTCAAATTCACCTATTGTCTTACACAATGGTGCTGCTCTGTGCTGCAGACTTCTGAGGATGTTAGTGGGCCTTCCTAGATCCAGAATACCATTCCACACATCACTAAAAGGCTCTAGATGCAAATCAAAACTGGATACCTGAAAACCCAGGAGTACAAGGCCTCTTGCCATTGTTCCTCAAGGCTAAGGTGCTGCTTTTATAACTGCAGCACTTTCTTGTGAGTGGCAGAATATATTTAGAATATCCATGTAATACTGTGTAGAGATCCACCGTGTGGGAGGTGGATCTAGGAGTGGGACAGTGTCCTCTGCTGCTCCCAGGTCCATCTGTGTGAAGAGACACTGAAAGCTGGAACTCTTTGATCCTTTCCTGCTGTCTCTTGGCACACAGCGTCCATTTTTCTCACTCCCTAAAAAGGTCTGTGGCTTTTCATATCCGCAGCATCTGTTGTTCTTAAATGGATGATTCCTGTGGAAATCATCTTGGGAAAGGTGAGTTTTAGTATGAAATCTTGACATTTTTTTAGCCCTCTTGAACACTGGCTGGAGCTCTGCTCATACCTAGAAGGGAAACCTTCCTGCTCACCTCTCAAGGAGGCTTCTGTGCCTCTCCAGACCATATAATTGAGCAGAATTGGGAATTTCCATGTCAGCATGGAACTTCACATTGCTCAGAAAGGCTTTGGGGTATGGGCTGTGGGTCCAGCAAGGAAAGCAAAGAGAAATTGTGTGGTTTACAGTCAGGAGAAAAAGAAAAAAGTCTGATGAGGATAGGAGTTACCACCTTCTGAAATAGGAGGTTTGGAAGCTATTTTGGGAACAGAGGGGATGATCAGCATCATGAACAGGGAAGGCACAGCACAGGCAGGGCTGCAGGGAAAAGGTATTTTCTATTCCCAGGGCTAAGCCAGAATTAATGAAAAGCAAAGCCTGAGTAAAGCACTCAGGCCTGCAGGGTCTGAGCCAGTAACCCAACGCACTCACTCACACCTCCAAATTACTGTGTGCTTTCAGTTCTTGCCTTGGACTCAAGTGCAAAATAACACCCAGTTTTAAAGGGGCTGGAGTAGGTTTTGTAGGCTAATGCTTGCTGATGTGCAGGAGCACACACCTTCTGCCTGCAGCTGCTTTGCTGTCTCAAAACAGGATGTTTTAAAATCCCAGCATGAAGAGCATATATATGGAATGCCTGTGTTCCCTACCCTCTCCATCAGAGGGTGGAGAATTAAGCCAAAGAGCTCTGCAAAATCTAGATTTCTTCCTTATAAAATTGCAGTACAAGAATGAAACAAAGTATGGAAATATTTTAAGAAACAGCACGTGGAATTTTTTTCTCCCAGAGATGGAATTTCTCAGGAATTCTCACTGTGACGCTTCCCCATTCAGTTCCCTTCAGCTTGGTGCATTGAAGAGGAGGAGCTCAGAGGGACAAAAAGCTTTGCTTTGCTCCCCTCTGCTGCAGCCCGGGCCCTGCAGGAGTGGGGCCTTTGTAGTTCCCAGTGTGGCTTCTCCCCCCGCTGCTCACTCCCAGTGCTGCTCTCTGGCCAGTTCCTTTGCAGGTTTTAGCACTGATTATTGTCAGCTCCAGTTTCTCAGAGTTTCCTCCGTTGCTATGTAAAAAGAAAAGCCACACAGAGATGAGGTCTGTATAAACCTGCTCTGTGATTTGGGATCTGTTTGATTGGTGGTGAGACCAGTGCTGGTGCAGCTGAAGCCATTTTCAGCTTTTCTGAGCACATCTAACTCCCATATGTTCTCACAAATTCTAGAGTATTTTCCTGTCTTTTTTAGCACACTTCTTCTATTTGTGATGCTGCCTTAATATGTGTCTCACTTGGTGCCATTCCTGCCTTCAGTTCTTTGATGCCACGCTCAGGCCTTGGCCAGTTTCATCCCATCTTCCCAAAAAAATCCTCCTCCTGGGCCTGCAGCACAGGGATCTTCAAGGAGGGAGGGGGAAGAGTGACAAGAACAAAATACAACAGGACCATCAAGCCCCATTATGCCCTTCCACACTTCTCTGTGACGTTGCATCATCTCTAAAAATAGAACTTAAGGTCCATTGGGAATCACAACTCAGCTTTAGTTCTCAGAAGTATCCCATGGGTTTGTAGTTTTGCTTTAAAAAGCTCTGGATGAGATAAAAGGGTGGGGATTAAGGTGCTTTGTTTCCTTTTTCTCACTAGTAGTTCTACTTCTTAGTGGTGATGATAGACTTGAGAAGGTCCAAACCAAGTTGGCCATTGCTTTTCAGAGCTCAAATGAAAGAAGGGAGATCATAGAAGCCTGAGGCATCAGACATGAAGGGGGATTTGGGTAGAAGTACATGGTCTTCCCAGCCAGGGTGCTTCTCACCTCCCAGTACCTTAAACAAATAGAAACATAATAGCATGAGTAATTAAACACAGAGAAAATAGGCAGGATCAACTGATTGATCTTTTGATGATAAATCAAGTAAATTGACACAGGTAGGAGTGGAAAGCAGAGCACAGAGGATGATCTGTTTGAATCGCAGTCACAATTTGAAACAGCATCTCTTGCCTTCTTGGGTCAAACTGAACATGTCTGTGTCTGGGGGTTTTTCAGAATTTACTCACTAAGACTCTTCGGGAGGAAGATACTAAAAGGTTCTATGAAATTTCAGGCTAAATTTTGGACTACAAGGGATTGTAAAAGACCACTGCTCATGTTTTGTGGAAGCTCAGGTGGCTGCCTGGGACATCCTCCTGCCTCATGGCTGTGCCATTTTATTAAATGGGGACTTGGATAAAGGCTTGGTTTCGGCTTCCTCTCCCCAGTTGGTGTTACTCTTCCGCAATTTCCAGAAAATGGCAGGAAAAATCCAATCTGTGCTCAGAAGGAGAGAGCTGGAATGTGAAGTAACATGACAAAAGCAGAGCAGAGGGACCAGAACTGACAGTGAAAATCAAGTCTGCAGCTCTGCCTGTAAGTGAAGTTTCTCTTCAGTCAATATTTCACTATGTGAGCAATTTATTCTGGACAAGGAACATCTCTGAAATGCCGCAGAAAGTTTTGTCCTGCCAGGAGCAGGGGGTATGTGACCACTCGGCTACCTTGGTGTCATGACTCAGAGTGCTCCCACATGGAGCAGCACCAGTGTGGAGTGATGCTCACTTGGAAAATCCATCCCTGGGGGATCAACAGGGATTGTTTTTGTGATGTTTCTCTTCCATCTATGTGATGTAGAGAAGCATTTGACAAATGCTGGTGGCAAGTGTAATGCTGATGATAAAAGGCACAGGAACTGTTTTGTGTGAACCTGTGAAATCTCTGGAGTTATTGAGAATTTCCTCCTCCCTTCCATGGAATGAACTTTAAGAAATTACATCATTGGTGGCTCTGATTCATGTAGAGTAATTGTTGGGGGGCTGCAGGTGCTCAGTTCCCTCACAAGACATGGCATCTCTCCCAGGATAACCCCTCCTTACAGGGACAGCCCAGGGTTTTGGGGATCTGCCACGCCATCATTGTCCTCCATACCACAGTGAGGGGCACAAGCAGGAGGGAGAGATTTGATGAGGCAGAGACGAGGGAGAACCACAGCTTCAACGAGGTTGGAAAAGGTCTCTGAGATCAGCAAGTTCAACCTGTGCCCCAAAACCACCTTGTCAAACAGACCATGGCACTGAGTGCCACGTCCACTCTTCCCTTAAACACCTCCAGCGACAGAGACTCAGCACCTCCCTGGGCTGCCCGTTTGTCCAGGAAGGTGTGTGCAAAGAACGCCGTGTGAGGCCCTGAAGGGGCACTGAAGGGGCTGTGGCAGGCGGCCCAGCGGCTTTGAGGAGATTTGAGGGCACTTAAGATTTGAGGGGGCCAAGGATGCTGGGCTAGCAGGGGAACTTCTGTTCGGGAAGGGCACGGTGCAGGGCACGGTGCGGGGCACCGAGGGCGGCCCGGCGGCCATTTTGCGAAGGACAATGCCCGCCGCGCGGGGCGGGGCAGAGGCGCGCGCACGCAGCGCGCGGGCAGCGCAGCCGCGGGCGCGCGCGCACCCCTCCCCTCCGCCACCGCCGCCGCGTTATGTAACGGCCGCGGGGCGCGCGCACGCTCCCTCCACCGCCCCTTCCCCCTCCCTCCTGCCTCACCCCCCCAGCCCGGGCCTGGCTCCGCCCCCTCCCCGCGCGCCGGGACCCAATGGGCGGCGGGAACGCGCCCGGGGGGGAGGGGAGAGCGCGGCGGGTGCGCGCACGCACAGCCGCGGGGCCGCGCCTTGCCCCGTACGTGCGCGCTCCCGGGCCCCCCCGCCTTCCCCTCTCTCTGTGTCCCTCTCTCTCCTTCTCTCCGCCGCGCTCGGCCGGCTCTGCCCCCCCTTTGTGCGCGCTCCGAGCCGCCCCCGCATCGCCGACTCGCCATGGCCGACGAGAAGCCCAAGGTGAGGCCGGCGCGCTCCGCAGCTCCCGCCGTCGCGCTCGGCCCCTCAGGCGGCGGCCCCGGCCCGCAGCCCCCGCGCCGCCTTTGCGCGCCATTTTCCTGCGCGGGTGGGGGGGGCCGAGGCCGCGGCTCCCGGGGCGGGCGGGGGATCCCCGGGGAGAGGGGGAGCGAGCCCGGGCCGCCTTCCCGCCCTCCGCGGGGAGAGAGGCAGGTCTGGAGGCGGTTGCTGCTGCCTTCCTCCTCCTCCTCCGCGGCCGCAGCATCCCCGCCGGCTGCCTCGGCAGCCGCTGCCCTCACGGTCCCCGCACGGCTCCGGCCCCTTTGTGCCGCCTCTGGCCCCGCTCGGGGCCGGGGGGGCCGCGGGGGCTCCGCTCCGCACGGCAGGAATTAACAGAGGCCGCCGCCGGGGGGTTGGCTTTTTTTTTTCCCTTTTTTTTTTCTTCCTTGGCCTTTTTTTTTTTTTTCCTCTCACCCTTCCTTCCTTTTTTTTTTTTTTCCTCCCCCACACTATTTTCAAACCGAGTTCGAAGTGGCGGAGGGCGCGGGGCCGCGCGCGGGCTGACACATGGCGGGACCCGGCTCCCAGCAAAGAGCGAAAACAAAGCTGGAACTGGGGGTGCCGGAGAGCCCCGGGGCGGGACAGCCCCGATCTCCGGCCCTCTGCCCTGAGGCCCGGCCCGAACACGAGGGACGGAGCTGGAAGTTGATCCTCCGCAGTTTTCCGCTCCGGGAGGGTCGGGCTGCTTGATGTGGAGTTTTTTTAAACATTTTCTGAAGGAGAAGACCTGGCCTGTTTCAGGTTTTATCACCGTTTGAAACATGGCTCTTTAAAGTATCTGCAAAGTTTTTTTTAATAAGGACATCAAACGATAGGAAAAAGTTTGAGGTGCAATGAGAAAGAGCCTTGCTGCTGGTTGGGAGCACAGTTATAACAGATCATAGTAATAACATGGGTAACTTAATTCCATTCAGTGGGAACACTGGTGTTGCATATTGTTGTGCTTTTGATAGAAATAACTTTTTTTTTTTAATCTGTTTTGAATGCCTGGCCTGGTGGTCGTTCTTCATTGCTAAATTTCCAGTCTACAGAATGACAGCTAATATCAGATTTTTTTTTTGTATGTGGCTTTTTTCCTTTAAATTCTCAACTGAAAAGTGCTGACCTTTATTCCCTAATTCAAGGTTTCAAGTCAGTAAACAGCTTTAATATCTTTATTTCCTCCTTTTCAATAACCTGTTGCACTTCGGTAAAATGTGAACTTCTTGTTTCATACCTTTTTTAAAAAGTGTTGGTTATTTTTTTTTCTTTTATTTCCTCCACAGGAAGGAGTGAAGACTGAAAACAATGACCACATTAATCTGAAGGTGGCAGGGCAAGATGGGTCTGTGGTGCAGTTTAAGATTAAGAGGCACACACCACTTAGTAAACTAATGAAAGCCTATTGTGAACGACAGGTATGATCTCAGGAGAACGGTGTCTGGGGGAGAGCTGCTCTCCACAGGGATAAAGGAAAACAGTTGAAGTCTTAAAACTTAAGTAAATACACAAAATGATAGAGATGGAACAGAAACTAATTGTGCTGTAAAGTGCTGTCCTTGGGCTCTGTTACAGGGTGGACTGAGAGGGTTGTGGCAGGAAATGGGTGAAATAAAGATCTGTTGTCATTTATGAAATCTGTATTTATAGGTGGAGGCTTCTGGGAGGTAACTGCTGCTCTAATGCTCAGAAATATTCGTGTGGAAAGGGTGGATTTGGGATGAACTTAGGGGAGAGAGAGTTAAGTGATAATCAGGGATTTTCATAGCTCTGAGTGACTTCTTGGACTGGTCATTGGCTTCTGATTTATTAGCTTAATTGTACTGAGAAGATACCTTGAGGAGGAGCTTGTACATTTAATGATGAGCTTTGTTTTTTCTCTTGTGTCCTGGCTGACAAATGGATCTTCTGAGAGACACACACCCCATGTATTTGCTGATGTGGTGGCAGCTGTAGCCAGTCTGTGAGGCTGCAGGCAGCTATTGCAAGTTTTAAAAACACCTGTTCGAGTTGAGCTATGGAGCTCTTCCTTCTGAAGCTCCTGATTTGGGAAATTTTGTCTCTGTTATCTGCGATATTTTTTAGTGACTATCTGCCTTCAAAAAGTTCTACCTCTACAAAAGTGTTCAGAATTAGTGAATTTTTAATTTTTTTAAAGCATAAATACTCAAGGATACTATTACATACAATAAAGTCAGTATAAGATACTGGTGCAGCTATTTCATCACCAGGAAAAACCCCTGTGATTCACATAGAGAGGGGTAAAACCTCTTTGGTTTGCCCTGTGCCACAACAGAATAAAAGTAAAGACAGGAAAAATTAGCTCTTCCTGAGCATGTGAATGTGTTCTTGTATGAGTGTTCTGCAGAGAAATTAGTGAATGTTGGAAGCTGTGAGTTTGTTTTTCCTACCTCAGTCATATAAACTCTTGTTCTATTTTGCAAATCACTGTGTTGCTTTTTCCAGTCATAGAGTACAGTTATATCTGTCTTTCAGGGAATTTGAGGATTGGTTGTCTATGAAGTCCTGGCATAAAAAAATTTTAAAGTATCATTCATCCTTAGTTACTTTTAAGCAAGCAAAAGTAATATTCCAAGTAATATTCCAAATTGTCTTAGATTGCCAAAATGTTTACTCTGTTTAAAGAAAAACCAAACCAAAGCCAGCAAAAAAAACCAAACAAACAAAAAAAAAACAAACCCCAAAACAATAAACAAAAAACAAAACAAAACTAACCCAGGTATCGACTGGAGGAAAAACATTGGTAAATCTTGAGAATGGGAGACATTTTTTCTGATCTTAGTTTTAAGCTACGAGGTATCCAAAGAATATTTTTGTGGATGTGGATTTGTCTTTAGGTGCTTACTTCTGAAATTTTGCTGCATGCTTTCGAACAAAAAAACCCATTTGTTCTGCATGTCTCTAAAAGTTAGATTTTTTTCATGTATTTATTTACCTAACTAGTACACCCGAACTTAAATCCTTAATTTTGGAGAGGTGATAGAGAACTTAGCAGCTATAAAGGATGATAATCATGTGTTGTGTGTAGTAGATCTAAAATGGAAGTAACTAAATTTGACTGACCTGTTGAGAAGATCAAGACTATTTGTGATTAAGTGGTGAAAAAATCATCCATGGGCCATACTTCATGTTTTGTGGACACTAAGCTCACCAAAGGACAGTTTTTCAGTATGTTTTCAGCTAACATTTATTTAGCTCATAAAGTTGTTATGAACCTGGAAAAAAACAACACTCTGGGAATAGGAAATACATGTTTCAAGAAACACAATGTCAGAGCAAAGGGCTCAAAGCAAATGTTGCTGTGCAGAAATGTGTTGCTGCCATGAGACTGAGCCACACACTTCCTTAGACCAGAGGATGTTCTGATGAATGCTGCAGTGTCCTGATCATGCTGGAGAAGGCATTTTGCTGTGAACCATAAAGTTAATTAAAAAAAGTTTACTCACATTTATTAAAATATTTTTCCTGACAAATCTACTCCTCAGAAATAATTACTACATTGTTTTCTGTTGTGTGTGACATCCGCTCTTGCCAGGCTGAATGGAGGCTTCTCTTCTAACTCAGAGATGCCAAAGCACGACCCTGCAATCCATTGGATTGCCTTCAAAACCAGATTGGGCTCTTGGATAGTTAGATACTCTGGAGAGAATGGATAGAATTGGAAAGGAAGTTTGTATCCCCAGATGTCTCTGACCTGCCTTTGCAGAATGCGTGGTGCTGTAAAATACCTTCAAACACTCACTGGTGATTGTGGAGCTGATGTTATCAGTAGGAGAGGTTAGTTGTTACTCCCAAGTTACATTTTTCAGTCTGTTGGCTCGGGTGGGGATGAGAGATATTCTTTTAGGGATAGAAGAGGTCAGTAAAATGAGTGTTGTGTGGTAGAAATGCTTATCCAAAATACTGGCTAATTTCTGGAAGTAGAAAATTCCTTTATTTTTTCCATCTGTGCATGGAAAAACTTGATACATAGATTTCTTTATAATAGGAATTGGAAGTTAAAAAGTTCCCATTTTTTACTCTTTGCTGCTGCAGACTAATTTCATTGTTGCATTTCTGGAAGAAATATTTTAGAATACCTTTGTTTTTGGAGAAGATCAAAAAGGAGAGTTGGGTGTCATTGTTGGACATTTATTACCCAGAGTGTTGCACCTAGTTCTTAAGTGAATTACTCAACAGCACAGTAAACCTGCTGGCCTTTGGGGTGTTCAGAAATGGCTTTATTTTAACTTAGTCAGTGGGGGCACTGTTGCTTCTCATGAATTGTTGGACACAATGCAGTGTTTAATACAAAACAGATTGCAGGGATTTGGAGTGAAATGCCTAAAAGTCAGGGCATGAGGGAAGGATGGAATCTCTGGTGGCTTTTAATGATGGTGCTGCAATTCACTAACAAGTTCAAGAGTAAACTACTGAGAACTTTAACACCAGGTTTATTTCCCTTTGTGTTGTTTCTCTTTGTCCAGGGGTTGTCAATGAGGCAAATCAGATTCCGGTTCGATGGGCAGCCAATTAATGAAACAGACACACCTGCACAGGTAAACCGCACAAGCAAGGCTAAAGAACTATTTGAAATTTGCTGCAAGAGTTGATGCTTCTGTTTCCTATCAAATACCTCTGTATATGTGTATATTACTGATAGAACTGGATCTTTTTTTACCATTATTTTGGTGTAACTACTTTAGGATAATTAGAAATGGAATCCAGGACTTGTGGTGTTTTGAATAATAAATCTGTATCACTGTAGTAATAAAACAGAAAAATTAAGTACATTGTACAGATGGTGAGCCCTGTAAAACTTTCACTTTATTGATTCATGGCTCTGAGACAAGGATGGTAAGTTAAGAATTGAGTTTTTCTTGAAGCAATGGCTTTATTTTTTATAAAAAAGCTTGCCAGGATGTTATCAGAGGGATCCTGTTTGCAAGCTTGCATTTGTAATACAAAAGTAATTTCTGTTGTTTGTGATCTGAAACTGTTTCAGTAGCATGGAATTGATGAATATGGTGAAGTTTGGGTTTTCTGTAAGTGTTTGAAAGAAGGCCATTCCAAGAACAGAATGGTTCCTTGTGGCCCTGGAGCATTTTTCTGTCCTGCTCCATGAAGCTGTGTTTAATCAGCCTGTCCAAGTGATAGTTTTATCTGCTGTTCAGAACCACTCGTAATGAAATAAGGGACTTCAGTTTTCAGTTCTGAATTTTCCGAGCTGCTGCTTCAAAGATTGTGCCTCTTGTGGCCCCAGTGTATGCAACTTTTTAATTTGCAATACTGATAATTGAGGCAACAGGATGAGTTTTCTTTTCCATTTGTGTTTTGCTTAAGCTTAGACCAGTCTGTTATAACTGTGGTAAATGGCATAGACCAGTCTGTTTAGAAATATAACTGAGTCTGTTTAGAAATATAACTTGAATTAGTTATAGCAGCTCCAGTTTTGGTACAGATTTTATCAGTAGGTGCCGTTAACATCCCAGGAATATCAACTGTAAAACTTAGGGTGAAAAAAGAGAATGATATTCATGAAGTATTGCTGTTCTTCACTGGCAGTTGTTACATGGTTACATGCCAAGTACTTTTAATTTTTGTGCTTACTGATCCTTGGTTTTACTGCCTGGTTGGGCAGAGGCTTTAATTCCAGGCTGCTTCCCCATTGCTGTAGCCATTTGAGCAGCAGCAGCCAACTGGAATTGTGGCAATGTTTTAAGGTAAACTGAGGGAGTAAATAGGAGAACAAAGGTGCAAGGGCAAAGCAGGCAACAGAAATCAAATGTTATAAATCAGTTTCTTAGGAGTCACACAGTGTACCCTGAAGTTAGTACTAGAATTCATTCTGGGTCAACAGTTATCAATTGGCATTTTTTTTCTGTGCAGTTTCTTTGGTTTTGACTTTAGTGAGTTTTGTTAAATGTACAAAAGGGTGGTGGTGGAGGGGAGTGGGGCTTCTCTGGTTAAGTTGCATAAAAAGTAAACATAAAGTCAGGAACTGTAAGAACAACCCAGGCTGCTGTAGAGATGTGAGAAGAGTTGAAAGCCCTTTTTTCTTTTTTCTGCTGTAGTTGGAAATGGAGGATGAAGATACAATTGATGTGTTCCAGCAGCAAACAGGAGGAGTTTACTAAAACAAACACACAAAAAAGAACCTGCTACTTTCCTCTCCAGAACTGTGCTCCCACAGGCAACACTTCACAATTAGGAAAATGAGACTTGGTTCAGCCACATCCTGACTACTGCAGTATAGTTTTCTCTCTTCTCTCTGATTTTTTTTTCTTATTCCTTTTATTGTACATAAAGTAACTGGTGATGTGCACAGGCATAATGCATATTTTTTTTTAACTAAATGGCCAATGGTATGTTTTGATCAACATTTAATGGAGATGGGGTGGGAAAACAAACTGGTTCTGTGAAAATGCCCCTCTCTCCGTTAGTGGCATGCTCCTTCTACTTTTACAGAATCACAGAATAAGCCGAGTTATCTTTATATTCCAGTAAGTTATTTTGCTCTCACTGTTCAAAAACAAAAACCTTGCATACCTTGTTTGATTGGATAATTTCAATGTTTTTCTTTTATCATTGTAAAACCAAGGGCAATTTTATAACTTTTTTGTACGTAGCTGTTACATGTAGAGCAATCTCTGTCTAAGTAGGGGTAAATTACTCTTTAAAAAAAAAAAAGGAAAAAAAAGTCCTAGATAGTTTTCCCTTCAAGTAAAACGTCTTGTTGTTTAAATAAACTTCTTGTTTAAAATAACCAGTTTTCTTTCTTTTTCTGTGGAATAATAGTACTCAGCAGCTGTATTTCTTTCTCTGCAGCACTTTATGCTTCTCAAATCTCAGCTTTCTCTGTGGTAAGTAAGCATAATTCCCCCCTGTCTAGGCAGAAGACTGTTGAAAAAGGAAAGGCTTCCTTGAGATCTGTCAGTCAGCAGTTGAACTGGAAATAGAAGTCAGTTTTCTCTTATTTTGGTTTATTTTGATTTTTTTGTGAATGTTCTGCTAAGCCAAAACTGATTGATTAGGCAAACTGCAAAATACTGAACTACTTAATAATGCCTTTGGGTTGAGCTCTTCTTGTCAGTTTTTATTAGAAGCATCAATATTATTGTTACAGTAGTTTATTTAAGACTCTGTATTTGAATGCTTATTGATGTAAACATCAAGTTAAAGAGAGCAAATAATTTCATTAACCGTTCAGTTTACCATGGTATCAAATGGGAGCTGCTTGGAAATGTAAAGCAAAAATAAAAAATTGAGTTCTGGTTTTGGGTGTATTTAGCTATGGTGATGGAGATTCCAAGCTCTGCTTCACCCCACTCTGCTGTTCTGCTTGGAAAAGGGAAAGAGGCTGGAAGTACTGAAGGGAGATACAGTGATGGTGGTGTTTTTCACAAGTCTTTTCCACAATTCTTGAGTTCTTGGGGAGCTTTTTGGGGGAAGTTTAGAGGTTGGAGTGAAATCGATGGACGTTCATGGAAGATTATATACCTGTCAAACCCACATCCCCACAGCATTCTCTGATGTCCTAGGAATGTTCCAGTATTTTATAGTAAGTTAATGCTTTTTTAAGTATAAATTTCTGAGAAGAGGCCGCTCTTTGGTGGTAGTTTTTGTATCAGTTAATTCAAGTGCTTATTGCACGTGGGGCCTGTGCCTGCTTGAGCTGAAAGTTTTGTGGCAGAATGATGGGTGTGTGCATTTAGCTGATGAGTTGTGATCTATTTGTCTTCTGTCAGAAATAACACATTTGATGCTACATTAGTTCCATCTAATGGAGATACAGGGAAAATTAACATCTGTTTTTGCAGTTGCATTCGAGTCTCTAGCTGAAGAATGTAATCTACTGTGTACCTTTGTTTTAATTCAAGGAAATGCTACTGCCAAGCAGATTACTTCTCGTTGTGGGATGTATCTTGTAGACTTCTGTGGTGTTTTGTAGGATTGAAATTCCTTCTTGTGAACAAATGTTTACATATCCAAGTCTAAAAGGCCTATAAAAATCTACTTTGAAGAAAAGAAGATGGTGGTGGGGAATATATTTCAACATCTTTCCTAAGTTACATGTGGAAACTTTGCTTTGCTCTTTGGGTTTAGAATATCTGGCTTTTAAGCTGGCTAAACTTCTGATATCAGTGTATAAAATTCTTTCAACTTGATGTCATGCCAAGACATTTCCCAGGAAAAAGCTGTCTTTATCTTGTTTGGCCAAAAAAGGTGTTTGGACTTGCTTTACTTTCTGAAGAAAGGGTGAGGTCTCCTTAAATACAATTTTTTTTTCAGCTCAACTTAAGATTGTGAAGCTCACAGCTCCCTGTTGTATCTTGCCTTGTACTTTTTATTTCCTGAGGCAACAGAAGTCAAGTGACGGGTACTGAAGAGCTTTTAAAAACAATGTCTTCATTTCCTGAATTAGTCGAGTGTTACTTCATCTCTCATGAACTTATGTGCAGCATTCGCCTACATTCTTCCACTTTTCATCTTTCTGCTGTTACCTGGGCTTGCTTATGTTCCTGAAATGATTCCTCTAACAATGCTGAATGGTGTTATATTAGGTGGTGACCTCAGCCAAAAAGTGTCAAATAGTCTTTTCTGATACAGTTTCTTGTTTTTTAATGTGATCACAAAAACATCTCAACTTCAGGGACTTAGTTCCTCAACAGCCTCAAATGTTGAATTTCCATTAGTGTAGCAAACTAATGTTGGCTGGTTTCTGATTCTGGTTCTGATACATAACACGTTGGAGTAACAGTAATGCAGAAATACAGTCCTCTTTTTAAAAAAAAAAAGAAAATTAGCTCTCTTTTTGCATGGTCTTGCAAATACTCTCTTAATGTCAGAACTTGTTTTTGTCTGTGCTGCTCCTGTGGTGCTACAGATTTACCTGTGGATTCCTGATTGCCGGAACCCTCTGTGGTTTTACTGTGACAGCCTCTTAGGGAAGCTGCTGCTGGGGATGATGATTTGGAAGTGGTATGGAGTACAAGGATATGGACAATTTGAATCAACTTATTTGGAGTACACTTCGCTGCTTGGCTTGGTTTGTGGCCGTTCCTAGGTTTACACTGGTAGCCACCTGGACTTCTGGAAGTCCACTTGTTGGAGGATAAAGGAAAACTGGGCAAAGAGGTCTTGTCAGGCTAGTTGGGAGGTAAGTTATTCATGTTTTATTAAACAGCTGGGATCTTTCAAGAGCCTGGGAAAATTACATTATTACCCACAATTTTCAAATAATGTGTTCTAAAGTGATTGCCATGCAATTTAGTTAATATTTCTCCCATGGTTTTTAAATGAAAAAGGATGGAGTAAGATATAATTGTTTCCAGTCCCCTAGTGAGTTCTGGTGGATGGCTGGACTCCTTCAGCCTGTGCTGGGGTTTTAGTCTCTCAAATGAGTTGTGAACATGACCAGTTATTTAAAAATAGGTTACCAAAATTCTGTCAGGCACCTTAAGTAAGGTATTTTTATTCATGTGCAGGGGGAGATAATGACAGATGGAAATCACAGCTGGTTTGGGCAGACACCTGAAAATCAATGCCTTTGTTTGTCTGCACAGTGGGGATCACAGGCACCCCAGGGGGCTCCTGTGGGGTCAGTGGTAACTGGCCTGAGGTGTTGATTCAAAAGAAGATGAGGAGTGCAAGGCTGCTCTGACAGGGAATCTACCAGGCTGCCAGGACTGTAAGGAAATACTCCAAGTGGTAACATGAGAGAGATTCTTGTGCTGGCATATGGAGGTGTTTTTAACAAAAGAAAAATCCCTGAAGTAACACTAAGATAATTGCTGCTTCAAGATAACTGCAATATCAGAACAGAGACAGCATCTCTGCAAGGGTTAAGGTCAAAGCAAGTTGGTTTTCCAGCAGGAATTTTCCTTTCTAGTACCTTCACTTCATTACTTCCGAGTCAGTGTAACGTAAGTGCTGTCATTTGCCCGGTGGATGCTGGTTCTATTGTATCTCTGACTGCAACATTAATGAAAAGGCATAATGTGACTGGCTGAAAGAGAGGAGACTTCCTAGGCTTCAGCCAGCTGGAAGTAACTGGATTTCTAAGGAATAGCAATTTGTTTGAAAGCTAAAGATGAAAAGATGCCTCCGTGGTCATCACGTGAACAATAAATCCAAGTATTTTTCTTAGAATTTTAGGTAGTGGCCTCTTCTCAGTACGTGTGTGACAGCTGCTGTGATGGACTCTTGTGGAGTATTAATCTAAAAGCATTTACATAACTTAGATTATCATTAATTATATTAGCGTAATTAATGCATTTAATTCTCTGGTTTATTGAAGTTTGTTCATTCTGCCTGTAATGACTTTCCAGACAATGTGTTCTGACAGGGAATAATCAATAGTTTAGTTTGTCTTGCTTTTTTAGGACTTAGTGGCAGAAGGAATTGGTGGTACAGCACTTCTCCTGGGTGAATTAGGATGTAGGAGTGTGAGGATAAATGGAAGATGGAATTTTGATCCCTATTCTCTGTTTTGATTGACTTCCAAGATGCTCAGTTCCAGCGGTTTCCTGGTTTCTTCCCTAGCAGCATGGGAAGGTGATCTTACTGTAACATGGAGGTGTTGGGAGCCCCA
Source organism: Agelaius tricolor (assembly GCF_023055355.1). Lineage (NCBI taxonomy): Eukaryota > Metazoa > Chordata > Aves > Passeriformes > Icteridae > Agelaius > Agelaius tricolor. The sequence goes on from NW_027269295.1 coordinate 5,451,833, forward strand.
CTTGGTCTTTATGGAATGGTTGAAGTCCCTTAAAGGGGAAGAGTTTTCCCTTGTCCTGGAAGGATTTCAGTTTGCATGGGAGGGGTGAGGTGGGGCAGGTGGTGCTGTGGAAGGGTGGTGCTGTGCTGGCTGTCAGCAGAGATCCCAGAAGGGAAGCCACAGGTGCTGGAGAAGGACAAGGGTTGTGGGTGAGTCAGGAGCTGCAGTGGGAATGGGGACTGTGGGAAGAACTGTAGGTTTAAACAATCCCTCTGTGAGGATGACTGTGGAGTACTGGGGAAAGGCTAAGGTGGTGGAAGCCCAACTAGCAAATAGAGTTTCTCCTTTGGAAAGGAGTATTTTCTCAGGGAAACATGGATGCAAAAGAGATACCCTTTGTGGTGAATTTTGTGCTGGTTTTGGCGGCTTAGATCTCCCCCTTTCAGCACCCAGTACATGGATCCCATCAAAGCACATCTGATGCCTGCAAGGGCTCTTGAAGGATTACCTGAATAAGAAAACTTGATTGTTTAAGAAAACTGAAACAAAACAAGACTGGGCCATTGACTTCCCCTTCCAGCAATCCCTGTAAGGATTTCCCAGTAAGGAGGAACACTTTGGAATGCATGACCAGGCTTGGTGGTGTTGGATGTCCAGACAGGAACAGCAGTATGAGTTGGCCACTCAGTTTTTTGTGTCATTCAGAGCTCTGAGAGGAGTCTGGGCACTGTGGTGCAATTCCCCATCCCAAACAATGACAAGCTGTTGGGAACTTTTCCTGAAGATGTAGAGAGGTACCAGAGCAACTTTCACAACTCTTGAAAACAACAGCATCAGCTCTGTGGGACAAACCATTGGATCTGTAGGATCCACATTCCACTGAACCTCCATGCATCGCTCCACATGCAAAAAAATCTGACAGGACAAATCCAGCTGTGGCAAGGATTGTTTATTAGCTGCACTTCAGCTGTGAATGAAATGGGGCAAAAGAAAACTGAGTCAAACCCTCTTTTTGTGCTTGGAATAAAGAAGGGGTTCTCTCTGTGCCAGCCATAAGTAGCAGAGACTGGCATGAAGAAACCCTTGGTCACAGGAGGATGACCAAGATGAGGCTTTTCTCAGATCACTGGTATCTCTCCTTGCCTAACCCTTGCATTTCCTGGAGTCTTGTTCAGACTTCCAGAATGCACAATGCATTGTGCATTCCTTGCTGGTGGAATTTCAACAACAGGTGGAATTGTTTGGTGTCTGAGTCTTCCAGACAGCTGCTGAGAATTGTTCTGGTCAAGTGTCATCATCCTGTGATGGACTGTAAGCTGAGTTTCTGTAGCCATCTTCATAAACTCTCCATCTTGTAATGGATGAATAATCAGAAAAGCAGCTTTTATTTAAGGTCCACCCTGCAGCCAGGCCTGTGAGAGATCAGTGGGGCCCCTTGGAAACACTTAAGGTTTAGAATTCTAAAACTCAGTGTGAAAACTGGCTGTGTCATAGGGAACGGGTTTTTCTTCATCCTGACTTTTTAAAGTGGCTTTATGTGTGTCTCAGGGGTACAAATTAAAGAGTAAAATCCTGTGGCTTTGAATAAGAGGCATTTAGATGACAAAATACTTCTGCAAGTTCCTGAGAGAGCAGATGTTTACCTGTGAGAGCAGATGTTTACCTGTGTGCAGGTATCATTTGACTTCTTAATGCCCAAGCCTAAGGGATAATAGAATTAAAACAACTGTGTCATGTTACTTAAAATTTCCCTTTAATCTATCTCTAAAAAAATGTGATGCAACAGAGAATTCCCTGGGGATCTAAATAGTGGCTGGAGCTTTAAAAAAAAAACAAAGCAGGATTTTTCAAAATGGATCCTAGATTAGAAAAAATAATACATTGGTCCTGTGTGTGTACATTTAACAGTTCTTATCTTTCATTATATGTGTTAATATTAAGGCTGGTGTTTAATTCAGATGCTGGGTGACTCATGTTAAGCATAGAGAGATGTAACACAATCCTTGTGTTCTCCAGACCAAAAAAAATACTTTTCTTTAGAAAGTGTTTTGGGGGTATTAAGGGCTGTTATTAGTGGAAACTGGGGGGGAGCTGGAAAATATGGATTTTCTTTCCCCTTTCTTCCTCCTTTATGCAGGTGCTCATTGAAATAACATTGCTGATGCATAGATTTTGGAGTAAAAGGTGATCAGGGAGGCATCTGTGTCTGTGGAAGTTTCAGGGAGCCCCCAGTCAATAAGTCAAAGGTGGACGTGACAGATGGGTCAGCAGCCAACCTGTGGTGGTTTAAAGTCTGTCCTGTGAGTTTTGTGCTGGGGCTGGAGGGAGATGCACGACCCAAAATTTGCAGCCTTGTGAGCAGCACTGCTGGGCCTTGTACTCCAGCTGCACTAGCCGTGCTGGAACTCAATTTTCATCCAATAATCCAAAATAATAAATTGCAGGTTATTTTACTCCGCCATGATTTTTGAGGTGTTGGCGTTCCCCACCAGGCCTGTGGCCCTGCAGGCCCTGGGCTGTGTCCCAGCCCTTCTCAGATCCAACACCTAAAGCCAGCACAGCCTTGTGCCAACCCGTCCCGCACCGCCATGGCCTCGGTGCGGTTCATTCTTGGAGCTGCTCCATGACAGCTCTGAGGCACCTCCGGGCCCTTTGCGGGCCGGGCACGGCAATCTGTGTGATGGAGCCGGGCCTTGCGCGGCCAGGGGGGTGCCAGGGGTGGGTTTGGTGGCGCGACGGCCGCTTCGGTGGCGTGTCCTGGGCGGTGTCTGTGGGGACAGGAGCCATGCGGAGCTCGCGGAAGCAGCGACGGGACACTCGCACCTCCCGGACCTCCCACACCGCCCGGCCCGGCCCGGCCCGGCCCAGCCCCTCCCGCGGCCCGTCAGAGGGGCAGCGCCGCGGGGACTTTTGTCTGGCCTCAGGTGCGGCTGAGCCAATCACAGCTCGCCGGCGATGAACGACGGCTCTTCCGCCAATCACCAACAGCAGGTGCCACCGCCCACAGCCAATCACCGCAGAGCAGACGTAGTGCTTCACCAATGGGCTTTTAGCGGTGAGGCAAGGCGCCTCAGAATAGACAGGGGGATGGGGCAAGTGGGAGAATGGCAGGGCGCTGTCCAATAAGAGCTCGCGACTGCATTTGAACCGCCCAATGAGAAGGCCGAAGGTGGGCAAGGCTTGCGGTGTGTATAAAAGTTGGGGCGGTGCGGGCGGCGGCCGCAGTTGTCACCGGTAGCGGTAGGGGCGGTGGGTAGGAGCAGCTCTGTCCCCGGGACCGTCACTGTACAGAGCCCTTCCCTTGCTCCGACCCCTCCGCCATGACCACCACGGCCACGTTCTCGGGCATGGACCCCAATGGCAGGAACAGCTCCAGGTCTGCGGGGGCCTCGAGGGCCGCTGGGACCCAGAGGGCGGTGGGGCTGGGGGTCCCGGGGAAGGCATTTCCGGAGCGGTGCTAGGGCGCGGTGCTGAGGCGGGGGCTCCGGCCGGGCCGGGGCTGTGGAAATGCGGTTCCTCCTGGCCTCTCCCGGGCGGGCTGGCCGGAGGCGGGGGCGACCGCGCCCACCCGGGTGGGCTGCGGGGGCATCCCGGGGCCGCTCCGTGCCCGGGGGAGGGAGGTGCGGGAGCTGCCGAGACCCGCCCGGGCTGCTCGGTGCGGCCCCGCCGCCGCCGCCGAACAAAGAAGGGAGGCGACTCCCCGCCTCGCCGCGCAGCCACGGCGCGGGGGCGGGGGGCACCGCGCCCCTCCGCCCGCCTGTCTCCCCCCATCGCCGCGGCCCCCGCGCCCCTCGGCCCCGCGAAGCCGCCGCGAGCTGGGTGGGGCCGGGCGGGCTCCATTGTCTGCGCTGCCCGGCCCCCCTGCCCGTCCCGCTCTGCTGGGGGGGTTCGTTCCCGTTCGGTCCGCGGGCTGCCAGTGCTCGGGGCCGGGGCTGCCCGTTCCCTCGGGCCGCGGCCCCGCTCCCGGGGGCGACCCGCGGCTGGAAGGGGCGGGGGCGAAGCGGAGCCTGTCTGCAAACAAAGAAAACTTGGCAGGTTGGTCTGGAGGAGATGCACCGCGCTGGGTCGGGCATCCGCGGTCTCGGCAGTGGCAGCTGGGGAGGATCGTGTCGTTTTCCACGCTATCGTGGCTTTTTTCAGTAAGGTTTTGGCCTGACAAAGCGGATGCTTCCTGTTCCCTTTTGGCGTTCCAGGGTGCTTTTTAAAGCGAAAAGAAAAAATAAAAATCTTTACAGAGCTTGTTTCCAAACCTTTTGCCAGAGCTCTTCTTGGAGTGTGGGTGGATTTTCGGTGGACATCACTGGGTATCAGGTGAAATTTTAACAGCATTTCATTGCTTGAAGTGTTAAACATGGCTTTCATAAAGCAGATTACAGCATTTCGAGGCTGTGAGAGGCTTCTAATAAAATCTGTCAGCCTTTACGTGAGGCTGGTAAAAGGGATTGATTATTCATTTTTAACAGTTTGAGTGATGGATATTTTTTCCCCCTTCAGCTGCCTATCATTAAGTCTGTCAGTGGAAACTGCTGTGCCCTTAAGAGAGTACTGGTTTCACTGCTGTGGTAAAAAGAGGGGATCAAAGGTTTGGGAACAAGTCCTGGTTTGAACAGACTGTTCTTCAGATTAGTAACTGCAACAGCTATAACTACGAAAATAAACCTTCTATACGTTTCCTCAGAGAAAAAAGGATAAAGGAGTGATTCAAGACCATTACACGGCATCTTGATTCAGAAAAGAGACAAAACAAGTCACAATAAAACATACTCTCCAGTCTGCTGGGATCCTCCCATTAGCAGCTGAGCATTAGCAATTCTTAGAAAAATAATTTTAATAGGAAAAGTATTGTTCTGGTTATGTAACAGTAAATATCCACATCACACACCTTTAGGAATCTCCCTTGCCCTTGGGGTGTTTGAGCTCTGTAGGCTGGAGAAGCAATTTTGTGTTGCAGCTGGAATGTAACAGGCACAAATTCTCCCAAGATGTGAGTTGCACAATTGGACACACTCTTTGTGTTGAATTCCCAGGTTTGGAGTATTAACAAGCTGGGTACTGCTTTGTGTTCTAACTTTGATTTATTAAATTATTTGTTAAGAAGAAGAAGTGTGCGCCATCCTTAGTTTGTCCTAGTGTTCATTTTGGAGTATTGGAGGTCTTGAAGGCCCAAGAAGCCCCAGGTTCTATTGGTGTCCTCACATCTCTCTAGGAGTTTTGAAAGTTCTCACACAGTTTTTTTTCTCCTGGCTTTTGTCTGGCTTCTCCAGCTAACAAAACATCTCCTGCTTATGAAAATAAGATCAGGAGGAGTTTATGTTTCAAGATTTATTTTGCTGCAGCTGTTCATTTTGGTTGGGTTCTGCAGGTTGGAAAGCAGACTGCAATCAAGCTCTTGAAGTACTGAGCCGGCTTCTTTTGTGTCTAAGAGCAGATTGTTAGATTTAGGTTACATATCTGGAGCTTTGTACACGTGTCTCTCCTAATAATAGTCTACTCCAAGCTGTTTAATATCAACTTTTACTTCTAGACCAGCAGCATGCTGCAGACTTGAGGTTTTTTTTCCTGAGGAAACGAATCTAAATAAAGGCTGCAGCACCCAGCATCAGTGGTGCAACCAGTCCTTTGGTCTTTGCTGTGCAGCCAGTTTGATGATTAAAAATGAACCTTCCCAGGGTACTCTTAGAAAAGCTGGAATTTTATGTGCCCACATAGTTATTTTTATTTTTTATTTGGCTCATAGTGGTGGGAGCAGCCCTTGGCATGATACTGGATGGAACAAGGGCACAAGTAGAGCACGAGAGCATTTTATTTTTGTAAGTGCCGCTGAAGAGCAGTGGAGATACAGTGCCAGGCTGGAATTCTGGCAGGAGCTTACCTGGATGGTTGAAGTGATGTGCGGGAGTGCAGCTGGGCTGGCACAGGCTGTAAAGCTGCCTCTCTCCACAGAGTGCTGCGTCCTCCCGGCGGCGGCTCCAACTTCTCCCTGGGCTTTGATGAGCCCAAGGAACAGCCTGTGAGGAGGAACAAAATGGCATCCAGCATCTTTGGAACTCCTGAGGAGAACCCACCTTCCTGGGCTAAAGCAGGTGAGGCTGTAGTGCTTTGTTTCCGCATCTGCTGTTGGGGATTCATTTTGTGGCTCAGCCTGATGCTGCTGGTGGCTGGTGTGGAAACCAGAGTTCCCTTCCTGCTTGGTACTTTGGGGTTATGAATGTCTGCTTGCAGAGAATTGTTTATTTCTCATTAATTTCTTCCAGAAGGGTTTATGTTATGCTATGTTATGCTATGTTATTTTATATTATTTTATTTTATGTTAGGTTGCGAGCAGAGAATTGTATTTTGGATGCAGTTTCTCCAAGCTCAGTCACACAAGTGGACTTGTGTCTTACTGTTTGGAGTAGCACTGCTTGGTCTTGATTATTCAGAGGCAGTTTAGCCTCATGTTCTCACAGCTGGATTTAAGCTTCCCTTTCTGCAGAGCACTGCCAGTATGGGTGGCCTTGGTACCCCAAACTGCATCTGTTTAAATGACACTCTCACTGCATAGGGTGCTGCTGTAAGACAATAATTTGTGAGGGATTATCTAAAGGACCAGGACTTTTTAGAATGGTAGAGCCCTAATTTCAAAGAAAAACCTCTCCCAAAGTACCGAAACCTGTGACTATTTATGATCTGCTTTCACATTAAGTTATCTTGCAGCCTGATTAGACTCAATCTCTGGTTGTAGGGGCTAAGCCAGGTGAAACCAGAGACAGCTGTGAATCCTCTGGACCACAAAGAACAAACTCAACTGAGGCAAACTGTGGAGACTTCATAGATCCCAAGGTCAGTACTTGACTACAAAAGAGCCTGATAATGGACAATTCACACTCTGTGTGGGATTGATTTACCACGGATGTTCACACAGTTGGAAGCATTGTAGGATTTGAATCCTTTCTCTCAAATTTGTTTTTTCATGGAGGTTCCCCTTTCCATCTGATACTCTTCCAGTATGCTCAGAAAGAAAGGGCTGGATTTTTCACAAGGACCACTTTGTAGAGCTCTTAACTCATCTCATTGCTGAGACAGTAATGAAGTGATGTGAAATCTAATTTCAGCTCTGTGTGTGATTGTGGGTTTAAACATCTCACAAACAACAGTTACTGCAGCAGACTCTCTGTGGGTCTGACAACAAACTTGGGTTCACATCCCAGCAAATTCTTACCTCAGTAGTTTTAGTACTTTTTTTGTTTTAATACTACCATCAGGTGTGTTATTTTCTATATAAACTCTTTACCTAATAGCAATATGGAGCATAATTTATAGTGTTAGTGGTGTTAAGTAAAATTTGTTAGATGTGTAATTATATTTAATGGGAAAAACAGGGTTCTTTTGAAACACAGTAAATTCAGTAAAAAACCAGTAATTTGAACTTAGATCCCTAGGAATGTAGGCTAACCTGTATTTGCATGAACAAAGTGGAAAAAATAAATCTTGTTTAAAACTCTCCAGCCTTAGGTTTTCTGAAAAGAACTGGGTAGATAAATAATTATCTGAAATGTTGTAGCAGACACCTTTTATCTTAGGTTTTATTTTGGTAATTCATATCAAGCATCACAACCCATTTTTGTTACTAGTTGTAGCTTTAAGTCACAAAACTGTTCTTTGTTACAAAAAATGTCTTATTTCAATTTAGTGACTCTTGTTTCAAATATAAACGAATTTATTTTCTGTGGTATATTTTCAGCTTTAAATTTAACTGTTTAGTCTAATTCTTTCTAAATTGTTTTAAATACTGTGGTTAGCTTTGCAAACAGATTGTTCCCTCGTGGAATACTTTACTTTTGTGCAGTAATTCGGGTGCAAAAGCTGGAGACTTAAGGCGATACATTTGTGTCAGTTTCTGTGCTCTTTTTTAATCCCAGTTTCTGCAGTTTCACTGTGTAATTAGCAATGCTAGATCTATGAAAGTTGATAAATCTGATGCCATTGGAGAGCCTTGGCTGCTGCTGGGAGACTCCTTATCTTTGTGTCAAGCTGCAGCCTGCAAACACATTCAGCATGTAAAGAATGTTGAACTGTTTATGTAGTGAAGGAAACTTCATCAGGGGAAAAAAGCTGATCTGTGTTTCACAAATGAAGTTAAATACCCTGGAAAGAACAAATGCTCTTGGCCTTGCCAACAGATAAATGTAAAGAGCTGCTCAGTAGAAAGCAGAGGATGCTCCACTCTTGCTTGTTGCTGTCAGTGTAATGTTTTTGCCCTTCCTGCTGAGCAGTGGGAATATTCTGGATCCTGTCAATGGTGCTTTATTTAGGATGCTCTGTACAATAAAGTGTTCTTACCCACCTCTGTCCTTCACTGTGGGAGTAACAAATGTGCCACATGTCATCAGGATTACTCCAATATCTGTTTCAAATTCTAGAAGTATGTTAGGCAAATAAAGAACTGGTTAAATTATAAGTCAATCTCTAAGAAATGGTGCTTACAAATCCATGATTTCAATCTGCAGAATTATGAGTGCAGAGCCCACTGTGCCACTCTGGGATCTGTCCCTCAGAACCTGTTGCTGCTCCAAAAGTGCCTCCCTGAGCCCGTGGCTCAGAATGTGGTTCCTCATAGAGCAGTGTGCCCAGACACTGTGGTCACACCATGGAGGAGTATCCACTCCATGGAATAGGAAAATGCTTCATGAAACATGAGATGTAACATGTTCCTCTCTCTTTTCTAGGGAGGAGATGTTGGTGGTGACATTTTTGGTGAGTAATTTCCTCGCACTCCTCTAGTAAAAGCCTGTTGCAGGTGGCTTTGCAGTAGAAGAAGATGTAGGATCTATAAATGGGATCATTTATTGGGAGAGAGGCAGCCTGGGGTTGTCCCTGGAACCCATCAAATCACCAAAGTGACCAGCTGCTTCACTGGAGTGTGGGCATGGAGGGAAATGTGGAATGCTGTTGCTCATCAGGCTAAAAAGGAGAACTGTCCTGTTGGTTTATTTTGCTAGCAGCTGTTGGTGCCAAGATTTGTCTGAGTACTGGAAGGTAAGGTGGAGACTCCTGCAAAGAGTTCAGTGATTGAAAGGCCACGCTGCTGTTAGAGTTGCTTATAATTAAATAGGACAGTCAACATAATTGACTTTAGTTTAGCAGTTTCCTTCTTTCCCATTGTCTTCTCATACAGCAAACTCCACATTCACAGGAAGAATCAAACCCAGCTACTGCTTTTGCAAGTATCTGTATTAACCAGCTCTTGACTTCCTGTTGCTTTTTAAATGCTGATTTTTGCCAAGGAAGTTGATCTGCATACTGCAAATCTCCTGTAAACAGGCATTTCCCCTTGAAGTGCTTTTTCTAGCTCTGAGGCTGGAAATGCCTCCTTTGCAAGATTCACGTTAGGAATATCTGACTTCCTGATGACAGGAATTCGTGTGTTGACTGCTGCTTTCCAAGTGCTACTTTCAACACCTTAGAGTGGTGGGACATCCCTGGGGCCATTAGCACCTCCATGTCCTGAAAAGACACTTGCTGGGAGGGGGCAGAGCTTTTCCAGAACATTTCCACTACCTCTGTGTCTAAAATAAGTATTGCCTCTCTAGCAGGCTGCTTCTAATCCAACTGTACAGGCTCTAGGATTTCTTTCCCATGTCTGTCTGATCCTAATTAGCACTGTAGGCATCCAGTGTTGATGCCTTGAGTAGGAGGATGTGGTTTGCTAATAGAAGAAAACTGCTCTGAGGGCTCTGCTGCTTTTCCTGGTGTTTGTTTAAACCAGTTCCCACAGGGCAGAGGAGATCCCACAAACAGCAGGGAGGTGAGAATGGCTGAGATGCCAGGAAGCAGAAACAGGGCTGCCTGGGATCAGGACAGCTGGCTGAAATTCAGAGTGCAAAGTCAGGTATTCCTGACTTTTTAAAAAGTTCACATTTTCACACGTTTATTTGTCTTTTGGTTTGTTTCTGGCAAGTGACAGTGAAGGAATTTCTTATCAAGGGTCAGGGGAAGCTATGCTGGGAGGTGGTTAAAAAGCAAGTGTTATGGAAGGTATTGTTTGGGATTGTTTCTTGTTGTGGCCATGACTGAAAAATAAATTTTTGAAGGTGGCCAAGAAAATGGCAGGGAAAGGTTTGAATGTTAAACTTTCACTGATGGTACTTAGGAAGGAGTAGAAATTAATGCCTCCTGGAAATGGTGTGTGTGGCAGATACCTGAACATCCTGATGGATTTTTAAATTAATTCCTACCATTGACTGCCTTGGGTATTGTAGCTGAGTGGAGCCCAGTCTCTGATCTGGATCTCCCTCCTCCCCTGGATTTTCCTGCTGTGGGATGGGAAACTTAGGCTGCTGAACATCCCACTGGCACACCTGAGACTTGTACTGGCCTTGTAGGGCTGTCTGTGGGGTTGGGAAAGGAACAATGAACACCTCCAAGCAAAAGCTGTCTGCTGACAAGTTCACAGCACAACCAGATTCTTAATAGGTTTCTGTCATTAAAAAATGTTTAATCTTTTGAATGTGGAAATTATTTTCTGTATGTAACTGATTATAAAACTCCAAGTATGTGTCAGGTGGGATGTGTATATTTATTAATCAAGCCTGTCTAGGGTAAAAAAAACCACTTATTTTGCAGCAGGGCTCTTGTTTCCTCTTTGGGAGCTGTAGTTCCTTTCTGGGCATCAGAGTTCTCAGTGGCTTGCAGTGCACTGAGCAGGGAGCTGTTTCAGGAATTAGACCTTTTCTGAGAAGGGAGGAGCTTTAATATTTTATCTGATCCTGTTGGTTTTACCACTTCACTCATCAGGTTGGCAAACTTAGCTTGATTATGTGGGAAGTGCTAACGTGTATCAGCTACACAAGGAGCTACAGAAACTTCCCCCAAAGCCTCCTGTGCTGGTAATTCTTTTGTGATTCAGGGGCAGTGTGAGCTGAATGAATGTGAGCAGCCAAGGAGAACCAGGCAGTGCCTGAGTGTACATGACCCACAGGAAGGTGGAGCCTGGACCCTGCACAGTGCTGGGACTGTCCCCAGGCAGGGACATTCAGCCCTTGCTGACACAGCAACTACAGGAGCTTCAGGCTTAAAATGTGGTTTTAACCCAGCACAGCTGAAACAGTTAATGAACACAGCAGAGGATCTCTAGTGGAGATTATTGCATGGGGACTGTGCTCAGATGCTGGAGTTCTTTGAGATTATTATAAGCATGGATATAGGGGGAGTTCAGTGGGGCAAAAGTTGGGTTTTGGTGTTTCTGCTAACATTTTGCATTGAAAAAAACAATCTGAGTTGACACAGGCTGTGAGGAAAGCTGCTGCTGGGGGTAGGAAGAATAGAAGGCAAAGGGTAGGACTTAGTAATTACCTTTCAGGTGGGAAAAATGAGCTATGGGAGATGATGCTGGAGGTGGTTTTATTCAGTGCCTTTGTCTGTGACCTGGAAAAGGTAATGAGCAGTGAAGTCTCCAGTTTTGTTGGTGATATTACCTTTTTCAAGTAGTCAAATTGTGCTGATGCTGGGAAAATCTCACTGCCATGAGGACTCAGCTAAATGAGGCAGGCAGGTATAAAGGCAGGATAATCCCTGTGTAAGCAAGTGTAAAGTAATGAATCTGGGGAGTGAGGGGGGGAAAGCCCCCAAAAACTAAACCATGGCAGCCTTGTGTTCAGCTCTGTGCTGTGGTGCTCCCAGGATCTGCCTTGAGTCCTTCCCCTTGAAATTCTTTGAGATGTTTGGAGGTGCCAGCAAAATACTGAATGTCATCAGGGAGAGGATGCAAAATTACTTACTTTTTCCTGTAAACAATGATAATACCCCCATATCTTGAATTTTGTGTACAGTCTTTGATACATGATGTGCAGGGTGTTGTAGTGGAGGTGACAGGGAAGGTGAAGATGAAGGGGTGCAGTGGCTGCTCTGTGAGGGGAGATTAAATAGTTGTGCCTGTTCAGTTTGAAGGAGAAGGCTTGAGGAGGAAAATTGGTCAAGATCTGCTAAATCATGAAGCTTAAGCTGAATGTGCAGCAGTTCTTTGAATTCTCCCAACCCAGAATTAGTGATCATGAGAGGAAAGAAAGGGGTCTGTTAAAAACAGGTGAGGTTCATCTTCACCACCAATATCAGGGGCTGCTTGGTGCTGATTTGGGCCTTTGGCTCGGAACTGCTCATGCTAACCTGTAAAAATGTGAGATGCTGTACTCAATTGTCAACAGTGCAGATACGTTAGTTGTTTGCTCCAGTATCTAAAGTGCTTCCTGTGAAGAATTCCTTCTGTGCCCTGTCTTGTGGCTTGCTCAGAAGGATTTAAAATAAACTATCATGTGCTCTCCAGGGAGTGTACAATCAGAGCCTCCCCATGCATGGCTGTTCCCTGGTGTATCCTGTGTGAAGCCTCAGAAGTGTGTCAGATCCTTTTCCCTCCAGTTAGGAAATTTGGGATGCAGTTTGAGCTCTTGCTGATGCTGCTGTGGCTCCCAGCACCTGCTCAGACCTGAGTAACAACGCCACAGTCACAACACTGTCTGATTATATGTAGAAGACTTAAGCCTTAAGCTGCTTGTCATTAAAAAAAATGAATTGCTGGTGTCCCCTAATGGCAGCTGGCTGAATGTGGCTCTTGCTGAGGGCCTGAGACTGAGCTGTAAGGCCTCAGATTTGATCTGAGAAACACTTCTGAGGGCTTAGTCTGCCCTGCCAGTGGGTGACAGCATCGGAGTGTGTCTGTACCCCTGGACAAATCTGACAGGAGCTGAGCTTCCGTCTGAGCCAGCCAAACATCTGGCTCTCATCATCCACATCAAACACTTTAAAAGCTTCTTTTCTTCTAGAAAACACTGAGGCTGATGTAGAAGCTGCCCCAGGTCAGAGTGAAGAAAAGTCCCTGCCTGCTGCACCTGTTCCTAGCCCAGTAGCACCAGCACCTGCACCCTCCAGGAGAAATCCACCCGGTGGCAAGTCCAGCCTAGTGCTCGGTTAAACCTTTCCCTTCCTGACTGTTTTGAACTTGTGTCTGTTTTCTTTCCCCCATGCTTGTGAACTGCACAACTTGAGCCTGACTGTACATCTCAAATTTCTTTCATTAAAAAGAAGCACTTTATGTACTCCATCTTTTTTTGAAATTAAAGGGTTTTTTTCCACTTCTGTCCTGTGTTTCCCCCAGATCTACTGGAAGTGACATGAGTGTTTTCTAGTGATAGACTTGAGGGAAAGCTTTATGAAGTATTGTAATGTAATTCAAAGGAGAGTAGCTTGGTTCTAAGTGTGCTTAGAGGGTTTTTGTACTGAGATTTTTTTTTAGAACCCCTTAGCTTTACAAGGGTCTAGAATCCTGGTTAACCAGGCCAGCAAACAATCAGCAAGAGCAGTCCCTTCCTCCACATGTGGGATTTAGGTATCGAAAAGTCTTCATTGACTGCATGTGGTAAATGCCTTGAGCCCTGCTGTGCCATATAAATCATTAAGTGGTTAATGTACACCATGCTGCCTTTAAAAACAAAATAAATCTTGATACTGGACTACTATGACACAGGGTCTGTGCCAAATAGAGGGCTGATGACCAGAGCCACCTGGCCTAGTGCTGGGAAGGGGCTGATTCAGACTTTATTCAGTAAAGGTGGAGTGGATCATAAAAATAAGAATTACAGGGCATTTTTTTTACAACTGACTCAATGCTGTGCATGATCATGCTGGTGCTTGACCATGAGGTGAAAATCTCATCCTTTAAAGTGTGTGTTGTAATTTCACAAAGCTGGATTGTTGCTTAAAAGTAAATAATATAGAAATTTTGAAGCAGCGTTTCCTGTGTGGGTTTTATTTCACGGGTTTGGTTTTGCTTTGTTCTCAGTTGTCCTTGTCTCAGCCAACCTTCCCTGCTCTAACAGAGGAGAGTTCTTACACATGGCTTGAGATCACCACCATATATGCTGACTTCCCCTGAAGAGAAAATCTTCTCTTTTCATTTTTGGCTTCTAGATCAGAGAACTGTGGAATATGGCTTGATATATCATTACGGTTTACCCAAAACACTGTTTTGGGTAAGAAAAACAGAGAAAAGTGAGAAAAGTTTATTTTCCTCATTAAAAAGAAAAAAAACAGAAGACCCTAAAGATGGAGAGGGTCTTCTGGAATTGAGACCAAACCATGAAGTTCTCTGCTGTTCTGGAAGGGCTCTGCTGCCCAATAAGCCACAGCAGAGCATCCCTATGGAGCTGCTGTGTTTTATGGTGCTTTTTCCACCCTTCTGTGGGAAGAACTGGTGCCTGAAAGCACCCTGGCTTTCCAGACCACCGCTGGAGAAGCCCTGCCCTGGGGTGCTGAACCTACCGAACTGGATTTGCTGTGACCTGCTCCTGCTGTCCTCCGTCGGGGGGGGTTCCCTGTAGCTGATGTGCACCGTGCCCTGCACCGACTGCACAGAGAGCACGGGGAATAACCCATACATTAATATTTCCTTTGCAAGCCTCGTGCGCAGGGGAGCTTGTTAATGCTCCCTGATGGATCAGAAGATGGTTCAGCGCTGCTGAGGCTCCGCTGTGCTCCTTTTTCCTCGGGCCGGGGACCTGGCAGCGCCACCGCGGGGTTCCCAGGGGTGGCGAGGGTGGCTTTTGTGGGCTTTTGCTCTATTCCCGTTGGAGCCCAGCCCTGTTCCCACGCGGGGCTGCCCTCGGGGCCTTCCGCCCCGCCCCTTCATGCATATTCATGTAGCTAATATGCATATGCATGAGCGCTCTAGCCGTGCCGGACCGGGGGCGCTGCGGGAGCGGCGAGCGGGCTCCGGGCTCGGCATGGGCAGCGCGGCCGGGCCGCTGCGGGTGCTGCTGGACATGGACGGGGTCCTGGCCGACTTCGAGGGCGCCGTGCTGCGGGAATTCCGCGCCCGCTTCCCGGCGGAGCCGCGCGTGGAGCTGGAGGAGCGCCGGGGCTTCTCGGTGCGGGAGCAGTACCGCAGCCTGCGGGAGGACCTGGCGGTGAGTGCGGCTGCGGGGCCAGCACAGCCTCCCCACCCCGCTGGAAACCTCTCCCTGCCCGCCGGGCTCTGCAAAGCTCAGCGTGGGACCAGAGTTTTTTAAAAAACCCTTAAATTACCTGCAGGTATTTTTTTGTCTAGATGGAGTTTGTTTAAGGAATACTCAAGCAATAAATCATGTTTGTTTATGTAATTAATAACCTAATTCATGCCTACTCACTGTATTTACAGGTTCCTAGTTCCAGGAACTTTTGACCATCAATAGTCATCGATCAGAACTCTGGCAGTTTGGACCCTGTGGAAATGCTGACTGGATCCAGCACTCCTGTCTATCAGCCAGTGGCAGGAGCCTGCACTTTTCTGTAGGACAGGAGGGAAATGAAATTGTCATTTCTTAGTAGTAAAAAACCCCAGGGTCAGTACATGATCTTAAAATGAGCAATAAACTTCTAGGGAAAGTGTTCAGCAAGCCTGGATCAGCATCTGTTCCATTTCCTTACAGAGTCCTCAACTGTCCTGTGGTGACCAGAAGGAAGGGTGAAGTCTGGATGTACAGTATTTGTAATTTTGTCTTGCAGATCTCTCTGTTACTCATTCACTCATTAGCAAGCATTAAAAATAGCAGCAGTTTGCATGGATGGAGGGTGTTCCACCAGCTTTCTCCTGCTATTCCTGATCTCTTACCTGCTGTGCACTCAGCTTGTCAGGGCAAGCAGAAGGAATATGGATACAGGATTTCATTCTGTACAAACTCAGATAGAACACATATAGTTCTTGTCCTGCTGTGGAGCAGTGTGAGGATGTGCAAAGCGCTCAGGGAGCTTTTATTGTTCTGCTGCAAAGCAAGAGCAAGAACATGAGTAGGTAAAGAAGAAGATGCTTCAGTGAATGGTTTGATGGCAGAATTTCTACACACACATCCCTCTGTAAAGGGCTGGCTATCCTGGAAGAAGTCACTGATTATCAGTGCACAAATTAAGGCTGCATGAAACCCAAATTTAGAAGTATTGTGAATCCAGACTTCACCCTTCCTTCTGGTCACCACAGGCCAGTCAAGTTCCTTACAGGACTCTAAGGAAACTGCTGATCCAGGCTGTGCTGAATACTTTCCCTGAGAAAGTCATTGCTCATTTTAAGATCCTGTACTGGGCCTGGGAGTTTTTTACTGCTAAGAAATGACAATTCACATTCATTTCACTTCTGTTCCATAGTGAGGTAAAGGCTCCTGCATCAGAGTAAGGGGCAGGAGTGCTGATCCAGTCAGCATTTCCACAGGGTCCAAACTGCGTTCAGATCAATGACTGTTGATGGTCAAAAGTTCCTGGAAGCAGAAACCTGTAAATATAGTCAGTAGACATAAGTTTGGCTACTACATTGAATAAACAAACATGATTTTTTTGTTTAAATGAGTATTCTTTAATCAAATCCTGTGAACAATAACAAAAAAAGTTGCAAGTAATTCAAGGGCTCATGACTTTTTATTTTTTTCTTTTTTGGAAGGCCTACAATCTGATCTATGAGAAAATTGACCTTTGTTCTATTTCTGGAATCCTCATTCCCTAATTTGGCTCATGCTCATCCTGTTCCTCCCCAGACCTTAGGTGTGGCAATGAAATAACCAGATAACTGGTTTGGATCCCAGCACACCAGCAGTGGCAGAAAGCTCTTATCTTGCTGTTCTAGCGGAACTTCCTAAGGAAATAAGCTTTATGGAGCTGTGCTGTGTGTCTGTCTCCTTCAGTAATCTGGAGCTTTGGGCTGGTTCAGGTATCTTTGGCAGAACAATAAAGTTATAGTTTTAAAGATGTGAGGCTCCTTTGGGTTTTATGTAAATTCCATCCATTTAAAAACAGAGTCCTTGTTTGTTCTGCTATGGCTCTACAGAGTGTCTGTGGGACAGGAGATTCCCTGTGGAAAGTCTCTCCTTGGCTCCAGCTTCAGGGAAAGCTTTGGCAGGAGCCAGCAGCCCACACAGGGCAGTTTGTGGGGCCATGTGTCCATGCAGGGAAATAGAGCCTGCAGTTAGTCAGTGCTGAAAGGAGGAGGTCAGCTGGACATGAGGGGGTCAGCTGGACACCAGGGTGTCTCTTTGTTGCAGGTGTCAGCTGCGTCTGTCCATGAACTTCCAGGGTGTGGGATATTCTCATGGCAGGGCCTGGGAAGTGCTGTGATGATGATTTATGCATCACCTCTTGTCTCAGACATCTTTTTGTGAAAATCCTTTCTTAGGATTTTTTCCCTTCTGAGGAGCTGAGGCCTCAGAAACAAAATGTAAACAATAGTTGTCTGCTGCTGTGGAATGCAACAGGTGGATCCGTGATTGGGCTCCTGTGGATGTTTGGATTTGGTGACCAGTCACAGCAGAGCTGGCTCTCGCTCTCTGTCCGAGCCAGCTGCCTTTGTTATCATTCTTTTCCATTCTATTCTTAGCTAGCTTCTGAGAGGAAACCTTTCCTTCTATTTCTTTTTAGTATAGTTATGATGTAATATATATATATCATAAAATAATAAATCAAGCCTTCTGAACATGGATTCAACATTCTCATCTCTCCCCTCATTCAAGAACCCCTGTGACCACTGTCACAACCTCTTCCTGAGTGGTGTTCATGCTTAGCTGGTGCTGAGCAGCTCCCCCTTGAAACTTGAGTCATTACTTTGTTTTTGTTTGTTTTGATTGCAAGTTGATCATTAATTCCACACTGTAAATCCATTTTATTTAGAAGGACTTCTAATCCATTTAATTTTGTTGAAGATTTTTTCACTGCACTTGCCTACCTCCCCTCCTGTGTGCGTGGCCATTTTGTTGGTGGGGATTTATCCCCATGTTTCTTGACCCCAGGCAGTTTCAAGAAAAGGATTCGACATCCCCACCAGTGGTAAAAATTTCTGGAACTATTTTGAAGTCCTGCAAATGGGAAAGCATAGGGACAGATGTAGTCCCGCCAGTTTTGTATCCAAATTGTTATCTTACTAACAGAAGTTAAAAGGAAACATTCAGCATTGGTGGCATGAACGTGAGGAAGGAAAATGGTTTTACTTTCTTTTTCTAGTCACTTTTTTATGAGAGGAAATGGCTTCTGGTTCCAAGAGTCATCAAATCAAATTTCTTTCTCCAACAAAGCCAGACTTTTTTGTGATGTGGTGGAAACTTGCCAGTTTCTGGTGTCTTGCTGAAGGATAAAAGAGCTTTCAGACATGAGCCCCAAGTTTGTAATTCAATCTCCTTGGAAGAGCTCCAGGGAATTGTTGCTGGGATCAGGGAGGCTTTGCATGGAAACAGAGATCCGGGCAGATCTGATTGCCATGTCTGAACCTAGACAGGCTGCTTAACCTCTTCTGATCTGCATGTGAAATCAGGCAGTGCTTCCAGCTTTCTGGCTGTTGATTTATGAGTATTTGTAGGTGATGATAACTGAGTGAGCTTCAGGATCTGGGAGCCTGGCTTAACGCTCACTCTTCCTCACTGCTGCTTAATTGAAATGGGTTTTTGTTGATGTTCCACTGGTGATATAGAGCAAGGAGACCTTCAGCTGGAGTCTGAAGAGCTGGACACTTCTCAGCAAAGGCTGCAGCCTGCCTTTGAAGAATACTAAACAAGAATTAAGAATTTTCCAAACTGTTCAGTGGCATGGGAATGTATGACTTTGATGCTTGTGGAATAATGCTGCTTTGCCACCTCTGAATTTCACTATGTGACCCCAAGGAAGTTAAGATTTGTGTGTTTCAGGGTAAAGAGATATTGGAAGCTTAACCTCTCTGTCTGAAGGTGAAACTTAGGCCTGGAAGGGGCCTCAGCCCTTGGTGCTGCTGTGGGTCCTTTGCCATGATGGGATGTGGGATAAGGAATGGGAAAACCCCTCAGCTGTGACCTGCTGTGAAACAATCATTTAACACAGGCCACTGAATAGGTCAGGGAGCAATTCTTAAAATTAACTAACCAGAGCTGGATTCAAACCAGTAAATTTTCTAATAATAAAAGGCATGAAAATGTCTTACCAGTAAAAATTAAGAAGAAAAGGGACTGGAAGGACACTCCTAGCTGGAAATTGCCCTGGAAATACTGCTCTTCCTTTCAGAGATTAAAGATACCACTGTACTGTATCATATTAAATACTTTTTTGTCTCATTTTTGGCTACATTAGCCTGGGATAACATTGCTCCTCCAGAAATATTGTTTCTTTTCTATTTACATTCCCTTAAAAATGATTCTACCTTTCAAGCTAACCTCCTTCACCACCTGTTTATCATTAACTTCCTCTCTGGTTCGTGTGGCATCCCACCTGCCTGTATGGAAGGCAAGTTTACACTGAGAGCAGGTGCAGACACAAAAGGGATAAAGCCCTTTTAATCACAGAGCTCAGCCCAGTGCTGAGCCAGAGAGGGGAGCAGTGTCCCACAGCACCCTCAAACCCAGCCCAGATGGGGTTCATGGGGTGCACAGATCACCTCTCACAGAGCCAAAAGTTCTTGGGGAAGCACAGGGATTACCTGTGAACTTCTTGCTGCAGTCTCAGACTCTTTGGAGCAGATTTTCACCAGCCCATGACCTCAGGGGAACAGCTCCACCCAGGCTGGAGCCAAGGCCGCCTGCTCCTTCAACAATATTTGAAGTAGGTGGTTGAACATCAAAAAGCAACAGACATGGAGCTTTCCCAGTGCTCTCATCCTCATCTTTCCCTCTTGCTGAAGGGATTCTCCCCAGGTGTGGCTGTGCTGGCCTGGCCATTGGCACGGTCACGTCTGTACCCTGTTTGCTCTGAAGGAGGAGGCTGATGGGCAGTGCCTGTGTCTGCCCACCCCTCCCCAGTGAATCCCTGAGCCCTCAGCTAATCTCAGCCAAATGTGACAGAGGAGGAGAAGCCTCGAATTTGTTCCTTTGGTTTTCATCAGAGCCAGCTGAAAGACACCTGCTAGGAAGGGGTGGGGTGGGAGCTCTGTCTCCCTCAGCCCCCCAGAGACTCCAGTGGGTTGGGGCTGGCTGTGGGAGCAAAGCCAGGCCAGGGGCAGCTCTGCCTCCTCATGAGCCACCAGAAAGTGACTTCTCCTTGTGTGTCCAAGCTGGACCTTTCCCAGAACACAAAGGTGAGAAATTTTATAATTCACTGCTGGGGGGAAGCACCAGGCTGTTACACAGGGGGTGACTGGAGGGTGCTGTGATAGAGCACAACCACTGCTCATGGTCCTCTGTCTCCTGCAGGCCAAGGTAGCCAGTGTCTATGAGTCACCTGGCTTCTTCCTAAGCTTGGATCCAATTCCAGGAGCCCTGGAAGCTGTGCAGGAGATGCTCCACATGCAGGAGTAAGGACACTTTGCACCCTGCAGCCCTTTTCCAGGATCTATCACACTTTCCCCTGACTGCTAACAAAGGCTGTTTCTTTTCAGTACTGAGGTCTTCATTTGCACGAGCCCTCTCCGGAAATACGAGCACTGCATCGTGGAAAAGGTAGGAGAGAATTGTTTTTATTGTGTTTAATGCTGCTTTTGCAAGGCTTTGCTGTTTCATATTACCCAAGTTGGAACTACTCCTTTCTAGAGACAGTAGCTGCTCTAGCTGCCAGGCTTCCCTCAATCCCTGTCTGACGGATAGGTTCTCACACACAGAGCAGTAACTCAGGACAGGGAATCTCCAAGTGCCACATGGTGCCAGAATTGCTGTGGAGCACATGAACCCTGGGCTCTTGGAGCTGGGCTGGGACCAGCTGTGTCAGCAGGTGACAACAAAGGAACTGTTGTAGTGTGATCCACAGGGATGGGGTATTCCCAGGGGATTCTACTCTGGAGAACCACCAACCAACAAAACCTACTTCAGTCTAAATCTGGAGCCTGAGATGTCCCAGAAGAGGTCAGTGCTGTGTGGAGTGTAGTGTTGGAATAAATCCTTTTTCCCTGTGGTACAAGAATGGAAGGGGGGACTTTGATCACTAGAATGACTTAGATGGGTACAACCCATGTGCTCTGGGCAAGCAGCCAGTGCTCACAAATTCAACAGTTGGGCACAGCCAGGGCAGTGCTGAGTGAAGGCTGTCACACAAACAGGTTTAATCAGCATCCTGGGCTGCAGCCAGTCTCCATGTGGGGATTCCTAGACACAGATAAGGTTTACAGGGGGAAGAAATTGCTCTATTAGGGCTGGTCTGACAGGAGTGATGTGCAAACTGAGAGCACAGCAGGATTTTCTCCTGTTCCTTGTCTCTGCAGTATAAGTGGGTAGAGAAACACTTGGGACCCGAGTTTGTGGAGCGGATTATTCTGACCCGAGACAAGACCGTGGTGGCTGCTGACCTGCTGTTTGATGACAAGGACACCATCCAAGGTTTGAACAGCATTTCCATGGTTGGCTGCTGGCTGGGGAGCTGATTTGAGATGATTCCAGCTTTTCCCCCTTCCCACAGGCGCGGAGCCGAACCCGAGCTGGGAGCACATCCTGTTCACCTGCTGCCACAACAGGCACCTCCAGCTGCCGGCCCCGCGCCGGCGCCTGCACTCCTGGGCTGACAACTGGAAGGCCATCCTGGAAAGCAAGCGCAGGCAGTAGTCCAGGAAGGGGATGCTGTGCTCTTCCCACTGCCAGGAAACAACCAGCCCACCCCCTGCCATGCCCAGGAGGCACTGTCACTGCAGGGATCAGCCAGAGAAGAAATGAGCTGCTCCTGTCAGACACAGCGCTCTGGGTTTCTGGAAGATTGCTCTGCACTTTTAATCTCTGTAGTGTTTTTAATGTTTGCTGTTGGAGAAGAGAAACTATAAACTACAAGCAGCTGTGGTTGGATTTTTGTGTGTGTTTAACCTCACTCCTGTTTGGTTTGTGCTCTCTGGGGGCAGAGGGGAGAGAAAAAGAGGAAGAAGGCTCTCATATGGGAGCAGATCCAGTGTAGGTGTCTGACAGGAAGCACTGGGCTCAACAGTCAAACCTTTTAAATGTTATCTATTTAGCCACCTTGGTTATTGGGTTTTCTCTTGCCTCATGGCTGATAATGAAAAGAGACAAGGCTGGCTTCGATTTCTTAGCCCGTGTGCTTCTCACACAGAAATGATTACACAGCATTTAAGATAAGTTAATGTTTTATTAACTGAAGCTTTTACAAGACAGCTGTTCTCATGAGCCGGACTGCCATGACCCCCCCCCCCCCCCCCCTTTTTTTTTTTTTTTTAATTACTTCACCTTTCTCACCAGTGGTAATAAAAGACAAACTTTCCACTTCATTTCTAGAGTAGCTACAAGCCTGCCCTATGTAGTGATTCCGTAGCTGGCTGTCTGAGCCATGATTAGAGGATGGCATAACTAGTGCCATAGGGAGGGAGAGATTGTGAACTGCAAGGGCAGGGAAACTCCTTTCTCTGAAGGAGGAATACATTTCTGTGACATTTCAGTGACTTGAGTTGACACTTAGCATCACTTGTCACGGGCACTGAAGGGAAGAGGTGTAGCACAACTAGCCAGGAACTGGAGTGGATATAATTCTGTCCAATAACCTGAGCAGAACACCCCTCATTGCTGGGAAGGGTTGTTTGTGCAAGCTGGGTGCTGAGCTGCACTTGGCAAAGCACTTTCCAATGTGCAGCCATGACCTGCTTTATTTTAAATATTTGCAGGCTTAGCTGTGTGCTTGGCCCAGCTGCCGTGTTAGTGCTGTTCCTTCCTGTTTGTTAACCAAACACCAGCAGTGGTGGGACCAACTCCTCTCTTTAATGCTGCTCTCGACCTGCTGAGCAGAAAGTGAGAACAGCAGGAGGTTCCCCTCTCCACAGCCCTGCTCAGTCCTTGGGCAGAGGAATGCCCACTGCTGTGTGCCTGCTGAGGTTCCTGGCCTCCTCCACCTGCGGAGGGCTGCAGTAGTCCTGCAGGAAGATGGAGGCCAGGTTACTGAGGCGCGTGTTGGCCGAGAGCGAGAAGCGGAGCATGCACTCCACCACAGGCAGCGCCGTGGTCTGCGCACGCGACCGCGGCGTCGTCAGGAACATCAGCGTGGTCACGGCTGACACCACGGTCTCCTCGTTGGAGCTGGACAGGCAGTTGATGATGGGCTCCACCCCGTTGGCCTCCAGGATGTACTCTTTGTTTGTTTTATCCAAGCACAGGTTGCAAAGACCACCTGGAACGGCAAGAGGCAAGTGTCTGAGGTGATGCAAATTCACCACTCATCCTGTTTCTAACATCCAGATCTTCTGTATGGATGGAAAATTCTTAACGATTCCCTAGGCCACGTGTTTTTGATTGTTTCCGGCAATTTTCCACCAGCACGCTCCTCCTGCATGTCATTAGAGGGCACTGTTACTGCTGCACATAACTGCTTCCACAGAATGATTCCAGGAATGCCCACTCATCCCTACTGGAAGACACAAGGCAGCAGTTTATTGCAGGTGCTATAGAAAGCCAGAGAACGGAGTAACAGAGTTAGTAGCCAAGAAGCACAGAATGTTTGAAACCTGAAAGTTTGAGGTGCAGCCACAAACCTTAAAAATAAAATCCATTTAGTACCATCTCACAGAACCACTACCGGAATCTGGCCCCTTAGCTTATGTTCAGACCATGAAAAATCGTGGTAAGGTAGTTGCTCAAAAGATTTATTAAAATCGTCAAGTAAGTAGTCTAGAAAACCAGTTGCCAATAGCAGAATAGATGTTTACAATGTACCTGGCAAAATCTATGTATTAATGACTGCTTCTCTACAGGAGAGATTTCAGTAAAAAGTTAATCAGGTAGTGTTTAGGATAAAAAAACAAAATCCTTTCCAGAGGCTGTCTTCATTAAGCTCTGTAAGGACATGGAAGACACGCCTGCCTCTGACTTCCCTCCCATTCTGCATTAAACGAGGCTTTATTAGCACAGTGTGAGTTTGTTTTTGGAGCCCTGCGTGCATTTGGGGCGGGTTAGGGACCAAACGGAGCGCGAGGCCCGGTGTCCCTGCTCCGGTGACAGCGGAGGGTGCTCGGGGCTGCCCTTACCCATGGCAAACTCCACCAGGGTCTCGTTGTCCTCGGTCAGCATATCGAGGAACAGGTCCAGCACCTGGAGCTGCCGCAGATACTCGTAGTTGCTGGGATCGTAGGCGAAGTTGGCCAGGTTCGCCAGCACCTGCTCCTTGGCCTCTGCAAGGGAAAAGGAACAGGGTCGGAGGTGTGAGGAAATGCTCGACACGGAGAGGGCCAGCGAGCAGCGGCGTTTGTTACCTGTGCTGTCCGTCACCTGGAACTCGGTGACGAGCGCCTGCAGGTACTCCAGCCGACCCAGTTCCATCAGGGGACACCGCACCGGGCTGCCTGTTCCCCCGGGCAGCGTCGGCTCAGGGACCGGGTGTACCGAGGAACGGAGACAAACCAGCAACCTCTGCACGGCCGGAACAGCCTGGCCGCGACAGCCCGGCCGCCGCCATTTTGTAGGCGGGACAGGGCGGCGCCATCTCCCCTCAGGAGGCGCGGGAGCGGCCGCCATTTTGTGGGCGGAGGGCAGCTCTACCCTCAGGCGAAGAGGTGGTGGCTGCTCCGCGTCTCTTTAATTACATACTTTATATAAAAGGAAATGAGCCTGTGTCGAGATATTTGACTGTCTCATCATATGGCACAGCTTTGCTGTTTAAACGCTTGGTTTTGCAAAGCAGCTAACCTTTCCCTACTGATTGCTTAAATAATTTTCACTTCTGTGTATGTTTTGCTGTTCCATCCCAATGCTGTTGTCCTTGCGGTAGTGCTGCTCCTGGATCAGTTCCACTTTAAATAACGGGATTGCAATACATGGAGCTGAGGGAGAAAAGGTAAAAACAGGGCACAATACTTGCACAGTGAGGGAAATTATCTGGGGGGAAAACAATGAAACAAAGCCAGGGAGTGAATTAAGAGAGCAGCAGGTGATTCCGTCTTGGTTGTACAATGGTTTGGGCACAGAGCAGAGGAATTCCCTTGTCTTGAAGTAAGAACTTAGTGAAACCACCACAGTTTTACGTGCTGCGAGAGGGTTCAATTATGGTGCATGTTGTGTAAATACACAAGGTAAAGGTTAATAAAGATCATAAACTGTGGGAGTGGACTCTGCAGAAATTTGTACTGCTTTTATTGAAGCAATTACGTGCATGGCTGTTCTTCTGTGGATAAGGCAAGGAACAGGCCGTGAGAATATGTTGTCTTTTGTGTTATCTCAAACCCAATTGATTTTCACATCAAGCAAATTAGTCATGGACTGATCCACATGGCACCAGTGACAAGGGTGGTGGGCCGATAGCCCACACAGCTGAGGGCACTGAAATATCTGCCCATGACTACATTAAAAAGAAGGATGAGCAAAGAAGCTTCACTGAATGGAGTAATGCTAAATATTTTAACATTGTAATGGTGTGGGAGGACACAGAACATGAAAAGGAAGATATTTATTTCTACTGGTATAAAAGTTTAAGCCAGGCTAAGTGCTAACAACTTCAGCTCTTAGCATGATTATTAACTGAAGTCGTTATGTATTTATGTATATGTCTAAATATATACATGTATTTTTATCTGCATATTTGAGTATATCGATCTGAAAATGATCAGCAAAGGTGCTACAAACTGTGTCTATGTTAGAATGTTTTGCTATTGTAGTAAGAAATCTCTTCTAATGTGTGCCTTTGTAAGTGGTAAGTGTTGCTATACTTTAAAGCCTCATCTGTCATTAAATAGAAGGCGAATGAGTAATGTGGGAAAGCAGGGCAGAGAAAGCAAACACAGGCAGCTAGTCCATACAAACAGAGCACTGCTGGGATTGACTAATAAGGGGGGAGAACTGTGTTTAAAAAGGAAAAATGTGATTACTTCTGTTTGTAAGAACTGCATTTACCCACCCAATATTGCCTGTATAGTTTAATGGTCTGAGTGCTCCAAGTACTGGCTGTTTGCCAGAGCAGGGGCTGGTCTAGCCAGGGTAGTCACAGCTCCAGGGGCTATTCTGGTGGCTTCCATAGCACACCAAAGCCAGAATTCAGGAAATTTTAATTTCTAGTGGTTGTTTCTTTTCTTATAGCTGCTAGCTATGTCTGCAAACAGCAAGCCAAGCTCTTAAATTAAGCGATTTTGCACTTCAGAGGTGTCTTAGAGTGTGTAAGATTGCTGTAACCTTAATTTGGGGTTTATTGCTATTAAATATAAATCATTAATATTGAACTTTCCCAAGTATTACCCTGGCAGGGAATTTTAGGCTTTTAAGGATCATGATCTTGCAATACTTCAGTGTGAATTTCCCAGTGTGAATGTTTCATTTCAGTGAGGAAAGGTGTTTCTTGCCAAAATGCTTATCTTGCAATGGTCTTGCAGAATATCTTCAATGATAAAGGGAGCAGGGGAGGGGCAAGAGGGGACATGGGGAGCAAGGAACATTTAATTCTGGTCAATTTTTGTGGCTCTGCTATTTCTCAGAGGTTTGTAACCTGGCTGAGTTATTAGTGTTTGTCCCAAATTAAAGCCAGGGTTCTTTTACTCTCTGCAGGTGTTAAAGAAACTGCTTCAGGGAGGCTGGGGTTGCCTGTGTAAAGGGCTGACCTTAAACTAATGAGGGTCCCCAAGATTCCTGAGGACTGTGTTGCTGCCCCTGTAGGATCCCTCTGAGGGGAAATATTTATTGTTCTGTAGCACGCTCAGGTCTCTCCTTTTATCATTTGCCAAGCTCCTGCCAAAGGCAGCTTGGAGCTCAGGCTGGAAATATGCATGGGAGAGGAGACCCACGGAAAGGAGAGGAAGAGGGTTGTTTTTTCTGTTATGGGAACTAAGACATCATATTCACCTGTGGAAACAGAGCATAAAATGTTACTTCTTGTCTGCTGAGGATTTGCTTCAAACCTGTAGGTTGTGGATTACTTTTAAAGGGTCTGTGGAAAGTAACCAGGGGAGACAACCCTGTTTTCTGGCTTGAGTTCTATTAAAGGTTTCAGTCAGCAACTTGAGAAATGTTAAAATAACAGGTTTGTGAATTGGTTGTTTTTCTTCCCAGAAACCTCCCTCTGCACCTGCAAATAAGTCCCAGTGACACCAGTGATAAGTCTGGGAGTATCAAAAAGCACTTCTGAAAAGCACTCTCCTTGCCTTCCATCCTAAATTATCTTGCACAATCAAGAAATGATCAAAAAGGTATCTTTGCCTTGGTGTAGGAGGAGCTGATCTCTGTGTCAGCTTCAGTTGGTGAAGATTTTTTGGTTTTGCCCAGTACATTTCCTTTTTTATGAAGCAACCAAGGCAAAAGCATTACAGGTGGATCAATTGGCTCCATGCAGGAGGTGTCTTCCATTGCTCCTTCACCTAACCTTTGTTTCCTGTGAGAAATTTTGGTGGATTGCAGCTTACACCATATCTTGCCTGTTTTGCCCAGGACATTTGTAGTAGTGGGAGGATCTGGGGCTACATAACCTCATATTTCTGTAAGAGAACAGAAAGAGAATATAGAAAGGTGAAAAGAATTTAAAATTTAAGAATTACACACAGAGAAAATGACAGCCTGTTCAGCTGCTTAGCTGTTTATTTGCAATAGCTAGAAGAAATTTGGGACTTAATCCCTTTTTACTGCTTTTTTGTGAGAAAGCCCACTCATTTTCCTAGGAATGTACAGCAGGCTCTTTTGGTAAATTGAAAAGCACCAGTCCCTGTTTACTTCATAATTATGGACCACATAAGCCTTACATAAGTTAATAAACACATGTGATGAGAGATTAGATAAGTATATCTCCCCCTAACCATCCTATTTAAGTATAGGTTTGATCAGGAAATGCAAATCCTCCTGGGTCTGTGATACCAGGGCAGTACTGGAGAAGATACTGAGCTGTGGGAGCAGGAGCCCTTCTGAAGGGCTGCTGCCCCTTCTGTGTAAAAGCCACCTGTGAAGCCATCGTAGTCTCTGAAGACCTTGGAGTCAGTTCATCCAGAGTGGGGTTTTTTTAATTGGCTTGTTTGTTTGGTCTGGGGAGCTCTAATGAAAGCTGTGGGTTTGTCACAGGAATGTGATAGGTCAGTTCTCCAGATAAGCACTGCAGCTGAGTTTGATATAGCAGTTCTTAGACAGGCACTGCAGTTCCATTGAAAGCTGTTACTTCTTCTGTCTCACTCCCGTTTTGTGCTTCCATCTTCTTGATTGTTCTGATGTGTTGGGTTATCCTTATCCACGTGGTTCATGAGCTGTTACCCGCATCTGTTGGATCAGGGATGACACAGAATATGAACAGATTGAGCTGCTGCTGAGGCTGCTGCAGCCATTGAGCAGTGACAAGCCTAAATCCCGGGGATGTGGCAGAGAATGCCACTTACAGTGGA
This sequence comes from Agelaius tricolor, assembly GCF_023055355.1. Taxonomy (NCBI): domain Eukaryota; kingdom Metazoa; phylum Chordata; class Aves; order Passeriformes; family Icteridae; genus Agelaius; species Agelaius tricolor. The sequence goes on from NW_027269295.1 coordinate 5,480,007, forward strand.
GGCTGTATGGATAGAAAGTCAGCAACACTGGCTTTTCTCAGTATGCTTTCCCCATGGATTTCTTTTTAAGTTCTGCTTGTGCTTATAAGAAATACAAGTTATGTTTGTACAAAGCTCTCCATAATGAGAATGCTGGTGTAATTAGGCTCAAAAGTCTAAGACTAAAGAGCTGAACTCATCTCCACAAAGAGGAACTACAGTTGCTCTGTATTTTGCCCTATAAAAGGATGCATATCCTTTTTCTTAGGTCTGATATCACCCTCCCTGCCCCAAATGGATTCCAGTTAATGCTGAAGTGTGTTTACATGAGCCATGAATTCTCTTTTATGATATATTAAACTGCACTTGAGATATCAGTAGTTATACAACGTAGGCACTCCAAGGCATGGTGGATTGTTTTTTGGGGTTTTTTTTTGAGGCTCTGGAGTTAAGTTTTGAGGCTTTGAAATTGTCCTTGGCATGAAGAACTCCTGTGTATGCTTCATAGGAGAAAATAGTTGATCTTACTAGAGATTTGTCTGAGTTCTACAACCCATGCAGCTGCTTTTGTCTAATATTTAGAGATGTGGAAAATAATAACACACTTCCTGTGGAAAGTGTTTGACTTGCCACCTCCAACATGGGAAGCAAAGAGGAAGCCTGTGCACCAAAATTGCGTATTCAGATGAGGCAACAATATTTCTTTGGGAAGAACTACCCATCAATACGTGTTATCCAGCACTTCCAACTGGAATGTGCTTGTGAAATTCCAGTGACTTCTTAAAGGTGGTGACTTAACCTAATTGAACTATCCCAGCTTTTGTCTCCTGGTGCTGGGTCTCCCATGGCTGTTATCCTATGGTTTGCTTTAGGAGAGCTTAGATCTCTTTGTGCTTCATCTCCTTGGCTGGTGCTGGGTTCTGTGCTGGGCCCATGATCTGGATCTCTGTCTTGGAGTCTGACAAGGCCCTGGGGAATGCAAGTGCAAAAGGAAGATGACAGTAGTGGAAAGCAGACTGTTTTTTTCTGATCTGCCATCAGTGTTGGGCCGTGTGTTACCTTGTACAGACCACTTCATGGTGTAGCACTTTTCCCCCCGTCTTTATTTTCATATGCTCGTGATGTACTCAACTGCTGGAGGGGATTGACTTACAGCCTTTGGTTCTGTTGACATTTCACTGTATTGATATCTGGAGGGATTGTCCAAATGTGCTTTGGAAGCATCTCTCAATTTGTTTTTTTTTTCCAGAGCACAGAAGCTGAGCCCCATAAATAATGCAGCTGATATCAGGAAGAAGCTGGAGGTGTAGAAGACGTAGTGGAAATCACTGGTTATGTCTACCAGGAGACCTGAAATAGAAGTCAAAGCTTAGCCAAAGAGAAGAGGCACTAAAGGCATTCATTTACATGAACGTTAAACCTGAATCATTCAGCAAACTGACATATACAAAAGACAGGAGTTTTTAGGGTTTAAAATGTAACACAGTATGGTAATGTAGTGATTCTTATAGGCTGTATGGAAATGCTATAGGATTTGTATATTGTACTAGATTGGTTGAGTGAGAATCAGAATATTCAACACAGAAGATGATTTATTGTATTCTAACGGGAACTTTGCTCTCTTGCCTCTTAGCTCTTACTTGTCTCTTAGTTCTTGCCTTTTACGCTCTTACCCCTTTTACTCTCTTATGCTTTTGCTCTCTTACCCTCTCATCCTCTCTACCCCTCTCTTCTTTTGGGCCTGCTCTGAGCTGTGGCTGGCAGCTCCCAGCAGGGCCCTGCACCCAGGCCCTTTGCAATAAACCCCAAGTTCCACAACCTGGCTTCAGAGATCTCTCGTCTCCATCCGTCTCGACCGTGCTACCCCCGTCAATCCTACAACAAGTCAGGTGATACTTCTGTAGAAAGTATTTTTCAATACACACAGAAGTCAGGAAAGAAAGGAAATTGTATTTTTTCCCCAACCTGTTGCTTCATTTTGTTTGCTCAGCAGAGGACCCTTGTGCCACTGCCACTCAGTGGCTTTTGGAATGAGTGACCCTATTACATCCTGGGGCAGAAAACAGAACAACTAGATAGAGAAATAGCTCAGAAACTTACATAGTAAGGTCTCCAAACTGAACATTTGTCTCTAATCCTGTTTAATGAAGGATAAGGAAATTCACAGCACAGCAAGATTATGACTAACATTAAGTGACCTCAATACAAACCATTTAGAAACACGAGATATCAAGGGAATCATTTAATGTTAATATTAGAGATGGAAAAGTGATACTTAGGCCAAATATATGATGCCTTCCATCATCATAAGGCTGTTTATCAATGTGGAAATACTAGAATAATGTTTATTTGCTTGTATTTTTCAGTCAAGATTGGTGATATCTCTTTCCATGGTGTACTTTTCTATAGCAAATTTTAGGACTATGAGCAGAAATGGAGCTGCTTTTACTGTGCTTTTTTTTTTTTTCCCATCTGCTGCTCCTGTCAGAGATGACCAAGAAGGAACCTTTTTTGCTCTTTGAGAAAAGTGACTGACACGCTAATGACAGGGAGTACCATGAAATACACTGCATGTTACCACCACATTATTGAACCAGACACAATTTTCCTGCTGAGTAGCCACAATTCATTGTCTGGAGAAGAAAACTAAAGCATGAACTGAGGTTGACATGCTCAGGTTGACATTTGTTGTTTGTTGGTCTTTTGAATTTACTGCAGGAGCAGATGTGTCTTGGACAGGTCACTTAGTGGCATTTGGAGTGAACTGTGAATAATTTGTTGGACTGAGAGTCATAACTAGCTCCTTTCTTGTCTCCAGAGAAAAATTAATATGCTCCAGAACTTGGAAAGAAGACTGAACAGAAGCTTTTACTGTGGGACTTTTGAATAATGTAGGACTGGTAATAATTGTGAACACAAATAATTCATTTAATGGGATGTTCACAATTTCTTGACACTTCATGGATAAAGCAATGCAAACTGGTAAAAAGGTGAAAAAGTTCATAGTTATTCCTGTTGGCTTCTTGCCACTGGAAAAAAGCTGTCATTGCTCCCACATGTATCAGGTCACATACCAAGTGAATAATTTTTTCAGTGTGATCTTGATGCAGCTATAGAAATACTTTCCAGCTGTTAAAAGAGGCTGATGATTCTTTTCCAACCATACTTTTTATACTGCTCCCTTTGCGTAACTCACCTACACCATGGGTATGGAAACTCCCTAATTCCTCTTCTTGATGCTCCCAAACACTTGTCACCAGTTTCCAAACCACCACCTTTCCCCCAGCCAGGTTTCATAGCCTCTCTCACCTGTGAGCGGGGGCCCTATGAGGAGGGTGGTGCTCTCTAGGATGGTGAAGAGCCCTAGAGCACTGGAGAACCTGTCCATCTCCACCACATCCATCAGCACCTGGAAGGTGAGCGCCCCGACGCCGCTCATGGCTATGCTGAGGATGACGCAGTAGAGGATGAGCACGCTGAACTCAGCTGAGATGATACAGATGAAATTGCTGAGCCCGCAGAGGAGCACGGCCAGGCTGAACAGGTAAATGCGTCTTCCTGTGAAGACTCTGTGTCCTGAGAGCAGCCCTGTGAGAGGGCGGATGAAGATGTTGATGAACCCGATGATGGAGATGAGGAGGGCTGCCTTGCGTTCCTCCACCCCATTGTGGATGGCATAAGGCACAAGGTAGACATGGGGTAAGGCAAAACCCATCATCATCCAGGTTACTCCAATAGTGTAAATCTGGTAACCTTTGTTTTGACAGAAGATGTCAAAAGCCAGGTACTTCTGCAGCATCTGGAAGCATTTTGTCCTTTTGGTGTGCTGCTGGAGTGTGGGGTGGTGAGGCGATGCTCCATTGGACAGCTGTTCCTCTTTTGCTCTGCTCCCTGGCTCTTCTTTGGGCTGGGCAGACTGTGGAAGTGACCCTGATGCCAGCTGAATGGGTCTCATGATGGCTCCACAAACACAGCAGTTCAGTAGTATTCCTCCAAAGATGAGGAAGGTGTTTCTCCAACCCATCTCATCCAGCAAGTATTGAGACAGCAGCGGCCACAGCGTGAAACCGAGGGAGACACCGGTGGAGGCCACAGCATTGGCCAGTGTTCGCCACCGTACAAAGTAGTAGCCCAGCACAGTCACTCCTGCCTGGAAGCTGAAACATGATCCCAGACCTAAAGATGAGAATAAATGATCTTTCTTTATTGTCTTAAAGCATGAAAAGAGCCCAAATTCAGGGTGTACCCACAGATGATTTCATCTGCCATTGAAGCATTTTCTGACCTGCCAGGCCACACAGCCCCCAGGAACTGATTAATACTCAGAAACCCCACACCAGGATGAAGAAGGATGTTATGTGTAAATAAAACTATTTGTGTTCTTGGGTATAGTTAATATATTGATCTAAACTGATGTTTTTCTGGGACATGGTGCACTTCTTAAGTTACTATGGAATTGTTCATTAAAAGCTTGGGTTTTATATGTGCAATGTATACATGCAATGAGCAGTGCTGCTTTCCTGATGCTTTCATCAGGGCTCAGGGAGTTGCTTGTTTTTCTCTGTAAGCAGTGGCTACTGCTTAACTTGCAAGATCCAGCAGGAATGGTTACAGAGTAAGGAACTAATTTCTCTGTGTTTTTAAAAACCAAGAGTTGAACGTCAGTTACATAGGAGAAATATTTGGAAAGGAAGAGTTCCCATCTGTTACTTCTGTTCAAAACCAACAGGGTCTTTTGTTAGAAAAGATGTCTCCATTCTCCCCCAGTTTGGGAGTGGTGAAATACAAGCTCAGGGAACCTGAGAAGGACATTATCGCAACACATTATGTTCCAAGATTGGAAAAACAACAAAAACCCTCCCTTCTTGAAAGACAAAAGGCTGAGAAGCTACTAAAATGAACAGACATCCTTTTTCTCCATGTTACCCTCTGGAGACCTGTAGCTTTTTCCAGAGAGAAGCACTTCCCAGTGAGGTGTGTGCTAAAGGGGTGTGAAGGCCAAGTCTAGTGGCTGTAGGATTTCTGCTGTGCTGGGAGGCTGTTGAGTTCTCCTATTTCACAGATGAATGGAAAAAATGTGACCACTTAGTTGGGGCTCTCTCATTTCCCATCTCCAGCACAGCAGCTGAGTTTCCTTGCTTTCTAGTACGTACCAGTGATGAGGCCAGCTGTGAGGTACAGCTGGCTGATGGACTTGCAGAAGGAGCTGGACACCATTCCCAGCCCGCTGAGCAGCCCACCTAGCATCACCACGAACCTGCAGCCAAACCGCTTCACCAGGATGCTGCACAGGGGCCCTGGAAGTAGAGAAGAAAAAGGGAAGCTGTTAGGGATGAAGGAAGTATTTTGTACCTGCTGGATTGCTGCAATTATCAAATGATGTAGTCTAGAGACCCTGAAGGTTTTCCCAGCAGCTTAATGTAGTGGGGGAGACAGGAAGAGAAAATATATTCTGTGATCCTCCCAAGTGCTTGGCCAGCTTGTTGGCTGAGGTGACGTCTGTCATCTGCTGGGATTTTGACCATCAAGTAGGATGTGAGGGATTTTCATTAAAACCCTTGGAAATGGACTTCTGGTGAATTCCGTGAGATTATGATAAATTACTTGTTTGTTAATGACATTAACATCCTTCATTTTGGGGCAGGGAAAGATTAGATCACATCTGCAGCCCACCAGTGGGAGGGTGCTTCTCTCTGCATTCTCTGGGAGAAGAAGATCTGAAGGTAGTTTCTTTTCCTGTTCCCTCAAGAATCCTCAGGGTTTTCCAGGTTTTATTAACATTTTTCTCAATTCTGAACACTTAAGGTTATGGAAGCAAATGCAAAATGACTGTAAGCTGCAGAATTAGGAGTCAGTCAGTGTAGGGAATATAACCTGTGGCATATTTGTGACCTAAATCAACATCTGGTTTGAAATAAAATCCACACAGCCAAGTGAACAGTGGAACATTATTAAAATTAGGAGTGCAGCTGTCTGTATTTTGATCTGCTTGGGAGATTTTCACCTTAGACTTCACTGGCCTTTGAAAAAGTGTCCAGCAAATGTGACTGGATTATTTTTCCTCCTGCTGAAGACATTAAGGATGGTACTGCTGTTTAACTAGCCCAAGAAAGCATAAATTGAACAATATAAAAGAATGAGATTGACTCTAAAAACCATAAGGGTTTGTTGTGAATTAGTTCCTGGTTACTTGTTGTCTGGGTTTCAAATGTTATTTCTCACTTGCCTGGGGCTTTTGTACTTTCTTTTGCAACAATATCAACAAAAGTGCTGCATTTATATGAGTTAGTGCAGAGTGTTCCGTGTGCATGGATATCTAGGAGCAGGAACCTGTAATGGCCTGAAATTCCCTTTTGGACACAGATGTAGCACCCTAGGTCTCTCAAATTATCTTATAACAAAATAATCTCTAATGGCTTTTACCTAGGAACGCAGCACTAATAATGGAATATGTTTGGCTGAGTTATGAGCTATTGTTTGCCCTGTGCCCTTCCCCATTTCCTTCCATAGCTCTCCTGCATGGAGCCTTCTCCCAGTACTGACTGCTCTGGGAACAGGCTGCTCTGCCCATTTCCCTTTCTCTTCCAATTTTTGCAACAAATAATTTTTTTCCCCTTCAGTTCCTCTGAATTAAAAGGAATAAATGTGAAGAAAAGAGAGTGGCACCTTTAAGAGACACTAGTGACAACAGCATGCAATTTTGGGAAAGATTTAAGTGCTGAAATGTAACTGGAGAACCTGAATCAAGTAAAGCCTGGCCCCGTCCAAAGGAGGTCAGAAGTTGCAGCAAAAGCCATATGTGCTTGGCCTGAGAGGGAAGCTTTGATCTCTGTTTATTTTGGGGTTTTTTTTCTGGTTTATGTTACTGCTGCCTCCTGCCACTGGGGGAAAGAATAAATCCTCCTGTGCTCTAACACCCTGCAATAGGAGACATAATTGGCAAGCAAAGTACAACTCTCTGGCTGTGCCCTGACAAATTCTATTGTGAATATCAACACAAAGCTATTCTTTCCTTATCAAATTTATAACTTTTGGATCTATGTATTGGCTGTCATTGTATTACCTTTTACAGTGGTTCTAGCCTCCTACACAACAATTACTTCATTAAAAACGACAGGATAATTGACATTCTTGTGGATACTGCCAGAGCTGTCCTTCCTGGACATGCTGGGACCAAGCTGCTTCTGAGATCATTTCCCAGAGCCAGCAGGTCCCAGTTGGATCCTACCCACTAATGACAGAAGGATCACAGGGGCTGGAAAGCAGGATGGGCAATGCCCAACAGCTTCCAAATTCCAAGCCCCGAGGATACTACTTTATTTCTGCTGACTCTCAGTGGTGATTCCTCCCCTTGTCACTTCCCTTGACATGTCTTTCCATCTGCGTCTTGATATTTTGGACCCAGCTGTTTCTGCTAAGGTGCAAACTCTCAATTCGATGCAGGTGGCTGCTAGCCATATCCTGCATGGTACAGACTGAACCTGCCATAGCCTTCACATCAGTGGACTCAGGGCTCTGGGGTTGTTTTTTTTGCTTTATAATGTAGTGTCAACTTTCACCAGCATTGGAAGGCAGCAGGAATGAACTCAAGGAGAAGCTTGGATACATGGGCAACACTGGGAACTTTCCTTCTGTTGCCTGGTAGGGTTTGGGTTGTCTGTTTATCAAATAAGCACAGGATTTGTATGGGTCACAAAGCACAGACCACTCATTGGGAAGTCCTTGAGCTGCTGGGGATTTAGTTTTCTCTCTGCAGGAAAAGAATCCCCACATCTGTGTGTGGAATCTGGGACCACTGCCCTGTGCTGCTCCCATATTTTTTTTGAGGGGAAAACCAGTGATTCACTCCAGTATCCACAGAGCACAATGATCCTTCCAGCCCTGCAGCCATAGGTGCTGCCTGACCCACATTCTGCACTGATCCAGCCCTGCTCACATCCACCCTGATGCCTGCGTAGGTGTGCGCTCTGTGCCACCGCCCAAGGAGCTGCTTTTAAGGCTTTGCCTCAGCTGGCAGCTGAGGAGCTCAGCTTTTGGCATCTCTTCAGCCACAAAGAACAGAGCTGTCATGTGGCATTTGGAAGGAGATGTGCTCTCGTGGACAAGATAAACCAAGAAAGCACCAGAGCTCCAGCACTATGTGCTGGCTTATTCAAAGAGCTTCTGTGAGAAATAATTATGTTTTTGCTGATCTGGAAAAACTGAGCTGAGAAAGGGATTTGCCTTCTTTGACCAAGGGTCTTGGCTGACTCTGAGAGTGACAAAAGGGAGCATGGAATCTGTGGTCGTTTAGCTTTGGACTGTGAGATCCAACTGTCTTGGAAATGCTGTGCACTGCCAAACAGCCAGTCCCTTCCACCACCCGCTTTAATGAAATGCTGAAAGTATCCTCATTACATCCCCCCACCAACAGCACAAGGGCAGGAGGTGGAGGAGGCCATTCCCTGCCATCACTCACCCCCTCCGTGCAGCACGGCCACCATGATGGACGGGAACCATGATGTCTCGCTGTTGCTGGCCTGGAACTCCTGCTGGAGGTCCGTGAAGAAGATACCGATGCAGCAGGGGAAGCCCAGCGTCAGCCCCTGCAGCACCACTGCAGCCAGCAGGACCATCCATGCCCATCCCTGGTCCTGGGGCTTGGCAGTGCCGCGTCCTGCTGCTTCTCCTTGGGACATGATAGCTCCGTTCTCCTCTCAGCCAGTCTGCTGGGGAAGGGAGTGCAGCTACCACGCAACCCTCAGCCCAGCGAACAGGCCTTCAGGGAAGAGCTGATGGTGTTCCTGAGGCTCAGAGCACCGGTGAGTCCCACACCTTTCCCAGCTGACACTCTTGACTTCTTGCTCTGCATTTCTTCCAGCACCTCCCTTCCTTCTCACTACAGGATCCTGGCACCAGATTGTTTAAGAAACCACTGCCTTCTCCTTTTATATTTCACAAGACTGTGACCACAGCCAGGTAGAGGACAGGACCACACCTCCTCTGAGGTATGAATTGGCTTTACCTAGTTCCGCCCTTATTTTCCCTTTCACCTGCTTTCATCATATGGAGTCCCCTTGCTGGCAATTGCTAAGGTCACTCAGTCCCTGTGCCGAGGAGGAAAAACTGCAAATGCCAAGCAAAATAGAGACCTATAAAGGTTCTGTGTCACAGCAGAGCTCAGCGTGAACCTTTCAGGAAAACTACACCTATATACAAAGTGCTGGTGGTGAAAAAACATTTTAAAAGCCATTAATTAATTAGAATCCAGTGATGGCAGATAGGCTTTTGCTTTACCTCTCTAGATCTAGAGCTGCTTCTGAGAGATCCCAGTTTGGATTTCTCTGAGACTGACAGAAACATATAGCAATAGCATTCTGCATCCTCTCCACATGAATAAACATGCATAAAATAATAATCTCTGGCAGCTGGATGAGCTCAGAAAAAGTGTCCATAAGGTAAATGCACAGCGCAATATTTACTTAGCACTCGAATAGTGTTTTTTCCCTAAAACAGCAGCTGCATTGAGGTTTTATGTGCAGCTTTAGAGATGAATAATAGTTTGATTTTGCTCATTATTTCAAATATGCCATGGTGGCAGAAAGTTAGTTTCATACCTCAGGCTGAGACCAGAATCTGTCAAACGGAGGGCGGTGCCGCGTGGCTGCGGCTCATCCCCTGTGTGCGCAGCCCGGTCAGCTCATGGCCCACGGTCAGACCCTTCTGCTTCAGTAGCGACTACAGGCTTTGATGAAGTCTTTTGCAATATTAACCTAGGCATCATTTCTGTAAACAGGGCTCTTATGCTGGCTGGCTCACAGCCAGAGAATGAAAAAAAAAAAAAGGCTGGGAGCAGAGGGGGCCCGTGGGAAGGGGCTCTGAGATGCAAATCACGGTGGTGGTGCTCAGCACACTTTAATCCTTTGTCCAATTTAGCTGGGCGCAGATAATGCAACTAATTCAAGTGCTTGTCTCTGTGGTGTGAATTAGCTGGATAACAGCCTAAAACCTCTCCCCGGCAACAGCAAACCTGCAAAAAAAGGCAGAAGCACAGATCTTCTCTGTTCCCAGCTGCCCTGTCCAACTTTTGAGTTTGTCCAGCAGATTCCTGGCTCCCCTCACATCTCCCTGGGTGCCTGCTTACGGGGGAGGACTCTCCAGTGGGGCTGCAGACCCCATGGCTTTCGTCCACCTTCTGCCCCAGGCTGCAGGACACCTTTTCCCCTGGGCAGCCCGACCTGGCAGTCGCTGCAAGGACCCTGGGGATCAGGTACCACACGACCTCCTCGCTGCCTCCTTTACAAAGGTAAAGGAACAAGATTATTCCAGCTCTGGTTTAGCGGGCTGCGCCACACCGAGCAGCAGCAGCGCCGCGCAAACCCGCGGATTAACCCTTCCAAGGTATCGAGATAAGATGGACGGTGTGAAAGTGGAGGGCTGGTGTGTTGATGCTCTTAGGCAAACTGCTCCTGGTGTTGAGCAGTGAACGTGACAGGACTGGGACACCTGTGAAACATGGGCAGATTTTCACACGCACGTGATCATCCCTTCTTAGTAGGGCTGGGAATAGGATTGGAGTTCACAGCAATAGCCACACCTGGGTGCCTGCTGCAAACAGTGTGCTTTTGTTGGGAGCAGGTGAAGAGTGCAAAGGTGCTTCTCTCTACCAGCCTGTGGAGCACCTGAGGACACATGAGTGCCCTGGATGGGACACAGGGAACAACTGCCCGTTTCAGTCTGTCTCTCCAGCCTCTCTCTGGCAGTCACTGTCTGTCCTGATAAGCTAATCCTCTCCTGTTCATGTCTGAATGTTGTTTCTTCTTCCAGTGATCCCTGAGACATCAGCATCCAAACCTTGGATTTCTTTAGCTGTTGTGGAGCAGCCCTGGTAGCTGTTGTTTATGACAGCAGACCAAAAGTCCTTCTTCTTCTTCTGTGCCTCAGTTTCTCTCAGCTCCGATGGGGGAAAAACAGCTGCTGGCACAAGGGCTCCTGGCTGCTCCCTGCAAGAGCAGGGAGTGTTGTGTCCCTTTATGCCAAGAGATACAACAGCCTGGGGCATTTATGTAGCTCACCTCAAAGGATGAGGTTTATATTTCACAAATACAGGTTTATGTTATGCAAATAATGATATTTATAGTCTTCAGTAAGAGCTTGTAGCTGGGGCACCTCTGCAGGGAGATGAGCAGCCCACTTCTTCTCTGGAGTCACTGAGGAGGGAGACCCAGCCACAGGGTCCAGCAGGAAAGTCAGGAATGTGGCTGGGGGGACAAAGAACTGCTGCCCAAAGCAATGGGGCTTGGAGGGGTGCTCAGAGACTGGACAATGCCTGCAGTTTGAGAGCAGGAATGGGATTGGAGAAGAAGGTTTCTTGCACCATCCTGCCATCAAGCTCAGCCCTGGCATGCACTGGACACATATTTTATGAATGTGTAAAATAAGCTGCATGTACAGAAGCGAGATGTTTACTGTAAACTGAGCAGGGTGGTAAACTGCTTTTTGGGGTCACTAAGTGTCTGTTGAGGGTAGGAGAGCCAAGCACTTGTCTTGGTAAATACCTTTATAAATGACTTTTTAAGCACCTTTTCATCCTGAGACCATGGCTTGCTTTCCCATCCTCTCCCATGTAGCTAATCTTGTATACCAGTTGACTTTTCCAAGGTCATCCAGTGAGGTGACAGCAGAGAATCCAGATTTAGCTCTGATTAAAGCATCAGCCCAAGTGGTGCAGCCTGGCCCAGCGCTATGGCTTCTCTCTGCTGGATGTCACTTGTCAGCAATTGGTTGCAGCCCTCAGGGGGCAGGCTGTGCCTAGGGCACGGTGGCTGTGGCTGCAAGTCCCCTGTTCTCTCTCTGTCCTTACCAGCATGTTACAGCTTGGTAAACCAGCCCTGAGCTCAGGAGCCTCTGCAGCAGCTTTGGGGCTTAAAAACTGGGTTTAGTGGTGGCCTTGGCAGTGCTGGGTTAATGGTTGGACTCAATATTATCTTAAAGGTATTTTCCAACCTTTAGTTGGAAATGGTTCTGTGATTCTTTGTGGTTGGATACCAAAGTGCAAACGCCTCTGAGCTTGCAAATCACACTTGAGAAAGATCAGTTGAATTTGTTCCAGAGATCCAGATTAGCAAATCCTCTGGCAGATTAATTCTTGCAGAGGAAGTGTGGGGGGTTGTTTGGTTTTGGGTTTTGTTTTTTATCTAAAGCAAGGGAAATGAAGTGACATTTCAGCTATGGGATTGCAGAGTGCTTTGTGGCAGGGAGCTGTTCCCACCCCAGGTTCAGTCACAAATTAAACTCTTGCTCTGATCCATCCCTGGAATGTAGACAGACCCAACAGAAATCAAGGTCTCAGAGCACCTGAAAACAGGTTCCTGAGGCTGGGACAGGATCTGAAGAACCCTGGCAAAACCCCTTCAGACCAGCTCTGCTAGTACTGAGAAAATGGTGCTGTGCCAAGGATGGAGGAAGTGCTGGTTTATCCTGACTTTCCCAAGCAGCTCCCATAGCATCACTCCCACATCCTCCCCCTGCAAAAGGGAGCAGGGTCCTTCCTGCACTAACAGGTCTTAATTAGCACAACCAGCCTCATCTGTATCCTCCTCCTATACCCCCTCCATCCTGTTTGTTCCCCAGCTGCATTTATGCCCAAATCCTTGCATGGATCACATTTGCTCAGTTTCACCACTGCTTTCTGCTCTCCTGGGTTGACTTGGGGTCTGCTTGGCTGCTTTGTGCTCGTTAATCACTGATAATGTGGCTGTAAGACCAGGTGAGAAATCCCCCTTTTGGGACTAGGTTTAATGGCCATTAGCCAGTGCTTGGATAAAATGGCTTAGCCTGGAGATGGGAAATGAGAGCTGAGGAGGCAGCTGGCACCAGAGCATGCACAGACAGCTCCCATTGGCCTGCAGGAATTCAGCAAGCTGTGGCTTGTCCCTGCTCTTTATCCCTGTGGTGGATCTCTGGCTGGTGGGTGACTGCAGATGGTTTGTGTGCATGCTGGCCCTTGCCCTCCTGACTGCCACCATCCCCTCTGGTCCCCAGCTGTCCCAGAGCCTGTGCTTTGTGTACAAAGTGTGGTGCCAAGAAGGACAACATTCCCTGAGGCAATGGGGATCTGGAGATGAGTCTGAGGAAGACATTGCATAAACTCATGGTGAAGGTGGCTTTGGGAGCAGCTGTGGCTCATGCGGTGTGACACTCTAACCTGCCACACTGCCCTGGCCTGCCCTGGAGTGGACAGAGAGAGGGACCATGGAGTATCTGAATAGATGAAGGTCCTTGCTAGGAATCTGGCTGAGGTTACTGCGGATATCTGGAAGCTGTGGGTGCTTTTCTTCCAGCAATTGCCTGCATTTGGGAAGATGAGGGCAGGGTGTGTTCCTAGGAAAATGAGGCTTCTCAAGAAATGAAGTTACCTTGTAAATGAAGCTGCAAGAAAACTCCTGCATGTAAGGATGTGGCAGAGGAAGGGAGAAATGGGATGTGATGCAGCTGTGGGTAGTCTAGCCCTGCTGCAGGGCATCTCTTTCATAGATTGATATTTTGATCCTGAACTGTGGCTAAAAGTTCCCTCTAACAAGCTTTTGATTATGATTTAAATTGGCTTTTATTAATAAGGAATAAGGGACTCATTGGGAGTAGGATCAAAAGGAGTGTTTCCTTGTGTCTTCCTGCTGAATCTGTGGAGCAGTTGGAGGAGGTTGTGGGGGGTTGAAGGTGTTCAGCCAGAAATTTTGGAGCATGGTTTTTAGGAAGCCGGCTGGTTTTTGGGCTCCAGCTATTCAGCTTTGGCTCCTTAGCTCTGGGTAGATGCTCTGGCATCCCAGCCAGGCCCTGCCCAGGTCTCCTGTCCAAGGAAGATGTCCTGCTCTGAGGAAAATATGGGTGATGCTTAGAGGTCATAACAGGGTAGAAGAGAAGATACAGCAACTTAGTGCTGACACTGAGGCTCATACCCAGAGGGATCACAATGTTTAGTTTTGTGATTTCTGGAAAAGGAAAGGCAGGAACTTTTTATCCCAGTGGGAAGTGCAGGTCCTTGTGTGCCTTAGGATCATATTTTCAGAGGGGTATGGAAACAGCAAAACGTGGCCTTGAGCCTTTGTTTCAAGGGCAAATCCCCATTGGTTTGGCAAATATGTCCCTCTTCTTCTTACTTTTTACATGTTTCTTTGTATTAAAACTTTAGATAAAAACACACTGGAACATGAGGTTGAGGATGACCATTTATTAGGTGTTTTCTATCTGTTTAGTGTCAAATCTGCCTGCTTTTCTAGGACATCTTGAACTCAATGCCCAGGTCAAAGGCCTGCCTCCTTGCTTGGTTGCCCAAATGGTTTTCCTCATTTTTAGATGCTGTCATTTGAATTCATCAAGATCACTGGTGCATGTTTTCCTGGCTTTGGTAAAGGACCTGCTGCCTAGATGGCCCTGGGCTCAAGGATATTCTTGGTGACATAGAGACCAGTGGAGTTCTCAGCTCACTGATGAAACCTGAGGACTTTGTGCACTTCACACTGGGGAACACCTAGGAGGGATGGAGGCCTCTAACAGGAAATATTACCAGAAGGTCAAAAAAGCTTATCTTTTGAGATAAGCCTTTGCTCATCTGTTACACCACAATTTGAAGGTAATTACTAGGGTATTGCAACTCTTTCTTTACTGTGGTTTGGAGTAACCAATGTGTTTCTCCAGCCTGGAAAGCAAGAGGGTATGAGGCAGTTATTTAACCATGTGAAAGTTGGGTTAAACCGTCAATAACTGCCTCAAAGCCAGATCTAGGTAGAAGGACATGGCCAAGGTCCTTGTTTCCCAAACAAATTAGAAAGCTGAGTTGAAAATATCTGCAGGCTTCCTGTCTGCAGACAGATCTGGCTTGATTACTTTTTTCCGGGTGAGGGTGGGCGGGTAAGTGAGGAATTGACCTTCGTCTGTGTGAGAGCCTGAGGCAGAGCATGAGAAGGGGTTGTGCACGATGCAAGTATGGCTGTGGCAGGACCTCTGCATCGCTATGTTTCACCCTCCCACGTGTGCAGAGGGCAAATGCAGTCTCAGTTTCCACTGCATTTTGCTGGAGCCCCAGGCCAAGCAGCTGGATGCTGATGGGTGCCTGACACTGCTAAAACCGTTTTCTATCTTTAATGTCAATTACTATTTCCTCTTTGTCCACAGACACGAACAGGCAGGCTAGAAAAACCAATTAATTAATTAATTGAGTTCCAGGAAAAACTGTCAGGGGCAAGGTGAGCTGCCAGCTGGGGTGACTAATGGGAATGTTGTGGGGAGGTGAGCACCAGCTCCAGGGAGCCTGGTGGGCCCTGGACACAGCCTGGAGGACAAGAGGGGGTCTGAGCCTCTCTTTCCAGAGGAGGATGTAAAATTGCTCATTTTAAGTGCTTTCCAATGCAGAGAAGTCTGATGAGGGGATTTTCAAGTTCCTCTGCCATAGCTTAGTGCATGCACTACCTACTGACTTTACTCTGGCTATCAGAAAATGTGATGTTCCATCATTCATCTTTCCCCAGGCACCTGGCGAAGCCACCTGGAGAATTTTTTCCCCCTGGTTGTCTCTGGGGGTAGGAGGGGCCAAATCCTGCTATGGGCAGGTACGAAATCCCTTGGGTGTTTTTGTGGTGCCATTCACCTCCTGCCTTGGTGGTGGCACAGCCCCGTGGACAGAGCCCCTCACTCACAGGAGCTGCTAGTCCCTGGGGATGTGCCCTCACTGAGTATCCCATATCTTCTTGGGGCAACAGCGTTGGGAGGCAGCCTGGGGTGCTCTGATCAACCCAGACAAGAGTCAGGGCCTATAACCCTCTGCTGAGGTCAGTTCTGCTGCAAACCATCCCCTTTTCCCTTCTGCTGCTGCAGCAGCTCTAGAGCAGCCTGGGTTTGGCAACAGGGAGAGCTGAGCTTTGGGCTCCTGGCAGCAGCAGGACCAGCACATTAAGAGCTGATCTACAGGCTTGATTTTCACTTTGGGTAAGTTAACACATGCTGCCAATCCTGCACAACCTCTCATCACTTGGTAATGCTGAGACATCACCTGTTTCCTGCAGCAACTAAAAAAATTAATTTTTAAAGGAGATCATGGGTTCCAAAGCCTTGGATGGGAAAGTGAGGGATGGTGCAAAGACCTGGCAGCTCCAGCTCCTGGTTCCTGTAGGAACCACAGAGCAATGTTTGTGTCTCCTGCGTGGTGACATGGCATTGTGTTAGAGGAGCCACCTGCCTGGCAGACCTGGAGCTGGTTAAAGGTCCTGCAAAGCCTTTTCCAGCTTGTGCGGCCTTATCAGACAGCCCTAAGGTGGGGTAGCAGGGAGGTTATGGCATTATGTAAATGCTGCCTGTAACCTGAATTTCTGCTGACAAGCCCTCCCCGATGAACAGATATGTGTGTGGTGTCAGCAGTGCCAGCACTGCAGTTTCCACCTCTGCCCAAGACTCTGCTAGCACTTGAAGTGTGTCTTTGCTTTGGGCAAATTCACTGGCAGTGCAGACCTGCAGCCAGGTCTGGGATAAATGGGTCTAGAGGTTTGAAAATATTATCTTAAATCAACTCATACTGTGTGGTGACTTGGCTTAGCCATGGTTTCTGGTGAGCTCCCTGTGTGGGGAGAGTCTCATCCTCTTCCACTGTGCTGGTGTTAAACCCTGGTTTGGGGATGTGTCAGCCCTTCCCTGCTCTGTGGCTTTGAGGGTCTTGTGGCAGTAAGGATGGAGACTGGCAGCCTTCAGAGTACCCCCAGGAGGCAACAGCCACTTGCAATCAAGAGTAGGATTAACTCATATCAAGACTTCTCATTCTTCACTTGTGTCCTTGCTCTTCCTTTTCATTGTGTTGGGCCTGAATTGCTCATGTCATCCAACTTTTGGCAGCACCAAAGCTGAAAGAGTCAGACCCTTCCTCCATGTGGTCCAGTGTTGAGTAGGGGTGTAGCAAATGACAACTGACAAGAAAAAAAAAATCCTCTTCCCGTTTTAGCTACTCACATTTAGTGGTTGTATTAATGTTCTACTTGTTTGTGGTTATCAGTGGAAATGGTTAGGATAAATGTGGAATTTGAGGTTATTTTATAGACTAAAACATCAGAAACAAGCTTCAGGTGTACCTTTATCCCTGAAAGCAGCCTAGGAGGACTCCAGATTCTCCTTTTGGCAAATGACTGTTAGAAGTGAAGCCAGAAGCAAGTGCCCAATCTGCTATTTTCCCCCCATAATGCAGTATCTGTGTGCTGCAGGCAAAGCAGCAGGCTGCAGACTGCCCTTCAAACTTTTCAAACCCATTTCAGAAACTTTATTGGAAAAAAAAAAAATCACAGCATCTCAACTGTTATTCAAACACATTTAATAAACAAAGAGAAACAGTAGCAAAGGGCACTGACACGTGACAAACTGTACAAAACCTCCGGGTAGGAGCCCAGGGCTCGGCTACTCCGGCCCTGCCCTGCAGCCAACCAGGCCCCCTTCGCCTCAGCCCACTCAGTCACCCCTGAGAAAAATTAGTTTTTAAAAATGTGCAGAAACAAAGACACTTCAAGAGGTTATTTCCAGTCTTGCCATAATGGAACAATTTAGGCCACTGGGAAAGTTTTAAAAAAAACAAAGTGTCATACACTCCATTCCCAGGATTAATGCTTTAAAGTGAACCTTCCCAAGAGGCATAAGCGCTCTTGAACAACCAGTAGATCTACCCCTGCTCTCCTACTCTACTCACCACAACATGCTACATTTTTTTAGAGTGAATGGGACAAATTTCATCCTAATTCAGCACTAATTTTGATATAGTTGTGACTGAGTGAAAGGCAATGGAAGGAAAAGCCCTGTTTGAGCACAGAAGGGATGCAACTGGTGCATAATGCTGAGACCTGCCCTGTCTCAGGGTAAAGGTGACTTAGCAGAGTCAGGGAAGGAGAAATCCTTCACTTGGAATGTACCTGCTCTGGATGGACTTCATGCCTGGACCTAAACATCATCCAAAAACTTGAGCATCCAGTACCAATGATTGGTTTTGTACCATAAATTTGTTCTGCTGAAATTCAAACAGACCTTGTGATGGAACTCAAAGAGTCCATGGTCCCCTGGCACCTTCTCACAGCCAAAAGCAGCTTGAAAGGGAAAACCAAGATGCAAGTTGGATCTTTCTTGTGCTCATCAGTTAAGCAGCTGTGCCATTCACCTGCTAATGGTCACTTTTAGGCTCTCTGTGGCTCAGAGGGGAGAGCGATGGCATCACTGCATCAGGCAACCCTCCCTGGGCTTCACCACGTGTGACACAAAGCAGCCAGGGAAGTATTTGTTATTCTTGTTTACTGGAGCTGTACTGGACAGAAAGTCTCCCTCTGCAGCCAGTGTTGCTTTGAGCTCCATGGTTTAACAAGGTGCTCAGCTGGCATCAATGTGGCAAACACAGCCTGACCAGTTCCTGTTGCCTTTAGTTTGGTATTTCTTGACCAGTTCCCAAAAACTCCCTCCTCTGAGGAAGGGCAATAAGACAAATGAGTGTCAAAGGGCTTTTCAGGCTGCTAACTTGCATACATGTGCTTGATTTCTTAGCTATGAGCACAGACAGTGGCTGAGGCTACAGCATAGGGACAGAGGAGGGAGATCTGTACACATCACAGTGTTGTTCAGGCCCAGCCAAGGTGTGTAATCTGATCACACCAACACCAGCTCACCATGTTATAAACAGGGCAGATGGAGGGAAGCAGAGCTGGGTTTTTCAGTGTGATGGAAAGCCAGCTGTGATTTGACAGCCTGTCACTGACACAATGTGAATTCAAAGACATTTGGCACAGTCTGTTGTTACCAGGACTAATCTAGCACAGACAATTAAGCAGTCCGTCTTGAGAATGAGGCAAGGGCTCCACTGGAGGAGGTACACTGGCAAAGCAGGATGGAGGACAGGCAAGAGGACATGCAGAAGGACTGGAGAGAGGCAGAGCACAGCGGTGCCACTCAAGTGTCTTTGCTGCACATCTTGGTCACTGAACTGGTTGTTGGACTGTTGGTAGGACCCTCTCAGCAACAAGTGGTAAAGATGGAAAACCTGCCTAATTCTGTGCCAAAACTTTCAGGAGAACATGGGTAGCTGAAGCCCTCCAGAAAGGAGCCCAACCCCTCAGTCCAGGTGAGGAATTTTCTGGTAGCTTATTGAGAAACATCTGCTCTGAGCTTGTCAATGTCTGAATTCCAGCATCTCCTAAGCTTTGCTGTAATGTCAGTTTGGGACTGAAAATGACCTAAGTGCCAGGACACTCAGGCTACAAAGAACAAAGCCAGGATGAAAGGGGAAAAACATGCAGCAAATTCCTATGAAATTCCATTTACCAGACTAGGAGGGACATGCCCTTGGTTAGGGATGGCACAGAGTAACAGAGGGGAACCAGTGACAGCAGTTAGTTTGGCTAAGATAAGAATTCAAGAGAGGCACAAACGAACATTTTGCACATCCATCCAAGGCATTCCAAAAAAAAAAAAAAAAAAAAAAAAAAAAGGAAAGAAAAGTCACAAAAGTTGACACATCACTTTGGACAAGAAACATTACAATAGTTTGGCAACTTTTCACCAAACCCCCCCACCCCAGCTCTGTGATGTCCCTCTGTAATTTGAGGTGATCTCTTAAAGGTGGGGACATGAGGGGGCTGCAGGTAAATCACTGTGTAAATCGGGGATCTCCTCTGCAAAGGATCTCGTGGGGTCAGACAAACCTGCCTGCTTGGTACAGTACGAAAGAAATTCTGCCTGAAGCCCTCCCTGGTGAGAGGGAAGGAGACAGAGCCCACACTGCTGGAGACAAACAAGGCAAAGCTGAACTTGGCAGCAGCAAGTCCCTAAACCTTATGACTTTGCACTAGGCTAAGATATGGCCATGGCAGGATACTGGGGAGGGAAGATGTCACCACTCTTCCTCTGTGGAGAAGTGTAAAGGATGGGATTATCACTCTATCACTATTTTGGGTGAACACAGGTCTCTTTGTTTATGCATACAAAGTGATGGGCTTTGGAAAATACCAGGAGCCCATGTGGAATAGTGTTACCAATGAGACCTGTGTCAGATGGATACACAACTCCCCTCCCCTCAGATCTAAACTCAGCTCTTAGGAATTGAACAAAGAACAGATACAAAGCAAGGATAGAAAAGTTTGTGTGGGTTTTTTAGGAGTGGTTGTTTTGTTCCTCCTTTTAAAGCCCTGTTCTTCAGATTTTGGGGGAGAAGGGGGAGCACTGCAAGGTCCCTGCACTTTTCTGGTGGCAGACCTGGGTGCAAGCAATGGCACAGCTCAAATATCGACCTTCCCACCCACAGCAGCCTGTGGAAGGTGGGATTGATTACAAGGGCCTGAGGACCTGAGCAACCTTCACAAAGGCTCTGACTGGGAATCCGGCCCAGCCATTGTCGGAAAAATTCAATACAGCGCTGGCCAAGTAAATAAAACAAATACTTGTGGAAAGGACTGTCCAACTGGAAGAGTCTTTTCCTTTCTCGGTTTCCAGGGTAAGAGAAAAGCCTTTGGTTATGACCAGAATTATTTGCCATTGGCAGGACAGGCTTGGCTTTGCTTTGCATTAGCTTGGTTATTGTACAAGGGCTGGGTTGCTCTGTGGAGAGATGCTCTGCCCAGCTGGACTGCCCTGTGACATCTGGGAGTTTAATGGAGTGGACACTTGAATTACATCCGGGATCCTCGCTCCTGAAGAATCTGAAACAGAAGAGACCTTCTGTGAAAACCTCAGACAAGTTTAAATGCACAAGTTCCTGTTCAGTCCTTGGGTTTTGCAGAGAAAGGAAGCATGAACTAATGTGAGAGCAGCTTGCAGGCTTTTATGCCACCAAACAAATGATAGGCTGGTTAAGGGTAAGTGAGCCCCTTCTCTAGAAATCCTGCTCAGCTGCTTGCCAGGAGGTAAAGATGTTGCCTTCTGTCTTAATTCTGGGGAAAAAAAAAGAAAAAAAGAAAAAAAGAAAAAAGAAAAAAAAGAAAAAAAAAAAAAGTGGATTCATAGAATGGTTAGGAAGGGACCTAGGGACCTTAAAGCTCATCTTGTTCTCTGCCATGGGCAAGGACACCTTCCACTAGACCAGGCTGCTCAGAGCCCCATCCAACCTGGCCTTGAACATTTCCAGGGATGGGGAGGGTTGAAAGAGAAGAAAAATCTTGTTTCTCCCTGCAACATCCTTCAACCACAAAACCTAACCTCAAAGGTCCTTGCTACTCTATTCTCCCTCTTCAATTTATTCTTTCTTTCAGTATTTTGATCTTAATTTGAAGTTCACAAAGAGCCTTAGCTCTTGTCCTACAGTAAATCATGAAATCTTCCAAGAGGGGATAGAGAAGGCAATGGAAAGCTGATCCACAGAACTACTGCTGCAGCTTGGTGCAGGAAAGGTTTTTCTTTCTAGGGGAATTCAAATTGATACATCTGAGCAGGTGCCTTACCTTGGCCTTCTCACTTGGCTCCTTGACAATGCCATTGGTAGAATTGTTGAGCTCCCTGGACACAACACAGAGGAATTCTGCCTGGTCTTCGTTTCCATAGTTATAGGAAGATCCAATGCTGATCAGCTGTGCAACAGGAGACAGCCAAGGTAACGATCAGTAAGCCTTGATTTTATTCCTGCAGTTGCTGTGAAAGAGGACTGTCCCAGATCTGTTCTGGATTATGTGTCCCCTGCAGCCTCCGGTGTGTGTGTGTAAGGCAGGGATGCATCCGAGCTCCACAGCCCTCTAGTGGCACCTGGAGCTCCACAGCCCTCTAGTGGCACCTGGAGCCCCGGGAAGGAATTCCAGATTGAAACTAATGCTGAACACAGCAGAACATTGCCCAGTTTCTGGGGGTGGGAAAGGGAAAACAGATTGTGCAATACATAATATCCAGTTCACTCAGACGTGGGCAGGCATTGCAAATTGTCTGGTCCTTGCTGAACTCAGCTCTCAACTGCATTGTGACTGATGTGGAAATGGGAATTCTTTACTCCAGGCAGATGTTGGATTAACTGGGGACATGTGGCAAACAGACACTGTCCTTTATGTGGATGCTGCCAAAATGGAGTCTGGTATCTGTGTAAACAGGATTATATTCTATTACTTTGTGTTGAGGGGGTCTGGACTCAATCCAAGAAATCCCATCTGTCTCATTCATCATGATTACATTAAAAGGACATCCTGGAGTACAGAGCTAATTTGTCATTTGCAATTCAGTTCTGCTTTCCAGAAAATAAATCCAAGTCATCTGAAGAAAGCACTGTGACTCTTATCAACTGTGTATGTCCAGGAAACTTTAATGTGCAGCATGCACCTTAACTCCCACGTCCAAATAGATTTTGGAAGAGCCAGATCCATATTTATAGATTATATATTTGAAAAGGAAGATTAGGAAAGATCTAAGGGTGCAGGTTCCCATGAAAGGCACTGCCTGTAGCCTC
Source organism: Agelaius tricolor (assembly GCF_023055355.1). Lineage (NCBI taxonomy): Eukaryota > Metazoa > Chordata > Aves > Passeriformes > Icteridae > Agelaius > Agelaius tricolor. The sequence continues at coordinate 5,502,394 of NW_027269295.1, forward strand.
AAGGTTTTGGGGGTGTAGATATGGATGTGTGAAAGGCAGATTCTGTAAACTGCTGGACAGCAAAACCTGTGTGTTGGAGAACTGCATTTTCATGGAGCAATGAGTGGTTCTTGGTCACAAGATTTCACTATTTCCTTACAGGGGCAGGTTTTTGGCTGCCTCTCCACTCTGAGATAGTTTTCAGGCATTAAAGAACAGATCCAAAGGAACAACTGATGGGAAGTGCTGTTCCTAATCCTCTGCCTCACTTCATGTCAGCACACTTCCCACAGCATCCACCTGTTCTGAAGCTGGACTAAATGGGAAGACACTGCTGTAAATCCACAGACCCTATTATGTAGTTTCTTAATATAACATAACACACAGGCCAGCTGGCTCCAGTTCTCCCTCCCCAGAAATAAGAGAACTGTGTTTGATTCCAGAAACCAAACGTGGAACCAATGCTATGTGCAACTGCAGTGACAGCCCTGGAACCAGCTGCAAAGACATCTGCAGAAAGTTCTCCTGTCACTCAGAGCCTCTTTAGCAAATGCAGCAGTTGTGGCTTTGAGGTTCCAAGAAACTTGTGCTGTGTTTTTTCATGGCTCTGGTAATTTTCCTGGATAGAACTGTTATACTGTGGCCTGGTGTATGTGATGAAATGCAGGAGAAGGGAAGAACTGCTCTGGGATTTGACAAGGAGACAAGAAGCCCTGAGAAAAAATGAAATCTCTCTGGCAGCTCGAGTGACTTCTGCTCTCCCCTGTCAGTAACTGGACACAAGTGGATTGCTGCTCAGGTCAGGCTGCTTATTCAGAAGAGCAGAGCAGTGTGAAAAGCAACTCAACAGGCAACTCTACTTATTCCACATCCAGTTTTCAAAGGAATTCTGCCATTCTTTGGTAATGGTACCTGTTCAAATTTCCATCCGTCGGACATGGTGGACACCATCTGTGTGAGCTCTTCCTCTTGGCACTGCAGCACTCTGTACACGTGTTTCACAGGTCCCTGGAGCACACAGAACAATGCCTGGGGTTTAGTAATTGCTTTACTAGTATCATGCTAGAAAATTAGCATGATATAATTACTAGTATCACATTAGAAAATTAATAAGCTGCTCCTGCTCTCATCTTAGGAAGTCAGAGCCCCACAGGCTTTCTAGGGGCTTTTTTATCCCACTGATTCCAAAATAGAACCCTATGCCTGGCACGCTTCTCTTAAAAGCTTTCTAGGTGTCTAAGCTACAGTGAAAGCAAAACTTCTTTAGCTTTCAAGGCCATTTGCTGCTTTTTGAAAACATTTCTGAAATTGAATCTACTGCATGTGCTGATATCAGCTGAACATCAATGGGAAACATGTCACAGAGAGACAAAGGGAAGAAATGCTTTAGAGAAGGAAGAGTTTGAGCTGTTCTTTGCCAAAGCAGTATGTTTTCCTTTATAACCACCCATGTCTGCTCCTGGCCCCTCTCCTGTAAATGTCCCTTGCCTTTCCCTACAGGGCTGAGATGACTCAGTGGTCTGTGCTTCATAAAGCCACACTGAGGACTTTTTGCTCACCATGCCCTGCATCCACCTAACAGCATTTATTCCCCTGTTACTGCTGAACCAAAGAAGGGCTACTGCAAGGGCTGCAGCCATGTCTGTCCTCCTGAGGCACAGAACTGACTCCATAACCCAGGGGTGCATTACTTGAGAGGTTCTGTTCTCGTTGTCCCGTATCCGCTCCTTCACCAGCCGCACCAGGGACGCGATGTTGTAAAACTCAGCCTCTTCCAGCACTCCTGATGAGGAACCCAAAGCACAGATTCTGTTACTTTGCACAGGATAGAATGAAGATGATTTTGTCACAAGGATTCAAACCTGCTGCTGACTCCAAATCTAGCCCAGATGTCAGAATCCCAAATGTGCCACCCACCTCCTGCTCTCAGGCTAGGAGAAAATGCCTGACTAGTTGTCACCTCCTTTTGTGACTTAAGAGGATCTTTAAGAAAGATTATTCCCCTTTCCCTGGGGATCAGGGATCTCATGGTACAATGTTGATTTCTTCACCCAGCCCCATCAAGGGAAAGCCCTCAGAGCTGCCTGTTTGGGCAGAACCATGGTCTGTGAGGGGCAGATGGGCTGTATCAGACCTTGGGCTCAGAAGAGTGAGAGGGTGTGCTGTGAACTGCAGCCTCTGCTCTCAGGAAGACACAGAATCTGATGACTTAATCCCTGCTAATGAGCAATTAACAGTACTAACAGCACTCCTGGGAAACTTGCTCACACTCTCACAGAGTTGATGGTGAGGACTCTGGATGTGCTGTCAAACAGCACTTCCAGCCTCCCCTGTGTTTTTCTCTTACCTTCCTCTGCGAGCTCCTTGTTGATGATGAGCTTCCCGTGCCGGAGGTAGTTCAGTATCGGCCCGAAGTACGTGGGGTCTCTGTCAATGAGATAGGCCCCGGTCTCATCCTGACAGCGAAACAGGCACGGCTCAGTGGTGCCAGGAAATAAGAATTTCAATCTAACACAATAAATGCAACAGTTTCTCTTTGAGAACCTGGATTCATTTGCCTGTGGGAGGTGTATAAATGTGCTACATTTAAACCATTTTTCTTTTTCAGTGTCTGATCTATGAACATTGCAGCCCCAGCAATGCTGGCAGGTGCCTTACATGAAGCACTTGTACACGTTTTATGGACCTGGAGAAGAATGCTGGGATTAGGAGGGCTTTTTCACTGCAGTAAGAACCAAAACCTGGCACTTGTGTTTTGGCTAAGCCTGTTCTCCAAACTAGTTTAACTAGGAGGCTCTGGAGGAAGATGGGATCTCCAGTTCTAGCTAAGGGCACCTGACAGCCAAAACAGTTCTTTTTTTTCCCTTTCCACTACTGCAAACACACATTGCAATGCTCCTGCCATGTGTCCAGCAATACAACAACTACTGGCGTTAAATAACCAACAACTGACAGCCAAAAGCACCTCTTGAGCAGCTTTGAAGCATTGCCAAGCCCTCTGCAGAACTCTCACATCCTTCTCTTAAGGACTTTAAAGCATTGTTTCTCCTGCTAATCTACTCTAAAGCAATAAGAAACTATGCAAACCCACTCTGAAATCTCCTCTCCTCACTGATGCTGCTGACTGATATTTCAATCATAACCAGGATTTATCCTGTGATTAAACTCTGAATGGAGCAGCAACAGACTCGACTAATTCTGGCTGACCCACTCACAACACATTTACAACACCTTGTGCACCTGATCCTGTGGAAAATCTGCAATTGCAAGAATAATTGTTTGTAAAATCCTTACAACAAACTGCAGTGACTTCAAAACTGTCCAGCCATGCAAGGAATGTGCACCATCATCTTTTATGAGAGTGAAGGGAAATATATTAAAAGCCAAACCAACAGCAAATATACTCAGGGTGAGAAATTGTAACCTTCCTGTTTCTAGGAGTTTCCTTCCTTCCCCACTGTAACCACCGGGGAATGTGGGCTGCTCCTTGAGCGCAGTCCACGGGAGGTGGAGGGATCAGAACCTGCGGCATCATCTGGGTGTCAGAAGCGCGAGGGCAGAGCCACGTCCCGTTCCTGGGGATGCCGCCCCCTCCCTGGCCGTGCGACACGAGGGACAAGCCGATGATGTGTCAGAGTGACGTGCCCCCAAACCATGGCACATCGGCCCAGGCACATCCCGGGCCCGGGGCCGTACGGGAGGCTCGGGGACAGCGGTAGCCGTGGGACAGCTCTGGGCACCCCGGTGACAGCGGCTGCCGCGGCGACTCGGGGAGGGGCTGATCCGGGGTGGGGGCCCGGCCCCGCCGCGGCCTCACCTTGTCGGAGCCGAGCTCGGGCCCGTCCTGGCAGCACAGACGGCACAGGAAGGACTTGGGCTCCCGGCACAGCGTCTGCCGGGTGCTCACGAAGTACGTGCCGCCCACGTTCAGCCGCACCCACTTGGAGGCGGCGGCGGGCGGGGACAGCGCCCCGGCGGCCCCCGCCGCCGCTCCGGCCGCGCGGGGGCTGGGCGGCCCCGGCGCCCCCCCGGGGCCCGGGCTGGGCGTGCGGCCCCTCGGCGGCCCCTCGGCCATGGCGGAGCCTCAGCGCCCGCCCGCCGCCATCGCCGCCCGCGCCGCTTCCGGCCCGCGCCGCTTCCGGGGATGATGACTTCCGGTGAACCCGCGTTCTGATTGGGCGACGGGAGCCGAGGGGCGGTACTTCCGGCGGCGGGGACGAGAGTGTCGGTCAGTGAAGGTGAGAGCGGGGCCGGGGAGGGGGATTTGGAGTCCCGAGGCTGGGGGACAGGGGAAGCATGGGGGACAGGGGAAGCATGGGGGACAGGTAGGCTGGGGACGTGCTCGGTATTGGGAGGCTGGTGGGAGCGGACGGGGGCCAGCGTGAGGTCGCGGCGGGGCTCAGGAGCGACCCCTGTGTCCGGATCCCTGTGCCCCGATCTGCCAGTGCCCGCACTCTCTCCGTGCCCCGGTCCGCAGTGTCCCCGTCCCGTTCCGTGACCCCATCCCGCCCCTCGGTGCCGCGTTCCCGACCGGAGCCGCGGTCCCCAGCCCCGCTCCGCGGTCCCCAGCCCCGCTCCGCGGTCCCCGCCGCGCTGTGACCCACCGGTGTCTCCCGGGCCAGGCGGAACCATGGCGGGACGCAGGGCTGCCCTTAAGGCTGTGGACTGGGCGGCCTTCGCCGAGCGAGTGCCGCCGAGCCAGCGAGCCATGTTCAACGCGCTGAAGACCCGCAACGATGCGCTGACGGCCCGGTGAGTGCCCGCTCAGCCCTCGCCCGGCAGCCGCTGCGAGTGCTGCTGTCTGTCCTTCTGTGGTCCCGCAGGAGTGGCCTCGTAGGTATTAAAGCGGGTCACCTTGAGACAGCTGGTGGCTTTTTTTGGCAAATCACCTTTAGTTAATCTTCCCCAGAGTAAACCCGTAGCTGCAGTTCTGTGAGCGCACCTTGATTTAGCACGAGCTTTGTCACTGCAAATGCTCTACAAATTCATTTGTGGTTCTCAAATCCTTTAGCATCCTCTGCCTGATACAAGTGCTGGCTGTTGCAGGGAGTTCTGCTGATTGCCTCTGGCTCAGTGTTGTGAAACAGCCTCGTCCTTCCTTACGGGCTGCACCCAGAGGGGCTGAGTGAAGCTGCAGGCTGAGCTCTGCCTGTCTGTCCAGAGGAGCCTGTTCCAAGGGCACAGGGATTTGCAGAAATGGCTTGTTTCAAACTTGAGAGCAGCTAAACTGAGCACAGCAGGCTGTGCTGGTGCTCAGGCTGCTGCTCATGTCTGCTGTGCTCCATCCTTTCAGGTTGGCTGCGCTACCAGAGAAGCCCCCGGCCATCGACTGGGCTTTCTACAAAGCTAATGTTGCCAAGGCTGGAATGGTGGATGAGTTCCAGAAGAAGGTCAGTCTCCTTGCCAGCTGGGTATTGCTCTTTGGAGTTTAACTGGGGCACTGAGAGGAAAACCAGGATCAGCAGAGGAGCTTGGTTGTGTCACTATGGAAATTTGCCTCCTAAGACTGGAGGCACCCACTGAGCTCAGATGGGTCTGGAAGCTTTGTGTGGGGGCAGTAACTCTGTCATAGGGTCAGTCTGTGGTGTGGGACCTTCCAGTACTGTGGGGAATGGGTGGTGTTGTGTGTCCTGGAAGTGGTGGGAAGGACAGAGGAGATGTCTGGAAGCTCCTGGGTGAGCAAGTGCTGCTTGGGAGGGACAGGGGACAGCTGCACTGATCACTTTTAGCTCATTAATATACATGTTGTGAGCAAAAGACAGGAGGGAATGCTCCCCTGCTGCTAGGGAAGGTGACCTCGATGTTTCAGTCAAACAAACCTTAAAAATATTTGTCTTTAAATTTACAGTTCAATGCACTAAAGGTTCCAGAGCCAGTGGATACACAAACTGCCAAGATTGATGCCCAGGAGAAGGAAGCTGTAAGTGAACCATTCCCTACTGCTGGGGCTGTCCCTGTCTTCTGTGGGGGTGGGAAGGGGTGAGAGGAAGGGGATGTTCTGGATGGGCACAGCTCTGCCCTTCACACACGTGCCTGGCTTTCTGAGCAAGGGATCCCTGCACAGGGCAGGGTTTGGCTGTTTGGGGTCTGCTGGAGATTCCATCAGTTACCCAGTGTAACAGTGATGGATTTTAATGCCAACTGAAAGCCTGGGGGTGTGTGTGCAGGTTCACTCTGGGGCAGTGTGTTTATCATAACCACTGTGCCCATGTCCTCTGCTCTCCTCAGGCCAAGAGCACTGCTGAGTACATCGAGGCTTCCAAAGCCCGCATCGCCCAGTACGAGCAGGAGGTGAGGCTGGACCTTGCTTAGGGAACATTCTCTGGGACACACCCCTTGCTCTCCTGGGTGTGCTTTGCTCCTTCCTGCTGACCACTGACTTGTGATTGTCTGTCCCCTGTTCCACAGCTCCAGAAGCTCAAGAACATGATTCCCTTTGAACAGATGACGTTTGAAGACTTGAGTGAAGCCTTCCCTGAAACCAAACTGAACAAGCAGAAATATCCATACTGGCCCCACAAGCCAATTGCTGATCTGTAAACTGGGAGCAGTTCAGGGAGCAGTTTAATGACTCTCAGACTCCATGATCTTATAAATAAAGAGCTTTCTCTGTCTATAGCTTAGATCTTAGACATGAGTTCTGAGTAATGTGGAGCAATACAGTAACTTGCAAACATTCCACTTTTTCTGGATTTTGTGTTTTCTACCTATGAGCTTGTTTTGGTAGCAGGACCAAGCTCCCTGTCCTGCTGATCAAACTGAACCCTATGAAATGCAAATAAACCTCCTATCCCTCTCTGTAACCCCGCGGGGCAGGGGATGGAGTTCTCCTGTCCTTGAAGGCAGACACTTGCTCAGAAGTTGAACGTGTGTAGCCCTTTGAGATGCTGGAGTGTATTTGGCAGTGGTTTGTGTCTGTCTGGAGCGTCTCAGGATTTCTACAGCCACAGGTCTGGGGCTGTTTTCTGGGCCGATTGTGATTGTTTAGGAAAAGCCATTTCCAAAAGGACGTGAAGGAGTGGTGGTGTGTTGAGATGCACATAAAAAATTACTTGTTTAGTATTTTTTAAAAGCACTTAATCATGGTGCTCCTTTTCTCTTTGCCCTGGATTTCTGAATGGTGCTGATCTCACTGGAACTCACAGAAATAATAGTAAAGACTTGCACTGTTTTATTTAATAAAGTGAGGTGGAATTCTTAAACACCTCCTCTCAAGATGGAAAGTGTTTAATCAAGATGGCTGATTGCCTTCTCTCATCTAAGAAAAGGCAATCAGCTCCTTTTCTTTTTGGTCATGTTGGAGGTCAGATTACAGATAGGTAGAATGAAGGTGTTATCCCCAGATTTTACAACTATTTTATTCAAATACCTTAGTAGCTCACAGAATACTTCCAGAACATCTGTAGTTCTACTGAACCAGAGTACAAAGCACTACACATGTAGATCTTGGGTCCTGTGGCTTTGGATTTTAATTTAATTTAATTTTATTCAGGCAACTGAACTGCAGCTCTATGAATTGACCAGGAACAAATTACAGCAGGGGGTCAGAAGCAACACAGTAGAGAACAACTGAGCTGGCACTGGGCAGAGCTGATCTTCAGCTGCTCCATTTTACAAAAATCACAGTAAAAAAGAACAGGGACAGGGAGAGGTGGCTGAAGAGAAGCACCTTCTCCAGAACTGGAAGAAACTGATCCAGCTCCTGCAGCTGCCAGAGGCGCTTGGTAGGCTGCCCTTGTCCCTGGGCCTTCTTGGGAGGGTGCAGCAGCTGGGGACCCCCCTTGGCCAGATTGTCTGGGGGTGCCTTGGGCAGCTCATGTGGGTCTGCAGGAGGAAAGGGCAGTGTCAGCACTGTGGGGCCACCATGGCTCACACTGCCTGGGGCACAGTTTGTCCCTGAGGAGACCCACCCTGGCTAGACCCAACATGCAGGAAAATGCCCCCAACCTCCTCTGTTAGAGGTGTTATGGGCTGTTTTACCTTGCTGGAAGCTCCTGAGGACCTTGTCCAAGCGCCCAGATTTGCGCTGCTGGTACAACAGGAAGAAGGTGTCTAACACAGCCATGATCATGAGCAGGAAGGTGCCCAGGAAAAACACCACTGCAGAGCAACAGGAAAACAGAGAAAGCTCTGGAGAATTGGCATTTTCTTACATTCCATTGCCTGGTGGGGAACAGGAAAAGCCTAACTCCAGCAAGCTAATCAAGCTTAGTTGTTCATGACTTCGGTGTTCATGAATGTGTCTATCAACACCCAAAAACCTCCCTTAGAGCTGGTACCTGGGTGAAAATCGGGGTTTATTTGATAAAGGTGGGTACCTATGATGGGTGGTTTGTTGGAGGAAGTTGGGAGGCTGTTGTTGAGAATCACAGCCAGCATGGAGCTGCCGAGGATGATGGCAATCTGGAAGTTGATTTTCTCCTCGAGAGAGCTAGGACCAAACAACACGGCCATGTCCAGCAAGTACAGGGCACACGTTGGGAGGATCAAGTTCAGAATGTAGAGAGTGGGTCGTCTATCCATGGAAATCTGTTAAGGAAGATGAGCAAAATTTGATGAGCAGATGACTCAATGTGTTGACAAATGCTGGTCCCCTAATGTAAAAAATGGTCATGTTTTATACTGGGGGTTTTTTGGTGCCAAATCAGTGCAATATAATATGGAAGTGCTGCCATACCACATAGGTGACCACAGAAAATCCTTTGTCATCCATCATTTCTGTGAATTCAATGATGCTCACGTTGGTAAACTTCCATTCTCCATCAGTTAGGATTAAGCTCTTGCTGTCTCTTACAACCTCAGCTGGTGTCCGTCTCGTCTTCATGACAAAGTCTGTTACTGCTTGGGCAGGAGGCAGAGGGGGAAGGGAAGTTGAAGAATTTAGGAATTTGTTAGAGGTCAGTTATTCCTCTCCCTTTCCCACCCAACTGAGGGTGTATGCAGACAGGAAGGGGGAAGGTTTCATGCACTGCTTGGGTTTCTCAGCCCATGAGGGAGAAATTAAAAAGGTCTCTGTGAAGAGGCTTCACTGGACCTCTGGAAATGTGGATCAGAGGAGAAACATCTGTTGAATTAGGGCAGTTGTCCTTTATGGATGGGACTGGGGAGATTTTGTGTCATCTCTGCTTATATTTCAGCCCTCCCTGTAGGGATGAACTCTAACTGCAGTTTGAATCCCTGAAACTGTCCTTTTAATGGTTGCATTTGATGCCCTTGGAAATCTTTTCCAACCTTAGGATTCTATGATTAATTTTCTCCCATTTCTGTGGCTTTCAGGTGTGTTTAAAGATCAGTCCTGCAAAATTCTATGTGAACAAGTAGCAGTTTTGCAGGAAGCCTCCTGGTCTTGGGGCTCTTGGTTTGTAGAAACCAGTCCTGGGAGGGGCTTGCCACAGAACATCTGGATTGTTCCAGAGATGTTTCTGGGAAATGTGCCAGGACAGAATGGCAGCATTTTAACTCATTTTCCCTGGTCTCATATGACCTCAACCCTGCTGTGAGCATGAGATGCTGCTCAGGAGCCCAGGAGTTACCAGGGCCCATTTCATCTAGTCCTCCTCCAAATTCAGCCCAGGGGCAGTCAAGCTCAGCCTGCAGCTGTACCTGGGTAGAGGAATGAAGCTATGCTCAAGTTGCACATCTGGGTGTCGAAGGGGAACTTGAAGATCACCAAACTGCACGTCAGGGTGACCTGGTAGGGCCGGGTGGAGTTGAAGGTGCCGTTGTGCATGAGGACCATGTAATTCAGCTCTGGGTTCTGCCCGTTCACTCTGGAGGGAACAGACAGGGAGAGTAACTGAGCCTGAGATGCTGCCTGTGCCTCAGTCCCATAAAACCAGGATGTCAGCACCCTGTTGGGGGGCTCTGAGCCATCACCCAGCCATGGGATGCACAGGAAGAGAGGAACCAGGTCTGGGAGATGGGTTCCTAAGCCCTTTGGGATCAAGGTTTGCTGTAACTCTGCACCTCCTGAGCATCTCCTACCTCTCTGTCCTCTGCTTCCTGCCCTCACCAGGGCAGGGGCCCATTCCTAGCTCTGCCTCCCACTCCTCTCTCCCTCTGAAGAGCTGGTGGAGGTACCCATCCCTCTGTCAGACCCTCAGTGCTCTGCCTGGTATCTTTCCACACACTACTAAAGGTCACTTTATTCCATAGCAGTGCTGATTTCTGCTGCTCCCTCGGTTTTAGCTGCAGCCCAGATGGGAAATTTCAGGAGCTGTTACAGTATTACAGAGCCACTAAGTGCTTTGTATAAACTGTGGTCACCATTAATCTAAATTAGGAGGCTCTCGGTTACAGAGAGCTCAAGGGAACAACTTTTAGCCATCTGAGTTTATCACATTTCCTATAATACAACCAACAGTTTGCATCCTTTGTATTTCTGCGAAGCCAGTGGATAAAAATGAAAGGGGAACGTACCGCTCTAAGATGAAGATGGGGGGTGACCAATACGTATCCATGGGCAGAACAATTTCAGAGATGTTACAGAAATCCCGGGGGTCCCAGGTTGCAAAAGGGTTCTGCCATTCCTGAAGGAAGAAGTTGCAGGAGAGAGATGAGCTCTGGGCTGGGCACCAGACTTTGTGTTGGGCATCAGGAGAGAAACGCTCTTGAGGGACCTACCAGGTTCAGGACGAAGTAAAAACTGACTGTCTGGAGCTTTTCCACCTGGAGAAACAAAGATATTTAGCTGATTGTCTTAGATGTATCCAATGCAGAAGTTCTTCCCTGAGCACAGACTGCAATAATGGGGCTTGGGAAGAGAGCTCATGGCTCTTGATCCTACGGCTGAAGAATGGGAGCACACAGTTCAATGGTTAGGAAAAATAATAGATTATTGTTAACATTTCCATGGCAGTGTCCTGCAAATGCACTGCCCATTTCAGGCACTGCATGGTGTTTGGAGCCTCCTGCTAAGCAGGCTGCTTGTCAGGATGTGACTTCTGGAAGGAGTGGGAGAAAATAGTCCGGATCTTCCAAAAGTGCTTTCCAACAGCAGAAAGCTGAAGTGGAAGGGGCTGATTCTCACCCCTGTGGCCTTGCTGTCAGAAGACTCAAACCCTGGCCTAGTAATAGCCCAGTTTCCTGTTGTAAAAACTCATTTTGGGTCCTTACCACAGAGAGAATTGACACCAGAAAGAAATCCACCTTCACTTCCACAGGCTCCTTCAGGTTTATCTTGGGCAGGATGTACGTGTGCAGCTTGTCATGAGAGGAGATGTTCAGGTAGTCAACAACATCATAGTAGGTGCAGAGGTACTTTGGAGCAGCCCCTGCTGGAAAGAAAATTCCACTTGAAACATAAAAACATCAGACAACCTGTGAGGATGCATCAAAGAAGAAAGTGTTTGGAGCTGTGGATGTGAAAAACAGTGTTAACAAACAAAAATCCCTTCTCACACAGATGGGAACAGAATTCCTCGAAGGTTTTCAATCCCCCTTGCACTTACCTGTCCCAAGAGAAAAGGTGAGGATGGCTACAAAAACTCCCTGCATCATCTCCTGCTTCCAAATAAGGAGGAGAGTGGTACCGTGAGTCTTATGAACTGATCCAGGACACGTCATTTGTTATGTGGAAGTTGATTTGATATTTATTAATGAGGGATGGATTTTTGTAAACACATTTTATCTGTTATGAGGAAGAATTTGCTAATGGTTTGATGCACTCAACTGGCTCTTGGGAGTAGCCTTTAGTTGTGGTCAAAGAAAAATAAGGTCATAAAAAAAAAAGAATCAAACAATTTGAGGGAGAGGAAAAGAAAGGGCCCATCCCCACAAAGAAAAGGCAAAGAGCCAGAGCTACTCAGTAGCAGATTTAGTCTCATTTACAGGGCTGAGAGTTTGCTGCAACCCCAGTGAAAAGGATCAGGAATTAGTGCTTGTGTGACTGAGGGCTGTGGGGGAGGCTGCTCTCCTTTGAGCCCCGTCCTGCTTCCCAGCAGACCACACTGTGTCATTTCCCGCTGAGCCCTCCATGCGCCCATGGATTTTCTGCTTCTGCCTCCTTGCTGATCTCCCATGCTCCTTATATTCTTTCCTGAGTCCTCACAGTTAAGATGAAAGGCTCAGAGACTTCTGGGTTTTTTTTATGTGTCTGTGTGTTCCTCTGCTGCCCTCCTCTCCATTTCTACCTTTTTTTTCTGCTGTCATCCCAGTGATCCTTGTGGGTCCCTTCCAATCCAGGATGTTCCATGATTCTGTGATCCTGTGAATGGCTCCAGGGCAACAATTGCAGTCAGCAATTCCCACACTTGATTCCGCCTCCAGCAGCAGAATTCCCCATGGCAGCGGATGGTCCCTCCCCAGCCGTGTCCCCTGCCATCCCCCCCCTGTCCCCCACGGACTCCCATGTCCCATTGCCATGTCCCCTGTCCCCCACGCATATCCGTGTCCCCCGCGGCCCCGGTGTATCCCCTGGCCCCGTGTCCCGGCACGGTCGCCGCCCGGGGCTCCGACGGTGCCCGGGAGGGGCGTAGGGGCGATGTCGGAGCTTGGCAGCATCACCGGGGGCTTTGCTATAGCGACCGCGTGGCCTAATGGATAAGGCGTCTGACTTCGGATCAGAAGATTGAGGGTTCGAGTCCCTTCGTGGTCGGCTTTTTTTCCCCCGCCCCCCCACTTTTAATCATCTTTCTCCCGTTTCTCCCCTCGCATCTCTGCCCCTCGGGGGGCGGAGGGAACACGCGAGGCCGCGGTGGGTGGCGGCGCTGCCGGAGCGGCCCCGTCCCAGCCCCGCGGTTCCCCCGGCCCGGCCCGAGGGGTCCCCCGGCCGCCCCCTCAGCGCGGGGTCGGGGCCGTTCCCGCAGGCCGGGGCGCGCGCCCTGCGCAGCCCCAGTGGCCTAATGGATAAGGCACTGGCCTCCTAAGCCAGGGATTGTGGGTTCGAGTCCCACCTGGGGTGAGCCTTTCGTTTTGCCTCTGCTAGCCCCGTTTCCATGCTCTTTCTCCCCATTTCAGCGCCGCCGCGTCTCCTCCTCCTCCTCCTGCCGCCGCTGGCTGCTGCTTGGTGGAAGATATTCCTCATCCGGGTGGGAGATGCCAGGTGAGGAGATTGATGCACAGGGAGAGCCCAGAGATGGGGATAGACCAGAGCCCTGCCCGACCATGGACCTGGACACTGAGCCTGATGTGGGGAAAGACCAAAGAGCGAGGTCGGGGAGGTCCATGATGTGTTTTGGGACAGCGAAGTCCCCGTGGCAGCTCCGGGCTCTCTCCATGGGCCAAGAGCCGCTGTTGATGGGATGATGTGACTGTCTGCTCCCAGCCAGTGACCCCTGTTTAGATTTCACAGAAAAGGGAAACAACACAGAGCTGCTACAAACTGCCCCAGGCTTGGATGCAAAGGTGGATGTTTTGTGCAATAAGTTATGTGGTCCCAGAGCTCAGGTGAGGCTGTGATCGAGGGGATAACAACCAGCTTTGCTTTGGGGCCTGAGGATGAGAGGAGAGGTGTTAATGAAAGGCTGATTTTTGGAAGGATTAGTGAAAGGATGGCTCTGGCCTGGTCATGGACATCCTTCAAGGTGTCCCAGAAGGCACCAAAGCAGAGCAGTTGCAGTTGTTTAATTACCTTTGTCTGGGCAGAGCTGGGTTTTTCTTGAATTTCAGCTGCATTTTCCCTTGTTTTCAGAGAATTTCAGCTGCATTTTTCTCTCCTTCCTGTATAATCAGCTGCACCCGAGCCCCCAAAAAAAGCCCATTGATGCTGGTTCATGTGCACCTTGTGTGGGGAACCTCTTCCCAGAGCAGGATGAGCTGGGATGTTGGGAATCTTTACTCCACCAGAAACCATGTCTGCATGAGGGGCTGGTCAGGGGGGTCACAGCGTTTGGCTGTGCTGCCCTGGGACCAAAGTCCTCCCCGTAAGTACCTTTGGGATAATGCTCTCTCAGATTCGTGGCATTAAAAATCTGCCTGGAGGGTCTTTTCCTGTGGAGTTAATGGATATTAAAGGCAGCTGTGGTCAGGGTAATGCCACACCAGTAAAACACAAAGTGAAGTTTCTTTTTAAGTTGTTTTTCTCTCTTAGGTGTGGGAGGCTCTGCTGCCTGGAAAGCAATGAACCTATCCAAGCCCTGGGTACTGGACCACCAATTAAAATACCTTCTTGGGGTGGACTTCGGGAAACTTCTTTTGGGGTTAGATGAGAAACACAGGTTTTGGGGAGAGTGGCTGCAGCAGGAGGAGAACAAAGAGGGGGTTAATGAGGTCCGTGGTGTTCTTTCCAGTATTGTTATACTATTCTGCTGTAGTGGTGCCTGTCACTGGTGGCACAGACACAGTGATGGTCACTGGTGGCACAGTGACACTGTGACAGTCACATCTACAGTGACAGTGACCTAGTGGCACACGGTGTCCCAGAGGAGGGGGGGCCTCCATCACGGGGGTTGGGTCGGGAAAGCCAGCCACACTTCCAGGAGGGATGGAGAGTGTGGGATGCCTCGGGGTGAATATGGGGGATACCCAGGGGGTGTCGGGGGGCACCCGGGGAGCCCCCAGCACGTGACACTGGCAGGGATTTTATGGTAGGTGACCACGTGGCCTAATGGATTAAGGCGTCTGACTTCGGATCAGAAGATTGAGTGGTTCGAGTCCCTTCGTGGTTGCTTTAAGGCCACGGGGAGTACTCGACACATTCAATTTCCTGGCGGGGGTTTTTGCGCGGCTCGCCGGCGTGGGGATTCAGCTGGCTAAAGCTCCAGAAAATGTGCCTGTAATAGAGGCAGATCCGGTTGATTTAAGGTGAGATTTCCCCCGTGGATTCTGCCAGTGAGGGGGAATTTATACCCCACGGCGAGGTAGCACTCGGGGGAGGGTGAACCGGGGCTTGGGACGGGTGGGGAGGTGGTCAAAGTCCAGCTGGGGCCGGTTCTTGGAAAATGAAAGGGCTGAGATAACGTAGGCGGAATTTTCTCGTACTGCTCGGAGAGTTATTGGACAGACTCGGGTGAGGTTTTAGTTTGCTGTGTTTTGGTGGAGTATAGCAACGCACTGCCCACCTTTCTGTGTGCGGAGTGCTGTATGATCCAGCCGGAGTGCGGGAAATTGAAGCTCTCTTACCGCAAACTGGGACTCGAACACTGTGGCAATCTGTTATGGAGCCAGCGCTTTGCCCACTCGGCCACGGCAGCTGCCCCGCGCCTCCCCCCCCGCGCTGCATCCGGGGCGCCCAGGGCCAGTTCGGGGCTTCACTGCCCCCCAAACCGGTCCCGCCAGCTCCCGGGGAGCCGAGGGGGCTGCGCGGGGATCTCATCCCTCTCCCACACCCCCACCTCGCGGTGGCGTTTCTGAGCTGCGCCGGGACGTGTGGGAGATGGAGGGGGCGGGGAGCGGGGCGCGGGGCCTCGCTCTGGGGACTGTTCGGACCGAGGTGGTCCCGGAAATCCCGGGCAAGACCCCCCCGTCCCCATCCACGGCAACCACACGCCCGCCTGGCCAGTAGAGAGTTAAGTGACGGCACCTGAAGCACACTCCCGTGCAGCCCCAGTGGCCTAATGGATAAGGCACTGGCCTCCTAAGCCAGGGATTGTGGGTTCGAGTCCCATCTGGGGTGACTCTTTTCGCTGCCGAGAGAGTCCCCAGGATCCGCTGCGGGGCTCGGCTTCTCCCCGCGGAAGCTCCGCATCCTTCGGTTCCCCGCGGCGTGGAACGCGATGCGCCCTTCCCGCAGCCGCGCGCCGCTTCCCTGCTTTCCGTCGCGCCCCTCCTGGCCACACGCAGGCGTTTTTCGTGGTGTTAAACCAGCCATAACCTCCGAATCTGTTTTTAATCCCTGAAATTCCCAGCTCCTCCACGCCCCGCTGACACCTGCTCGTCCAGGGCTTTACGCCTTTGCTTGTACCAAAGTTCTTCAAATCGGAGGGAAAGGAGCCCCGAGCAGCGGGTGATCCTGGCTGCAAGGTCTCCTGGGGATGGGGATGGGGAGGCTCGGCTGAGGCTGGTGCTGTCCTGCATGGTGATGGTGGGAGGACGTTCTGTGTGACAAAAACATCGGAAGCAGCGACATCCCCGTGTTTGTAAAGGGCAGGGCACAGCACGGAGCTTCAGACACCCGCACCTGTGAGAGGGGTGCTGGCAGGGAAGAAGGGGATCCACCATCTCTGGAAGTGTTCAAACCATGTGTGGATGTGGTATTTGGGGACATGGTTTGATGGTGAACATGGCAGTACTGGATTAGATTTGATAAATCTTAGAGGTTCTTTCCACCCTGAATGATTCAGTGATTCCTTGCAGAAAAGCTTGCGGTGGGGGAAAATGTGAGATGAGGTGAAGTGTGAAATGGTCCTGGTGCTGAGCAGGAGTGCAGAGGCCAGGGCAGGCATTTCTGGGATGTCAGGATGCATTGGAGTGCCTCTGCATCCCCCCACCATTCCATTTTGGGGTGGACCACGGCTTTGAATGCTGTTTTTACAGATGGAAATATTCTGCTGGAGGGAGCTCAAAGCTCCACTTCCAAACGCGAGGCAGCAGAGCTGTGACACCTCTGTGTGCCCCAAATTAACCTTAGGGATGACTTCCCTCTCTTATTTGGGGTTTTACTAAAACAAATCCACCTCTCCCCACCCCAGGTGGGACTCGAACCCACAATCCCTGACTTAGAAGGCCAGTGCCTTATCCATTAGGCCACTGGGGCCCAGCCAAACATCAAAAAAGGAATAATTTTGATTTCTTTGAGCCTCACAAGTAATCCCATCTGGCAGTGGTGAACACATCACAGCACAGAGCTTCATTCTCCTCAAACAGGGTTCACTAACACACCTGGAGGATTCATCCACAGGATTTTGGTGTCCCACCTCAAAGGCCAGAAGCCTCCAGCACTCACAGGGTGGGTTCTGTCTCCTGCTGTTGAGATTTCTGCCAAATTCCTGATGTGGCTTTAGTTTAACTAAATTATGTGCTTTGTTTGGTTAGACAAAAATCAACAAAAGGAGTAAAGATGAAAGGAAGGAAATAGAATGAAAGAAACAGAGGATACTCTAAGGGATGGACTTGAAGATCCTTGAGGTCTTTTCCAAACTTAATGCTTTAAGATTCTATTTTCTACTTACATGTGTTGTTGAGACTGCTTTTACTCTTCCCTTTCTTTCCCCAAAAATCTAGAGTAGCTTTGTGTTCAGCAGAAGAGGGTGCTCTGATGGAGCAAAGGCTGCTTGAAGAACACAAAGAACATTAAAAAAATGAGTGGCTGACAAAAATCACAAGTTTTAGTTCCTTTCAAATCAAATGTGAACAATAGTTATTCTGAAAAATTATTCACAAGCCATCACAGCATATCACTGTGATATTAAGATATTAAGTATGTTTATTTACACTTTCAGGCTATTTTTATTCAATCCAGCTCATGAGTTTAGCATCATTAACAGCTGCCAACACCACTTCTTTAGGAAGATGGAATGCCAAGGCCTTGGATCTCTGCTGTTCTCAGTCAAAATCTGCCTTCCTGCTCTGTTTTATAGTTGAGTGTATTTTTTTCTGTCGTAGCCGTTCACGGTTCATTTTTTCCACCCTAAAATAAAATCAAAAGATCCCTCAGTGTACAAAGAAAGCACTTAAATATTCAACTTTTGAGATCTAATGAACCAACAAACATCCTCAGATAGAAAAGAAACAGTCCCTGTTCTGGGACTGTTAAAATCTAAGCAGTTAAAATCTAATGGATCAGTGATACTCCTTAAAAAAGGAAATTAAAAGGAGTATGACCAAAATTGTTTAAAAATGCTGCAAACTAAATTGTGTAACATGACAGCCTGAACCCAAATAAAGAGCATTTTAATGAAGATACCTCTCTATGAGTTTCTGTGTTGTCTCCTTAGACACCACCCTGGGTTTCTCGATCGCCTCTGTGACCATGGCCCGGATTTTCTCCAGACAAATCGCCAGATTCCTCATCTGGTAACGACTCTCCTCCGAGGTCACAATCAACTCACCAGCCCGGTTTATCTTATTCCTGTGCTGAAGAGATGGGAAAATGTAATGTGAGCACTGAAACTTGGTTGGAACTGCCACGTTCTGACACTGAGACATTGAAACCATGGAAGGGGAGGGTTGGTACCATCAGAGCCATTTTTTGTCTCACAGCTTCGGGAATCCAGTCGGCCGATGCCAGGTGGAACCGAACCTCTGCCTTGGAATTCACTGGGAGGAAAAACAGGGTCTTTGTTTCCATGTCACAGCCTGCCTTCCTCAGATCTATGAGGCAATTCAGCCTGATCTCTGCTGGCTTTCAACATGGGATGATTCCATGATGAATTTCCTGAAAGGTCACCATTCTTTTCTTGCTGTATTTTTACACACCACTCTACAAGACAAACTTGTACCTGTCGTGGTATTTGCCTTTCTAGACACCACAGAATTTATTGCCAGCCAGTGCCTGCCTCATTTTTGATTGCAGAACAGGCAGTATTTTAAGTCTATTTGAATTAAGCTGAGAATTTATTGCAGATTGAACCCTCAGAATCCAGTTGCCTCTGTTATATTTGATCTGTGGATAGAGGTGGTGTCCCCTGTGGCATCTGTAGCAGGAATGATCCCTGTAAGTGTTCCTAGGAGCATCAAACGTGCTATTACTGGTCTCCAGCACTCTGAAGACTCAGAAGTTGTGTGAAAATGCAGGGTGATGACAATGAAAAATAAGTGTCCAGCAGCACGAAGATGCTGTTTAACTTCAACTTCTCAATATTTTGCCACATGGTACATAAAAACAACCGAAAATGGTGATTTTTCCAAGGGAGAAGCTGTTCCTCACCTTTATTAACGTTCTGCCCGCCGGGGCCGCTGCTCCGGCTGTAGGACACGGTCAGGCGAGCTGGAAGAGAGGGGCAGGGGTTGAGCCGGGACGGGGCCGAGCTCGGAGCACGGACTCGGTGCTCGGGGGTCTGCCCGGCTCCCGGCACGGCTGTGCGGGGCGAGGGGGCCTCACCCATGGGGATGTCGAGGGCGGCCGGCTGCAGCTCCTCCTGGAAGAGACATCAGGGGCGGTGTCGGGGGGCCCCGGGGGTCTGGGGAATCCCGGGACCCCCGCGGCCCCTCAGCCGGCCCCGCCCGACCGGGGACACGGCACGGGACCGGCCCCGCCCACCACCGCGGCCCCGCCCACCCCGCCACGCTTCCACCAACGCCCAGGCAGCGCTAAAAGCCCCGCCCCTCACCCTGACCCCGCCCACAATGTTGACACCGCCCCTTGCTAAGACCCCGCCCACACCATGAAATAAACCTCTCCGCTGTCAATCAACAACGAAACCCCGCCCAGACGCCGTCTTCCTCTTTCCCCCCGCCCCTCTGACCGTCGTGCAGGCGGCGGTTCCGTCCTGTCGCGGAGGGTACAGCTTGTCCAGGCTGTGGGAGCTCCGGTACTCGGTGCCGGCGGCGGGCCGCTGCGAGAACCGGGCGCACAGCAGCGCCAGCCCCGGCCGCGGCCGACACAGGACCCGCAGCGTGTGCGCCGCCATGTTGGCCGCCGCGGTGCTCTCCCGCCAGGCGTCCCCGCGGAAACGACGGCCGCGCGCCGCGTTCCGGGGCGGGGCGGAGGGAGCAAGGGCGCGATTTAGGGGGGTGAAGGGCTCTTTTGGGGCTGTGGGGCTGGAGCTTGAGCGTGTGGTGTCCGTGCCGGGGGTCTGTGGGGCGGGGAGGGGTCTGCAGCACTAATGAGGGTGCCAAGAGAGGGGGATGTTGGGTGTCCTGGGGGCACCTGGAGCCTGTGGGGCACCGCGGGCCATGAGGGAGGTCAGGGTGGCTGTGGGGTCTGTGCGCCCCAGACCTGCGCGGTGGCCAGCTCTGAAAATGAAAATACATCCAGCTTTTTAATGTTTTGTGACGTTTTTGGACCTGGAGTGCTTTTTTATCACATTTTTATCCTCTCAAGAGTGCTAAAGAGTTACATACAAACACACACATGTATATATACGCAATTATTTCTTTGAATGCTGACATAGCAGCGGTGAATGTAGGATGCAGGGGAGTGAAGCAGTTGTGGAAATCCTTCAGCTTTTGCTCTTGTTGGAGCTGCCGAGCTGGCTTGACAAGAAGGGTGTGCGTTCCAGAGGGGCAGGGATTGCTATTCCTGGCGGCAGGAAAATGCATTGCAGGGATGGGCTGTCATTTGCTCTGGCGTTTTGACAGGAGCTGACAATCTCTTATTTAAAACTGTAGATGAAGCCAAAATGGATGTTCAGAAGCCGATGCAGACTGTGTGACTGATCTGAGCTGAGTTCCATCCAGATAATGCATTTAAAGTCAGGGAACTCAGTTCTCTGGAGGGAACAAGTCCTGGACATGGATGGTTCTCTGCCCTGGCTGCAGCTGAGCAGCTCAGGGCCACAGAGGGCTCCTCACTTTGCTTTAATTGAACTTCAGAATCCCGGAGTTCTGCTCCACTGCCCTTGTCCAAACTCAGCTGGAAACAAAATGCTTGAAGGAAAAAACCCAGAGCTGTCAGAGGCAAGCTGTGCCATCTGGTGACCTTAATTTCTAACAGGGAACAGGTAAATATTTGTGATTTGTAGCCAGAGGGATGGGTACAATACACAAGGCAAGATGACTCATTTACGAGCTGTTGTCAAATGTGTCTGGTGGTTGTTGTGCAGGAGCATCCTCCAAGGACAGTGCCTCAGAGAGGCTGGGAAAGGTCACACAGGTGAAGCCAGGCCAATCTAAAAGGACATTTGTCTGGTTTTGCTTCATTCCCACACTGTGTTGATCCACAGAGCCTTGGTAAAAAGCTGGGTGATCTCTGCTTGGATGGTTGGAAACTGCTCTCCCTGTCAGGCAGGGCTTGGGATGGCAAGGTCTGACTTTGGTGTGAGCCAAGAGAGCCAAACCTTTGGCATTCCTGCTGGAAAATGAACTGCTTTGTCACTGGTCCTGGCTGAGGAAGCCACCTCAGCCCCTTGGTGGTCACTGGTGAGCAAAAGCTGTCAGGAGCCATCCCAGAAACCTGAGGGGAAGGCTGAGGAGTCCAAGGATGCAGTCACTCCTTGGGTGAGTGAGGGTACAGGCTGTTAATGTGTGAGCAAAGTCCCTCAGGGCTTTGAGAGGCCTTCCAGAAGGTCTCAGTTACTGTAAGAAAGGGAAGATGCTGAATCCTTCCTGTGGGGAGCTCGAGCTCTGTAAATCCCTTGAATTTGTGCTTCAAGTGGCCCCTCCCTGTTTATAACAACAGGTTATAACCCTCTGAAGCGTTATTCCAGTGAGAAGCCAGGCCAGATCTGATGGAACTGCACGTGTCTAAATGCCAGCTTTCAAATTCAGCATGCAACCAGACAGTTGACAAGCTGTGCCCTTATTATCTTAATGCTGTGAGCTGAGTAATGTCACTGATTTTGCCAAATTCTGAAATTAAGAATTATTTCCTGTGACATCATACTTTTCCTCATCCATTTTAATTGCATGCAGCAATTTTCCTTTCTGTCACGAACCATGGGGGTGTGCTGTTAAGCAGCTGCTGCTCTCTGTTACGCCACTTCTCTGGCAGAGTGGTTGCTCAGCACTCTTGTTCCTTCTCAGTGGAGTAGCTTTGTTGTGTAGCTTTCCTTGGTGTTCCAAAAGCAATTGGAAAAGTTTAGATCAAAGGTGGCACAAAAGGCCAGAAGATGCTTATTTTCTCCTCTTCTGATCACGGAAAGCACCACTTAAGGCAGGAATCAAGTGATTCTGACTCACACAGTCAATCAGGACATGAATATATGGCCACTAATATTTTTGGAGGCAGAAGAAAATTGCCCTCAGCACTTTGCTGAACATGCTGCTGATACATGGCAGCTGTGCCTTTGTCAAGCCAAGTACTAATATCATGTTACTTACATCAGTCGTTTTTGGATTTGTGGTTTGCAAAAAAAGGTCAAAAGAAAAACAGGATTTGAATTGGAAGCTTAGAAATTGTGTGGTTTTACAGAGACTTCCGAGCTGACAAAAGAGAGGTTTGATCGCGTGGCAGTGTTGGCAGTCCAAGTGCACAAAAATGTGTGTTATATAAATAATGCAGCAGAATAGTTCAGCATATTCTCTTTCCTTTCTGCAAGGGCGCCTGAAGCACTTTCTCGACCTAAATTGTACTTGAAAATCAAAGAATTAGCTCTTGTGCTGTTCTTAAAAGTAAAAAGAACTATAAGAGCTGTGAGAAAATCAGTGTTTCTCTGTATTGAGAGGAGAATAGAGCCTTTAAAAATATATTTAATGTTTTGTGCACTTAACTGTGATGCTGATCCACATGGGATTGTTTAAAAGAGAAAGTGAGGGTGATTCCTTTCCCACACCTTTGCAGCAACAGCTGACTGCAGGGCAAACCCTGCCTGCCTTAAACCAACACTGCTACAAGTGCCGAGTCAATAGGTGGTGAACACTCCCAGGAAATCAACAACGCTTCTCTTGCTGTTGTTGTTCATTTTTATTTATTTTATTTTATTAGACAACTGCTTTCCATTATAAATAAATAAGGCATGAAGGTTCTCCATACTGTTACAGAGCTGGTAGCCACAGCAGTGCGTGCAGCTCCTGATGCATCTGGGGCTGTGGGGCACCTGAAAATGCAGAGTGTGGAAGAGAAGAGCAGTTGGTGGTTTTGAGGAGGAGACCTCTGGAGCAGGGGTGGTTTGCTCATCACACTCCTGCCAACTTACCTCTATGGTACTCAGCTTAACAAAACAGGGTGGTTTTGGGGTGGTTTCTATATTAATTCCATGGGGAGTGAAAGAAAGGTTGCTCCTTGTAGCATCAAAGCCCTGGATGTAGGGGATTATTCTGTTTGAACAGTCCCCTGGATGTAGGGGATTATTCCATTTGAACAGTCTACCACTTCCAAAGCCACATTCACATTTGTTTCTCTCAATGTTGCAAAGATTCCAGCTGTTGACCCAAGATTTTGGGATGTAAGCTGGTGAAAAGAGAATCCAGATGTAGCTGATGATTGCTCCAGGTGGGTACAGAGTAGGTTGCTTACACTGAACTGCTGGGTTTTGTGGCTCAATGCTCAGGGTGTTGCCTAAGCTGGAATGAGATGCTGCTTCTCTGCCTAAAACGTGTCTGACTGTACAAGGTCATCATCTAGTTCATGGAAGCTGGAAATTGGTGATTCCTGAGACTGCAGTGGCCTTTTGGCTGCGTATTTGCATGTCTGTGGAAGCCAAAGTGAGGAGATTTCAGTGCTGGAAAGGGAACTGGAACATAAGAGGTGACAGTGTCTCAGCCAAGAAAGATTATTTTCAGCAGGAAGCTGGAATCTGTCCTTGTGGCTGGGGAGATGTTGGAGCAGGAGTGAGGGGTGATGTGTGATCCGTGCTACTGCCAGGGCCAGACTCCTGACCTGGGAGATGCTGCATCCCTTGGCTTGTGTGTAAGTCTCTAGGAGTCAGTTTTGAGCCCATGCAAGCTATTTTTAAGGAATTTGCTATGATGAGACAATGACCTCTTGAAAAGCACAGCACAAAGAGCTGGTACCCAGACCGTGAGATGAAAGTGTGTCTCTGATATTGTAATAGCACTTCTTATCTCGCTGTGGGAAAGCCCTGGGCACTGAGTTCCTACCAGGCATGGTGCTTCACCTGGGCTGAAATACCAGGGCAGACTTAGAGCGAGTAAATCCCATATGCCTGCAAGGTCCGGTGAGTGTGGACTGAAACACTGAGCGACGCTGATGGAGATGGAACAATCAGTCTTATGTTTCTCTTCAAGTTTTTCCAGTTGCAATGAGCTTGCATTGTAAAGAGCTGAAAAACCTGACTGATTAGAGAATGGCTTAAATAGCAAGACCATGCTGCCCTTTGGGGAAGGCAGAGATAGAAGTCTCTTGGGTTCAAGCATAGGTTCTCAGCCATAAAACCTAACTGGAGGATTGGGCTGCTGTGCTGGGGCAGCCCCCAAAGTTCTGATGGCTTTTTGTTTTACTTTGAGGCTCTGTACCTCCAGCTGTGGCAGGATGCTGGAGGACATCCAGGCTTTTGCTTGCAGATAATTGGGCTGTAGGACAAGCTGAAAAAGGGTGGAGGGGGAGACTGGTTTCTTTTCTTTCATGGTGGGGTTTACATTGCTGTTGTGATGCCTGGCAGCAGCAGTAACTCATGCAGAGATCCGTCATGTGGTTTCTGAAATCCTCTAACTACAATGTACAATTGTCCCAATGGGTTGTCCAGAGCCTAAACTTAAAAAAGTGAGTTGGGTCCCTGTGACATTCTCTTGCTTGCAGACCTCTCGAACCTTCAAAGCAGAGGGGCCACGTGGCGTTTCCTGGGGCTCAAGAGAAGACGTGACCTTTGCAATTGCACGCGGGAGCTGCGGAGAGCCAGGACTCATTTACTGCTCTTGTTTTTCACCTTTGTGGCGTTGATGTCTGCTTTTGTTTTCTGGATGCGGGAGAAGATCTCCTTAAAAAGAGCCTTGTACTCAGGCTGGCTCTGCTCCAGCCGCTTGTCCACAGCCTCCACATGTTTGCTGATGGTCTTTTCCATGGTTTTCCTCTCTTCCAGCTCATGGCCCTCTCCTCGGAAGTCCCTGAAGGAGCTGTCGCGGGAGATGGGCCGGGAGGTCTGGACCCCCGTGTGGCGCACGCTGTCCTTGTGCTGCCGGCACTTGCTGAGCAGCTCCTCGTACTTCTCCAGCAGGGCGTGGTACTGCTCGTCCACCTCGCGCAGGATGGACATGCCCCGCTTGCGCACGTTGTTGGCGTGCAGGGTGTAATTGCCCTCGTGCCGGCTCACGGCATCCTTGGTCACAATGGCGTTCAGGGCCGTGTCGCTGCAGCTCTTCCGCACCGGGTGGTTTGGAGAAGGGGTCATGGATGTCCCGTGGCTTTTCCCTCCTTCCTCCTCAGACAGGTCGATGTAATCTGCTTCTGGGGCATTGTTCAGTGGCTCAAGGAGGGCTTCGGACAGGTTGTCCTCTCTGCTGAGCAGGTACTTCTTGACTTGTTTCATCTGCTGCAGCTCCAGGAGCTCTGCCTCCAGCTCCTTGATGCGCAGTTTGCAGTTCTCCATCTCGCACACCCGCTGCTCCAGGTCCGAGTACTCCTGGATAACCGAGGTGTACTCACGCTCCACCCTCTCCTTCCGCTGCTTCTCCTGGTTCACCTGGGATCTCAGTGAGTCCACCATGGCTTGGAGACGCTCATTCTCCCTCTCCAGTGGCTTCTGGTTGAATTCTGTGGAAGAGCTGTGGACCTGGAATGCATCCTCATACCTGAAAGAGGAGAAAGATGCTTGAGAGAGTCAGACCAAGCAGTCTGACCCATGAGGGATTTGTGTTTTATTGTTATGTAAGTAGTTCTACTGATGTCCAAAAAGGACATGAGCTCATGGAGTGAGATGTGCCTTCTCCATGAGCCAGGAGATCACAAGGTGTGGACAAAGAGACAAATCTCTGTCCCACAGAACTTGCAGTTTTATTGGACAGCAGCAATAAAAGACAGGAGGGAAATGAGATCCTAAAATGTAAAAGACACATCTGGTTAACAGACAAGCCACCAGCACTGCAGTGAAGCAAGAATGAATGTTCAAGTGCTACCAGTGTGAGCTGAAAGTAGGTGGCTTTGGGCTTTTTCCTGCTAGAGTCCATCAGCTGCTCTCTGCACCACAGAGTTCACCATCTACCCACTGCATATGGCAACAACCCCAGACCCACCCAGCCAAAACTCTGAAGCACATGTGCTTCTGCCTGTGCAGCCCTGTGTCTGGGAGGTGCTCTGGAGGGAGTGAGGGAAGATTTACATGGCAAAGCAAATAGAGATTTTTGATAGAAGTGCCCCTTCTTCATTGCCTGGGAAGTGATAACAAGCAGTTCCCTCTTCCCTTCAGGAATTTGGGTTTTCCTCCTCAGTGAAGCACCCATGGCATCCTGTTTGTTTAGAACAGATTGGAAAAGTGCAAGCTCCATGGCTTCTCCTGGGAGCCATGGCTGTGGTGGGGGGTATTGAACAGATTTCAGGGCACTGAAGGGCAGCCTGACCTTCAGAACCAACTGTGGAGCTGCAAGGGGACCCAAGGTCCTGTGGTAGCAGGGAGAGTGGGATTGGGGGACCGGGGGGAAAAGAACCACAGAGACATTAAGTGGATTTTGCTGGGGGTCACGTTATGGCCTGATTAACATCCCCATTGCTGCTGCAGTGAAAATGTCTTTGGTTCACATCCTCTGGCTGAGGATACTTTCAGTAACAAAGTTTATTGATTGCTTATCTATTTAAAGAACCCTCTTTTGTGGACAAAGCTGAGCAAGAAATCTCCTTGTGAGGTCAGTGAATTAACACAGTCCTGGGTTTTGAGGAGGATTAAGGCTGCAGTAGTGCTGAAGGTGTTTGTACAGCACTTGCAGCACATGGTGTATCTGCATGTGTTCCTAGGGAGTGCTGGAGTCATGCAGCACAAAATGCACCATCTCAACTGGTTTCAGTGAGTCGCAGGTGCTGGTGCTGTGCTGGAAAGGCAGCTGGAAAGGGAAAATGGGCTGTGCTGGTTTGGGAAGGGAAGTTTCACTGTGCTGAGATCATGAAGGCTGTGCCTTGCCAACACCTCCTTAGGCAGGTGGGTTGGTGAGAGGAACATCCCCCCTTCAGCTCCAGCCATGGGTTTTAGGCTCTGATGCCCTACCTCTGTGTCTGAGGGGTTTTTGTTCACCCACCGCCTCCCCTGTTTGTGGGGAGCAATTTGGAGGTGTTCCCACAGCCAAGGCTCCGTACCTGGGGCTGGAGCACAGCTCCTTAAGGCAGGGGAAGGTGTGGATGGTTCGACGCCGCTCCCTCTTCTCCCTCCGGATGCGGAGCTGCTCCAAGCTCCGCATTTCCTCCACCTGCTTCTGCAGCTCCTCCACCTGGTTCTGCAGCCCCTCGATTGTTTCTGTCAAGCTGCAGAGAGAGAGGAGGGAGCACAGGTGAGAAATCGGATGCTACAGGTTCCTAAAAGGTGTTTTTTTCCTATAGAGAAATCCAGTCTAGGGAAGGTGCTTCCAGTTTCTAGCGTGTGCCCTGGGATCATGACAGCACTTATTTTTTGTTGGTCTTTCTCTGTGTGGTCACTCTTGAATGGGGTTACTTATAAAAAAAGGGATAGGGGGATTGAATGGAGTCCTGTCCTCAAATCAGTTGGCCGAGTCATCTCTGAGACATAAGCACTCTCCTGAAACATCTCTGCACTTAAAACAAGCATCTATTCCTTTTGTTTATCTTGTAGAGAAACACAGAGACTGGGCAGAGATTTGTTTCATTCTG
Source organism: Agelaius tricolor (assembly GCF_023055355.1). Lineage (NCBI taxonomy): Eukaryota > Metazoa > Chordata > Aves > Passeriformes > Icteridae > Agelaius > Agelaius tricolor. The sequence continues at coordinate 5,529,557 of NW_027269295.1, forward strand.
TCTGCAGATAGTTTGTAAAACACTCTGCTCAGAAATTCCTCCTCCCCACAGTTGTTTGCAAATGATACTGCAAAGAACATGGCTTAGGCTGCTGTTTCTAGGGATGACCTTGATCATGGGCTTGTTTTAGGAAAGAAGTATTATTGATAAACTGGTGTTTCAGCATGGACTAGCCAGGGTTTCATGAGTTGCTGGATCTGTGCCTGGTGTTTCTTCAGGGCTGTGTGCTGGGGATCTCCCTGATAGGATTATGTGTCTTTTCTTCAAGGAAAAGCATCTGAGGAGAGGCTGCTGTGCCTCTCTCCAGGTAGCTTCAGACACTCTTTTATCCAGCCCTCATCCTAGGGATGTCTGTGCTGTGGTTGATCCCTGCTAACCAGCATTACTGCAACACACTTGTGTTCTAAACATCTGCAAAAATGGGCTGATACAAAAGAGAATGGCTCAGATAGCAATGAGAGGCTGCACTTTGGGGCAGGGGAAAGGTGAGCTGAAGGCTCTTGGATCTTGAAGATCCAGGGGAGGCCATACCACTGGATCTTCTGTTGGGAAGTCTTGCTTTCCAGCACGAGCTTCTGGTTTGCCAGCTCCAGGTCCCGTGCTGTCAGGTCCAGCTGCTCGTAGACTTTTGCGTGCTGTTCGTTCATCTGTCGCAGCATCTCCAGTTGCTTGGTCAGGTACTGCAGGGAAAAGTGAAGCATGAGCACTCCACATCCAAAATCCCGGGTTTTTCACAAGCAGAAATTCTTACAGCCTTTGCTTCCTCTGATAATGTGTTTTGTGGCTCTGCCTGGTTGAAGCCTCTTCCACAGATTAAATATTCACTCCCCTGACCACTGCAAATATTTTTGTGTCTAAAATACGATTGAACTTCCCCTGCCCTCTGTGAAGGGCACTAACCTCTATCTCTCTCTATTCAGCTGCTTTTTTATTCCCAGTACCAAAGAAAGTTGATATCCCTGGGACTGAAAGTTGACTGAAACTGGCCGGTTGGTTACTGGATCGCCTGACAGATCGATTGCAGAAGCTGTGTTTCCTTGGGAATTCAGGCTAAAACTCTGAGTCTGTGAAATATGAGGAGACCTGTGGTTCTATGGATTTGCACACCCTTTTCTGTAAGTCTGCTATTGCAAAATCTTACCCTTGGAAGACTAGAAGAGGGGCATCTACTCAGGTGCTCACGGTCATCTGGGGCCAGATTCCAGATCCTCTGGTGGATGTGCTTCTGATGGGCTGCTGGAGGGGGAATGACTAAATCCATCCACTAGTTCCCTCAAACATCAGCTGTCTGATCCCTGCAGCATCATGTGCTGCTCTTGTGAACTGGCAGACCTCCTCTGCCCTGTGTCCTTTTAAATCAGGGGGTGTCCAGTCTTTTTTAACTCACACATCCCTAGAAGGTTTCCAGTGGATGAAAACCCTCCCAGGCACAGCAGGTTTAAGCCTCTAAGATCAGTTCTGTGAGCTCTTAGAAATACTGCCCTGACCCCACAGGATGCTTGAAATGGGGGTTTAGATTGCAGCTCTTGGAGAAAGAGCTATTTTATGCTTCTAACAAAGGGGGCTATGTTACGGGGGTGCCAAGGGGCCAGCTGGGAACAAAAACGATTCTGAATCTCTGGGATCAAGGGAAAACTGCAGCAGAGCAGAGAGAAGTGAGTGTGAAGGCTGATGGATGTGCAGGGGAAGGACAAACGTAACCCAGATGCAGCCTGGTGCGAAAATCTGGTGCCAAAATCTGGTGTGCACATCTGGGCAGAGAATGAGGATGTGAGAAAAGGAAAAATGCCAGTTAATAGGGGAATGAGACCCTCTCCAGGGCTGAGATGAGCTTTAATCTGTCAACAGGCATTAAAACTCAAACAGACTTTAATCCATCCTGCTTCAGGCACTTACAGAAGATACTTCAATTTCCACGCCCCACAGCACATCCCTGCCTTTCTGCTGGCATCTGAGCTGCGGGCACTGGTGGAAGTGCCCCTTTCCCACCTTTGCCCTTAGGTGACAGTGGTGGCCAAGCAGCCCCTGTCCCCACCCCGTCCCGACTGTGTCCCTACCTCAATCTCCTGCACTTGCTCCTCGTTGGTGGCATACATCTGCTGCAGGGAGTCCTCCAGCTCTTTGTTTCGCTCCAGCAGTGTCTTCCCCAGCTCTGCAGCCAAGTGTAAGTCTGAAAAGCAGAGGGACAAAGCTGCTGCAGTTCCCACAGCTCCATGGCTGGGTGTGGTGGGATCTCCCCCCACCCCAAAAAATGACCCCACATCAAGCACAGCAGCACATTTTTCATTACACTGGTTTTACTGGCACGTTTTGACCTGGCTATATGCTCATAGAACATACAGGATCTGGCCTCTTGTCTTGCTGGGCTGCAGGAGCAAGGGGAGGCCAAGCTCAGGACTCTGCAGCTCCCCATGCAATGACAATTTAGTGCTTTGCTGGCTGCAAAACCTTCCCACACTCCCTGCACACTGCTGTAACCAGGATCAGCCAGGATCTGGGCTGTGGCAGGTGCTCAGCACCTTCATCCCCTATCACTGGGGAGGGCTCAGCACCTGTCAGAATGGAGCAAAGGGTTGGTAAAGCCCTGCAGGGCCTTGGGGATGCTCTATAAATTACATTATTATCTCTAACGAAGGGAGTGCCTTGCCTTCCCTGTCAGCCTCCATCCATCAGCCTCTAATAGACTGACAGGAGTAATAAAACCCTGCGTGGCCCGAGGGGGCTGGAGGCACCTCCCAGATGTGCTGCTCTGGCAGCACTGCAGCGGCTGAATCCAAGGCTCTTTCCTTGGGGCAGCTCCAGGGAAAGGACAAGCTACTTTGTGTTCACTCTCTGCCACCTCTAAACGCCCTTAGGAAGCTACTGAAAAAGTTGGACATCAGGAGAAATGCAGAGAAAAGTAGATGTTGACAGTATGGTCAGTTGAAAATGCTGGTTTTGCTGCTGGGAAAAGAAAAAGCCTCCAGGCCCTGTGAATCCTGTGTTGGCCAAAGTTTGAGCACACAGGTGATGCTGTTTGTGAGGCTGGGACAGCACAGCTGGCTCTGAGAATGGCCCTTTGCTTTCACAGGAATTTGTTGTCTTCTTAAAACCTGACTATGAGCAGGGAGGGTTTCATTTTTCTTGGTGCTTCTAGACGTAACAGCTCTTAGGATGGCAGAGTGAAAATCTGACTTTAATCCTTCCAAAAGGTAAGGAAACAGGTCCTGGTGTGCATTATTGCTCTTTCTTTCTTTGGTGTGGTTATCATGCAGCTGTAGGTAATTAAGGAGTGACAGTCCTGCAGGGTGTGAGGGGACATGGGTCTCCTACCCTGGCATTTTCTCAGCCTGTTGTAATGCTCCCCTCTAGTCTGCATCTAATGATGTGTTCTGAAAAGGCTTTTCCAGGGCTGAGAGTAGCTATCATTTTCTTCAGTGGTTCATTTGCCTTGCAGTTGATTGGGAAAGAGGGATATTTGGTCACTAAGACAAGAAGAAGGGAAACCAGGACTCCTGGGATGTATTCTGAGCCTGGGAAAGCCCTGAACTCTCACACATCACAAAATGAAGTTCATGCTGACCTTGGACACGAGTGCTTGCCAGGGGGTGAGCTACAGTGCTGTCAGTGCCTGGGATGGAGCTTTCCTGATGGATGCTGCTGTGCTGTGAGATATGCTGATATGTTACCAGTTTGTGTGTTGCCTGTGTTTTTTTCTGCTGGTTCCCCAGATGTGGTGCTGCCAACAGCTGCTCAGTATGTCCTCGAATCTCCCCTTTCCATGGGAATGTGCTCTCCAGCTGTGCCCTGCATTGCAGGGTGTTATTATTAAAAGGGCTGTGACCTTTTTAATTATAATCCTCTTCATTGCACAGTGACCCAGTCTGAGGGCTGCAGTCACAGCTCTCCCTGCAATCAAGTTATTGGCAGGTTTCCCCATGGACAGACCTCCTCCACCTATTTGGTTTTTTCCAAGCACCAAATTTCCCTAGTTTATAAAGTGCCCTAGGGAGACCTAAGTGTTTGCTACACCAGCTGGGGCTGGGGGAACAGCCAGATGCCAGCAGAGATGAAGGATAATTTGTGCCTTTAAGCTGCTTGGGGCTGTGTTTAATGTCAGCACCACCTTGCCAGAGCCAGTGTTGTTCCTGGAGAGTGGCACCTTGGAAATCACATCCCTGGCAGCAATCAGGGCCCCGATATGAAGGTGTGGAGTGAGAGGGCTCCGTGCTGTGCTCCAGGTAATGAGTCAAGTGTGTCCCCGTCCCTGTGGATTACACCAGTGCTCTCCCACCATATGGCATCCAATTTAATCAGCTGGGGTTGAGTTAAGTGGATTAGGCAGTGCAAGATCCTGCATTGTAATTTAAAGGGCTCTGTCAGCAATAATTTAATGGGGGAAATGGGCAGCGTTTGGGGATGAGTGGGAAAGAGGAAAGAATGGGGCTCGGCTCTGAGGAGGAAATTGAGTCTTCATTTCCATTTTGAGCATAAGGGCCTGGGAGACTCCAGGCTTGAAGGACATGAGGGAATTGGTTCTTTTAGTGTCTTTTAACTGCCTCAGCCATTGTCACACACACTCCCTCACTCTCTGCCTGCCAGCCAAAGCATCCTTGGTAATCCTGTCTCATCCATCCCCTTGTGCCTGAGTCCTCTTCCCCACCTGTTGGTCCCCCCAGCTTATGGGGCTGAAGGGAGGGGGGGGATGCTGTGGAAGTGCTTTAATGTCGTCTTCAGACCAGATCCCTCTTGATCTTTGTACTAATTGTGGCTCTCCATGGGCTGAGGGAGGACACAGCTGCTCTCCACAGAGACCTTGGAAACCCGAGGCTGAATGTGAAATTTCACCAAGTTGTTTGAGGGAGAAAAAAGAACTGTTTAGGAATTCAGGAATCCTTTCTACATAGTACTATGGTTTTCCCCCAATTTTTTATATTCCTCTTTGCTTCTCCACTGTCAGATCAGCCAGCCAGTGCTGAAGGACTTGCCCTAATTTAGCAGATATGCTGATGACTCCCTTCCCCCTCACCTCTGGATGCAGGAGGAGAAATAAAGTGCTATGTGTCTACTCAATGTGCCCAATCCCTCCACATCCTGCCTGTACTGAAGGTGCCACTGTGAAATGGCCAATGTTCAACTTCAAAAATGGAGTCCTGATGCTTCCAAATCCTATCAGGAGAGAAATATGGATGCAAAGTGTCCCGGGCAGCACCAGCCTGGTGCCCTCTGGCTCCCTGTACTGCAAGCACTGATGTGATCCTTCTAATTAACACCAGCCAAGGAGACATGCTGTGTCCCCAAACAAAGGGCTGTGCCTGTGGAGCAGGGGAGGGAGGAATGGAGGCTTCATTTCTCTGAAAGCTTCCATGGGAAAGGCCTCTGAGCAAGGAGGGTGGGGATGGGAAGAAAGACCATATGGTGGGAAGGGAGTAGGAGCTGAATCCAAGCAGAGGAGCAGGGCTGGGCAGAACATCAAGGAGGCACCATCCTGGAGCTGCAGAGATCAGCAGTAGCAGCCCAGCAATAATTCTGCTACCTCTGTGCCACTGAGGAAACTTGAAAAACCCCATCTGATCCAAAAGCTGTCACCTTTGATGGAAGGAGGCTGAGAGACAAAATGTAGGCTATTCCCTCGTGGCAGCATCCTGTGGCAATGCTGGCACAAGCATGTTCCCTGCATGCGGTTGTGGCAGAGCTGGATGCTTCCCCAGCCTTGCAATGAGGCTCAAAGAGGATTTGGAGCCGTTTCTGCCTTCCCAGTGCTGGCCTGCATCTGTTTGAGCAGAGCACTCTGCCACAGCCCTCAGGAGGGGTTTCTTCCCCCCAACATCTCCTGGTTGTGACTTTGTGAGAGCATAAGCCTGGTGCTGGCAGGTTTTGGCTGCTTTTGGCTCGATGATGATCTGGTAGCTGTTCAGATGCTCCTCATAAATGCAGCTTTCTGGAGGAAGCCACCATCTGGTGCAGCTGCTTTGGTCTTTCCCCTGTCATCTCTCTTGCAGTGAGGGATTCTCATGTTTAGGCTGTGAGAGAACACACTGGGGATTCTGCACTTGGCTCCTCACCTCTCATAAACCAGCCCTGTCCCTGTCCTGAAAAGCCAGCAGCTTGCAGGGGACACAGAAGTCCTTTGCTGTGTGGTGCAGATGAGCAAGGGTTTATGGATTTGCAGGTCCTTTTCAGCTGAACACGTATAAAGGAATTACTTGTGGCCCCTTCCTAAATGTGGGGCTGTGGAAAGGGCTGCTCCTGTCCCGTGCTGCACATGGTGAATGCATCTGCTGAAGAGCAGGGAGGAGGGTGGGGAGGTCTCTGGAGGAAGCTCAGGGTGCTTATGAGTTGATGGATGTGGTACATTGAGAGTTAAGAACTGATGTTTAATGCTGTTGACGTTTAATTTAATGGCATTTGCTGTCTGCTCCATTACACATGGGTACTTAAAGTCAAGGGTGGGTGCAATTATTCCTTTCCAAGTCTAAATGAATGATGCTATTCTGGTTTACCCTGGGATAGGGTATACTTGCTACTCATTTATTTTCCTTCATAGTTGTGAGGCATTGTGCTGTCTGGGTATATTACAGTGAAGATCA